>NC_140491.1:51496302-52096302 GCF_964271855.1 Acomys minous | reverse complement strand
CCTCATGTGGAACTACAGGGACACGTTCTTCAACCTGTCTCTGAAGGAAGTGCTCTTCCTCAGGTGGGTGAGCACTTCCTGTCCCGATGCGGAGTTCGTCTTCAAGGGCGACGACGATGTGTTTGTGAACACCCATCACATCCTGAATTACTTGAACAGCTTATCCAAGAGCAAAGCCAAAGATCTGTTTATAGGTGATGTGATCCACAACGCCGGGCCCCATCGGGATAAGAAACTCAAGTACTACATCCCGGAAGTCTTCTACACGGGGGTCTACCCGCCGTATGCGGGGGGCGGGGGGTTCCTGTATTCCGGCCCCCTGGCCCTGCGGCTGTACGGCGTGACCGACCGGGTCCACCTCTACCCCATCGATGATGTTTATACTGGCATGTGCCTTCAGAAACTGGGCCTTGTTCCAGAGAAACACAAAGGCTTCAGGACATTCGATATCGAAGAGAAGAATAAAAAGAATATTTGTTCATATGTAGACCTAATGTTAGTGCATAGCAGGAAACCTCAGGAGATGATTGATATCTGGTCTCAGTTGCAAAGCCCTAATTTAAAATGCTGAAATCTATAGTGCGCTACATTTCACAGAGGGCCTGGCCCGGCTAGTTCCCACGTCGCGCTTTCACGGTAGGTGAAAAGGCCCTCAGCCTTCCTGAGTAGGTCGCCCCGGGGCCTCCAAGCCCTCAGCCCCACAGCTTGCGCGGAGGGATAGCTGAACATAGACCACTGTGGCAGGATGGCTGGTTCTGTCCTTCCGTCCTTCCTCTGGCTGCCGGTCCTCAGTTTCCAATTTGTTTTCCTGCTCCTCCAAAATCATGTGACCTTGAAGGTCTTTTTTTTTCCCCCCCCTCTTTGTACTCGGTCTACTCCTGTACCCATTACAATGATGGCCCCCCCCATACACCAGGTGTTTATAAACCTATTGGCTTTTTAAGATTTTTTTGTAGGACATGACCTGGCTTTTTTGCGAGATGGAATTATATTTATTTTCATAAGATTCTGATGGGTTTTTAGAAGCTGTCTAGAAAGTGGACTGACGTCAGACCTCCCTTGTCACCCCAACAGTATTGGCCTTGTTACTAGGACCCGTTACTTTACACAAGGAAAGCCATGCAGCACGCACAGTTCATCCCATCTGGATTTTCTCTTCCTTGTGTTTGGCTTCCCGGGTGGCATCATGGTAGTTAACCTAATTTTAGTATTTTGAAACCATGAGCGGGATGGCTTGTGGATATTCAGCCAGGGAATCACTTGCGGCTTTTGAACTTAAAACGAGAAGATAGACTTTGCAGGCATTTTCGTAAGCGGCTTGTCGGTTTCGAACTCCTGGATCCTGTTCTTGCCATATTGTCACGTGTTGCTTAGATAACGTTCCTCTGGGTAGTTGACGCTTCCCCGTCTCTGTGTAGAAGTGCCTGTGTTTTTATTTATTGTTCAGATCAAAGACCAAAACATTTTCTTAAAAAAATATTTTGTGTAATATTTTATTTGTATACAGTGTTGTTGGTGAAATATTTAACTAGAGCATGAGATTTTATTTTATTTTTTTTCCTCATTTTTTAAATTAGCTCTTTGAGAATTTCATACAATGTGTTTTGATTACGTTCACCTCCTCCCAGATCCAGCCCACCCCCCCAGCATGATGTTTTAAATGTTCAGCTGTAATATACGTTAAATAAAGTTAACTGTTATTTTTTAATTTTAAAATCTGGATGGGGGTGTGTGTGAACTGCTAGGACGGATGAAGTTCTGCCAAATTACTACTCATGGCCTCTGTCCTGTACCACGCTCTCTGGAAATATTTTTGTGTTTTAGATGGTTCTCATCTGTGCTACTGGGGACTGGGGGAAAAAGTGGAAATAAAGTGACTGTATTTTTTAATCACCATGTGTAATAAGTAATCATCTTTCTGGTCTTGTTTCCTGTCTTTTCTTACATCCTTGCTAGGCAGTCTTTCCCAGAAACCATTGCAGTAACCATTATGTTAATTAACTACCAGTCTGTCTCTGCGGGCTGGCCATCACTGCATCAAAAGTGCTTCCTACTTGAGACATAGACCCGCGCTGTTTGTGTCTTCCTGGCAGCTGTCCAGTCCCGGCCGACACGCTTTTGTCTGTTTGTTTTTGAGGGGGTCTCTATAGAGTCCTGGCTGTCCTGGAGTTGACCAGGCTAGCCCGGAGCTCATCCACTTCCTCCTCCCTCTGCCTCCAGAGTGATGGGATTAGAGGCGTGCACTTCAGCTGTAAACATCCGAGGCCCTCGTGTCCTGAGTGTCTCTAAGAAGGACCCAGGCATTCCCACGCGGTGCTCGCGCTTTCTTTCTCAACCTGTCCGCTGATGCGCACTTCACACCCTCACCTAAGTCCTCTCTGAGGGTCCCTGAGCCATTTTACTGACTTGACATGAATAACCCTGCTCCGGAGCACCCACTTCAGTCACCTCTTTAAAAACCACCCAAGAGGTATACAGAATAAAATTTCAGACCCTGTCCTTGCTTCGGGCTCTTTCAGAAGCACGATTTAAGGTGAGGCCTCTAGTGCATGTATTGTTTGGGCATGGATGGGTAGGAAGGTGGCAGCTGCCTTCTGGGACTGGAGATCTCAGAACCCTGGAGGGGGTGCCAAGTGGACCCCATGGTCTGTATCCAAAGCCTAAGGAAGCTACTCTTACTACAAATCCACTACAAAGGAAACTTGGCTGAACCATGGCAAATGTAGCTGCCTATAGGGCTTTTATTTAACTGATGGTCTTACTAAGTGGCTTAAGGTAACCTTAAGCTGTTAATGGCCTGCCTCAGTTTCTCAAATACTCAGGTTACAAGTTTGTGGCACCATGTGTGGCCGTAGACGTTTTTCTTCTGCTGTTTTTGCTTTTTAAAACACTTCTCGGGGCCACATGTGGTGGCGCACACTTTTACTCCCAGAACTCAGGGGGAGAGGCAGGAGAATCTCTGTGAGTTCAAGGCCACCCTAGTCTACGAAACAAGTCTAGGACAGCCAGGGCTACATAGAGAAACCCTGTCTCAAAAACAAAAGCAAACTTTCCAGGAAGTGGGGTGTAGTTGGTTTGGTAGAGAGCTTGCCCATCATGCACAGAGCCCTGGAAACACCCTAGGACCACATAGACTTGGGGTGGGGTGGGGTAGCTCAGACTTGTGTGTCCCAGCATCCTCAGCGGTAGAGACAAGAATATCATTGCAAGCACATTCTTGGGTTACATAGGAAGCTGGATGGTAGTCTAGGCTGCGTGAGAGCCTGCCCTGTTCACCTCCACAAAAAACCACAGTGACGGCTTCTCGTCCGATTGCTCATTCCACGGGAGTCTGATGTTTATGAGCTCATGCAAACATGGGTTAGACTTGATGGTATTTAAGAGTCATGCCAAGTTGTGTTGCTCTTACTTTCATGAAAGAGAATACTAAGTGGGCTCTGCATTTTATATGAAGAACTCAGGGCCGGGCGTGGTGGCGCACGCCTTTAATCCCAGCACCTGGGAGGCAGAGGCAGGCGGATCGCTGTGAGTTCAAGACCAGCCTGGTCTACAAAGCAAGTCCAGGACAGCCAACGCTACACAGAGAAACCCTGTCTCAAAAAACAAAAACAAAAACAAAACCCAAAGAACTCAGTTGTGTAAAAATGCATAAGAAGTTTTAAAAATGTTATGTATGGTGTGTATGTGAGCACACATGTGCTGTGGTGCCAGAAGACAACTTTGTGGGTTTTTTTTTTCCCTTTCACCACTATGTGGCTTCCAGGATTGAACTCGGGGTTCCAGGCTTGCAAGGCAAGCCCCTTTATCCACCAAGTGGTCCTGTCAGCCCCTCGGGATGTGTACCCCAAGTTCAGCTTCCATGATCAGAGGCTGCAGGTGGAGCTCATTCCGTGTGCCTTCCTCTCTTTTGCTTTTCGAGTAGTCCTGGCTGTCCTGGGATTTGCTCTATAGACCAGGCTGGCCTCGAACTCAGAGATCCACCTTCCTCTGCCTGCAAAGGGCTGGGGTTAAAGACATGTGTCATTGAGGCCCAGTGAGTGTGTGTGTGTGTGTGTGTGTGTGTGTGTGTGTGTGTGTGTGTGTGTGTGCTTCCCTTTACTTTCATGGATTAAGCAGGGTGGTAACTCTTGGCCCTACACCTCCGTGTTTCCTTCAGCCCTACGGACTGGGACTGAGCTCAGTTTAGCGAGGAAAGCAGTTGAGCTTGAACGTGGCCCAGCTACTGTATGCACACGTGGCTCCAGGGATCTTGTAGTTTGTCACCCCCGCTGCCTCCACACCAGTCCTGGGAAGGTGGCTCCACATCTTCTGGCCAGTGTTCTCCCTTCCATTTGTCTACTGATAGAATTCCAACTTTGAGAAATTGTGAGAAATAGGTGCTTTAGCAACCTATGATGTCATTGCCTGCCCCCACCAAGTGTCTGCCAGGCTATAAAGGGGCCAACCGGCTACCTTCTCTCTCTCTCTCTCTCTCTCTCTCTCTCTCTCTCTCTCTCTCTCTCTCTCTCACACACACACACACACACACACACTTTCTCTGTCCTTTCTGCCCTCTGGGCTGTCATTCCCCCCCCCCCCCATACTTTCTCTCCCACATGCTTCTACTATAAAGCACATCACACTGGTTATGTGGCATCTCATTTTTAATAATAACAGGTACCATCTCCATTGCTGGCCTGCACCACGGGTCCTAGGATCTTTTTACTTTTGTCCATGGTGACTTTATTGAGGGGAGGCAAACTCTCCAACTACCTTCCACAGCTGAGAGCACTTGCATGCCATCCTGTTGTTGCTGACCTCTGTGGTGGTTCACAACATGAACTGCCCCACCTGGAAACGCCCACTTGGTGACGTAGCACCCAACATCTGGGATCTTTGTTGCTGCCATTGGCTTCTTCATCCTGGCTGACGGCCTCATCCTGAGATATCTCATGTCCCCTTTGATCCTTGAGGTTGTGTCTGGACACATTACATGTAAAAATGTTTAGAAAATCGTTTTTAAAAAACATTGTGTGTTACCTTTCTGAGGCAGTCTCACTGGTTAGGCTTCCTTTCTGAGGGGCTGTTGTTGGCCCTTTAAGCCAATGGGAACCCTTCCGCAAGCACTTCTCTCCACATCCCTGCCCAGCAGTGACCCCTCTTGTCCCCAGTACCCCTTGGTGGTGAACCTCTGCAGAATGTTTTCTTCCTGAAATGCAGTGGGGCTGAGGGGGCCCCTCGTGTCTCCCATGTGGTCTTTCTGGTATGGAGCCTAGCAGTGGCCTCTGGCCCATCTCTGTGCTGGCCAGCGAGCTCTTTCCAGTTCTCTGTAAACAAGGAGCACTTAGTATGAAAAGGGAAGGATCTGTTTTCTGATTTAAAATAACTTGTCTTTCTTCTCCTCCTCCTCCTTCTCCATCATCATCATCATCACCATCATTTCCTCCTCCTCTTTCCCCTTATTTTCCTTCAAGCCTGCGGATCCTCGAGGATGCCATGGCAGGCATTCTACAATGAAGTCATGCTCTGAGCCCTCCCGGCCCTTACCTTGAGTGTCCCTACCTCGTGGGTAGGCAGGGAACGCGCTGCATACCGTAGCTTTCTATTCTGTAGCTGTGGGTTGTCACCTCAGATCAAGGCAAGAAACTGTTCTCTAAGGTTAGCACGTGTGTCCCTTGATCAGACTTCTTTCTTGACATGTTGGTGCCTGTCTGTTCGTGGTGGGCCTTCCTCTACAGTGGAAGTTGCCCCGCCCCTGCCCCCTGCCTCTCATGCAGTGATGCCTTTCTGTTTGTCTGTTACCCCGTTGATGGCCACTGAGTTGACCGGAAGGTCCAGCAGCAGAGCTTTCTTCCTGTGTCCGCCTCATGCACAGAGCCCTCTAGCTGGGGCTGGCTCCGAGAAGGAGGCTCCAGGGGTCAATCACAGCTACCCAAGCCCGGTCAACAGCTCCTTACTGGGGCAGGTAGGAGTGGCTAGGCTCCCTATGGCTCCTGGGACCCTAGAGGAAACGCCACATCTTGTGTCCCTTTAGTGATCCTCTGTATTTCTCCCTCTCATTCAAGAGCGCGAGGCAGCTAGTGTCAGAATGCCTTTGTCCCCACTGCAAAACGTGGCGTGTAGAAGACCTGTCTGCGCTCCACTGGGGAGAAAACGGAAGCTTAACGTGTTGAGCCGTGCTGGCCGCCGAGCACCCAGCCAGCAAACGGGAAACTGTAAGAAGCCTCCTACCTGGACAGCGCCCGCCCGCCCCGGCACAGGACAAGCCACAAGTCCTGCCTTGTTTTGGCTCTCGGGCAGCCTGCATTCCAGGCTGCGGCGGAGGCCAGAGCTCAGACTCTCTGGCGGCAGTGTCCTCCTCCTGGCTGGGGAGCTAGGGGAGCCCGGGCACACAGGAACAAAGACAGTAATCAGATGTGGGCACACGTGAGCTGCTCACATAGCAACGGTCTCACGGTCTTGTTGTTTTGTTTTGTTTTGTTTTTTGTTTTTTTGCTTTTTTTTTTGTGGGAAATGAGAAGCGAGTGGTAGGCAGTAGAGGGGACATTATTGGGTGGGAAAGGCCCTTATTTATCGGATTGCAAAAACTTCGAGTGAGTCACCATGGAAGGAATGAAGGGAGGATGGCGGCTGCTGTGCTGTCTAGAAGCCTAGAGAACTTTTTTTTTTTTTAATTCACAGAGACCTGCTGGACCCACGAAATAAACAGGATGCAAAGCAGTCCCTTGGGGGAGCCCACTGGCTCTCAGTTGGCTTTCAGCCTGGGAGGGGCTCTCTACAACTCATACCCCAGAGGTGGGGGGAGGCACTTAAATAAGTGCTTAAGCTGCCTGCCCTGCAGCGGAGTTCAAACTTAGCTAACAGGGATGATCATGGGTGAAAACAAAACAGGCAACAGCAGCCGAGGTGGATGTTTTGGCAGATGTTGTGAGACCAGCCGGAGCTACCCAGAGTGAGCCTGTTTCAGCATAACAAAACTCCACTCCCAGTGGCGTATTTTAAGTAATGTGTCATAAAAGTTAAAAGTATGTTCTGTTTTCCTCCAGGGCCCGTTTTCATGTCCTCAGTGAGTGACTTGTTGAGTGACTTCATTTAGAAAACCTTTTAAAATGTAAAATTTCATCTTATTTGCATTTATACCCATGTGTGTCACTCTGTGTGTATGTGTCGTGTGTGTAAGTGCCTACAGAGAGGCCAGAGGGGGGTGACACACCTAAAGCTGGAGTTAAAGGCTGTTAGGAGCAACCCAACCTGGGTTCTGGGGCTCAAACTGGTCCTCTGCAAGTGTGCAAGTGCTCTTTAAAATATATATATATTTATCTTATTATCTGGCGTGTATGAGTGTTTTGCTTTCATGTATGTTTTCACACCACGTGCACGCCTGGAGTCCACAAAGGTCAGAAGAGGGCGTTGGCTCTCCTGGCACTGGAGTCAGTTAGTTGTGAGCTACCGTTCGGATGTGAGATTGAAGTCAGGCCCTCTGCAAAAGCAGCAAACATTCTTAACCTGTCAGTTTTCTCTCTAGCCTGAGCAGCAGGTGCTCATAATTGCTGAGTTATCTATGCACACACGTGCGCGCGCGCACACACACACATGCACACCCACACTTGCTTGAGTGTGTATGAGCCCAAGTAGGTCAGAAGAAGCCAGATCCCCTGAGCTGGAGTTACAATTGGGAGCCAACTGACCTCTGACCTCTGCAGGAGCACTAAGGCTCTTAACTACCAAGCCATCTCTCCAGCTGCCCCTAATTCTTTTTTATTTTAAATTATTATTTTTTTTTGACACAGAGAAGTTGTCAAAATAGTACAGAGCACCTGTGTACCTTTGTCCAGCTTTCCTTAACTTTAGCTGTGTGCTAATTATCAAAATCAGCACGGCGGCTATGGCTCCATTGCTTGGACCACAGGCGTGGCTGGATTTTGACTGTTTCTCTCTAAGGTCCTTTTGCTGTTTGTTGCCTTGGCACCTTATTTAAGCCCCACATCACATTAAATTGTGTTTCTTCCTTGGGCTCCTATCCGTTTCTCTATCTTTCCTTGTCTTTCATGACTGATGTTTTTGGCCTGTGTTGGTTATTCATAGAATGTTCTTCAGTGTGGGCTTGTCTGTTGTCTTCTTATGATTAGAGTGGCTTGGGTGTTGTGGACAAGAACACCACAGAGCCAATGCATCATATTGGGGTTCACGATGTCATATGTCCCCATTACTGACAGTACGTGCTGAGTTTTGCCACAGTTAGATATGGTCTTTCTATTTGTATTTTAAGAAGTATTGTGAGAGCTGGGCGTGGTAGTGCATGCCTGTAATCCCAGCACTTGGGAGGCAGAGGCAGGTGGATCTCTGTGAGTTCAAGGCCAGCCTGGTCTACAAAGTGAGTCCAGGATGGCTAAGATAACATAGAGAAACCCTGTCTCAAAAAAAGAAAAAAAAAAGAAAGAAAGAAAAAAAGAAAAAGAAAGAAAAGAAAAAGAAAAGAAAAAAGAAAAAGAAATATTATGAGATCTGGGCGTGGTGGTGCATGCCTTTAATCCCAGCACTCAGGAGGCAGAGGCAGGTGGATCTCTGTGAGTGCAAGGCCAGCCTGGTTTACAAAGCCAGTGCAGGAACAGCCAAAGCTACTTAGAGAGACCGTGTCTCAGAAAAGAAAGGAAGGAAGGAAGAAAGAAATATCACGAGGGACATTTGTCCATTTGAAATGTACAGATAAAGGCATTAGTGTGTGTGGTGTCCAGAGCCTGGCGTGCAGCGACTGCTCAGCGTCGCCTCTGACCACTTCTGCTTCTCTGCTGTTTGATACTGTCGCTGCCTGTTGTCCTATCCTCACACTGACCCACCCCAACAGCCACTGGCTGTCTCATTCCAAATATCTGTGGCTATTAAGGGTAAAAGCCTTGAGAAAGGCACAGAAAGGCTGGGCGTGGCGACAGATGCCTGTAATCATGGCACTCAGGAGGCAGAGGCAGGAAGACTGCTTGCCAGGTCAGGACCAGCTAGGCAAGACTGTATAGAAAGACCCCATCACTGAAACCAACCAACCAACCAACCAACCAACCAACCAACAACAAGACACACAGGAGCTCAATGCAGAGCGTGAGTGGCAGATGATTCCTCTGCACTGGGTATGTCCACTTTAGCAACCTCTTGCCTCCTGGGTAGGGTGTGGTGCTGGACCACATCTCTCTTGCTGGAGGTCTGGACAAGACCCTGCTGGACAAGATGGAGAGACGACCCACATCGTTGAACCCCTTGAGGCAGGAGTGAACCCCCGATGAGCTAGGGCAGAGTTGCTGCCAGAGTAACCCTTAGGAGGAGGGCCAGGTTAGATGGCGAGAGCCCCAAAGCCTGTGGGAAGCTGGCCCTTCCTCAGCAAGGCAGTCCTGGCCTCCTCTCAGTGAGTCTCAGAGCTGAGTCCATCTGCTGTCTCAGCCAGCCGGCAAGCAAGCAACAACAGCAGCCACGACTGCTCCCAGGGAGGCACTGTCTGTGCCAGCACACAACTTTATTTACAGGATGGCTGTTCTTGGCAGCTTTCTCCACATCCCAGACTCTTCTACTTTGGAGAGTTTGGCTCTATTTTTACCGAGAGATGGGAATGCTTCTCATGTTTGAAAATAGCTGCCATGGAGAGGATTGTTGTGGCTGCTGCTTTGGCCCGCCAGGCAGCAGCCTTCCATCCTTCGCCTGGATACAGATGTGCCTAGCCGTGGGGGTGGGGCCACGGGAGGAAGGACAGGTGCCCCTGCCTGACTTGCCCAGGGCCTGCCATGGGAAAGCTGCTCTTCTTTGGCGTGATGAAACGGGGATAATGGAGTTGTTGGCATCTCTCTGAGGACCTTAAGGAAGCTTAAGAAGGTGAGACTAAGGGCTGTGCAACTGGGGGCGGCGGGGTGGGGGGGGGGCTGGGGAGGGGTAGTGGGGAGGCGGAAAGGCACAGGGGAGCCTTTGCGCTCCTGGCCTTCCAGCCATGCCGGTTTCCCTTTCCTTATTTTGGCTTGAGTAGCTGGAAGTGAATGCTTTTTTACTGTGCTGTGCCGGCCCAATTCCTTCCCTGAGTTCTAGGTTGAATCCAGTTGCAGGTGTCTCAGATTCTTTTTTTTTTTTTTTTCCGAGACAGGGTTTCTCTGTGTAGCCTTGGCTGTCCTGGACCGCCTGGAACTCATAGCAATCCACCTGTCTCTGCCTCCCGAGTGCTGGGATTATAGGCATGCGCCACCACGCCCAGCTTTAAAATGACTTTGAACTTTTGACTTCCTTATTTATTTATGTATTTTATTTGTGTTGGTGTTTTGCCTGCATGTATGTCTGTGAGAGGGCTCGTATCCCCTGGAATTGGATTTATAGACAGTTGTGAGCTGCCATGTGGGTGCTGGGAATTGAACTCAGGACCTCTGGAAGAACAGACAGTGCTCTTAACCACTGAGCCATCTCTCCAGCCCAGGTGTCTCAGATTCTTACCCCAAGACGCCCACAGTCAGGCCAGCTCCGTGTCCCTGCTCCCAGTAGGGAAAGGGGCTCAGACGCGCCTGTCTTAAAGCAAAGAACGTTAAGTGGCGGGCTGTAGGAAGCCGTGGGGATGGCCTTCTGCCGTCGTCAGGGTTGCGCAGGGCAGGCTCGAACACTCCTGGGTGAGAAGAGCCAGCTTCTCACCGGGTTCCCGATGACGTGTCCTCCTCACGGTGGTGGCTTTACAGCCAGAATGCAGGAGAGTTCCAGAGCCTCTGAGGCCTCGCTTCTGGTGTCAGGGGAAAGCCTGCGAGGGCGCAGCAGGTCGGAATCCCTGTGGGGATCCCCTGAGAGGACGATGTGGGAAAGCTGTGAGAGCAAAGAAACTCCTAGATGCCAGGATTGTAGAACAGCTGGCCGAGAAAAACACCACAGGCATCAAGTAGATGCCACAGCTCAAGAGGGCAGCCATGTAGGGTACAAATGGCAGGGCTGTAAGAGTTGGAGTCGCCCATGTACCCTGGGGGCTGGATACAGGTATGGGGCATAACTGAGGTCCCATCTGAGTTTGCTTTGGTCTCAGCCTTCCTTGGAATTCTATTCTCCATTTTGGGGTGGGAAAGTTCACGTTGTATATCTTGAAAAATATGTTAAGTGGCCTTTAATTTCTCCAGACATTCAGGTAAGAGTTTGCCCTGAGTCTCAGAGGACACTGTGATTTTGAATGATGCTTGACCTTTTTAAACTATGAAAAGTGAAGACAGGTCTGTGTGGGCACTGGAGCCAGGTGTCACAGTTTGAGGAGAGGACTTGGGGTGATTAATGGGTTGAGAAAGGCCTTGGAGGTCCATAAAGCAGATGTGCTGGTCGTGACCATGAGGTGTTTCCAGAGGTTACCATTTGGGGCGGCGGGTGGCGGGTGGCACTATTTTGTAGGTCGGGATTGTAGATAAACTAAAAGGAAAAAAAAAAAGGAGAAAACCTGCTCATAGGGCTGGGAAGGTGGTTGAGAGTACTTACCATTCTTTCAGGGGATCTGGGTTCAGTTCCTAGCACCCCATATGGCACTTCACTACTGCCTGTAAGTCTTCCTTCAGGAGGTCTGATGCCACCTTCTGGTCTCTGTGGGCACTGCACCCATGGTGCACATGAACTCATGGAACCCCACACATGCATATAAATAAAATCTTAGAAAGGAAGGAAGGAAGAGAGAAAGGAAGGAAGGAAAAGAAGAAAGAGGAAGAAGTGGGGGTGGGTGGGGTAGGCAAGAGCTCCTCTGATACTAAAATGGCAGCATTCTGATTCCAGGACACCATGACCCCCTGCCTGCTCATTAGATGGTTGCTTGGAGCCAGGGATGCTGTTTAGGATGAAAGATGGTAATTTCCTGGGCATAGTAGCTTCCTAGTCCAACAGTCCAGTGTTCTCAAGCTGTTTTTCACAATATTATGTAAGAACCTGATGGACTGATTTTGAGTTTAGTTTGTTCTCCCCAGGTTTTGCGCAGCATGGGAGTTTTGACCTGCTCCGTTTCTGATCTGGGCTGGATCACTCCTTCCTAGGCAACCTGATGGTCCCACGCTCCCGGAAGGCTACCATATTGGTGCTCAACTTAGTGCGGACACCCGGTTGGTATAGCTCACTAAAACCCAGAACTCCTGGACTCTGGCGATCCTCCTGTCTCAGCCTCCTGAGTAGCTGGGACTACAGGCGTCCGACCATTCTCCCCAGTTTTTATGTGATGATGGTAGAAAGTTCCATGGGGCAAGGAAACTGTGTCTTGCAAGTGATCAACCCATGATCGGTTCAGTTGGAAGTCACAGCAGACTGAACAAGCGTAGCATCATTTACAGAGGAGTGCTGGTTGACTAGCTGTGGACACCAGTCCCTTCCCTCAGGCGCTTCTGCGAGGCACTTTTTCTCCTGGATTCCAACATCAAGCTGCCTCCACTCTTTGCTTAGGAACCCGCCCTGTATTTTGTGACTCTCACCAGGAGCCACTGGATTCCGGTCTGGCGTTTGTCCTTCTGCCAGATGAGGGGAACTGAAACAAGCGTACAGCCCAGCTTGTTTCTGGAGCCCGCTGGGGCTGCGCTCTCTCAGAAACATAGACCAACCCTGTTGCCTTTCTACAATATCAAACGTTATTTAACAATAAGTTCACAAGACAAAGTACGGTAGCTTCTTGGGCAGCAGTGTTCCAGAGAGTCCTGCTTGTCTTAGTAGCCCTGGTCAAGGAGCACAAGGCCCCTTCTTATCCCCATCTTAATTACTGATATTAACACATACCACACAGTGCATATATCTCAGTACATGTATATATGTAGGTGACAGACTGCAGAGGGTTAAGAGCCTACAGCAGAGTTCTAGGAGTTTCAGAGGTCTCAAGAAATGCAAATAGGGTCTGCTGGGTAAACCCAGGTGAAGAGGCTGCTGCCAGGCTCCTCAGAGTTAGACTCTCTGTCAGGTTCGTGCCTGACACGTTCACTCCGTGCTAGCTGTAACCCAGCTGTAGACCAGGTTACCTTCCCGTAGTCGGAGTGATCACCCCTTTATACACAGCCGTGTGAATATCTGCCCTCGGCCACCACCCCACAGCTTGTCCCTTATTGTCACTCCTGGCCTGATGCTCAGGCTTGTCACCACGCCATCACGTCTATGCCTTTTGTGGGGCTGAACTGTGTTTACCTCTCCCTTACCTGGAAGGCTTCTCCCACATCTGTAGAGATACTCACTAAGGTATATCTGTCTTTCTGGGCGACATGGACATGGCATAAAACTTAACATAAAAGCCACAGTGGACTATTAACAGCAAAGCGGATGAGCGGGATGCTGTGAAAGTGGCAAGCCACTGGATGCTCAAAAGCCCAAAGGATGCACGGCTCCTAGTTCAGAGGAAATTGATAGTGTCTCCAGATTTGAAAAACAAAAACAAAAACAAAAAACAAAAAACAAACAGGCGTAACATTACCAGCGCCAAGCTGTTAAGCTGAAAGACCTCTCTAAAACATCCGAGAAGAAAGAGTGCAAGCACTCTTGGCAGTGAATTGGTGGTGAGCTCTGCATTCAAGTGAGGGACTCGTGCTTGGTGTGGATGTCTCACCCTCTACTCAAGGAAAGAAAATGGCATTATTCTAGGATGCATGGACCGCACATCACCCCAAGACTCCCGGCTCTGACTGAATTATAAAATGTCTGAGCTGTTTTGTTCTGTTTTCCAGACTGGGTCTCATATGTAGCCCTGACTGGCCTGGAACTCAGTGTGTAGATCAGGCCGGCTGCAAACACACAGATCCCTCCTGAGCACCGGAATTAAAGTGTGTGTCACCATGCCTAGCAATACTTAAGCTTTTAGACCTTGGCAAGTGAAGTAAGGTTTGCCATTAAGCAACCTGTCCTGTGAAGAGACATCTATTTGTTCTAGATAAAAAGGCTACTGACAGGCCAAACAGAGGGCTCAATCCAGCATGGCACACCAATGAGTTTATTGGCAATAATTACAGGGCAAAGGTGCGTCACCGGCAGCTGCACCATCAGCACGTCCCAGTCCCAGTGTGGCTGTGTACCACTGTCTCCACTCGCTGTCAACTGTCCGCCTCCTGCATGCTCAGGCCCCACAAGGATCACGTGCACGCAGGGCAGGGAAGGGATGTGACCGGATTCCCCAGTCAGGATCGGCCTTTCTATCCAGGGGTGTTAACAGTCGCATTACCACAGACCTGGCTGGCAGCTGCATTGCTCTGCGCACACACGTCGCTGCCCAGGTGGTGTGCCAGGAGGCCTTCCTTAGGTCACACGGTAGCTCAGGGGAGATTTGTGACTTTGGCTCAGAAAAGGACTAGCCAGCATGAAGGAGAGCGGGTTTAACAAAAAGACTGCACTATAGAAAGAGGTACTCAGAGAGCAGCCATGCACCTTGGTGTCTGTAGGACTTTTGAGAGCTTGAAGCTGTTCACTTCAAAGGGTGTCTAAGGATGACAGGGGGTCCCTGAGCGCCACCTCATAGGATAGCCATTGACAACACTGTAGGTCCCCTGGATGCCAGAGGCTAGGGATCTGTATGTAAGCAAACGCAACACTTTTGGTTGATATTCCAAGGAAGTGTCTGGTAGAAAAATGAGTCACTACTTAAGGTTAAATCCGTTCAGACCTTAGGCCTAACATATGAAAGGACTATCCTAGCTAACCGATGCTAACTGTACCAGAGCTCCTGCTGTTTGCATGGTGAAAGACTTCATCTGGACTCGGATGAAGGTTTCCTTTTCCTTCTCATGCCCTCTACATCATAATTTCCAGGTTACCCAGGGACATACAGTGAGACCCTATCTAAAAAAAAAAAGGTGGGAAGGTCACCTGAGACCAGCGTGGGCATCATAGAGATGCTTGGTGCCAGAATAAAACTTCATGTCCCCGCCCAACCTCCCTTTCTAGGACATAAGAACAGAGAAACCTTGTCAGGTGCCTTCAGACTCTCGGTCATCTGTAACACCACTGGTGATTAGTTAGGATAACCTACGGCTGTAATATGTTGCTAAGAGGAAACTGTGTATGCTATGTGGGCACTTTGTATTGTTTTCATAACTCAAAGGCTATTTTTATAAAAACAGGGGTTGGAGAGATGGCCCCTCAGTTAAGATTACTCTCTGTGCTTGCAGAAGACAGGTTCTCAGCACCCATGAGGGGAGCATCACAGCTGCCTACTCCAGCCCCAGGGGAGATGATGCCTTCTACTGGCCCCTACAGGCAACTGCATACATGTGTGCATACACACACACACACACACATACACACACACACACACAAATTACTACAAAATAAATCTTAAATAAATTCGTTTAGCACATGATTTTAGTGACATGGTATACAGCCCTGATTTTAATTCCACATTGCCACATGTTCTTTATTCTGTTTTGTTTTTTTTTTGTTGTTGTTGTTTTGTCACCCAACTGTACCTAAGCTCCCTTTCTCTCAGTATAAAAGAGGTAAGCAAGACAGTCATAATAGTGGTGGCCTGGGACTCAGCATTTCCTGTGTGCCAAACTGTTCAAAAACACTTCCTCCAAGCCTGTGAGGAAGAGGGCTGAGTCCTTTGTAGGAGAACCCTTTGGCTTCTTTCTCTCTGTAGCCCAAGCTGGTCTCAGAGGCTTAGTGCGGCTGCCCATGACCTGCCTCTGCCTCCCAGTGCTGGGATTGGGGTAAACGGTCACCCATAGATCATAACGTTTGAACACTTGAGCCTTAGTTGGTGGAGCTGTTTAGGAGGGATTAAGAAGAATGGCCTTGTGGAAAGAGGTGTGTCACAGGGGCAGGCTTTGAGGCCTCAGAAGCCGCCCACTGCTCCCAGTGTGCTCTCTACTTTGTATTTGTGGATGTAGATTTATGCTGTCAGCTGCTGTTTCAGCCGCTGCCTTCTGGAACAGGAAGCTCAGTTAAACGTTCTCTTTCGTAAGTTGCCTCAAAGAGGTTTTATCACAGTAACAGAAAAGAAACTGTATGGGCTGCTACATCCAGCTTTTTTTTTTTCTTTCCCTTTCCTTTTTCAGTTGGGGTTGAGACACTCTATTTTGGCCTGGAACTCAATATAGAGCCAAGGCTGACCTTGAACTTGCAGTGGATCCCTCTGCCTCAGCCTCCCTATGCTCTGGGATTACAGGCATGAGGCATAATGCCAGACTCAGGTAAAAACGACTGGGAGGAAATCTCCTGAGCATTGGAGTCCCACGGTCGGGATTTGAATCCTTGCCCTGTCACCTCTCACTGTGTGACAAGCACAATCAGTACCTCTCCAGACTCAGCTTCTGGCCTGTTAACAGAGCACTGAGCAATCCCACCCCCACAAACAGAACAGAGCAGAAAACATAGCAGGTGGTGAGTTCACCTCTGGTCTGTCCCGGCCACTCTTACCCGCCCTCACAATAAACGCAGCAGGGGAGAACACTGCTACAGAGAGTGGGCCCAGGTCCCTTCCAGGCCTGGCTGTTCCCTCTTCCTTCCTGTTGCTGAGTTTTGTTTAGGGGTCAGAAGGTGGCAGAGCCATCCAGGAGGGGTCACCAACCCTCCAGCAGGATCTGGGATGCTCCTAGGGACTACAAGGTGAATTGCTAACTTCCGTTCTGATCAGCTGAAGGGCAGGGCTGACTCAGCTCTGCTGCCAAGGTAGAAAGGTACAGGGGCGTGGCTGTGGCTGTGTAGGAATCGCCACCCCAGTTTACATGCCCAGAGCGCGAATGGAAACTGTAATGCCAGTGCCGGAGGGTGGGAACCGGGAGATGCCTGGGGCTTGTGGGCCAGTTGGCCTAACCGAACCAGTGAGCTACGGCATCAGAGAGATGGTGGTTTTTTGCTTGTTTGTTGGTTGGTTGGTTGGTTGGGTTTTTTTTTTGAGACAGGCTTTCTCTGTGTAGCCTTGGCTGTCCTGGACTCGCGTTGTAGACCAGGGTGTCCTCGAACTCCCAGGGATCCACCTGCCTCTGCCACCCGAGTGCTGGGATTTTGTTTGGTTTTTAATGTACACGGAGATTAGACTTTTGTCTTCACAGCTTTGGTCACCTTCTCAGGCCTCACCAGTCCAAGGCGGGGGCACAGCCTAAGGACTATGGGAAATAGACAGTACCTGGGAAAGTGCCTGCCAAGCAGGGGGCCCGGCCTGTAGCATACTTGCAGTCACTTGAGTCTGGGGTGTCTGATGCACATTGTAAACTGCTTGGTCCCCCGACCTATAAAATGAGGGGTCTATGTCAGTGCCACCTCCCTGCCTGGCTCAATGTGACGTGCCAGATAGGAGAGCCATCATGGCTGCTGCACACCTTCACATTTTAATTCCTGGGCTCTCCAGCCCTTCGATTGAGGACCTCTCAAACTAATCTTAGGTCCGTCCTCTAGAACTATGTACCTTGGCAACTGTCCTCCGCCCTCCCTCATTTCTTGGATGCCACAGATCAAGGACCACCCCCGTGCAGGCCAGTCCTTCAGTCCAGACCTCAAGGCACCTTGCAGGGCTAGGTCTGCCTTCTTTCCCCACTGCCCTACCCCACAGAAGCCTTCGCCAACCAAGTGGCTCAGCTCAGGTTCAAAGCCCCCGGATAAGCACATGGACCGTTTGTTGCTGTTGTGCCACAATTCATACCTAGGAAAAGAATTAGGAAGTGGTCTGAGTAGCCAGAGTGGTGAGAGATGAGACACTGCTCAGGTTGGCCCTAACCCTCTGGGAGCCCAAGTCTTATTCTCAAAGACTAGGGCAACTCCTAGAACGTGGCTGAAGTTGGCCACCGAGGCTGGGGCCACCAGGGGAGTGATCTCAGCTGAGGCCCTCTTTTGAAGGGCAGGATAAATTCAGCTTCTGCTACTCCTAGGGGACAGCAGTGAGTGAGGTGCTGAAACCTACCCCCAAGGGACAGGACAGCCATCTGGTGATCTCAGGTGACCTGGCCTTGTTCTTTCTATCCTGGGAAGAGTAGTCTTGGCATAGAAAGAAGAGCCGTCAGCCTGGCAGAGAGAAGAAAACTGAATCAAGAAGTGTCCGTCGTGTGCTATCCTGAAACACTCACAGACGTGAATCATAAGGAGAAAGCCAGTGTGATGTATGACTAATGGTCTCTTCCCTCTACCACAAAGCAGGGGGCGTGGCAGCGGTGCCAGTGGGCGTGGTGCGCTGCAGAGTGTCCCTGCCTCAGAAAACTGTGTATGGCCACTGTACATCTGGCCAGGCTGAGAAGGGAAACAGCTGTGCAGGGCAGTCAGGTCCCTGCAAGAACTGTTCAGAGCGGGTTTCCAGTACAACCAGCTGCTTTTTCCTTGAAGGAGGCTAGGCCTTGGGCAGACCAGGCAGACCTGGAGGCTGCCAGCTCAGAGAAGCACCCAAAAAAAACATGTGATGGCACAGCCCCTCAGCACTCCCACGGGAAACGTGATGACGCGTCCCCTCAGCACTCTCATGGACTCCCATCTCATTTACTCTGCATCTCAGTAGGAAAGAGGAGGCTAATGATGCTCGATTTCAGATGTCAACTTGATGAGATCTAGAATGATCCACGAGAGGGGCCTCTAGGCATGCCTGTGGAAGAGTTCTTTGATCTGGTTTGTTGAGGTGGAAAGACTTATGTGGGTTCCACTGTTCCATGGATTGGGACCCGGGACTGTATAAAAAGGAGAAACTGAAGGGTTGGCCAAGATGATTAAGAATGCTTGCTGCTCTTGAAGAGGACCTGGGTTCCGTTCTCAGCACCCACATGGTGCCACACGTCCATGCGTAACTCCAGTTATAGGGAATCCAAGGACCTCTTCTGGTTTCCTCAGGTACCATGCACAAGTGTGGTACACAGATGAACATGCAGGCAGAACCCTCATAACCAGCTGCCTGAAGCTCCTGCTTGCCATGCCTTCCCACAGTGATGGGATGTACCCTCAGACCATGAGCCCTCAGGCTGTGAGCCCTCAGGCTATGAGCCCTCAGATTGTGAGCCCTTGGGCTGTGAGCCTTCAGGCCGTGAGCCCTCAGACCATGAACCTTCAGACCGTGAGCCTTCAGACTGTGAGCCCTCAGGCTGTGAGCCCTCAGACCATGAGCCTTCAGACCATGAGCCTTCAGACTGTGAGCCTTCAAACAGTGAGCCCTCAGCCTGTGAGCCCTCAGACCATGAGCCTTCAGACTGTGAGCCTTCAAACAGTGAGCCCTCAGGATGTGAGCCTTCAGACCATGAGCCCTCAAGCTGTGAGCCTTCAGACCATGAGCCCTTAGGCTGTGAGCCTTCAGGCTGTGAGCCCTCAGGCTGAGAGCCTTCAGGCCATGAACCCTCAGGCTGTGAGCATTCAGATCATGAACCCTCAGGCTGAGAGCCTTCAGACCATGAGCCCTCAGCCTGTGAGCCCTCAGGCTGTGAGCCTTCAGACCATGAGCCCTCAGCCTGTGAACCAAACCCTTTCCACCCATTCTTTTTTTTTTTTTTTTAAACTTTCTTCCCTCTTTCCTTTCTTTGTAAATGAATTCATGTGTTCAAATGTTTGCCTTTATGTAGGGCTGTGCCCTGTGCATACAGTGCCCAAGGAGACAATCTCTGGAACTGGAATTAGAGACAGTTGTGAACTTCCCCATGTAGGAGCTGGGAATTGAACCCACATCCTCTGGAAGAACAGCCAATGCTCTCAAAGCTGAGCCATCTCCCCAGCCTTTCCTTCAAGTTGCTTTTGTCAAGTATTTGATCATACCAACAGGAAAAGTAGCTAAGACTGGTGGTTACGCTTGTTTGATGTGTGTGGGACCTGAGGCCCAGAGGCATCATTACCTAACTTGCTCAGACGTAGGACGAAGACACAGTTCATGGGTAGAGGCCAACAGATCTCTGTGATTTCATGACCAGCCTGGGCACATGGTGGGCATTCTGGGAGGCAGAGGCAGGTGGATTGCTGTGAGTTCAAGGCCAGCCTGGTCTACAAAGCAAGATCAGGACAGCCAAGGCTACACAGAGAAACTGTCTCGAAAAACTAAAAAAAAAAAAAAAAAAAAAAAAAAAGAAAGAAAGAAAAAGGGAGGAGGAAGAGGATTGTACACTCCCTCTACAGCTCGCCACCAAACCAATGACATAGGCTGTGTTCTCACAGTCAATGTGTAGTCTCTATCTGTAATTTTAACACTTGGGAGGGTAGGGCAGGAGGATTGCAAGTTTGAGTCCAGCCTGGGGTATACAGTTAGACTCTAGCTCTGAAAAGTTTTTGATTGTTTGTTTGTTTGTTTGTTTTTTGGTTTTTATCGAGATAGGGTTTCTCTGTGTATCCTTGACTGTCCTGGACTCACTCTGTAATCAGGCTGGCCTTGAACTCACAGCGACCCACCTGCCTCTGCCTCCCAAGTGCTGGGATTAAAGGCGTGTGCCACCACCGCCTGGCTTGTTTGTTTATTTATTTATTTATTTTCTTTTTTTTTTTTCCAAGACAGGGTTTCTCTGTGTTAATCTTGCCTATCCTGTACTTGTTTTGTAGACCAGGCTGGCCTTGAACTCAATGATCCGCCTGCCTCTGCCTCCCAAGTGCTGGGATCAAAGTAGTGCGCCACCACACCCAGCCTTGTTTTGTTTTGTTTGTAATCCTATGTGCTCTCATGCCTTAAGAATGCATGCATCCCCAGCACTTGGGAGGCAGAGGCACGCGGATTGCTGTGAGTTCGAGGCCAGCCTGGTCTACAAAGTGAGTCTAGGACAGCCAAGGCTACACAGAGAAACCCTGTCTCGAAAAACAAAACAAAACAAAAACAAAAACAAACAAAAAAAAGAATGCATGCATTTTCTGGGCAAACTGCCAGGCCTGGACTGTTACCTTCTTGCTGCCAATTGCGTCCATCCCAGAGGAGAAGGCTCTATGAGCAGGCAGGACCACCAGCAACTGCAGCCTGTGTGACTAGCCTGCCTCTGACTGACAATCGAATCTAGGGCTTTCCCCCACAACACTCCTGGTTGCCTTCTCTCTCACCACATCTGGAAAAAAATGATTGAAGTAGCAGTGGGCTAGCCATGTCATGTACATTTCAAAGTGGGAACGTAAGCTCTGGCTTTCCCCGGGTTCTGTTAAGTAAAGGTCACAGCGGTTGTGAGAATTGGGTGCGCAGCGGTTGGCTCCTGGGACGGGGCTCCGTAGGCTATGCTGGAGATGTGGTTGGCTCCGGTGGCTGCTCTGCAGAAGCCCACTCCACCCCTGGCCCCTCGCTGAACGAGTGCATCTGGAAAGTCTGCCCCTTCCTTTGCTGCCTGAGCTAATGAGCTCAGCCACCTTCCTCAGAGAGAGCACCCCAACCGCACAAGAAAGGAAAGAACATAGAAGCTTTAGGCCCCAAGGCAGTTTCAGGTCCCTCTCTGTAATGGCAGCTTTTCTGGCCACATGAGGATGTTTCCAATCCTGTCTCCCCAGAGGACACCACAACTTTCTCTCAGGCTTTTCTGAGGTGGCCCGCAGCACTCAACACAGCTTTGCTCTCCATCTCAGCCCTGCATGGAGGTCAGCAAAGCCTCTCCCAGGCAGGAACAGAAAGTCTCTTTGCTGTGGTCCCTCCCACCTATTGTAGCCCAGCTGGACTCACGGGCTGGGACGCCTGTTTGCCGGCTGCCTTTCTATGTAATTAGAATGGCTATAAGCACAAAGAGCCAGCTCACTAGGAGGGCTGCGCTTCAGTTTGAGGCAGAGCTCACCAAAGCTCCCCAGGGAGGGGAGGCCTGGTGCTCCAGGCTTCTCAGTTAACTGGTGGGTGGAAGTGAGAGTTCCTCTCTGCAGAGCAGCCCCCAGACCCAGCCTTATCTCAGGCACTGACTTTGTTTTTTTTTTTTTTTGTTGAGACAAGGTTTCTCTGTGTAGCCTTGCCTGTCCAGAACTCAACTTGTAGACCAGGCTGGCCTCGAACTCACAGAGATCCGCCTGCCTCTGCCTCCCTGAGTGCTGGGATTGTGGGCACTGACTTTGAAACCCTTCCCTGTGTGCCATCCTTCATGTGCTTGTGTTGGAGCGTGTCAGATGAAACTCAAAGCCAGATATGAGGTGTAAACACCACTGTACATAAGGAAGCCCCCCCCCAAGGGTGGTTCCGGAGAGAGGGGTGGGTGCCGGTCACAAACATTAGCAAGTGTCCCAACAGAGCTGCCACCGAAAAGGAGGACATGTGTTCTAAGATGTTTCTCAGGTTGGGGTTTAGGCTGCTGTTTGGCTCATGGATGGTGTGAGGCAACGTGTGCAGACCTGCCCCTCTGATGTGACCCCTCCAGGTGGGAAGATAACCCGCTCTGTCTAAGGCCTGGTGGAGGAGAGCAAGTAAGTCTTCAGCCCCTTGGACTATAGAAACAGAATCACGCTGGGCTCTTTGGAGTTGATATGAAGCTGCCTCCCCCGCCAGAACTTTCAGTAGTTCTAGGAAAGGAAACACCACCTAACCTGCAGGCAGGAAGGAAGGAAGGAAGGAAGGAAGGAAGGAAGGAAGGGGAATTTCACTCTAGAGGTGTGAGGTTTTAGCGTATGTCTTGACGCTGGTGTACGAAGCATCATTTTACAAATGGAGAACCAGACCTGAGTCTAGGGAGTCTGTGGTCTGAGAGCAGGCTGCCACAGCAGGAGCCCTTTGGTTCCTTGGCTCTGGTGAGGAGTGTCTGTGACAAGTGGCCAGGTCACACCTTCTACCCAGCACAACATAAAGTTATCAAAAATTCACCTTTTCTTTTTTTCTTCTTTTTCTTTTGATTCTGTCCTTCTTTCCTTCCTCCCTCCCTCTCTCTCTTCTTCCCTCCCTCCCACCCTCTTCTTTCTTTCTTTCTTTCTTTCTTTCTTTCTTTCTTTCTTTCTTTCTTTCTTTCTTTCTTTCTTGTCTCTACATAGCTCTAGCTACCCTGGAACTCACTATGTAGACCAGGCTGGCCTCAAACTCTAAGAGGTCCACCTATCCCTGCCTCCCAAGTACCACCACACCTAGCCCCCAAAATTCACTTTTTCTTTTGTCTAAAAAAGTCAAAAGCATAGAAAATAGTACAACCTTAAGCATAAGGCGGGAAAGTATCAAGGAAAGAGAAACTGGGGCTATCCTAGCATAGGATGTTAGCGCTCCCCTCCCCCCATGAAGTCGAGAGATGAGTTTAGAAGATCCCAGCTGTCTATATGGCTCAGTGGAGCAGGTGCTTGTGGGTAGGCCTGATGACCCGAGTCTGACCCCAGCTACCTCATGGTAGAAAGAAAGAATCCCTCTTCCGGGTGTCTGTGCCCCCTCACCATGAGCATGCCTATAAGCCCCCCACCCCCAACTCTTTGCTTTCTTTCTATTTAAATCCTACCTCATGTTAGGACCCCCCAAAGACAGACTTGGGAGAGTCAATGTATATCTTTAACTCTCTTTTCAGTGTGGCCACATTGAGTAAATCTTTTTTTTTTCCTTCTGCTTTTCACTAATGATTTGGCTCCTTTCATTGTCTAACCGAGGACAGGTGACCACACCTGGCTTGTTGGGACCATAGGCCCTAAGTCTCATGCCATACATGGTCTGTGGTACCGGCAAATGGCTATTAGCACTCTGTAGTAGAAGAGGCTGGCGATGAAACTCTCAGCTGGGGTTCTCCCCATTACTGTCGCCTATCTGCTTGGAAAGTGCAGGTGTGCCCAGCTTATAGCCTGGGTCCTGAACGCAGCCCAACACATTTGTGGATAACAGCATCATGTGACAATGTTGAACAGTTGGATACCCCTGGTAGAGTATGCAAGATGCTGAAGGTTAGCTGAAGGGGCAACCTCATGACAGGGTGGGCCACTGCAATGACTGTCTTTGGGTCACTTACACTCCCTTTAGAGAATCTCCACTCATGCTCCGGTAAGCTTGATTAGCTCATTGGCTCACCAATGATTGTTTCTTGGTTAATCGGTGCCCTAGCAGCGGTGAATAGACATTCCTTCACATTTCCTCAGGAGGAGTAATGTGATACACATGCGTACACACACACACACAGTTTAGAAGATATAGGCATTCCTCCTGCCACAGCCTCCCCCTGGCCACCCCCACCACAGCGCCACATTCCTGGTCCTCATGGCTGAGGCTCTTTTGTCACTGCTTTTGTCTGCAGCACATCAAGAGCAGCATCACTGTCCGTAGGTCCCAAGAAGCCTTACCAGCAAGGTCCCTCTGCCATCCCTTTCTCCTTTGCACCAATCTGAAATGCCATCTCGATGAGGGAGGCAGAGGTTTAAGGGCTAGAAGAGAACAATGTGACATCCAGCTTGGGTATTGTGGTGGTTTGAGTGGAAATGCCTGCTCTAGGATCATAGGGAGTGGCATATTGGAGGTGTGGCCTTGCAGGAGGAGGTGTGGCCTTGCAGGAGGAGTGGGCCTTGCAGGAGGAGGTGTGGCCTTGCAGGAGGAGGTGTGGCCTTGCAGGAGGAGGTGTGGCCTCGCTGGAGGAGGTGTGGCCTTGCTGGAGGAGATGTGTCACTGGTGCAGCGTTGAGGTTTCAGAAGCTCTAGCCAGGCCTAGAGGCTCACTCTTCCTGCTGTCTGCCTATCTCAGCTCCCTCTCCCGCACCATACCTGCCTTCCCCATGCCATGCTTCCCACCATGATGATAATGGATGAAGCCTCTAAACTGTAAACCAGCCCCAGTTAAGCCTTTTCCTTTATAAGAGTTGCTGTGGTCATGGTGTCTCGTCACACCAATAGAAACCTTAACTAAGACAGGTTCAGTTCAACTACTAGTTAGCCTTCCTGTGGCTAACCTGTCACCTCCACCTAGAGATATCTCTGGATCACACCGTGTTTAAGGATTTTTTTTATGCGTGTTCTCTTGTTTAGTTCAGTGGCTCCTGGAACCTTTGTCGGGGAGGGAAAGGCACAGGACAGTAGGACAGAGCTGATTTCTGAAAGCCCAGTCTCTTACCTTGGGCTGATGACTGAAGGGACAACTTGGGAATTCCACAGGCCTAGCTGGAAGGTCCACAAATGCAGGCACACCCACAGCATCCCAGTCATCCACATCCATCTGCGTCCTGTCACAGGATAGTTTTCAAGAGGTGAAAAGCATGGTTTAGGAGGGATGGATGGCGAGAGAGCAGGGAGAGTTGTAGCTGGTAGGCCTGTTCTGTGTTCTTCCTACGGTAGTGTTATGTGAGCATGGGTGGGTTAGAAGTCATACAACTATGTGAAAAAGTCAGGTTTGATGTGTCATTTTTATTTCATACAAGTGAACATACATCAGAAACATATTTAATGAATATGAGAGCCAGTAAGAGGGAAAACTGGTTCATGTCTGTAATTCTACCACTGGAGGCTGAGGCAGGAGTGTGCTGGGTTCAAGGATTACCTGAGCTATAAAAAATTTTTTTTATTTTGTAAAATACCCTGATTAATAATTGTTAGCAAAATACCCTGATTAATAATTGGTAGCAAGTTAAAAAGAAGTTGCACTCCTTGGAAAATTAGATGATTCCCTGGTGCAGGCCTGTGAGCCAGTGCCCAAACCCAGCGCGACTCAAAGGGTGTTCTAAAAGCTCTGTTCCACTCTCAAGTCTTGGGCAATTTTTCCTGTCTGTCCAGATCAAAGGAAATGTGAATTATAGAGTCTGAACTGTGCCCATGAGCAAACAAGTGAGCCACACCATAGAACTAGAAGGCCTGGGCTGTGCGCCCCAGCGAGCTGTGCTGTGCGCCCCAGCGAGCTGTGCTGTGCTGTGCACCCCAGTGAGCTGTGCTGTGCACCCCCCATGAGCTGTGCTGTGCGCCCCAGTGAGCTGTGCTGTGCGCCCCAGTGAGCTGTGCTGTGCGCCCCAGTGAGCTGTGCTGTGCGCCCCAGTGAGCTGTGCTGTGCGCCCCAGTGAGCTGTGCTGTGCGCCCCAGCGAGCTGTTCTGTGCGCCCCAGTGAACTGTGCTGTGCTGTGCACCCCAGTGAGCTGTGCTGTGCGCCCCAGTGAGCTGTGCTGTGCTGTGCACCCCAGCGAGCTGTGCTGTGCACCCCAGTGAGCTGTGCTGTGCACCCCAGTGAGCTGTGCTGTGCACCCCAGTGAGCTGTGCTGTGTGCCCCAGTGAGCTGTGCTGTGCGCCCCAGTGAACTGTGCTGTGCGCCCCAGCGAGCTGTGCTGTGTGCCCCAGTGAGCTGTGCTGTGCGCCCCAGCGAGCTGTGCTGTGCGCCCCAGTGAGCTGTGCTGTGCGCCCCAGTGAACTGTGCTGTGCGCCCCAGTGAGCTGTGCTGTGCGCCCCAGTGAGCTGTGCTGTGCGCCCCAGCGAGCTGTGCTGTGCGCCCCAGCGAGCTGTGCTGTGCGCCCCAGCGAGCTGTGCTGTGCGCCCCAGCGAGCTGTGCTGTGCGCCCCAGCGAGCTGTGCTGTGCGCCCCAGTGAGCTGTGCTGTGCGCCCCAGTGAGCTGTGCTGTGCGCCCCAGCGAGCTGTTCTGTGCGCCCCAGTGAACTGTGCTGTGCTGTGCACCCCAGTGAGCTGTGTTGTGTGTCCCAGTGAGCTGTGCTGTGCGCCCCAGTGAGCTGTGCTGTGGTGTGCACCCCAGTGAGCTGTGCTGTGCTGTGCACTCTAGTGAGCTGTGCTGTGCGCCTCAGTGAGCTGCGCTGTGTGCCCCAGTGAGCTGTGCTGTGCCCCCCCAGGGAGCTGTGTTGTCTTCAGAACAGCGAGGCAGGAAATCAGTGTGGAGAGTGAGGTGCAAAGCCTTGTGAAAAGCTACCCAGAATTAGCACATTAAATAACAAGTCCAGAGCTCGAAAACATGGGAACCTAACAATCATCAGAACTCGTTTAAAAGCCCATGTGTTGAGGATGGACCCCTGGGCCTCAGTAGCTAACCTAGCCTATTTGGTGAGCTCCAGCCAAAGACAATGTGGGTGGCACCTGAAAAATGGCACTGAAGGTTAAGGCTGACCTCTGGTCCTCACATACGTGTGTGCACCCATGTACACACACACCACACCAACACTGCTAACGTGGTGTGGTGGTGCACATACACACACACACACACACACACACACACACACACACACACACCCAGCACTCTGGCTGAGCGGTGGTGGCACACGCCTTTAATCTCAGCACTCGGGACGCAGAGGCAGGGGGATCGCTGTGAGTTTCAGGTGGGTTCTCCTGTTCTCCTTTCCCAGACATTGGAATGAGACCTTTATAAAGTCTCATTAACCCTGTGTGTGCAGAGGAGCCAAAGGAGTAAGTGCAGAGAAGAATCGGTGTGTTGACATCCATGGAGCATCTCCAGCTTGCAGGAGGGACTTCTGTAGCCGGCCCTAGAATCTGCTGGTCCTCAACTGAAAGGTTTCCTTGTGGACGGGGGCAGGGTGGTGGTGGTGGTGGTGGGTACTGCACGTTTTCCTTGGGGAGTGGTGGGGCGACATGACCGGACACGAGATGAGAGACATGAGATACGGAGCTACTTTACTGGAAGGAGAATGCTAAAAATGTGTGACAAAACTCAGCCCAAGGAGATGGAAGTGAGCCCGAGCTTGTAAAAAGCCCTGAGAATCTAAGAGGCAGGTGGGGGTGGGGGTGGGGGTGAGGGTAGGGGCGGGGCCAGATGTGGCTGTCCTAGTCTTGCTGGGGGGGGATGGGGGGGGGGAGGCGGCACCCTCCCTGTTTACCGGGCTGTCACAATGTTGCAGCTGAAATTTCTCCTACAGGCTGACTGTGAGCAGAGCAGGGAGGGGCAGATCTGTCCTCCTTGGCGTTCACGAAAAGGCAGTTTCTCTCACAGGCTTAATAATTCAAGCCTCTCAGCCTACTGGGCCCAGGGCCTTCCTAAGCCTGAGAACTGTGCCTTGTTTCCAGGCTTTCTCCCCACACCCTGAGCTCAAGGGTGCTGCTAAGGACAGCCTCCTCTCCCCCTACCCACTTGACAGACCTTTCGGCCTTTATCTGACGTGGGTGTGGGTCGTGTCCCCACAGCTCTGGTTCTCCGGAGCCACTCCTCACCCCAGGCTGGGTTCACACTTCACTGGGTAGGTTTTGGAGAAAATTTGGTAGCCATATAGACCCCGGGACTCTAGCTCCCTGTCAGAACTGCTTAGTTGACAAAGATACCCAGTATTCCTGAGTCACTGCAGCAGGTGAGAGCAAGGTACAGGTGGTAAGGAACTGCAGGGCTTTTGAGAAATCTGGAGACACACCAGGCAGGATCAGGGCCTGCTGAGGAGGAGACAGAGGTCTCAGGAAGAGCCCCATTTCCTGGTGACAGGTGCCATCTCAAAATGGCTGAAAAATCCCTGAACTTCTTCAGCAAGAAAGAGCCTGGAAGCCGGGTGTGGTGGCGCACGCCTTTAGTCCCAGCACTTGGGAGGCAGAGGAAGGCGGATCTCTGAGTTCGAGGCCAGCCTGGTCTACAAAGCAAGTCCAGGACAGTCAGGGTTGTTACACAGAGAAACCCTGTCTTGAAAAATTCAAAGGAGAAGAAGAAGAAGAAGAAGAAGAAGAAGAAGAAGAAGAAGAAGAAGAAGAAGAAGAAGAAAGAGCGAGCGAGCGAGCCTGGAGGATTGCTGTGCTGTCTTTCGCCCCCAGGCAGAACTCCATCCTTTGAACAACCTTAGGCCAGCTTTTCAAAAGGCCTCATTGTACCTGTGGTCCCTTAAGGAGATTACTACGATGGGGGAAGTGCTAATTCAAAATGGAGTCAGGCAGGTTCCTCACTGTAAAAGGACCTTTTATTTGCCTCAAGTAATTGTCATCTCGGAGGCTTCCTGCTGATTAAGTTCACCCTTTCTAGTTCTTTCTGAGCTCTGGCTGGCTGGTTCAACTAAGCTGTTCTGGCTCAAACTCCTCTCCAAGCTGACGGATTCACTCTGGCATCTTTAGGCTTCTCACTGAATTGCTCTGCTTGGCCTCAAACTGACTTCTGGCCATTTGTTCTAACCTCTGGGCTCCTTATCCTCCGCCTCTGCATGAACACATGAACAAACTCAACGCAAGTGAACTGCCCCAAAATCAGCTCTCCAAACTGAACTCACTGCGCAAACTCCCAACTCACTGTTCACTCGACTGACTCCGCCCCTCCCCCCACTGCTCTTAAATAGTTTTCTCCTGAGAGTTGGGTGAACCCTATCTCTGACTCATTCTGTCAGATTTTTTCTCTGACTTCTCACTGTGTCTACCCCTCAATTAGACGTCATTGTTTGGGATTAAAGGTGTGTACTAAGGACCTGTCTGCAGTCCAGCAGGATCACACAGACCGAGAAGGTCTTCGGATGTGATCGGAGCTGACGTGTTGCTGGATTAAAATTCCTCTACACCGCAAGGGGTTCCCAGAGGGAGGTTCCCTATCCTAATGGGATGGAGCCAGGTCTCCACTGGCCCTCACATGCGCCCCACCCCCCTCTGTGAAGTCTCCCTAGGAATGTCTGTGCAGTAAGATGCTGACTCCCTTCACTGGGTAGAGCCGGGCTGGCTCAGTGCAGCCTGGCAGCAACACGCACCAGGCTCCATTTCCTCCAGCAAACCACATTATGTCAGGACGAGACTTAGCTCCCCCCTGCCTCCCCCCCCCCCCCCCCGCAGTCCTCCAGCTGTGGTCCTGGGGCACAGGACACAGGGTGCTGGGCTTCTTACCCTTTGAGAACCGGAGCAGACTCTGAGGTCCACGGCCTCATCCCCGTGTGCGACCCGGGCACTGGGTGCTGCCTGCGTGGCATGCGTTAAGCAGTCACAGGGACTTTATTGAGTGATGAAGGAGTGAGCTCCATGCCACTGGCTATTTCTTCCCATGGGGGGGGGGGGTCAATCAGGACATTTTCAGACTGGCTAAGAAAGAAGGGCATGGATCCTCCACTTTTGTTCCTTGTCAGCTCAGTCAGGGCTCTGAATTATGAAGCGGCTCATGGCACGGCTGCTCCTTAGGAAGGCAACGCTCGGCTCTTTGACCTCCGCCCCCTCTCCCAGCCTCCACAGACCAGCACTTTCCGTTTGATTTCAGAACTGCTCTCTCCCTCTACATCCTTCTGGCCCAGGAAGAAAGAAAAAAAAAATCAGGAAGCAACTGCGAAGGATGATTTTTGCATTTTCAAGTTAAGGTGCCTAGATTATTCTATATCCGGCCCCCAGGAGAACCGCTAGATGCAGGCCAAGTGTTTCTGAGAACTCCTGTGGGGGTGTGGCTACCCATGAGACACACGCTCTGCCCTCAGAGGCTGGGTTCTCAGTTCCTGCCCTCGTTGCTTTTGGGAAAGAGCTGACTCTCTGATTCTTGGGCTGCCATTTCTTTTTCTCAGATGCCCCGAAGCCAGGGTTTCTCTGAGCTCACACTTGAGTCACCAGCTGGGTCATCCAGTCCTGTCTTCTGCAATCACTTGTTTTAGCTGACCCCAAGTTGGCTTCGGATAGGCTCGGCACACCCAGGACACCGGGACATCGAGTGACAGTCATGTCATCTATTTAAGAAGCTGACGGCTCCCTGCCACTGGCCCTACCCTTATGAGGCCACTACACTGAACTGACAGCTATTAATAACCCTTTGAGGTCATCTCACACCTGGGGGGGGCGTGCCCTGCCTTTCTTATTAGTCTCCTCAGTCTGATACAGTAAGCAGGCTAAGAAGCTAATTGTACCTTTGTCTTCCGGGTTGTATTCATAATGACAAAATAAAGCATGTGTTAGTTAGGGTTTTGTTGTTGTGAATAGATGCCATGACCATGACAACACTTATAAAAAAACAGAACAAAACAAAACATTTAATTGGGGCTGGCTTACAGGACGAGAGGTTTAGTCCACTTTCATCATGGTAGGAAGCAGGCAGGCGTGGTGCTGGAGTTCTATATCTGGATTGGCAGACAACAGGAAGAGAGAGTGACACAGGGCCTGGCTTGAGCATCTGAAACCTCAAAGCCCACGCCCAATGACACACTTCCTCCAAAAAGGCCACTTCCTATGAACCTGCCTACAGGGGCCATTTTTATTTGAATCATCAGAAAGCACCTGTCCTCCTTATGGAAAATCAAAGCTAAGTCCTGGGAGCTTGAGTTTCCTTTGCCCAAAGAGATGGCTTTGTTTCTTTTCTTTCTTTCTTTCTTTCTTTTTTTTTATTTTTTATTTTTTTTTATTTTATGTGTATTAGGCTCTTGAATTTGTGCCCCACATCAAGCCTAGGGCCAACAGAAGCCAGAAGAGGGTGGTGGAGTTACAGATGTTGTAAGCAGCCCTGTGGGTGCTGGAAACTGAACTTGGGTCCTCTGAAAGAACAGCAAGTGCTCTTAACCACTGATACACAGTTTTAGCTCCAAGGATTTCTGTTCGTCAACTTGGTAGGACACTCAACTCCTATTGTTAGGATTCTGCTTTAGTCCGCCTACCTATGATGTCATTGTTTACCTGCCACAGGGGCGTGGCCCTGCCCAGGGCCATATAAAAGGACAAACTGAGGCCCCTTCTCTCTACTTCCTCTCTCTCTCTCTCTCTCCTCCCTCCCTCTCTCTCTCTCTACTTCCTCTCTACTCTACTCCCTCTCTCTGCTCTCCCTTTATCCCCCCCCTTTCTCTTCCTCTTTCTTTCTGTCTCTCTGTCAGTCTGTCTCTCTTTTTCTGGGATACTCTTCCCCCATTTCTTTCTCTCCCCATGCTCATTTAATAAACCTCATATAACATAATATCTGGCATCTGGTACCTTATTACCTTATTATACCTTATTTATTACCTTATATCTTCCTGTCTTAATTATTAATCATAATCCATATCATCGCTGGTGAGCCCCTTTTAATATGCTTATTTTGATGTGACAGTCTCGTGTCTTCCTTTTTTTTTTTTTTTGGTTTTTCGAGACAGAGTCTCTCTGTGTTAGCCTTGGCTGTCCTGGACTCGCTTTGTAGACCAGGCTGGCCTCGAACTCACAGCGATCCGCCTGCCTCTGCCTCCCGAGTGCTGGGATTAAAGGCGTGCACCACCACCGCCCGGCTAGTCTCATGTCTTCTATGAAGCTTTTACACAGTTTTTGTCATTACTGTTCATTTTGAAGGTAGGGTTTGCTTCAGAATGACCTCATATCTGCTGAGAAGCAGCGCAGGCCACACAGAGAGCTCTCATAAACCTTCCATGGGCCCGTGATGCCTGGCTCTGTCTGAGCACTAAGCCTTGCTGGGTCTGCACTCACTATTTCACTAGGGAACCTGTGGTCTTACTCCATGAGGTGAGCTGGCTCTGGGGTCAAGAGGTCAAGAGAGTGTGACAGCCACTTCAGAGGGGACACTGTCCCTGGCTGAGGTTTTCAGGCAGAGGGTCAGACAAAGAGGCTGTGGCCCTTTTTGCCTGTTTACTGGACAGCGGCTGTGTGTGTTTGATGGACTTTGACCTCAGACTCGCTGTCGGTGGAGCAATAGCTTGGGAGGATGTTAACATGACCCTTGGTGGATTTCACATCTCAGGGTTGCCAAATAGTCAAATGAGCTAAGGTCAGCTCACATCAAAAGGGAAGGAAGAAAACTATCGTAGGCAAAAATGAATAGAGATATTGCAGAGTTGCCTTAAAGAAAAAAGAAAAAAACAAAAAATAAAAAAACCCCACCTTCCCTGTTTAGGTGATTATGACCTGAATCTGGCTGACACTGAGGGGAAACTCTGCAGGCTGGGACAGGACTGTGTACCTTAGGCAACCTCCTCCTCCTCCTCCTCCTGGGTTACCACCCAGCCACTGACACACTAGATTAGGTCTAACACTGCTCTCGGTCTCTCTGTCAGAGACTTTTACTGTAATCAGGATCCACCTCTAATAGTTTTGTTCCTCCTTCTCCTAACACTTCCTGAGTCACAGCCGGAAGGGCCCACACTTTGCCAGGAAAGGAACGGCAGCTGAATGGGTGTGTGCCTTGTGTGCGTTCCTGGGGGAGGGGTGGGGGGGGGGCTGAGCTAATGTATTTGCTGTTGAAGGGCCCCAGGGGAGGCCACTGAGAAGCCATACCCAACTCTATCTGGCTCTTTATTTTTATCTTTTGTGGGTGTTGACGGTGGAGTTGGATTGAGACAGTCTCGTGTAGCCCAGGCCGGCCTCAAATTCACTATGAAGCTGAGGATGGCTTTGAACTTCTCTTTCTGCTTCCTCCTCCTCCCAAGTTCTGGTATTACAAGTGTGCACTGCTATGTCCACCTTATTCTGGTCTTTTCTAAGTTGTTTTGCAAGCATCTCTTGTGTTCATATCAGAAATGTGGAAAAACAAGAAAAAGACAAAGCTCCATGGACCGGTAAAGAATTAGAGTAGGGCTCAGTGAGGAAGAAGAGACCTGTCTCCCAGAAGTTGTCCCCTGACCTTTACATTCATGCTGTGGCACAAATGAGCCGTCCCCACACAAATTAAAAAAAAAAAAAAATTAAATGTAGTTAAATAAAACCAAGCCAAACACACCACACACACACACACAACACACACACACACACACACACACACACACACACACACACACACACACACACACATTCCAAAGGTCAATAAATGACCAGAGAGCTCATGAAAAGTACTTGGCATAATTAGTACTTAAGAAAATACAGATCAAAACCACAGTGCAGGGCCTGGAGATATGGCTCAGTGGTTAAGAGCACTGGCTGCTCTTTCAGAGAACCCAGACCCAACTCCGAGCACCGGCTTGTCAGCTCACAACTGTCTTGTAACTCCTGCTCCAGGGAATCTGACTCCCTCATCCAGACATACATGCAGGCAAAACATGGATGTACATCAACAACAACAACAACAACATCCAGTGTATAGATGGAAGTGGGGGGGAAAGGGGGAAAGGGGGAGCCAGCCCCAGTGTAAGGAGGTGGTAGATAAGGAGTGTACTTCACTGGTGAAGGCCTCTGCTGTGGAGAACTGTTGGGGGGGGGGGATGGTCTGATGTATTTTTATGTTAATTACTGTTTGTTGTCTCTGTGACTTAACTTTTGTTTAATAAAAAACCGTCTCACCTGGGCAGGGCAAAGGAGATAGGTGGGGCTAGGAGAGAGGAATCCTGGGAAGAAAAAAAAAGAGAGACCTGAAGGGAAGAGAGGAAGGCCGCCACGGGTTAGCTGGAGGAGAAGCACATGGCCGGCGTGGATGGAGAGTCCAGCCCAGATGAAGAACATGAGCAAGTATTTAAGATTATAAATGGAAAGTAGCTTGATAAAAGATATTAAACACAAATGGCATGGGATTGAGACAGGGATCCCACACCTGCCTCACTGTAGGAGGTAGTTTAGAGGATTGACACCTGCCCTGCCCCAGGTTAACTAAGGCTATTTTAAAATATAACAAATGTCTCTCTCTCTCTTTTTTTTTTTTTTCAAGTGTCTATGTCTTAATTGATCGCTAGTTGGGTCTACTGATAATACTAATAATACAGGTAATATAGATAATTTTAAAAAACCATAGAGAACAGCTGGGAATGCTTCATGTCAAACAAGCCTGCCATCTCAACACCTGGGAGGGCAGAGGCAGCAGAGGCAGGCCAGAGTGCAAGGCCAGTCTCAACTACAGGAAACCCTACCTCAAAATACATAATAATAATAAAAAAATAAATCTTAAAAAAATGTATAGTGCAGGATGTTCAGATACTCAGAGTTGCGCACTGTCACCACAACACACCTTATTGCAGAGTGTTTTCATCCTAGAAGAAAGGGCCTGAATATCCATTAGCAGGTGCATCTCTCCTTAGTCCCTGGTCACCATTCATTACCCTACATCCTTTCTCTATAAACTAGCCTGCTCTGGGCATGAGGTAAACAGAGTTTCGCAGTGTGTGACCACTTGTGTCTGGCTGGCTTGGTTTCACGTATTCAACAGTGATCCTCTCATTGTAGTGAGCGTCAGACCTTCCTTACTTTTATCCAGCACCCCAATGCGTGCATACGCAGCCTTTGGTTGTTTCTCCTTCAGATGGTTCGCATTTAAGTTGTTTCATTACAGATTTGGGGTGTTTTTTGTTTGTTTGTTTGCTTACTTGCTTGAGACAGGGTCTCACTGATCATGGACTGAGTCCTCTGAAGCTATGAGCCAACACAGACCTTTCCTGCTGTTAAGCTGATTTCTCCCAGGTATTGTCTACGGCAACAGAAAGTTGACAGAACCACTTATGACTTAACTCATTGATGGGAGAAGATCTTCGCACTTTTGAATTGGGGATTAAGTGTCTAAAGTGAACTTTAGGGAAAATAGTCAAACCACAACAGCTTCCTTCCTAGGTCTGTATAACATTAATAGGTGCCCTTGTTTTCTTTTTTTGATTTTGATTTTGCAGGACAAGGCTTCCCTGTGTAGCTTTGGCTCTCCTAGACTCACTTTGTAGACCAGGCTGGCCTTGAACTCACAGAGATCTGCCTGCCTCTGCTTCCCGAGTGCTGGGATTAAAGACTTGAGTGTATGTATGTACACTGCATTTGTGTAGTGCCCTCAGAAGTCAGGAAAGGTGTTGGTCCCCTGAAACTGGAGTTACATGTTACAATAATTTGTATCTCCGGGCGTGGTGGCGCACGCCTTTAATCTCAGCACTCAGGAGGCAGAGGCAGGTGGATTGCTGTGAGTTCGAGGCCAGCCTGGTCTACAAAGGGAGTTCAGACAGCCAAGACTACATAGAGAAACCCTGTCTCGAACCCCCCTTCCCCCAAAAAAAGTATCCGTTTGGCCTACAAAGCTGCCAGTACTACCACAGGTTGGAATCTAAACAGATTCTAATCTACTCCTAAACTAAACAAACTAGTCTAAACTTCATAACATACACATATCCCAAGCACTTGCCATTATGACCCTTGGGTCGTTTCTTTCCCCCATCCTCCTCCACTGTCTTCCCCCCTCAACTGTCAATCTTTGCCCTCCCCTTTCTCCAGGAAGTCCTGCCTTCCACTTCCTGTCCTTCTGCCCAGCTGATTGGCTAAAGCGCTTTATTGATAGTTGTTACATCCACTCAAGGCATTCCTTCACAGTTACAAATGGATGTCTGTCACCATGTAAGTCCTAAAAACCAAACCCAGGTCATCTGCAAGAGCAGTGAATGTTCTTAACTTCAGAGCCATCTCTTTAGCCTGTGTTTAACTTTAATAACTTAATACATTTAATAACATAGCTGTGTGGGTGGGTGGGTGCCCTTTGAGGCCAGAAAAAGATCCCATGGAGGTGATGTTCTAGATGGTTGTGAGCTGCCCCGTGTGGGTGCTGGGAACCAAACGTGAGTCCTCTGGAAGAGCAGCCGGTACTCTTGACCTCCAAACCCTTTCTCTAGGCCTCTGTTTCAAAAGTGTAAGAATATCATCCCATGTAGATAACCGTGGCTCTGTCTGTCTGTGTTGCGGCTGCTCACATACTGCTGCCCATTTTAACTATTAGTCACTTGACAACTGCAAGCTTCTCAGGCTGTTTACCCTTCTCAGAAACATGCCCATGACCATCCCCCCTTGCTTACCTTCCCTCTGGGGACTTGCAAGGAGGACTTCTGAACTTACAAGAAATAACAAATTTGTCACATTGTCCCCAGTGATCCTGCGGTTTACCTGCTCAACCAGAGGATTGGGGAGCCCAGCCCCCACACCTCCCTTGGTACAGCATTCTTACTAGTTTACAATTTAGCTTATCTGTAGACAGAAAGTGGTGCCACATTCTCGTCTGATTTCCGAGCATGTTTTTTTTACTGTCCTCCTTTTTATTCACGGCGTATGAGCCACTTTACATTTTCTACAAGCCTCTCGCGCGCCCCCCCCCCCCACTCCCGCCTGCTTCTCCACCCCACAGGGGTCTTCCCCCCCCCCCCCCCGTTCTGCCACCACTTAGCACCTGTTCATTATCAGTCACCTGTTGGAATTATTTTGTTATGTACCGAGCCGTTTGCTGTTTAAAGGATGTTACATCTGTTTATTGTGTTGTGATGTACTCTTCACAGTGTTCCGGGAGGGAGCTCAGGGATGAAAAAATCCGAGTCTCCAAGGTCTTTAAAGCTGTGCTGGCAGCAGCAGGGTTTAAACCCATGGTTGTCTTACACTGACCCCCCTCCCCACCACCACTCTTAAGAAATGGGACCATGCCTGTCTTGTGGGATTTTTAGAATCTCCCTTCTATTGCGTAGGGTGCATTAGCTGTGCACGTGTTAGATGCTTCTGTCTAGCAAGCGCGCAGAAACTCACTCCTTTTAACTGGCCAAAATTGAGTTCGCAGAAGCATCCTCTACATGTAAGAGAACACCAAGAGGCTGGAGAGGTGGCACAGTGGGTAGATCAGAGCCCTGGCTGCTTTTGCAGAGGACCTGGTTTCAACTCCCAACACCCACATGGTGGTTGGTTCACAACTGGCTGCCACTCCAGTTTCAGGAAGATTTGATAGCCTCCTCAGGCACCAGGCATGCACGTGGTGTACAGACAGATATTCGTGCAAAATAATCATATATGTGAAATAAAATTTAAAACTTTTAAAAAATTGAAAACAACCTCCAATGAAAACAAGCCACAAACAACAAAACAAAAACAACAACAAAACCCACTGAGACCCTCCTGCCCTGAAGTATCTGCCTAGGCAAGAGGCCCCCCCACACTACCCCCCAAAAACTCCACCTGGGTGACTCTTGTTGCAAACCTGTTTCTTTTCTTTCCTTTCTTTCTTTCTTCCTAAAGATTTCTTTATTTATTACATATATTGTATTCTGCCTGCATGTACTCCTACACACTAGAAGAGGGCACCAGATCTCGGTATAGATGGTTGTGAGCCACCATGTGGTTGCTGGGAATTGAACTCAGGACCTTTGGAAGAGCAGCCAGTGCTCTTAACTGCTAAGCCATCTCTCCAGCCCCAGAAACCAGTTTTAATAAAGCATGACTCTCAGGAACTGGAAACAACAGAATGTTCAGAAAAACAATGGCATTTCTTTTAACTGTGACCGCCATTTCTTTTCCTCTAGACTACCAAAACAGATTATTTTTTACTGGTGCAGTTGGCCATTTTCCAGAACAACCTGAGACCAAGGTCTGTTTAAAAGAGCTCTGAGCTCCTAGCGCTGAAATGGGAGCAGCTGTGGCCATCTTTGACATGCTGCAGACTCGAGGGCTGGCAGGTGCAGAGAGAAGCGACCCCGTGCTCGGGAGTGTGTTGCCTTCCGAGAGCTCTGCCCTCACCCTCTGCACTCTGTAAGTAGGGCTAAAAAGCCCACTGGTTACCCAGAGTGGGTGCTGGTAACATCATGCCTTGATTTGCTGTCACTGTTCTCCTCCAGGGAAGGAATTTTAGCATCACAGATTGCGCTGTGTCAATGTCCCTTTAGCCAGCGTATGGCACAGGAAAGGACAGGCAACACTCTCCCGAGACGGTCCTCACTCTTACCATAAGAGCCTGACCTTGTTCAATAGGTGGAGTTGGTGCTGTTGGGTTAGAAAGTTCCATGTCCTCCTGTGGCATGCCAGGCTGAGAAAGGGGTGCTCCGGGAAGGTAAAGTCACCCTAATGCCGATGTCTGAGTTTCTAAGACGAGTATTTCCACATTCACGGTTTTCATTTGTGATGGGTTTCAAGCTGCCCAAGGAGTCTGGGAGTGTGTTCCTTCGTGCGGAGTTAAGGAGGCATGACCGTATAGAGAAGAAAAAGGGAGCAAGTGGCTTCCCAAACCAAATGTGACCTCATTAACAGCCACAGATATGCTCTGTGCTGCTCTTCCTAGCCGGGACAGCTATGGCAAGGGGGTGGGGCCAAGAAGAGCACAGCAATCTCATCGTAGCCGGCAAGTGGGGACAGATGGGGGATGCTCAGCTAAATAGACCATGGGGCTGGGAGTGAGTTCAGCGAAAGAGGACTTGCCTAGCTGGCTCTCCAGCATGCCAAAATGCAAAATAAACTATGGTCCCAGCTTAAAAAATCTTATAATATACATATTCATGTAGATTTGGCCAAATTGTCCTCTAGTCAAGTAACCCAAGTCCTATCAGTAAGAAAAAAGAAAAAACTCCAGGATAGTGACCCTGAGGGTCCTTCCACATATACCCTCCTTCTTTAAACTTACCATTTATTTATATACTTTTATTTCTCTATTTCATTTGTGTGGCAGGCGGGCAGCACACAGGCCATGCTGCACACGCAGAGGTCAGAGCAGAGGTCTCACCTCCTACCAAGTAAGTCTCAGGGATGGAACTCAGGTCCTCATGCAGAACAGCCAGGACCTTTACCTGATCAGCCATCTTGCTGGCTGCAAATACCCTATTATATCTGTTTATGCAAGTGGACACAAAGTCTTCCAAATGGACTCCGGAGGCACAAGTCACAGAGCATGTTCACTCAAGATGGCAAGCCACTCTGGGCGTGGTGGCGCACGCCTTTAATCCCAGCACTCAGGAGGCAGGGGCCAGGTGGATCGCTGTGAGTTCAAGGCCAGCCTGGTCTACAAAGCGAGTCTAGGACAGCCAAGGCTAACACAGAGAAACCCTGTCTCGAAAGACCAAAAAAAAAAAAAAAAAAAAAAAAAAACCCCAAAAAAGATGGGTAGCCACATTGGCGGATGACTGCATAAACAAGGCGAGCACACACCTGGACCAGATATTAAGGGAGCTCCTGGCATATGCCGCAGTGGATGTGGGGGACACGCCACATGAAGTAAGCCAAATGCAAAGGGACAGGTTTGCAGCTTTACTGATCTGAGCTCCCCAGGAGAGTGAGCTTTCAAAGACATGGTAGAGTGGTGACGGGGAGAAAGGGGAATACGGAATTCCTGTCCGCATTTAAGTTTGGAGAGACGAAAGTGTAGAGGCAGACGTCTGGGATGACGTACGACAGGGACACACTTCGTACTGCCGGCTGGATGCTTAAATGTGGCCAAGTGGTATTTTACTACAATGTTAGACATTTCCAGTTTGTCCTCCTCAACAAGGCTTTAGCATTTAATCCTTTCATTCCCACTGATGGGTCTGTGTTTGGGTCTCCCATGGTGTTTGGAATCTAGTGTTAGCTCAGGGGTCCCTGGGTGGTGGCGCACAGGACATTGCTAGATGCAAGATCACTAGCAGAAAGGACAAGTTCAGAGGAGACAGCCACCAGTAAGGACAGTCTCAGAAGCTCCCAGACTTGCTCTTTCAGTTCTCCCAGACAGTAATCTAGCCCCTCACCCCTGCTTAAGAGAGAAAACCGAAAACAAAAAACCAAGAAACCCAAATTAGCAATGTAGCAAAAAGATTATATATGGCCTTTCAGAGTTTCCTGAGTCAATCGTATGTAACAACCTGTCAGCTTTAAAACAAAACAAAAACCAGAGCATGTTTCTGTTACATTTTAATTTCTTTGCATTTTAATTTTCTTTGTCTGTGCCAGCATCTGGAGATTAGGGGACACTTTGCAGGAATCAGTGCTCTGCTTCCATCATGCGGGGTCAGTTTGGGTTGAACTCAAGTTCTGCAGGCGCCTTCTTCACCCACCGAGCCACCTCACTGAAACCCCGCACCCTCATGCGGGCACCGTTACCCACGAGCCACCTCACGGAAACCCCGCACCCTCATGCGGGCACCGTCACCCACGAGCCACCTCACGGAAACCCCGCACCCTCATGCTTTTCTTTTCTTTCTTTCTTTCTTTTTTAAAAGCATTCATTCATTTTATTTTGTGTTTGAGTGTTTTGCCTGCGTGCATGTGTGTACACCGTGTGTGGGGTTGGTACCTGCCCACAAGGATCAGAAGAGGCCGTGAGAGGCTCTGGAACTGGAGTTACCAATGGTTCCAAAATGACCACGTGGGCGCTGGGAATTGAACTTACGGCTTCGGCAAGAGCAACAGTGCTCTAACCACTGAACCATTTCTCCAACCCTTGGATTAAAAATATGTGTATTTTACATGTCTTTGTTTAGCGTGTGTGTGTGTGTGTGTGTGTGTGTTTGTGCACATGCACTCAGGCACGTGTGCACATAGAGGTCAAAGGGTAACACTATGTATTCAGTTCTTTGCCATCTAGTGAAACTCAGTTGTATACTCAGAAGGTCAAGGGCCTTCACTGGCTGAAGTCATTGCACTGGTACCCCTGCCTGCATTTGAAGGAGTATATCTGCATTTGCCCTGTTAGCTGCGGGGGCTCTGTAAAGCTGGGTGTAACCTGTAAAAGTTTGGTAAGGTTATTTCGATTGCCATGGATATACACTGACCTGTTCTCTTTCTATGTCAGCCCCCTCCCAGCATTCCTCTGTGCACTGTTCCCCCTTCAGGCTGTTCTCTGGGTTGGCATTACAATCAACCTGGTTTCCAAGGGCTCACTGTATGTTTGTAAGACAGTCATAGTAAACACAGATTACAGCACGACATTGTTTTAGAGTCAGCTCCTGCCCCACCAGACAAGACTTAAAAATCAAAATGGAGTCACTCATGCTAAAGTTACCATCACTAAACTGTTATCTCTCCTCCAAAGAAATCATATGGCAGATATATGTTTCCCAAACTGTGCGATACTGATGTCCTTCTGCCTGCCCTGGCTCCCTACTTTGGCTTTGTGAGGAAAGTGACTTTGGACTGACCAATCAACTACTTGTTCTGTGATTCTGCCTTTGCTCACCTTAAACAGAGTGTTGCTGATTCTAGAATCAGAAATTAAAGCAATCCCGACCTTGAAACTAAACTTATTTATCACTTTATTTTTATTTTTTTATTTTTAAATTTAATTTTGGTTTTTTGGAGACAGGGTCTCTCTGTGTTAGCCTTGGGTGTCCTGGACTCGCTTTGTAGACCAGGCTGGCCTTGAACTCACAGCGATCCGCCTGCCTCTGCCTCCCTAGTGCTGGGATTAAAGGCGTGCACCATCACCCCCGGCATACCACTTTTTTCTTTAACAATTCCTCAACTTTTTGAATATTATGTTCGACAGAGGTGGGCATGCTGAGGGAACATAACCATAAAAGCAGGACCTTGGCTGGGTGTGGTGCTGCACACCTCTGATCCCTATACTGGGAGCCCGAGGCAGGTGGAGCTCCGTGAGTTCAAGGCCAGCCAAAGCTACAGAGACCCTGCCTCAAAACAAAACAAACAGCCCCTATAGGTCCCAGGCTTGAGGTTTCTACACACAGGAAGAGTGTTTCCAAAGGGTGAGAGCCTGCTGCTGAGGCCACAGAGATCCTCCTGGGCTTCCTTCCTACTTCTCCACCATCTCTAGAGACAGTGATACCTGTTTAGCTGCCAACTTCAGGCCCTCCGGCACCTCCAAAGACAGGCTACTCACGATATGACCTCTTCCACCACTTCCTCTTCCTCTCACACGGGACCTGGTCTCTTCCAGAACCTGTGTCATGTCCTCCTCACTATGTGACTCAGATGTGACTGGTGTATCCTTAGCCGTGGGGGATTTTGTTTGATTGTTTGAGACAGGGTCTCTCTGTGTGGCCCTGGCTGTCCTAGAACTTACTCTATAGATCAGGCTGGCCTCCAACTCAGACATCCACCTCCCTCTACCCCCCAAGCACTGGGATTAAAAGCCTGTGTGCACTACCCTGCCCCGCCACGCCCAGTGGGGAGTTGCTCTTTACCCTTTGCGTCTTCCTGGGCTTTTCACCCTGTGGCCAGCACTGTACTTTCCCAAAGCCAGTGCCCAGAGCAGCTGTGAGTGGCAGGACTGACAAAGCCCGGAAGACGTCGCTTGCAGTCGTCCCCGGCTTCAGTGAAGCCGTTCAGGACTTCCTGCCTTGGAGAGCTTCTGGCTGGGTCTGCTCACTGACCTCAGGCTAGCCCAGCTGGATCCGTTCCTTCCTCCCACTGTTCCCCCTTTCTTCCATGCCCCTCAGCCACATGCTCTAGGTCCGTCTCTGTGAACTGAAGATTCTTCCCGCATTTCTGGACAGTGCAATACAAGATCTCCCAGAGGCGCTCAACTCCAAACACTCTCTTTGTGTAGCCCTGGGGCTGAACGGTGCTCACTTTCAGTAGCCCAAGGGGGCAGCAGGCATTTTCCTGAATTAAAAGTCCCTCCACTGCATTCAAAACTAGACACTTCTCCAGACTGGCAGAGGTCTTGGGGCTGGGGTGACAATGCGGGGCATCCGGGCCAGGCAAGCAGTCTGCCCCAGGCCCGCTCCCTGGGATTTTCACTCTTGTGCCATCACTCCTGATTTCTAAGGGCAGCTGTGTGACACAGATATCGATTTTTGCTTTTGTTTATTTGTTTTTTTTTTTTTCGAGACAAGGTTTCTCTGTGTAACCTTGGCTGTCCTGGACTGCCTTTGTAGACCAGGCTGGCCTCGAACTCACAGCTATCTGCCTGCCTCTGCCTCACGAGCGCTGGGATTAAAGGTGTGCGCCACCATGCCCGGCTCCATCAGCTCCTGTTTTTAAAACCACAGTTTTCTTTTTTAACCACACACAGAAAGCAACTCTCTCTTCCTCTCTCTCTCTCTCTCTCTCTCTCTCTCTCTCTCTCTCTCTCACACACACACACTTTTTCTTTCTTTCTTTTTTTTCCTTTTTTTTTTTTTTTTTTTGAGACAAGGTCTTTGTAGCCCCGACTGTCCTGGAACTCACAGAGATCTGCCTGCCTCTGCCTTTCAAGTGCTAGGATTAAAGGCGTGTGCCACTATTCCTGGCTTAAATTTATCTTACTTTTAATTCTTTTTTTTTTTTAAAGATGTATTTATACAGTGCTCTGCCTGCATGTACACCTGCAGGACAGAAGAGGGCATCTGGATTGTAGATGGTTATGAGCCACCATGTGGTTGCTGGGAATTGAACTCAGGACCTCTGGAAGAACAGTCAGTACTCTTAACCTCTGAGCCATCTCTCCAGCCCACTTTTTGTTCTTCTTACATCACTACATAGCCTAAGAGTTTCCTTTTCGGAGAAAGCCTGTTTGCTCAGAGCCGGTCAGGCTTCTTCCTGGTGACTGTGTCAGGGACTCTGAGCAGTTGCCCCTGCAGCAGCTGTGGAACCTGCCAAGGCAGCAGTCCCCACTATGGCGGCCACCACTGCCATGCTCCAGACAGCAAAGACATCAAGGGACAGTGGAATTCCATATTGCAGTTTCTAAAATTAAAACTTCCTAATTTTAAGACACACCGAGACTTCCTCTAGTCTTACGGAATTACTCACACGTCGCGTTCTCGGCGGTCACACTGCTGACCTTCTCGGGGTAAGTTAACCCATACAAGCTCTCCCTTAACCTTCCTGCCGCCTGCCTCTGACTAGGGGAGGCCACTTGCCTTGTCGGCTGAGCATTAGCCACCGCCGTTTCTCACTGTTGATGCTGGGTGCGAGATCCAGGTGACACTGTAGTAGTATCACTGTCGAATCCCACCGGGGTTCTGTCACTCAAGGGGAGTAAGCCCACCACAAGGACACTACCCTCACAACCACAGCCACCTACAGCTAGCTTCCCAGAGACTCAGTGCTAGATACAGGCATTAGGGCTTCAGCCTGAACTGGCAGGGTGCACAGCAGGGCAGGCCCCCACTTCCCGCCTGGCTTTTGGGCAGTCCCTCCTCAGATTCCCACTCACGTGATGAGAAAGCTGAGATTGCCAGGTGTAGCTGAAATGCTGCTATATTCCCTCATATCTTCTCGAACGAGAAGAAAGGAAGTGCCTCTTAAAATCGTTACCCTGGATGTGAGCAGTTTTTGAAGAACCCCGAGACTAGCGGGGGTGTCGTGTTCCTTCATCTTTAAGAAACTTTCTGAAGAAAATCCTTCCTGGAGGAGCAAGTTCTAAGATCCTGGCATCTGAAGCTGGCCCACGCTGCTATAGTTAAAACATATTAAGATACACAGTGACACAGTGACTGTTGTCTTTATGTTCACTCTTTTTCTTTTTTCTTTCCTTTCTTTCTTTCTTTCTTTCTTTCTTTCTTTCTTTCTTTCTTTCTTCTTCTTTTTGAGACAGGTTTCACTGTGTAGCCTTGGCTGTCCTGGACTCACTATGTAGACCAGGCTGGCCTTGAACTCACAGCCGTCTGCCTGCCTTTGCCCCCTGAGTGCTGGGATTAAAGGTGTGTGCCACCACTGCCCAGTTTTTATGTTCACTCTTAAGCATGGTTTGTCACTGGAAAAGCACACACACAAAAAAACCCAAATGTGGCCATGACTCCGAGTCCAGTGAGGAGAGAAGGTTGTGTGTGTGTGTGTGTGTGTGTGTGTGTGTGTGTGTGTGTGTGTGTGGTGGGGGGTTGGGGGGGGACGGGAGTGAGTCTGTATTTTAGCCCTGGTCTTTTAAAACTTTTCTCTCTGTTGTTATGATGTTGATGGTTCCATTGTTAATATATGATTAGTAAATAATTTCAGCCAACATTTATTGGATTCTTCCCATGTGCCCAAACATTTAATCTTTATAAAAAGTCTCATGAGATAGATATTTTTTTATCCATGAAACCACAACATATCAAATAATCTAATTTCCTTCCTGTTTTTCAGATTCGGAGAAGAACATCTCTAGGTCTTTGCTGTTGTTTGGCTGGTTTAAAAACTTATTTTACTTTATGTATATGAGTGTTTTGCTTGCACGTATGTCTGTATACCACGGGCGTGCCTGGTACCTTTAAAGGCCGGAAGAAGGTGTTGGACTCCCGGGGACTAAATTATCATCCAGATGGTTATGAACCACCGTGTAGGAGCTGGGAACTGAACTTAGGTCCTCAGCGAGAGCAGCGAGTGCTCCTAACTGCTGAGCCGTCGCCTCTGCCCACTGCATTAGCAATGTGCCACCACGCCCAGCTAGAAGACATCTTTATTGTCCTCAAAGGGTCGAGAGCAAGGAAGAGAAGTAAAGAGAAGGACAGTGACACAGAGCCAGAGAGACAGAAGGAATGACATCAAAATAAGGATGTGGTGGAGGTTGAGAGGGGAGGACAGATGGGGGAGGGGAAGGGGACCAAGGGAAAGAAGGGTAGGAGAAGGGGAAGGGGTGGGGCTTGGGGAGGCACAGTTAGAGGAGGGGAAGAGAAGTTGAGGCAAGAGCAGGACATTTGGAAAGTATTTTTCAGTTCTGGTGTGAACCGTACTCTTTTTTTTTTTCTCTCATCCAGGAAAAACTTGTTACAGACTCTGTCATAATCCACCCAGGGTAAGCTGCTGCCAACAGGTGCAAGATATTATCTCATGAATTGATAAGAAAGATGCAGAGCGAGAAAGGTAGGGGAGAGAGGGAAGAAGAGAGCCCCGACCAGCAACAGGTGCCGCTCGTTGAAAGCGTTGCCAGTTTCAAAGCAATGGAGCACGTTTAGTCTTTCACGGTCAGATTCAGATCTTTTTGATTTGGCTTTTATTTGGTTGGTGATCTGAAACTCTCGAGCCTTCTGAATGCTGGAATTACAGATCTGTTCCCGGAGCCTAGTTTTATTCTGTTTGGAATGTGTCATTACCCCACAATTCCAGAGCTGAGCCGACGCGGGTGCAGCAGCTCAGGGTTAGAGCACTCAGTGAGTTCCAGGCCCTCAGTTCAGTCCCCAGCACTGCAAGCCAGAACTGTTTTATAAAAGAGAAAACAGGGCTGGGCATGGTGACAGACAACTTTAATCCCTGCACTTGGGGTGTAGAGGCAGGAGGATCTCTTTGATGTAGACCAGCCTGGGACCCTGGTGGGCTAGGAGAAAAGGAGCTATTGACGAACATGAAAGAACACGCACGAGGGCTGGAAAGACGGCTCAGAGGTTAAGAGCACTGGCTGCTCTTCCAGAGGTCCTGAGTTCAATTCCCAGCAACCACCTGGTGGCTCACAATCATCTATAATGAGATCTGGTGCCCTCACCTGGTGTGCAGGTGTACTTACAGGAGAATACTATAAATAATAAATAAATAAATAAATCTTAAAAAAAAAAAAAGAACACGCACGAATATGAACTGGGGCCTGCCTTAAGAGATGGCCCAGCAGTCAAGAGCGCTGGCTGCTCTTCCAGAGGACCCAGATTAGCTTCTCAGTGCTATGATAACTCCTAACTCTCTAACTCCAGACCCCAGGAGCATCTCTCTTCAAGTCCTGCATGCATGTCGTGTGCACATATACTCACAAGTAAAACACTCATACACACAAGGTAAAATTAAATCGTAAAAAAAAAAAAAAAAAAAAAAAAAAAAGGAAGGAAAGAAACTAGCATCTCAGAGAAGTCGCATGCACTCCGGGGCTCACAGTTACTAAACAGAGCACCAAGATTCTAGCCCCAGGGAGCTTGATTCTCAAACTGTGCACTTTGCAGAGTTCAAGATTTCTACTAGACATGGATCATTGGTCAGACAGGATTTTATAAAATTGTGATAGTAATAACATTACTTTTTTTTTTGTTTGTTTCAGTTCTGTGTTGCCCAGGCTGGCCTCCAACTCACTTTGTGGCTCAGGATGACCTTGAACTCTGTGTGCACCCGGCTCCACCTCCCAGGTGGCAGGACTGCAAACATGGGCCACCATGCTTGACTCCAACGATGATTTTTGAGTTTAAAACATACAGCTTCACGTACATAGCTCTCATGTGAAAGTGTTTTGTTTACAACCTGCCCTTCAAGCTGGAGAAAATAGAAAACCATGGCCTGTGCTGTGTGGTGTAGAATTCCTTTCTCCTCTTTCAAATGATCACGAAGCACATAAGGATAGGAAGGCCAAGTCCACTAACACCCACCAGCAAGGCCTCAAATAAAACCAGACTTGTTACCGCCGCCATGAAACAAGGGTTTTCCTTCGGGATCAACAGAAAGGAAGCTGCTTTGTGACTCACAGAAGTAAGAGTGCCAACCAAGTTCTAAGAGCAAGAATCAATATGTGAGATGCCAATAGATCAGCAGACCGTGTCCATGGGAAACTTCCTCATCCTCCCAATAGCCCTGACCCTGCAGCCTTAGAGCGGACACCTGAAAGCTCTGCTCTCCAAGACCAGGCTGACCCTGAGCTCACAGACACCCTCCTGCCTTTGCTTCCTGAGTCCTGGGATGAAAGTTATAAGCCACCAAGACTAGCCCATCCTGGCTCTTTAATAAGCTTCCCTGTCCTTATGAAGATCTCGGTCCCAACATGCTCCACAGTCAAAAACTGTGCAAGATGGCGTCCAAACAGGTCTGTCTTCTCTGTGAATTGTTCCTAAATCTTCTGACAGAGTTAATGGCTTTTAGCCCTAGACTTTCATCAAAATTCTAATTTGCTCTCCCCTTACTTTGTAAGAAGGACATCTCTTAACTAGATGTTTGGCTTTCTGAGGACATATATTGTTGGGGAAAGCAAAAGAAATGTATTCTAAGTACTGCCATTTCATTTTCAGACTCCACTTAATGATAAGGAGAAACCAAGTTCAAGGTCCCAGGCTCTAGGGGATCTGGGGACTTCCCAATAGCTGACCGGCTTCTGTTGTGAGGAGACAGTTGTCTGAGTCCAGGCATCTCAAGGACAATTTCTCCATCTTGCTAGTGAGGTCAACTAAGTTTATGTTCCCAGGCCCAGGGACCTCCTCCTATCCTGACTGGTGGAAATTCCCTTGCTCAACCTGTTATATCAAAATATGATTGGGCAGGGCTGTAGCCCACCCCGCTCCCCTTGCTTTATGGTTTCATCCTTTAAATATGCTGCACAGTTCAGCTCCTGAGCCTCTTCTTCAGCCCTGATCCATCAGCAGCAGTGTGGTTACAATACATTTTCGTTATCTGCATTGACCTGATGTTTGAGTTATGTTGGATTTAGGCAGACTTACATTATATTGGCCAATTGTCTGACAGTGGTTGAGTTCACGACACACTGGCTCTGCAGGAAGAGTTGCTTCTCTCCCACTTAGACCAAAGCGTGTTTGTCTCAAGTGTCCACCAAGGCTCTTTGTTTGGGATTAGGTGACACACAGAGAAGAGGGCACCCAAACAACTCGTGTAAAGACACTGTGTTCTTGCCAGACATGGTGGTGCATGCCTCCCAGCACTCGGGAGGCAGAGGCAGAAGGATCGCTGTGAGTTCGAGGCCAGCCTGGTCTCCAAAGATAGTCTAGGACAGCCAAGGCTACACAGAGAGACCCTGTCTGGAAAAATCCACTGTGTTCTTGAGAAGAGCTACAAGGTAAATCATGTTTATCAGAGGTTGCTATTTTGTATCCGTTGGTATAAACATTCTCACAGTGGGAACAGGACCCTCGAAGCTCAAGCTCCGGAAGCTCACACAGGGAGAGAAAGCTTAGTCGCTAACCTCAGTCCTCAGGCTCAAGCTTTCTCTGAAGTCACTTCTGCTGGAATTAGAAAATAATACTAAAAATTAAAATAATAGAATAAAAAATAAAGAAAAAAGAATACTAATTAATACCGATATTACTAATAATACTAATTAATTACCAGGAAGATAGAAAGCAGGTCTGGGCCCTTCTGCACACCAGTGGCCAACACAGCAAGAAGCCGAGGACCCAGTGGAAAGCACTATGGCTGGTGGGTGAGGTGGCCAAGTGGAAGCACCCTTGGCCACGGGGGATGCACGGGAGCTGACGTCTCAATAACATCAGCTGCCTATTGTTTGTGATGGGTTTATTCTAAGGTAAATAAGTTAAACAGTTCCCGATTTGACAATCAGTCCATTCCATTCAGCAAGCCACCACAGGCGAAGGTAGTGTCCGTTCAGCCGGCTGTGCTCAGAAGATGATGACACACTGAGCACCATACAAATAGAGCACACACTCGGTTACTGGTCATCACACTGAGACATGGCCCTGCCATCCACAAAGTTCATGCTTGAGAATTTCACAACTGAGTTATTGAAAAGCAAGTAGACAAATAGCCCACTTTATAAGGCCTTTAATAAGTTTGGAATTTTGTGTTAGGCCACATCCATAGCAATCGTAGACACAGATGGCATGTGAGCTTCGATGACTTGTGTAATGAGAACCATTTTCTCTTTAATTTGTAGAGGATTTGTGTAAGCTTTCAAAGGCTATAGTGGACAACTCATTCTATGCGAGAACACACAGTCAGATTCAGTGTGCACCAAGGCTTGCTTTTGTTGTCAAGTCGAAATAGCGAAGATGAAAAAACATTTCTTGCTCTTTTACTGAGACCCGCCAACATGGGCCGCGTCCGCACCAAGACCGTGAAGAAGGCGGCCCGGGTCATCATCGAGAAGTACTACATGCGTCTGGGTAATGACTTCCACACCAACAAGCGCGTGTGCAAGGAGATCGCTATCATCCCCGGCAAGAAACTCCGCAACAAGATAGCCGGCTATGCCACGCATCTGATGAAGCGGATTCAGAGAGGTCCTGTGAGAGGCATCTCCATCAAGTTGCAGGAAGAAGAGAGAGAGAGAGAAGAGATAATTATGTTCCTGAGGTCTCAGCCCTAGACCAGGAGATCATTGAGGTAGATCCTGACACCAAGGAGATGCTGAAGATTCTGGACTTTGGCAGTCTTTCCAACCTGCAGGTCACTGGGCCTACAATTGGGATGAATTTCAAAACATCATGTGGAGCCGTTTAAATCTGTTCTGTCACATTTTCAATAAACCTGAAAACAAAACAAAACAAAACAACAACAACAAAAAACATTTCTTTTTAAAAAGTTATAACCCAGACCTCTATTGTAAAAGCTACTGATTTGGTAGCAACCTTAATATAAATAAAAAAAATCAAAGCCATTTCTTTTTTCTTTTTATTTATTTACTTTATGTATATAGGTGTTTTGCCTGCATATATATATGTGTATATACATACATATATATACATATACATGTACAGAACACATGTTATGGTGGTTGTGAGCTGCCAGGTGATTGCTGGGAATTGAACCTAGGTCCTTAGAAAGAGTAGTCAGTGCTCCTAACCATTACGCCATCTCTCCAGCCCCTCAAACCATTTCTGATGGGGGGTTTATTGAACATGCTGTGGCAGATATAACAGACCCTGAAAAAAGGGGGGAACGTCTCACCAGACTATAAGTAGGTAAATTAAACAAAGTGAAGACAGAACCTCTTGTTTTTAAACTGTGTTCTGATGGTGGATGCCAACCTTGATTCTAGAAATGTGGCCCAATTTGCCACTTTTATTAGAGGTATTGATGACAAATATAACCATAGTGCCTATAAAGGCACTGGAGGCAGGAAGATCTCTGTGAGTTCGAGGCTATCCTGGTCTACAGAGTGAGTTCCAGGACAGCCAAGGCCTCACAAGAGAAACCCTGTCCCAAAAACCAAAACCCAAACCAAAAAGACAGTGGAGAGGTGAGGCTGGAGAGGTGAAAAGGCAGTTGTTGCTCTTGCAGAGGACTCTGGCTTGGTCCCCAGCACCCATGTGGGGCAGCTCACAGCTGCCTGTCATTCCAGTTCCAGGGGATCCAACACCCTCTTCCGACCTTAGATGGCACATGCACACAGGGGAGCACATCTAGACAAGCAAACACACACACATAAACAAAAACAAAAGACACAACCAAATCAAAGATCTACACGAAGCAGAGAAGACTATTGCTAAAGTAACTTTTTTGGGTCATACTGCGCAATAACATTTTGTTTGCTTGCTTGTTTGCCTGCTTTCCTTTCTTCTTTTTTTTTTTTCTTTTTGTTTTTTTGTTTGTTTGTTTTGTTTTCTGAGACAAGGATTCTCTGTGTAACCGCTCTGGCTGTCCTGGAACTCGTTCTATAGACCAGGCTGGCCTAGAGATCACAGAGATCCCCCTGCCTCTGCTTCCCAAGCGCTGGGATTAAAGGCGTTCACCACCACTACCCGGCACATTTGTTTATTCAGCAAGGTCAGATCTAAGCCACAGAATCTTAGTCAACCCTAGTAAAAGCAAGAGCTAAGGTCCCAGCACAGGTAGAGCTCTCTCTCTCTCTCTCTCTCTCTGTCCCTCTCTCTCTCTCTCTCTCTCCCTCCCTCCCTCCTCTCTCCCTCCCTCCCTCTCTCCTGCTGCTGCCGCAGTACAGCTTTTTTCAACCTCATGTCACTAGAGTTAGTGACTCAAGCTAAACACTCACAAGTAACCCTTTACCCTTTATAGGGCATCCTGCAGGCACTCACATGGCAGGTGTGTGTCTAGTGACTCGTTTGGATTTTATGGTTAAAGTTCTGATCGCCAGATAAGTCCATCCCTCTGCCATTAATAATAACTTGCATAGTGGCACCTTGGCACCGTGTTCTACTTGGCGCTCCTCGTTGGTGTGTGGCTCTCAGGCTCTGGCCTGGCATAGGCTATTCCTTGTGCGTGGGTGAGTATGGTCTTTCCCTCTCAGGTTGAGTGAGCATCACACCCACCTCTCACCCAGCTGATGGATCACTCTGAGGACTGTGTCTGCAGGCTGGGACAAGGGAGCCTGGAGCAGGTGTTGAGGGAATACCCTTCTTTTGCCAAACTTGCCAATATAGAGAAGAGAGCCTCCTCTCCAAGACCACTGGCAGAGGTCACTTACAAAGGTGGCAGATGCTATAGGGGATTTTTTTTTTTTGGAAGGGGGAAGGGAAAGCTGAGACACATCTTACTCCTCTAAACTGCAAGCCAAACTCTATAATCCTCCTGTCTCAGCCTCCTGAGTAGTGGAATTGCAGGCATCAACCATCACGGGAGACTTAAGGGGAACTCTCTCCCTCTTCCCCTCCCCCACCCCTCCCCCTCTCCCTCCTCCTCTCCCTCCTCCTCTCCCTTCCCTTCTCCCTCCCCTCCCCTCCCTTCTCCCTCTCCCTGGTCCTCCCCCTCCCCTCCCCCTCCCCCCCTCTTTCTCTCTCTCTGACAGGGTCTCACTAGGTAACCCTGGCCTAGAACTGGCTATGTAGATCAGGCTGGCCTTGAACTCATAAAGGTCTGTCTATCTCTTTCTCCTCAGTATTGGAATTAAAGGTGTGGACCAACATGCCCTGCAGAGGAATTTTTTTTTTTTTTTAAGTTTTTTAGTTTTTTCCAGACAGGGTCTCTCTTTGTAGCTTTGGCTGTCCTAGATTCACTTTGTAGACCAGGCTGGCCTTGAACTCATAGCAATCCACCTGCCTCTGCCTCCTGAGTGCTGGGATTAAAGGCGCACGTGCGCCTCCATGCCTGGCTTAAGAAAAATATTTTTAAGGCCGTCATTTCAAGCTAGTTTTCTTCTTTGCGATAGTTCAAGGCTGAGGATCTTCTGTGTTTTAGCCAACCACCCTCTAGGTTCATCAACACTGCAGGGTTAGACAGGAAATGTCATGTAGTAACTTTCATGCTGTCTGTACTTCCTCAGAGTCAAATTTCTTCAAGGTTTGTCCCCTTAGGAGACATGTATTTTCATGGTCGCCCATGCATGTCTGTGTTGTCCAAGTGTGCTCCGAAGGTTCTGTGCTTGAGAACTGTCAGTGGTGGAGATGGGGGTGGGGAGTCCCCAGGGATAACCTTTGTGTCTTCTTCCCTGTTATCTCCAGGACATGGTCCGAACAAAACCCTTTGGTTGGGTGGAAGAATCTGAGTAGACAGGGCTCTCAGGTCCCTGCTCTCAGAGATCGACCCTTGACCCCTCTCAGAAACCCCGCCCAGTGGTTTAATGTCTTATCTGGGAGTAAATCAAGACTTATTCTTGTTTTTCTTTTCTTTTCTTTCTTTCTTTTGTTTTGTTTTTTGAAGACAGGGTTTCTCTGTGTAACCTTGGCTGTTCTGGAACTCACTCTGTAGACCAGGCTCGCCTGAATTCAAGAACTCACAGAGATCCATCTGCCTCTGCCTCCTGAGTGCTGGGATTAAAGGCGTGCACCACCACCACCTGGCAAGACTTATTCTGATACAGCAGGTAAGATGCTGTCACACTATGCACAGCTGCCGTCCTGCCCAGAGAGACCTCAGTGGTCTTGCTGGTCACAGTGACCACGGAAGTAAAGGACATAGAAAGAAAAAGGGTGTCCCTCTCACTGGCAGCTTCTTGAGAGAACAAGGACGTGCTTGTCCACACACACACACACACACACACACACACACACACACACACACACACGACAGAGAAAGAAAGAGGCAGACAGACACAAATACCTACAGTATACTGCTAGCTTAAAAAAGTTATTTTTAATATAATGTTTCCCAAAGATTTAGATCTTGCAAGCATACCAGTGAGCTAAGAAACGCTTCCTCCTTAGGCTTTGAGATGAAAGAGCAGACCCCGAGCTGACCCTCAGTGAAGAGGAGAACCCTCCTACACTGGGCCTACATTTCTGACCTACAGAAACTATGAGGTAATTAGCAGTGCTGTTTGAGAAAGTTTAATGCGGGGAGAATTAGGAACTTGATGAGAGATCACTCTATATCGTGTGTCTTAGATTCTTTTTTTTTTGGTTTTTTTGAGACAGGGTTTCTCTGTGTAGCCTTGGCTGTCCTCGACTCACTTTTGTAGACTAGGCTGGCCTCGAACTCACAGCGATCCGCCTGCCTCTGCCTCCTGAGTGCTGGGATTAAAGGCGTGCGCCACCACGCCCGGCCAGTGTCTTAGAGTCTTTATCAGGAAACGAAGGGAATGAAACATGGGCCCCAGGACTCCTCATTTACACACTTCTCTCCAGCCCTTGGAAGGAGAGAAAGGGTAGAGGGACAAGGGCCATAGACCTCTGTAGACTTCTGATCACCATTGTCGGTAAACCCAGCAGTCCAGCAAACCAGCAAACCAGCAAACAGCAAATGCAGCAAAGATATGAGCCAGCAGCAGTCTCCTCAAAGCGTCTCCCTCTCAGTGTGCTCTCATGTTTATACACTCTCAGAGTCCTCAAGAGGCTTTTTTTCCCCCAGCTGACAAAGACCACGCCCCTCTCACGAGGCAGTTTCCAGCTTGCAAAGATCATGCGTGTCTCTTCCGGCCCTGTAGAAGCAGTTCTCAGCTGGCAAAGGCCACATTCCTCTGCAGGCGCCTGTTCTCAGCTGTGGATAAACTAAAAGCATTCCCACATCCCATACTTGCGGTTAAAACAAAAACATATTTAAATAACATAACTGAGTTTTTAAAGAAACTACAACTCCGACTACATGTCCCCTTTTCTGTTTTCTTAAAGGCTTTTTCTCTAACATTAATATTTATATTAATGTTCTAATAAACAATATGCTATACAAAATAAACAATATGAATAATTATGAAAATTATCAGGTAAGGGTTACATTTACAATTTTCAGTCCAGTTGTATTTGGCAATCTTGAAGAAAGTATTCCATTATCTATACTGTCTTAGGGAGTCTTATTCTAGTGTCCAAAGTTTTCCTAAATCACTTTCTTATCATAACTTACATTTATCAACCTAAAAATATGTTTTATATTCTAAACAATGTAAAATTAATTGTAGTAAGACTACAACTGCCTAGTCGTCAGCTCCATCAGAGACTTGAGAAGGAAATATCTAAGCATGTAGCATAGAGCAAGCAGCTTCCGGAACTATAGAAATAACAGAGAAAACTGACTTCCTGGACAGTCACCAGAGGTTTCTCTGTGTTTTGGGGGCATCTAATCTTTAGCCTACTGACTGGCCCAGACTACGTGACAGACTTTACTGTGAAGCAGAAATTCTGAAGCACTGGTCAGCTTGGTCTCTGAGAGTTGGACAGTCAATTTCCCAATGTCTTGCTTGTTAGCAGTTTGGACAGCCTGTTGGCAGCAGTTGAAGTGAGGACAGTTTTTGTCCAGTGGATGTCTTGCCACGTTTGTTTCTTGATGCCCACCATCTTCTTTGAAGTAGATTAGGGGTGCTGCCAGGAGCAGACGTGTCTCTCTGTCAGAAAAACCTCTTATTATTAAAACATTTTTAAAATGCCATATTCTGTAGATCTCTGAAGTGTTTGAAGACCATATCTATCTGTCTTGGGATATCTCCACAGACAAACATTACTTGTTCCTAGCTATGTACTATCTGCTTAACCTTGAAGGCATATACAAAGGACTAAACAAAGCTTTCTGTAATTATCTAAACTAGTCTCTAACAAGGTAAGATTATTTACAGGTGACTGACTACTAACTTGCATCTCCAGTAATCCTGAGCAGTTTGCAATAATTAGCTTTCTTTTTTTTTATAGTCAGCTTTCATAAGACAAGAACTTTACATCATATTTCTTAAATGAGTTGCAAATGTACGATACATTAAGCAAAAGTTGTACAAAATAACCTTAGATTAGTATCAAAATGCAATAAAATGTATATATATAATACATTAAACAGTAACTTAAAATAACCTTAAGTTCTATCAATATATGATGTATTTGAGACTTTTAGATTCAGTAATCTATCATCAACCTAACATCTATATCCACCCTTTTTTCTTTTATTATTCCATTTCCCCCCTCCTTTTCTATAACACTAGGTAGGCAAGACAGATAAGAAAAAAGAACAGAGGGGAGAAAGAGATGCCTGATTTCTAATCTTAACTGTGTTTCCTCTCTGACCATGACATGTACCTTTTTCTGTCCAGCCTCTGTAGACATCTTTTGAATACCCTAGGAAAATTAGGATATTGGCCAAGTTCTGGGAAAGCTAGCTCTATCTTTTCCTGTAAAGTCTCTGTGGGATCAGTCATTTGGGATAGCCCTTTTGAAGTTGGCCTGCATGCAGATTCTTGAGGAAACAGACATGAGACAGTCTGTGAGGTTGAATCACCTGGGCTGTTTGCTTTGCCTTCATTGTTATCTAGTCTTTTGCTCTGAAAATAAACAAACTTTGAAAGGTGTATATATATATATATATATATATATATATATATATATATATATATATATATGACAACATGCACAAATTAGCTAAAGGTAATATTATAAGTACATTTCTGCATTAATATATAGATGGAATATGCAAGGTACACAAATCAGCCAAAGATAATTTTCTGCTGTATGTTTGAACAGGTGAAAGGCATATATCAACTTTATAAGTCTGTTTGAACTGTAATATTAATCTCCATCCATGCTATATGAAAGAATGGAATGTCGTGAGGACCAGGTAGCCAATAAGATTATTTTGCCATGTGAAGACATTCATGTCTCAGCCAGTAGGAGGTCTTCCCTTGTCAGATCTAATATTTATTTTCATTCACTGTAGATATATAAACATAACCACATCCCAATCTTAAAACTATTGCAGGTTTTCATTTTAATGTTAACACGTCCTTATAGTTTGTCGACTGACCTAATTTCTCAGGTTTTTTCCCCCCTATAACCCAGTTTTTCTCAGTTGCTGTTTTTCCTTTATCACTAACACTAAGAAAATTTAGAGTTAACAAAGCATTATTTAGTCTGTCCCTGGGAGTCTTTACTCTTCCTTATTGTTTAATAAGCATCTCTTTTAAATGTAATTAGCTCTTTCTACAACAGCTTGTCCTGTGGGGTTGTGTGGTATATCAGCAATGTGTTTTATTTTATAATATGCAAATAATTGTCTCATCTTACTGGAGACACATATGAGGGCACTATCAGTCTTAATTTGTGCAGGTATCCCCATAATTGCCATTATCTCCAATAATTGTGTAATTACAAAATCAGCCTTTTCAGAACTTAAAGCAGTTGCCCATTGAAACCCTGAATATATATCTATGGTATGGTGTACATACATTTGTTTTCCAAATTATGCAAAGTGAAACACAACCATCTGCCAGATTTCATTTCTTTTGGTTCCCCTGGACTTACTTCCAGCAGGTAATGCAGTTTGGTTATACAGAGAATATGTAGGACATTTAAAAAATTATTTCTTTGGCTTGTTGCCAAGTGATAGTTTTTTTTCCCTTTAAACCTTTATAGTTAATATCATGTTTTTCATGAAAATTTGAGGCATCTGACATATTTTCTATTAGTAATTGGTCAATTTCCTCTTGTCCTTTTGCCAGTGAACTTGGCAAACCTAAATGAGACTGAATATGAGTAATATGTAATGGATAGTTTCTACTTCTGATGGCCTGTTGTATAAGTTAAAAGGTTAATTCTGAGTTATAAGAATAAATTCAGCAGTTTCCATATGCAACACAACTCTTTCTGTCCATTGAGAGTCAGTAATTGTATTAAGAGATTCAGCAAAATCTAAAATACCATAAGGATTGCATACAATTCTGATTTTTGAACTGAGGTATATGGACTTTTGATCACCCTGGTTATTTTATCTGACTTGTAATCTGCCCTTCCCATCTTGTTTGCATTAATATAGAAGGTTGGTGCCTCAGGAATTAGTGTTTCCTTTACAAATACATGGAAGAATCTAATTCTTTTTATAAACTGTATATATTTGCTTTTAGGATATTTGTCATTAGTTTTCCCAAGTAGTTACTACAAGCTCTTTGCCAGTCTTAATTGATGACCCACAATGACATAATCTTAGTATTAGTAAAAGGCACTGCAATTTTGGCTGCATCTGTTCCTGACAATTGAGGTAGTCTTATTCTACCTTTTATAATTAATTTTGAAATCTTTTTTATATATGTTTTCAATTTTTTAACTTTGTTCATGTGCTAAGAAAATCCATTCTGTAATACCATCTTTCCTTGGGTAATGAGGCCAGTAGGAGAATAAGTTGAAGGCAAAACGACCAAACTACAATCAAGTTTAGGATCAATTCAACCACATATGCATCTAGCAATCTTTGTTCTATAGAGTTAAGTCTTTCTGCTTCAGCTGTTAAACATCTAATGCTGTTTAAATCTGAATCTCCTTGTAATGTATGAAACAAATTACTTAACTATGTAATCTAATTGTCGGCCTCAGCCAGTTAGTACTTCCCATTAATTTTTAAAAATCATTAAGAGGGGCTGGAGAGATGGCTCAGAGGTTAAGAGCACTGCCTGCTCTTCCTGAGGTCCTGAGGTCAATTCCCAGCACCCACATGGTGGCTAACAACCCTCTATAATGTGATCTGATGCCCTCTTCTGGCCTGCATGTGTACATGTAGGCTGAATACATAATAAATAAATCTTAAAAAAAAAAAAAGCTGGGCGTGGTGGCTCACGCCTTTAAAAAAAAATCATTAAGAGTTTGCAATTGGTCCCTACAGATCTATACCTTTTGTGGTCAAAATTTTTGTTGACTTATTTTATAACCCAAAACACTAACTGAATCTCCTCTTTGTATCTTTTCTGAAGCTATCTGTAACCCCCAGCATGGCAGAATTCTCTGTGTTTCCTTAACCATTTTCTCTAAACTGTATGTGTCGGGATCAGCCAACAAAATATCATCCATGTAATGGTAAATGATAGACTGAGGAAACTGCCTATGGATTATTTCTGATGGTTGTTTCTCCAAATACTGGCATAAAATTTGACTATTTAACATTCCCCGTGGAAGTGCCTTTCAATGGTATCCCTTTATTAGACCACTGTTGTTCAGAGTAGGTACTGAGAGAGCAAACCTTTCTCTGTCCTGCTCGGGCAAGGGCCTTGTGAAAGAGCAACCTTTTAGATCAATTATTATTATAGGCCATGATCTAGGTAACAAAGAAGATAAAGGAATTCCAGGCTGCCAAGGAGCCATTGGTTGAATTATTCCATTCCCTGCTCTCAAATTGGTGGTGGTGGTTGTTGTTTTGTTTTGTTTTTACAACAATCACAGTGGAGTTCCGTGGGCTGATAGATTCTTCTATATGTTGGGCCTCCAGCTGCTCTTTCACCAGTTGTTCAGTGCCTGCAGTTTTTCTTTTGTTATGGGCCACTGCTCTTGCCGTACAAGTCTGGTTGATGTCCAATTGAGGGGTAGGGCTCTTGCTATTTCAGCAATGGCCCCTCTTATCAGTTTGGAAACTCAGTCCCTGGGATGTCCTGTGTCCTGTGTTTGGACAATGGGCACAGCTTGTGATTATTCTTTTTTTGTTTTGTTTTGTTTGTGTTTTGTTTTTCAAGACAGGGTCTCTCTGTATAGCCTTGGCTCTCCTGGTCTCCCTTTTAGACCAGGTTGGCCTGGCCTAGAACTAACAGTTATTCACCTGCCTCTGACTCCCGAGTGCTGGGATTAAAGGCATGAGCCACCATGCCCGGCACATGATTATTCTTGATTATACATATCAATACCTTCCCCGGGAGCATCTACCATTTCACCCTGTAGATTCATCATTGGCTGTCTCTGGGATTGCAGGAACCTCGTTTTTTAAAAAAAGATCCCTTCCCCATAAACTTATGGGTATGCGAGCCACGTAGGGTCTCAACTTCCCTGTTTGCCCTTCTGGTCCCACACATTTAATCCATCAGACACTTTGCCTTATTTGAGATAATTTACCAATTCCTATAAAGTGTGTGTAAACCTTCTGAAGTGGCCAATCTTTTGGATTCCAAGACTTTTGGGAAAAGATACTGTTGTCAGCTTCTGTATCTACCAAATCTGTCTCGACACCATTCATTTGTAATATTAATTTGGGTCTCCTGATTGTTAGCGACTGTTTGCTAGGATACACATTTTCCAGCACTCCCAAATGCCCCTGCTCTTTCTACTGGAGCAGCTTTGCCTTTGATGTAAGGAAGCAGTAACAGCTGACCAATTCCGTCTCCTTAATTTGCATCTCCTTTTTATACATAGGCCATGATTTTTTTTTTCCAAGACAGGGTTTCTCTGTGTAGCCTTGGCTGTCCTGGACTCACTTTGTAGACCAGGCTGGCCTCGAACTCACAGAGATCAGCCTGCTTCTGTCTCCTTGATTACAGGCGTGTGCCACTGCATTAGTCATGATTTTAATTTCTTCTTTGTAATCCCTATCTATAATACCTGGATGCATAATAAATCCTTGAGACGTTAATCCACTTCTTCCCAAGATCATTGCTTCTGTCCCTGAAGCCAAAGGACCATAAACACCCGGGTTATTTTGTAACATTCAACTTTTGGGGACAGGATAAGCGGTTTATCTGTGGCCAGATCCAAGGCTGCACTGCCTTCAGTAGCATGCGTCAGATCAGCAGTTCTTAGTTCTGGTTTTCCTGCCTGCTTGTTACCTCCTGACTGACAGGCCCCCCTCTGTTCATTTCCCAGTGGCAATAGGTTACCTCGTATGTCCCTCTTGGATCAGCATGCATTAGTCCAGTGTTTTTCCCTTTCTACAGTGGGCATTCCATCGCAGTCAGAAACTGTTTGCGTCTACGAGTGAAAGTACCATATTCTCCAGAGTTAATGCACTTGCTATTTTGAGTTCTGAAACTTTTAACGTTACAAATTCCCTGTAAATGGCCAAATTCACTGCAACTAAAGCACTCGGTATTTTGATATCTGAGCCCTCTAGCTATGGCTTGTCCTATGGTATTGGCATGGCGCCCGTGAGAGCCAATGCCAGTTGTGCCTCTAATGCTGTAATTACTCTCTTACACCCAATACTTGCATTCTCAAAGGCCGAGGGCTCTATCAACACTTGTCTGGCATCAGGGGCTGATATGGATATATTTACACCTGAAGTCAATCTCTGTAAGAAGTCTGTGAAGGCTTCTCCAGAGCCTCGTATTATCTAAGTAAACGAAGCAGACCTTTCCCCCAGGCTCTCAACCAAATCCTAAGCTCTTAAAGCTGCCAAGCGACATTGTCCTATAACAACATTGTCAGATCGGATTTGTTCTTGTAAGTCACCCTAATGCCCTTCACCAAGCAGTTGATTTTTGTTTTTGTTTTTTCGAGAGACAGGACTTCTTTGTGTAGCCTTGGCTTTCCTGGATTTGCTTTGTAGACCAGGCTGGCTTTGTGCTCACAGCCATCTGCCTGCCTCTGCCTCTCTGAGTGCTGGGATCACAGGCCTGACTCAAACAGTTGATTTTTAGCAACATTTATCCCCCTTGCTGCAGCTTACTCTTCGCTTTTCACAGCTTCCTTCCTCTCCCACGACAACCATTGTAACTGCTGACCAGCTTTTAGCACAGCTGACACCAAGCCGTTCAATCTCGGGGAATAATTCTACTCTGGGTAGCCCAGTTACTTAATTTTTCTTTAATGAATGGGGAATGCGTTTCTGCTACCATTGCTGGCCTAAGTAAGGTCCAGAGGCACTTCCTTTCAGAAAGCCAGTTTCCGGAGCCACTTCCGGAAACTGCCTCCCTCCTAGTGAAGACCGTTTGGCAAAAAGATGTCATCAACCCGGCTCCAGTCAGAAAAAAACACTTCAAAGCTGCCTCTGAATTAACAAGACGACCCAGTCTGGAGGTGAGGCCCTTCCATTTCACAACCCAGGGGGATTCTCCCGTTTCTCCAGAGCTGATAGCAGCCTCGTGAGAGGGCCTGCAATCTTTGTCAGCTGGGAATTGCCTCTTGCAAAGGGTGTGGCCTTTGCCAGCTGGAAAACGTCCTTGGGTAGATTCTGAGAGGATATAAATTTGATAGCCCAGAGTGGGGGGAGGGAGAGGGAGGGCGAGAGAAGGAGGGCTGGGGGAAGACATTAGGAGGATGGTGAGAAAGCTGCTGCTGGTTGGATAGCCCGGTGATGGAGACTGGTGTTGCCCCAAAGAACCTGAGGGGCCCTAAACAGCAGGAAATAGCTTAGGAGAACCACGCCCCCTTCTCCCCACTAGCCTTCTTTCTCTCCTACCTAGGGTCGGTGGGTTGGAAGGGAGGTAGAGGCATTAAAGAACCCCAAATAAAGTAAGTTTTAAAAAGATCATAGCCTACAGCTTAGTCTTCTGTCTGGAGACAGCAGAAACCATTTGAGATGGGGTCTCACCATGTAGCCTACCGGCTTTGAAGCCGCAGTCTTCCCAACAGACAGACAGGCATGCGCCATCACACCCAGCAGGTGATGGAAGCGTTGGGCAGGGAGGGGAGATAGTGGGGGTTTCTTCACATCTTTGGGGGAAATGCCCTTAAAGAGGCTGGTGGGATCTCAGTCGTTTCTTAATACCGTGTTTGCTCCCTAGCCTTGAAATGAGCAGTTTTACCACAGGAGCATTTCCCAGCCATCCGGCCAGCAGCCCCACCACAAACGACGTACTGGAAGCTAACGTGGAACAGCAGTTTGTCAGGAAACGGGGACTCACATCCGAGCGAGGAAGGAAACCGGCCTGGGTAAACAGCAGGCGCTGCATTAGTTGGTCACCTCAGATGTTTGATAGAGAGTTGACAAATGCAACTATATTTTCCAGAGTTCCTTTTACTATAAAGCCATCGCCACTTGATTAAAAACAACGCTGAACATGAAAGCATCTCTTGTACCGTCAGCACTGTGCTATTGTAGGGACCCAGCCCCTTTGGGCCTGTTCCGGTGAGGCCGCATGGGGCCAGATCCTGTATCCCCACCTGCTTTCGGGCAGTGGCTGTTCCCTGTTGGGAAGGCTCACCTTCCTACAGCCCCAGGGGGCTACAGTGTCTTAGTGGAAAGCTAGCAGCTTGGAGAGCAAGTGGGGGGGGGGGTCCTCACACAAGCCACAGAGCCACTGTGAACCTCGGTTTCTTCTTTTGTAAAATAAATGCACCAAGCACAACTATTCACAGGGGTTTGTTTTGTTTTGTTTGAGAGCCAAGTGTGATATTTTTCTCAGAAGCACTTGTAAATTGGGAAGAGCCCTCACGCGTCATCTCAGAAGGCTCCTTGCTTGGGATTGAGAGCGGATTTGGACAGGTCATGGGGAACTGGGTCACTTTCCACGCTCATATTTTGGACCCTATTTGGAAATTATAATAATCTCTCTCTGTTCTTTGCCACCAACCACTGGTGAACTTTCACTGTGTGGTTGTGGTCACAGGTGCAGCTGCCCCTGTGATCAGAGCCCTTAGGGACGGGAGGAGGCTTCTTCCTTCCTGCCACCCCACCCTGTGTCTGGGCAGGCATGTGTGATGTGGGGAGAACCCTGACAAGTCAGTTCGTGTGGAACTAATTTGAGGCTCGGGAAGTGTTTTTCTGCTGGCCAGCGCTACACCTTTTCTTGCAAGAGAGGGGACACTCCCCCCCCCCCCCATGAGGACAGTCACTGGGGCAGCTGTAGCACTGTAGCTCTGCCAGTGTGGTGTTACTTAGCTTTCCCTCTAGGCCCTAGGGAGATGGAAGGGAGGAGCTGGAAACCCACAGGCCACCCCCCTCCCAACTCCGGGTGTTTATTTATGTACAATTAAAGGGGAAGGCAGGGCTGTTCCAAGAGCTTGAGACAGCTCAGCAAGGCCGTCTTTCTCTCTGACAAGGGCTGCCCAGGAGGACCGGGCCAGGGATAGGCGAGCACTCTTGTCTGGAGGATGGTGTAGGGTATTTTAAAGGGACCTCCATGGGCCTAGCTTCTAACAGAGCCTGGCCACCTTGCCAGTGCTGCCTCTTGCTTCCTACATTCCTTTTTGGACTGTTAGAAATGTTTTTCCTAATGTATTCCTTTCAAAATTCCATACAATCAGCCCTTCGTGTTTGTATATTTTATACCCATGGGTTCTGACTGTGGACCCAAAGTGTTTTTTAAAATTGGTATCTGCACTGAACACGTAAGGCTTTATCCTTTTTTTCCTCTTATATTTATTTGCTTTATTTTGTGTGTATGGGTATTTCGCTTGCATGTCTGTCTGTGTATCATGTGCACCCTGGGAAAGGAGTTACAGGTGGTTGTGATTGTCATGTGGGTGCTGGGACTCGAACTGGTTCCTCTGCAGGAACGAAGGCTCTTAGCCACTGAGCAATCCTTCTAGGACTTTATTCTTATTTCCTACTAACACAGTACAGAAACTTTACATTGCGTGTGTACTGTATTAGATTCCATCATTAGACGTGATTTGACGCATGTGAGAGGATTTCATAGATTATGTATGATACCATGACTTATGATTTATTTTTGTTTCTGTTCTTTAGATTTTTGGGGAAGAGGGGTCTCTTCTTCTCGTGTCTGAGGCCCAGGACAGGCCGAGGTCTGGAAGATTTTATACAAAGGCTGAAAAATTACCAAGTGAGAGAGACCTGTTGGTAAACAGGAAGGCTGGACACTCCCTACTGCTCTACACACACGCACACACACACACAGGCACACACACACACACGCACACACACACACAGGCACACACACAGACACACACACAGACACACACACAGGCACACACACAGGCACACACACAAGCACACACACACACACACACACACACACACACAGGCACAAACACACCCACCTAGAACTTCTGGAGCCCTTGTTGTAGCCCCTTGACACTTATCAGTGTCTGCAAATGACCTGTAACTCATAGTAAAACACATACACTTCCGGGGGACAGTGAGACATGAATGCCCTAATAACAGATAGAGCATGTGCAGAAAAGCCTGCACAGTGCAAAGGACTCCCAAAGCCCCCAAATGTGACGCAAACGCCGTATTCTTTGTGCAGCGCCTGCTGTTTACCCAGGCCGGTTTCCTTCCTCGCTCGGATGTGAGTCCCCGTTTCCTGACAAACTGCTGTTCCACATGCTTCTGTCTAGTGCCGTGTTCTAGGACATAAGAAGCTGCCAATCTCAGAGGATGCCCACCAAACCCCAATGTCAGTGCCATCAAGATCCCCTCAAGCCTTCTGAGACCTCCAGTTAATGTTCCACCATGCCCTGTGAAAACTTCCTTTCCCCTGCTTCAGAGTCCAGGCCCTCACTGCATGCGGGGAAACACTTTACACATTGCTAACCTTCCCTTTCCTTTTTATGTAAGGAACTTGAACACCTCTGAATTTTCCTATCTCTGGGGGTTCTGATGACTTCTTCTTCTTCTTCTTCTTCTTCTTCTTCTTCTTCTTCTTCTTCTTCTTCTTCTTCTTCTTCGGCTTTTCGAGACAGGTTCTCTCTGTGTTAGCTTTGGTTGTCCTAGACTCGCTTTGTAGATCAGGCTGGCCTCAAACTCACAGCAATCCGCCTGCCTCTGCCTCCCGAGTGCTGGGATTAAAGGCGTTGCCACCACTGCCTGCCTGAGGGGCATTTTCTTGATTCTACACTCTGGACAGGTGGTCCTGTAGTTTCTAAGAAAGCAAATAGAGCAAGCCAGTAAGTGGTCCCCTCCACGGCCTCAGTTTCAGTTCCTGCCTCCAGGTCCCTGCCCTGACTGCCCTTCATGATGGAATACAACTCTACGATAAAACCAACACTTTGCTCACCAAGTTTTATGGTCATGGTGTTTTATCACAACAATAGAGAACAAGCTAGGACAAAAATACACATGAGGGGTTTTGATTTGGGAGTTTTGGGTGTCTTGTTTTTGAGACATAATGTTATGGAGCACAGGCTAGATCTAACTTACTATCTAGTCAACAATGATTTTGAATTCTCTTGCTCCACTTTCTAAGTCCTAAGATAACAGCCAAGCCACCAGCCAGCACACCCAACTCCAATATATGTAAGTTTTCATTTTAATAAGGCTACTGTATTCCATCATTTCTTTATTTCTATGCTATAGTTTAAGAATTTTCTTCCACCCACTGCCCAGATTGCTATGCTAATCCATGGCGCTCCTTTGCCTGTGGGCTCTGGGACACTTGACTTTGGTCATCAGTTTGGCTGGATTAAAAGCTATTGGGTTTCTGTAAAAATGTACTTCTGAGTGTGTTTGTGGGATAACTTTCAGGGAGAAGCCTACCAGGAATGTGGGCGACATTGTCCAATGGACTAGGAGCTGGGATGGAGGAAAAACGGAGGAAGAAAACAGTAAGCCCCTTCTGCAGGGGAAGTGAGCCCCGTGGCTGTTGCCATGGTCAACAGCGATAGGCCCCACCCTTTCCAGCCCGGACCCTCCTGAGCCTTCAGCCTTGTTGTGGAACAGTAAGGCGGTCAGATTTTTGGACTGGGCAGCTCCAGGGCTCTTTGTCTCTCCAGTTCGCACACAGCTCGTGTAGACTATCCTACCCATATTCTGTAAGCCAATCAAATGAAGCCCTCTATCCTACCCGTATTCTGTAAGCCAATCAAATGAAGCCCTCTAACCTACCCGTATTCTGTAAGCCAATCAAATGAAGCCCTCTAACCTACCCATATTCTGTAAACCAATCAAATGAAGCACTCTATCCTATAAGTTCTGTTCTAGCAATCTTTAATACAAGTTCTTTGACCTACTCTAATTTTTAATTAGAATATCATGGTTTTGGTTCCAGGAAAGAAAAAAAAAAGTGTGGTTCTGGGATAAAAGCTGCCCTTTATGCATGCTTGGCAAGCATTCTACCACAAACCACATTCCCCACCTTAGAAATAATGGTTGTAAGGCGAATTGTAACATTATCCCCATTACAAGGGCTTGTCCTCAAGTCCTATCATGAGAAAAGTGCAGGACAAAAACACTCAACTCATGAACAGCCCTCAGTGTGACAAGAAATAAAGCTTTGAGCCGGAGGTGGTGGCGCACGCCTTTAATGCTAGCACTGGGGAGGCAGAGGCAGACAGATCACTGTGAGTTGGAGGCCAGCCTGGTCTACAAAGCAAGTCTAGGACAGCCAAGGCTACACAGAGAAACCCTGTCTCAAAGAACGGAAGAAGAAGAAGAAGAAGAAGAAGAAGAAGAAGAAGAAGAAGAAGAAGAAGGGGAAGGGGAAGGGGAAGGGGAAGGGGAAGGGGAAGGGGAAGAGGAAGAGGAAGAGGAAGAGGAAGAAGAAAGAAAGAAAGAGTTTTGTCTTCATAAGCCACCAAAGTTTGAAGGCTGGAGGCCAGAGAGCACAGTCTGAGAGCAAGGGTGTAACTCAGTTGGTAGACTGCTTGCCCAGTGTGCTTAAAGCCCTGGGTTCAATCCCCAGCACTGCACAAACTGGGTGGCACCGGGTCTGTGATCTCAGGCAGACAGGAGGACCCAAGGTTATCCTTGGTGCTGTGGTAGTTTGAATAAGAATGTCCCTCATGGGCTCATCATATATTTGAATGCTTGGTCATTAGGGAGTGGCACTACCTGACAAGGATTAAGGGGCGTGGCCTTGTTGGAGGAAGTATGTCATTGGAGGTGAGCTTGGGGATTTCAGAAGCCCAAGCTGGGCCCAGTGGCTCGATTTCTTGCTGCTGCTTCTGAATCTGGATATAGAATTCTCTGCAGGGTGTCTGCCCACCATGCTGATAATGGATTAAACCCCTGACCCTGTAAGCCAGCCCTTCATAAGAGTTTCCATGGTCAAGGCGTCTCTTCACAGCACTAGATCACTGACTAAAACAGCTACATAGTAAGGGCATGGCCACCCTAAGCTACCTCAAACCCTTTCTCAACAACTCCAAAGTCTCAAACCAAACCAACAACAACTAAAACCCTTTACCTATATTAGTGCACTTGCTAAAGCAAGATTTAACTATGATCATTCTCCAACCCAGCTCAAGAAAGCAGGCCCTGAGAGGTTGATGAGGCAGCCCTAAGATCACACAGCTAAAAACTGCTGCTCTTCATCCCCAGCTGTCTGTGTGGTGAGCTGCACTTTCTACCATTTTGTTTTGTTTGTTTTGAGACAGGATCTGGCTGTGTTGAACCTGTGATCCCTCGGTTTCAGCCTCCCAAGTGCGGGGACTATCCATGTGTCCCACTACAGCTGGTTCCACTTTTCTGGTTTTTTTCCTATTTATTTGTATTTTATGTATACATGCCTACATGCATCTATGTATACCGCATCTGGCTATTAGAGGCCAGAAGAGGACATAGGGTTTCCTAAAACTGGAGTGATAGACAGCTGTGAGACATCACGTGGATGCAGGAACCTAACCCAGTTCCTCTGGGCCGTCTCCCTGGTACTCCTCCCTGTTAACTCCCGGGTCATTGTGTCATGATGTAAGACCTGGTGGTGAGGGTGAAGAAAGAAACAGAAATTCAAAGGGAAAAAGAAACTGTTGAGGAAAGTACAGAAATTCAGCGAATGATTAAAAAAAAAACAAACCACTCCGAGGTTAAGAAAAATTTGCATCTGAAATTGATTCGCTGAGTTCCAGGCCAGCCAGAAAAAAAAAAAAAAAAAAAAAAAAAAAAAAAAAAGAAGGCACAGCTGTAGGAATACGCTATGGAACTCCTCAGCTGCCGAGCTAAGAGAAATCTGTACACGCCTCCAGACAAAAAGAACAAGTAAGTTATGCAGGAGGTTGATGGTCACCAGCCAGGGAAGCCTGAGGCTGGAGGTTTCTCTCACCCGAAGAGGTCCTGCTCTCAGCTGGGTCTACGGGGTGATCTTGTGTGGATACGACATGGCTCAAGGAGTGCAGCACAAACACTGTGCAGGAGGGCCTCTGCTCAAGCAAGGCAAGAAGTGAGAAAAAAAAATCGCCTTACTTTTTGTTTTGAGACAGTGTCTCACTGTGTAGCATTGGCTGACCTGAGCTTGTCATGTAGCCCAAGCTGGCCTTGACCTCACAGTGAGATCTGCCTATCTTGGCCTTGCCAGTGCTTGATCTAAAGGCGTTTACTATCACACCCAGCTAGAAAAACCATAAGAGAGCAAAGAGAAGAAGGAAGAAGCCGGTGCATGGTGGCGCACGCCTTTAATCTCAGCACTCGGGAGGCAGAGACAGGTGGATCGCTGTGAGTTCGAGGCCAGCCTGGTCTGAGAGCTAAGACACATGGCACAGTTTGGAGCCTGGCCTACAAACCTGACTCATGGCTATGGAGGGGAATTTTAAAATGCCTGATGATAGAGTCGACTCTAGCAGACAGAATGTGTTCACATGCTAAGATGTTGAGGGACAGAACCTTTTAGTAACAGGTAACCTTAACCTAATGAGGCGCCCTCTGAACGGAGGCGAGGAGGCCTGCTCTTCCCACAGAGGATGGCCTCCCCATTTCACTCACAGCAAGACCACGTCGCTGAAGACACCTTGCAGCTGGCTCACTGCCCTCTGCGTCAAGAAGAATGGCCAGCGGCTCCTGTGGTCTGAATCTTTGAGTCTCAGGGAATTCTTGGAACTGTGGCCATCACCTGATGTGCCAAGAGGATGCCATGGAAGGGTGTGGTTTGAGGTGTGTGGTCTCAGCAGTGCCTGCTGCCAATGCCCGCCTGCTGCCATGCTTCCTCAACTCTGCAACTGTAGGCCCAGATAAACGCTTCCTTTTCTAAGCCCAGCCAGGAAAATGAACTGATACAAGGTACTGTTGTGTGCGTTGTGTGGGTGGCGTGGCCTGCCTTCCGGCACTGGGCTGGAAGGCTGTCCACAGCTCTGAGAGCTGGGAAGGTGTCCCGGCCCCGAGGTGGGACAGTTTCCCGAGGGTATCCTGCGACATGGGAGCCCAGGAACCTCACAGCTCTGAGAGGAGGCCTCCTCAACAGAGAGGATGCAGCGTCCAGGGAAGGGTTGCCCCAACCCCTGAGGAACTGAGGAGCCTTCGAGCCCGAGTCCCGCTCCTTCTCCAGCCGATGCGGCTCCCAGGGAAGAGTTGCCCCTAAACCCCATCACAGTTCCTAGAGTGCCTTACACAAGGGACAAGGGACAAAGAGAGATTTAGCAAAACACACTGCACAGTGTATCCTTCCCTGGGAACTCTTCCTGGTCTTAAGAGGTTTTCTTCTTCTTCTTCTTCTTCTTCTTCTTCTTCTTCTTCTTCTTCTTCTTCTTCTTCTTCTTCTTCTTCTTCTTCTGCTTCTTCTTCTGCTTCTTCTTCTTCTGCTTCTTCTTCTGCTTCTTCTTCTCCCATTTTTCCATAATAAATATGCATTCTCTTTCCTCAAAACAAGCAAACTGCAAGAGAGACCATGGGACAGTTTTCAGAGACTGGAAGAGTGGCTGAGAAAAAAAGCTGAGGCCTTGGATAGCCGTTGAAGGAAAAAGTTATCTGATCTCATCGTGTGTGCCATCTCGGGGTGGGCAGGTGTGCGTAGGGGTCCACGCTGGATGGATGGCGGTGGCTCACTACGCCGTTCAGTAGTGAGCTTACACTGAAGGCTTCGGCTGGCTTCCAAGTATCACTGTGCCCCTTGGGGTTAAGCTGCAAGTAGTCATGGGATAGCGGTTCCAGTCTGGCAACCCCGCTTTTATTTTTGTTCTTTTGTCTCTACAGATTCCCCCCAGGGGAGGTTTGCTGGCTAATTCTGTCCTGAGAAAAGGGATTTTGCTGATGTTTTGTTTGTTTTCGGTTTTGTTTTGTTTTGTTTTGTTTTTCTGAGACAGGTGTTGGCTATGAAGCTCAGGCCTGCCCTCAAAAAATGATGTGGCCCAGGCTAGCCTTGAACTCATGACAAACCTTCTGGTTCAGCCTTTCAAATGCAGGACCTGTTGGGGACACTGATCCAAACAACAGAAGGAGGAAGGCAAAGGTGGCGACGTTAAAGGGGGGCAGTTGTGACCTACCTCCCACCAACCTGTCGGCTTTCCAGGCTGGGTGGTGCAAACTTCCGGCCCTTCTATTTCCCCTCCCACCCTTTTGAATCACCTCTCTGCTCTACTTAAATTGTGGCGCGGCCGAGCAATGGCACACTCCTGTCTTGCCAGCCTAACGCTGAGGGGCTGGTGTAGCTCACCCAACACCCCAGCCCTAGAGCGTAAGTAAGTGTGACTTTTAGCTCTGAAAAGGAAAAAAGTCTGAATTTTGAACTGGTGAGCTTCCTTCCGAGTGAGCAGTGCCCTTGACATTTGAGGACTCCAACCTTATCTTAGGGCAGCCCTTGGGAGGCTCACTGACATGGGGGAACTTGAGCCATTTCCGAATCCACCTTAGGTTCATTACTTAGTCCTGCTTTTCTATTACATGGAAACACAAAATTCAATTAGCATATAAGAGCTTTTTTTTTTAATCCAGAGAACCAAATTGAAGCTTAAGTGACCACATTTTGCAGAGAACACAGCAAATTCCCCCCTTTTCTTGTGTTCATTTTCTCTTCCCTTTATCGACGAGCAGGAAATGTATCAAGGCTGAAGCCTCAGAGCTCTCTCGGGTGTCTTGCTCCACTTGCTCTGCCCGGATGTGACCTTTGAAGTCCTGTTTCTGCTGAGCTGGCCCCGCTGCGTCTGTATACTTTACAAGAGTGACCTCACTGAGAAGGGCAGTATTTTTCCGTTATGAAAATCGCTCCAGGACCAGTGAGATGGCCCAGTGGGTAAAGGTGCTTGCCACCCAGCCTGATGATTTGTGTCAGGTCCTTGGGACCCATGTCATGGAGGGAGGGAAGCAACTCCCACGAGTGGGCCTTTGACACCCACACAATATGGGGACCCCCCTATGCGTGTGTATGTACACATAGGATAAATAAATAAATGAATAAGAACAGGGGGAGGCCAGCTCAACATCTGGATGCCCACAGAACCCTCTGTATTATGTGGCCTCACACCCCAAGACTCCAAGGCAGCTGCGACTTACCTCTGCTGTATCCCATTGGTTACTCTCTGCATCCTAGTTTACTGGAGGAAGGAGCTGAGAGGAATTCTGGAGACAAGGCCGTGGGTGAGTGGTGGACACATTTGCAAAGTAGCTACTGAAAGCAAGAAAAGTGAGGTTCAACAGCCTGCAGTGTGTTCAACACCTCAGTGGCAAAGGGATGTGTGTTTTATTCTTTCTTTATTACATTTTCTTTTCAAAGCAAAGTCTCCCTGTAATCCATGTGACCTGGAAATCACGGTGTAGCTCAGGCTGACCTCAAACTTACAGAGATTCTCCTGCCTCAGCCTCCCAAGTGCGGGTGTTACAGATATAAGCTACCACTCCCCAAAGACAACGTGGGTATGTTGAGATATGGATGGCAGAGGTCTGTCTGTCCCGTCAACGCTGCCGTCTTTTCTACGGCACCATTTGGCTTGTGATTGGTAGCTTAGGTTATCTCTAAAATGTCCCTTTAAAACTCTTTTTCTGGGTGCTGGCTAGATTAAGAGGGGGTGAGGGGACTGGTAAGATGACTCGGTGGGTTGGTAAAAGGCATATATCTTCCTGCTTTAACATCCAGGGTAGAGGTGTGTCTTTTCCCAGATCCAAAGATCTAGGTTAGGCTGGGGTTATGGTATGCATGCCTTTGATCTCAACACTTGGGAGGCAGAGACAGGTGGATCTCTGAGTTCAGGGCCAGCCTGGTCTACAGAGTGAGTTCCAGGATAGCCCTGCACAGAGAAATTCTGTCTCAAAAAACAAACAAACAAACAAACAAACAAACAAAACTGATTAAAGATGTATCTGTGTGTGTGTGTGTGTGTGTGTGTGTGTGTGTGTGTGTGTGTGTGTGTTTCGAGGCAGGGTTTCTCTGTGTAGCCTTGGCTGTCCTGAACTCACTTTGTAGATCAGGTTGGTCTAGAACTCACAGTGATCCACCTGCCTCTGCCTCCCAAGTGCTGGGATTAAAGGCGTGCACCATCATGCCCAGCTAAAGGTGTATCTTTTTACCTCAAAGGTCAAGATTAGAAGTAGATCTTCATACTTCAAATAAAGCAAAAAATTTCCCATAGGTGTGCCCTCTGTTTTTGAATTTTAGCTAATTCTGGATGTAGTTGACAACTAAGTACAGCCATCACAGGGATAGGACTGTTTCTTTTATCCGTGTCCTATAACTTTTCAAGACATCCCCATATATTTTTATCATTTCGGATAGGCTGGGTTATCCCGAAGGAAAAATAATCTCGTTACCTTGAAAACAAAATTGCTTTCTCATTCACAGCTCACGGTCACTGCACATGCACACCTGCGTACAAGGCATTTTGTAGCGGGACAAACGTAAATGCACAGACTGCCTGTAGTATTTGGTTGTAGCGTGCCCTATGACACGTCTAGAACATGCGTGTGCTGCAGGCTCGGCTGCATGCCCAACTGCTGCCTCAAGAAAGGGTCAGTACCGCAGCGGAGGCCACCTGGAGGCCAGTATTATGTAATGACGTTTCTCCTATGGATCTGTGTCTAAATTAAATCCAGTTGGGCATGAAATAGCCTTGCCAGTAGGTGGGATCGCTGAGTCGAGGCAGGAATTCAAAGGCAGCTGTGTCATACTCAGCAGCCAGCACGGGTTCGCCATCAAGTTATTCCCTTTCTACACAGGAGTTTTGGTGAGCAATGTTATCCATAGCTTCACTCCTGGCCTTTCTTAGACTTCCCAGTTTGGCCAGCTCTCATCCCTGCCTTCTCTGGGCAAGCCCCTGCCGAGCATCAAGGGTCTAAGACTTGAGCTGATGGCCTCCCTAAGAGGCCAGACCAATTCAAAAGATCAATACTGATGGAAACCCACGCCCTGGCCTTTTCAGTTTTCTTAAATGGCGGCTTCCTGTGGTTGGGAACTAATGTGGCTACATCCATCACCTCTAAACCTGACTCATTGTTCTCCCTCTGTGGCCGGGAGAGCAAGCGAAGCCTGGAAATCAGGAGGACCAGGCAAACTTGGCAAGAGAACAGTGACTGGGCTTGGTCTCCTGGCTCCCCGCCCCATGTCAATTGTGATGCAGTGTCACATGCTTTCTATTGCTGCTATCGCACATTGCCACAAGTGCAGCAGCTGAGAGCAGCACAAATGCATTGTGGGGAGCAGAGGAACCCTGAATAAATATGTGCTGTTGCCGTGGGCACAGACAGGTCAAGGACACCCAGGGACTTAAACCCTTGGGAAGGGGTAAAGTCTTCTCTCCTGATCCAAGTTTTCAAAGGTTGATGGCATCACCTGCAGAAAATGGTCACTGTAGCTTTCTCCCCCTGGAGATATACAGCCTGAAGACTGTGTCCCTGCTGACCTGCCTCCCTGTTCAGCTGGGTGTATCATGAAACTCTGCCTCTTGGAGCTGGATGCAACAGCCCTGCCTTCTCCTTTAATTGTACATAAATAAACACCCGGAGTTGGGAGGGGGGTGGCATGTGGGTTTCCAGTTCCTCCACCAGAGAACCCAGTCCACACAACTCCAGCTTTACTGTATACCTGTGTCTGTGTATCGGTCTTTTCTTCATTCCCTCAATGCTCCAATCAGGTCACTCCCTAGAGGCGGCACCTAGGGGGTGGGGGATGGGCTGCTCTCACTGGGCTGCATCCTTCTGGAGGCTCATGGATGCTCAGCTCCTGGCCACCCGCAAGCCCTGGCTGATGCAGCTCACTTCACACCTCAGCACAGACACTCCCCTCCTTTTCCCCTTCTCTGTTCTGCACTTAAGGACTCTGGGGCTTACAGTGAGCCCGCCAGGATAATCCTGGATAATCTCCTATTTTCAGGTCAGTTGATTAGCAGCCTTAATTCTCAGGCAGCCTTGATCCCCCTTGCAGTACTGTAACACATCATGGGTTCTCAATCAGGACGGGGTGGGGGTGGGTGGGGGTGGTTGAGGATTTAGCTCAGTGGTAGAGCGCTTGCCTAGCAAGCACAAGGCCCTGGGTTCGGTTCTCAGCTCTGGAAGGGAAAAAAAAAAAAAGACAAAATATCAATCAGGACCGGGGCGCTTTGGGGCAGGGCTACTGTGGACCCAAAGGAGACGGAGGTGACGACTGTGGCAGGTGGCAGTGAGGACCACAGCCTAGGTGAGCCTTGCCTCCAGCTATAGGTCAGGGCCAGTGAGATGGGTCAGTGGGTAAAAGCACCCTGAAAGCCCGGTCTGTGGAGGTGCACCCCGGAAATTCATAGTGAAAGGCAAGAATGGACTCCCAAAAGCTGTCCTTCCACCTCCGTGTGTGCACCATGGCCTGCCTGCCAGCACACACACACACACACACACACACACACACACACACACACACACACACGGCTGGCCTGGTCTTTAGAGCAAGTTTTAGGACAGCCAAGGGCTACATAACAGAGAGACTCTTGTCTCCAGGAAAACGAATTTTTAAAATATTTAAAGTTATGGGTTTGCATCTTTCTAATTTTCTTTTTTTAAATTTATTTTATCCAGCAGGGCAGTGGTGGTGCATGCCTTTAAGCCCAACACTTGCGAGGCAGAGGCAGGCAGATATCTGAGTCTACAGAGCAAGTTCCAGGACAGTTGGGACTACACAGAGAAACCTCGTCTCAAAAAACAAAACAAAACAAGAACACCAAAACAAAAACAAACAAACAAAAACTCTATCATTTTATTTGTTCTGTTTGTTTTTTTGCTTGCATGTCTGGGTACTATGTGTGTGCTTGGTACCCATAGAGGCCAGAAGAGTGGGTATTTGGTCCCCTGGACCTGGAGTTATGAACAGTTGTGAGCTGCCACGTGGGTGCTGGGACTTGAACCTGGGTCATCTGGAAGACCTCTTTCCTGACTGGGTATACTCTCCCGCCCCTGTTCGCTTAACTTTTCAAAGAACACAGCCTGCTCTGATGCCAGGGGTTTCAGCCTTTCCTAGAAGTTACCAAGGGACCTTGGTGCCCACCCACCCCCTATTGTTATGGTTTGAATATGCCCGCCAGAAACCATACGTTGGAAAATTAATTCCCTGATAATGAAAATGGATGCATATAAAAGGCTATGGGACTTGATCCAATCCTCTGGGTTAATGCTGCGCTCTCTCTCTCTCTCTCTCTCTCTCTCTCTCTCTCTCTCTCTCTCTCTCCTCTGTCCCCCCCCCCCCCCCAGCACTCTTGCTATAAGGTGTCTTTTCCATGCCAGGACACAGAAGACATGCCCTGACTAGAGATGGCCTTTCATCTTCTGTGGACTTTCAGCCTCCAGGATCAAAAGGCAAATAGATTTCTCCTCATTATAAATAACCCAGTCTCGAGTATAAAAGCCAGGAAGGAAAGGCTGAGGAGAAGGCTCAGCGAAGAGCACTTGCTGTCCAAGAGTGAGGACCTGATTTGAACCCTTAGCACCCAAATAAAAAGCTGGATGTGAGCTAGGGCGTGGCGGCACACACTTTCAGGTTCAGTGCTTAGAGACAGAGGCAAGCAGATCTCTTTGAGTTTAAGGTCAGCCTTATCTATATTGTGAGTTCCTGGCCAGGCAGCGCTACATAGTGAGCTGAAATGAGTGAGCCAAGCACGGCTCTGTGTGCCTTTAACCCCACCATTAGGACAGCAGGATGGATGGGGGTGGGAATCTGGCGTGAAAATCGGTGACATGCTGTCCAGAACTCACTGGCCAGCCCGCCCGCCAAACAGTGGTGATCCTCCAGTTTGGTGGAAAACCCTGTGAGTGGACGTTTGAGTCTGCGCAGCCAACCTTGCCTGTCCTTGTTCACTGAAGTCTCCTGGGGCTCCTTTGTAACCTGTGCCTTCAAGCCCATCTTTGTTTCCCTGGAGATGCTATTGACTGAAGTTGTAGCCTCTCCATTCTTTCTGAGTGTTTCCCATGAGCCCTTGCATCTTCCTTCTTTCCCATTATTCACTTCTATTATGATCCATTAAGGAAAAGCAAAAGAGAACTTCCAAGATTGAGAGGCCTCCCTAGGGAAGAAATACTTTCTTTCTTTCTTTTTGGATAGTCTTTCCTTAGAGCTCAAGCTGGCCTTGAACATGAGATCCTTGTATCTCAGGACCTAAGAGATGGAACTGTAGACCTAAACCACGTTAGGCTTGAGTATGTATAGTGACCAGTGTCTGGCTGAGTGACCGGTGTCTGTAGCCCCAACTATTCTGGAAGCAAGAGAACGGCTTGAGCTTAGGAGTTCAAGGACAGCCTGGATTAATAGATTTACTATATATTAAAAAAAAAAAAAAGGTGTTGCGGAGTGATGGATGTGTGGTTGTGATCCCAGCAGTTGGGAGGCAGAGGCAGGCAGGTCTCTGTGAATTTGGCACCAGCCTGGTCTACATAGCAAGTTCCAGAACTGCCAGAGCTACATAGGAGAGACTCTGTCTCAAAACAACAATAACAAACAAACAAACAAACAAATTGCTCCCATATATATTATTTATAAATAAAAATAATTTTCTTAGGATAAGGACCCCGTTGAGAGCATGAACTAGTACAGGGGCCTTTCCCCCTTTCCTTTCCTGTGCCCATTGATATTTCCCCGCTCTCTCTCATGCCTGCTGCTGCTGGCCCGTAAGCTGTACTCCTAAAAATCCTACAGCACATGGACAACACTCTTCCCTATGGGCCCAAGATGAGTGTTTGTGTAAAGCTTTAATTCCTGCAAAGCAGGTTTGAAAGCATCCATTATCCTACTTAATCCTACGCAATCCCCAAACGGAAATAAGAACTGCCTCTGTGCGGATGGGACTTCAGGAAATGCCATCCCTAAATATGTCAGTCTGGTGTGCGATCCCTTGAACTGGGGCACTTAGGAGGCAGGATGCAGGCAGGGGTTTTGTGGGAGCTGCTCTTATCTGCCTAAAGAGGGGGCGAGCCAAGGAACACCGCTGTGAATCCTGAGATTTTATGCACCAAGGGAGATTAACTAGAAATCAGCAGAGCGAGCCCCGAACTTGACACCGACCCAGACAGTCACCCATTCCGAGGGCCACTCCGAGAGACCTCTTATTGTCACAAGACAACCTTTCTGCGAGACACAATTCCTTCCCTCTCGCCCTAGACTGGGTCACTGCCACACCCCAGACAACAAGCTTTCATTGTTTCTGTGGCTCAGAAAAGTTCGGCCAGGCATTCAGTGAGTCCTGTGTCTTGTGGGACTCCTGCGCACGCCAGCGTAATTAAGTACAGGGTTTCTCTTGTCAGTATGTTCTGTGTTCATTTAATGTGGATAGCCCAGGCAAAGAGCCTGGAAGGGTGCAAGGACACGGTTCTTCTTTACCGTGCTCTCTGGGAAAACAACCTATCAGTGGCAGAGCAGCTTGGCCCACCGTCACGTGGGCGGGATGGAAGGAACTTGGATACAGACCGCCAAGTCTAAACACCAGGGGCTTTGACCGGAACCTGGCTCCTAACCCCACTTTGTCAACACCCTCAATGCTACAGACTAGGTTAGCTGAGATGAAGCCACAGCCCTGCTTGTGTTTGCTGGATTATTCTGCTCATAAATTCTCAGCATTCTTGCCTTTGTTAGAATAGTTGCCGCCACCCTTTCCTGCCCAGGTGGCTTGACGGAGGTGGAAAAGCCTGTGTTACCAGAATTTTTAGGCTGTAAATCTGAGCTCTGGGCTGCCCTTGCGAACTAGGCTTGACCGCTTGTCCCTGATGCGGAAACTAAAGACACAAATTACAGTGAAGCTCAGAGAAGGGAGATTTATTCAGAGGCTACCCTGGGAAGAAGACGCAAGAAGAGGTCCAGTGACCCTCCAGTTTCATGTTCGGGGTCTAACACGGGGGTTTAGGTTTAAATAGAGGGCAAGAAGTTTGCGTCGCTGAGCAGTCCTGGTCAAGGTGTGGGTCCACTCATTGCTGGCTCCCATCTCTCCTCCAGAGTAGGCTGCTAAATTGTGGGAACTATCAAGTTTCTTCCTGCGGGTTGTGAGCAAATGTTCTCCCAGCCAAGGAACCGACATCTTGGGGACTTTGGCTTCAATGCTTTGCAAAAGTATCATCCCAGCTGGCCTTGTAGACTGTGTGAGGAGTGTCAGGGAGGGTCAGGAGACCCTTGCATGAGTGTCCAGCCACTCTCTACTCTGTTGCATGAAACTCTGCCAGTATTGGATGTGGCCTTGGGGAGGGGTTAGAGGTTATCAGCTGGGGAATGCTAGGGAGAGGACACCCCGTCTACGCAGCTATGGGGGAGACCTCATGCCTGCTGCCTTGGGCTCTTCAGATTCATCCTGTTGTGGGAGGAGCTTCCACACCTGTGCTCTGCAGGGAAGCCCAGGAAACTCAAGGGTTCCCTAGAGTGAACACTGGTTTGTCGCCCGGACCTTAGGAGAATGGGTACGTCATGGCTTACATGTCACCCTGGGGAGGAATTTTAGAGACACTGAAAGACAGGTTCCTGTGGAAATTTTAATTTATTTGAGGCCCACTGTTTTAATAGTCTGGAGGGCAAAGGGGAGGGCCCTGGAGGGCAAAGGGGAGGGCCCACCCATCTCTATAACGTCTCTTCTTTCCCAGCCAGCCAGTTCTATTTGCAAGGTACAAGGTGCATCTGCTAGGCAAACTGTGTGAGCTGGAAAGATCATTGGCCGGTACATGATGCCCGCCCCACCCCCCCAAGACAAGAAGCCCCACATACTGCTTGCATGTGTCTCCATGTGTAGTTCTACATTGGTGGGTGGGCAGCCTGAGTCCCACGTCCTTCGTGATTGTAAACTTCATAGGAGGTGGCAGCCCCGAGGGGTCAGGACTCTGGGCGTGCCTGTGGGGGGTCAGGACTCTGGGCGTGCCTGTGGGGGGTCAGGACTCTGGGCGTGCCTGTGGGGGGTCAGGACTCTGGGCGTGCCTGTGAGGGGTCAGGACTCTGGGCGTGCCTGTGGGGGGTCAGGACTCTGGGCGTGCCTGTGGGGGGTCAGGACTCTGGGCGTGCCTGTGGGGGGTCAGGACTCTGGGCGTGCCTGTGGGGGGTCAGGACTCTGGGCGTGCCTGTGAGGGGTCAGCTTGGTTACGATAACTGAGGCGTGAAGACATCACCAATGGATGGGCTGGAGTCTCAGGCTGAATAGAGAGTAGGAGGGAAGGTTGTTCCCTGCCTCCTAGCTGTGGTGGGACACTGGCCCCGCCTCTGGCCCCACGTCATGGGTTGCACCCTTGAATTGTGAGTGAACCAAATAGCCTTTGTTCCCCCTAGGTTCCTTTTGTCTCTACAACAGGAAACCAACTAACGTGAGGTCCCTGAACCTCTTTGCTCCTCCTTCCATTGTGGTCGTGTTGAATAAATCTCCTTTCTCAGCTTTTCACTGTTGCTAATTAGCCTCTAGTTAACCTGTTGAGGATGAGTGGTCCAGGCTCGCTTGTTAGAACATCAGGGCTCAGGGTTTGAGCCTAACAAACTCTGGTAATGTCACCTTCCAAAGGTCTTACCTCATCACATCTTTGCTTTGGGGGCCTGCATTTCATAAGCTTGGTCCTGGGGTCTGTAAGAAAGCAGGCTGAGCAAGCCATGAGGAGCAAGCTGGTAAGCAGCACCCCTCCATGGCCTCTGCAGCAGCTCCTGGTTCCTGCCCTGACTAGTGATGATGAGGCGTAAGCCACATTAACCCATTCCTCCCCAGGTTGCTTTGGTCACGGTGTTTCATCACAACACTTAACCCTAACTAGGGTGATGAGATTCTATTGTCTTTTTACTAAGTTCATCAGAGACCGTATTCTTTTTTAACCCTTGACTTGCGTAAATATTGACTGAAAAGTAAATGTTGACCGAAAAGTAAATATTGAGACAAGGATTCTTTAATAACAAGGCTGTGAAATGAAAGAAAAAAAACCAGATAATCTTACATTTTATTAGCACTATATAACAATATGCTAATAACAAAAACTAGAAATAAAAACACATAAATAAACAGGGTTGTTTTGCATTTCTTTTAGGACAGGACACAGGTTAACCCACATAGCATAATTTTAAAGAGTTGCTTAATAAATATTCTGATTTATATGCTGAAAACCAGAGAATTATTTTAATAAATTTCTTGTGTTTATAGGATTTTTTTTTTTCCAAGACAAGATTTCTCTGTGTAGCCTTGGCTGTCCTGGACTTGCTTTGTAAACCAGGCTGGCCTTGAACTTACAGAGATCTGCTTGCCTCTGCCTCCTGAGTGCTCAGATTAAAGGCGTGCGCCACGACCAACCAGCCATAACTCCCTTGTCAGTAAACTCAGGCAGAAAGAGAAAAAGCAGGGTAGGATGTATGAATGAAAAGGAACAGAACGTGCTGTCCCGAATCATTCCACTTTGGATTAAATTTATAAATTTGTAAATTTAATTTTATTTATTATTGTGTGTAGGGGGCACGGGACTAATGCTACAGCGCATGCGTGGAGGCCAGCGGACAGCCTGTGGGAGTCTGCCCTTACTTACATCGCGGCCTCCGGGGATTTAACTCAGGGTACCAGGCTTGCTTCTTCTTGCTGGATCATCTCACGCACCTAAGGATGACTTTGAGTTGATGACAAGTGAGAGACCCACTCCCTGGTATGATCTACATCTGAACTGTCACAGGTCAGCTTGTGGACACTGTTCTGAAGCTTCTGGCACCGCTCTGTCGGCGTTGGGGGTTGGCTAGAGGAAGGGGTAATGTTGTTGTGCACTGGGTAAAGTTCACCCTCCTATTATCATATGCTGAGTTCTCCGTCCCACTCTCTGGTTTCCATGTGGACATGGCACTGTAATGCCTGTTCTAAGAATCTCCTGTCTCCAGTTTGGGTAACTGTTGTTGATCACTTGCTCTCTGTCTTGTCAATAGAACACAGGCCAGCCGGTGAGTGGCTGTAGAGAGCTCAGGGTGGGACTTGCAGACTTCTGACTGCAGCAAGGGGAGGAGACATCAGGAGAGAGGGATTTGGCCACGCCCACGAGGAGGAGAGAGGTATTCGGCCACGCCCACAAGGAGGAGAGAAGGATTCGGCCACGCCCACGAGGAGAGAGGGATTCGGCCACGCCCACAAGGAGGAGAGAGGGATTCGGCCACAGCCACGAGGAGGAGAGAGGGCAGGACACCATGAAATTACAGCTTGAGCACAGGTGGCCATAAATGCAAGTATTATGGGGATTTTTGACCAGGACGTAGCTAGATTAGTTTAGAGGATTAGGATAGAATAACAATGCCCAGTTATTGTGCATTTAAGTCAATTAAACAAACCATAGTCTCTCTGGGTCAATTATTTGGGAACTAGCTGGGTTGAAGAAAATTTGCTGCTTTATTAATTCCGTGTCACGCACACCTGCTTCCAGTCCCCGCGAGCCTGTGTTCTTTGCATCCCAGCTCAATGGTGAGTCGGTCTAGGGGTCGTGGTCGGGTTTGTCTTCTGCAAGTTAAAGAATTAGAAGGCAGTGATGGGTAGCAGTGGAGAACCCCAAAAATGGCTCGCAAAAAACGGAATCAGCAGTGGAAAAAACTCATTTATTAGGGAGACACACACACATGCAGCAGCAGGCAGCAAAGCAGAGCGAGGACCCAGGAAGCCAAACAAAACAAAACAAAACACAAATCCAGTCTCTCCTTGAGGACCTGGGTTTTAAAGCCTGAAGGGTTCCCATCCCCTAATATGCCGGTTGGCCAGTTTGAAGAGCGATAGGCTGGGTGGTTGGTTCACAATTATTGTGTAACATGTCCTGATCCAGGCACAGACTAGTTTGAGTCAGTCCATCAGGTCAGCGTACTGGCAGGAGAAAGAAACCCTACCGGGCCTTTGTTCTAAGATGCCAGACTTTTGTCTCAGGTCAGGAGAGTGAGGAGGCTGCTGGCCGTCTTTGGAAGCTTGCCACTGTCAGGTTTTTTGCCGTAGTTTGAAACTAACTTTTGAAGACACAAGAATAAGGAAACGGTTGCCCACTGTGTGGGCTACATTTTATTTTATTTTATTTTATTTTATTTTATTTTATTTTATTTTATTTTATTTTTCTGTCTTAGCAAAACACTTGACAGGTGTGACTTGAACTCTGGAGATTATCTTGGCTCACAGTTTCAGGGTGGGCAAGGCGTGGTAGGGAAGAGAAGCTCTCCCGTCAGCAGCTGAACTCACACCTCTTCAGACCAGGAACCAAAGCGCTTAGGCCAGGACAGCGTTGAACTGTAGCACTCTTGGCCACATCGCTCTGGTCCTGCATCAGCCAGCGACTCCCCATATCCCAAAGAGCACCACCTACTGGTGACAAAGTGTTTAGAACACGTGAGCCTGTGGGGGGATATTTCATCTACAGGACTACTTCTGAGGCAAACGTCTGCGTCTCCCGGAGTTCAGCCATGTCATTCTTGCAAAAGAGCACCTCATCTGAGCTTTGCGACTGTCACATCGTCTCACAGAGGGCAGGAGGGTCACAGTGCCATTCCATATCACCTGTTGAATGTAATGTGGCCTTGGGGAAAGGAAGGCTAGGGGAGGCGACTCTATTTCTGTGGCAGTGGGAACATCATCCTTCCTCCTGGGGTGAAGATTTGAAGCACAGCCCTGCCTTGGGGACGGGTGGTATCCTCACGTAAAAAAACCCTCTCAGCTGTGCTGTACAACTCAACCCAAGAAACTCACCGGTGCTCTAGGGTAAATTTCAGTGGTCCTTTGGTTTGTTGTTGGCACCATGGAGAGGTGGAGGAAGATGGCTTTTACATATTCCTCGCCTCCAGGGTAGGAATTGTTACAACACTTGGCCTAATCAGCAGGATTAGACAAAACTGTGGGTGGGCTCAGGAAAAGCCATGATGCTCTCTGATAGGGGGAAAGGGACAAAACAGCTGGAGCGAAGTTCTTTGCAGAGATGTAGGGGGTGGGGGGATTTGTATAGGAAACTTTTTTGTTTGTTTGGTTTTTCAAGACAGGGTCTCTCTGTGTGGCCTTGACTGTCCTGGACTCGCTTTGTAGACCAGGCTGGCCTCGAACTCACAGCGATCCGCCTGCCTCTGCCTCCCGATTGCTGGGATTAAAGGCGTGGGCCACCACCGCCCAGCACCACCTCGGAATTTTTACAAGTGCACTCTGTACCCAGCATTCCTTTCTCTGTAGCCTGAGCTCTCCTGGGGAAGATTGTCCTTTAGTCCTCTGTCCCTCTCACTGGTTCCATCAGGTCACTGTGAGAGAGATGTTGACTGACAGCCTACAGCTGCAGCGCCTTCAGGACCACTGTCTTCTTGGGAAGCCTCCAGCTACTGACAGAGGAACTGGGTCACTGGGGCTGGGCTGGCTGGCTCCACATGGGGCTCCTCTACAGGGAATCTTCACACACCCCGCTGTACAGGAAAATTTGACATGGTGGTTTGTTCCTAGGGCTACTGGGAGTCGCGGCAGGGGCTCAGGTAGTGCAGAGGGTAGTGACACCTGTGACTAAAGTGAGGCCACCTGAACAGGGCTGTCTGTGTGTGGGAGGCCCCAGGTGGCAGACGTCTTCCAGGTGGTATGAAGTGGAGCAGATGCAGGGTGAACGGGGCCAACCTGAGAGTCTCGAGGTGCTTTGAGGACACCCGAGAGAATGTAGTACATGTCCCGGGAGTGGTACCTCGGGGGCAGGGGTGCCAGCAAGCAGCTGCAGAGGCTGCCGGGTCACTGCTATGGGTGTGATAAGTGAGCTATCCAAAGCCGGGGTCGCAGTCAAGAGGGAGATTGCAAGTGTAAGGCAGAAAATGGCTTGGAAAAGGGGATGTGAGGCTTGGGACTAATGCTTCACCAGCTAAGGCAATGTGAGGGGAGCCAGTCCACGGGGACACTTGGTTATCTTCAGTTGTGGTCCCCATAAATATCCAGGTCTGGAGAACAATACAAGAGTGGGGACTGACAAGCATTCTTCCATTGGTGAATTAAGCCAATTCAAGACAAGTTTATGTTTTTTAAACGCAGGTTTATCAGGAGCAGGGAAGTCACCATGCAGGGGGAGGGAAAAAAACAAACAACCAAAGAAACAACCAAACAAAAAACCAAGACAAGGTGCTGGAGTGATGGCTAAGAGGTTAAGAGCACTGGCTGCTCTTCCAAAGGTCCTGAGTTCAATTCCCAGCCACCACATGGTAGCTCACAACCATCTATAATGAGATCTGGCGCCCTCTTCTGGCACACGGGCAGAATACTGTATAAATAAATAAATCAGAAAACAAACAAACAAGCAAAAAACAGAGGGGAGAGAAAGTATTCTCCAAAGAGAGAGACAGAGAGGAAAAGAGATGCGGAGAGAGGGGGGGAACCAAAATGTCTGGATTATATAGTGAAGATCCTCTGGGGGAGAGGATGCCCCCAGCCCTGGGCTGGAAAGTTCAGGGTAGAGGGTGCGGCATGCCAGCCACGCCCTGTAACAGGTAGGGACTGAGGGATGCTGGGTGAAATGGCTTAAAAAGACACTCAGCTGCTTGTCCCAGATCTGAACCCCAACAGGTACTACTGAGGAAACTGGGCCTGTAGGAAACCCAGGCAGGACTGTGTCTATGGGAGACCCAAGAAAGAAGCAGACCAGCAAGGACAGAGAGACTGGTACTCAGCCTTGGTGGTACATGCCAGTGGTAAAGGATGCCTTTATTGCTGAGTCCCATGGTAGGGCACGACCTGTACAAAGTGGGCGAGGTGTGGGCAGGCCTGCTGAGGAGGAAGGAGGTTCTCAGGATGGGAGCCTTCCCAGCACTGCCCTGAAGGGGTGGCCAAGGTTGCTCACGTGGGGTCTGGAAGCCACTTGTAGGTTACACTGAATTGGTCTCTGTTGTGGTTTGACTGAGAAGGGGCCTCGTAGGCTCATATGTCACCAAGGGAGAGCAGCCGAGGACTAGAAGGATTCCGTGGTGTGGCTTTGTTTGAGTAAGGGTAGCACTGTGGGGTTGGCTTGGAGGTTTCAGGCCTGATGCCTTGCAGATCAGGATGTAAAGCTTTCAGCCACTGCCCCAGCACCATGCCTGCCTTCTTCCTGCCCTGACACTAATGGACTGACCCTCTGAACCATACACAAGCCCCCAAGGAGATGCTTCCTCTTCCTAAGGTTGCCTTGGTCATGGTTGTCTCTTCATAGCAACAGAACAGTAACTAAAACGGCCCCCACCAACAGGCAGAATCTGTCGTCTCTAGGGATGTGGTGGTGGAATACACTGGTTCACAGTAAGCCGCCACAGCACTGGGGCCAGTGGGTGACAGTGGACAAGTGTTGGGAGAAAAACATACAGGTGTGTAGGTGGCCTCACCTTAGTTACAGGACTCACTACCTTGTGCTCTGCCCATTGCCCTGCCATTACTCCCAGTAGCCCTATAGGAACATTCTGGGGGTGGGAGATTATGTCCTCCTCCAGGATGTAAAATGTGTGCATCTCTCCCTTGTGAGAGGATGTTCAGGGGTGTGGGGGGGAATGTTCTACTCTAAGATACACCCTGCGGACCACTGGCATGCAGCTCTGGCTAAGGGTGCAAATGGTTGAGGGGAGAAACCAAAAGGTTGTCCACCCCATGCAGGGGGCGTGAATCTCAAACAATTGGCTGCCTAGGGGTCAGGACAGTTGCAGAAGCCACCCAGAAGCTAGAAAGGTAGAGATTTTTTTTCTGCCCAGCCAAGAACCCCTTCAATAGTCCTCTGTGGCCAACGAGATGCCAGGTGGATCGTGGAGAATGACTCTGCATCACAGGGAGGTAAATAAGGCAGCGTGCTTCCCGTTTGTGCAGCTGTGCCCAACAGTTTTCTTCTAACTGAACAGCTGTGCAAAGCAAAGTGTCCATGTGGTGGTGGGCCTCTTCCACTCATGTCTCAGGATCCCCTTAGCCACTGAATCCCAAGACCAACTTGCGTTTTCATGGACTGGACAACGGTAGACCTTCAGAGTGCTTCTCCCAAGGTCACATTCACGACCCTACCACTTGTCATGGGACGGTGGCCCAGGACCTGGCTCTGTTATGCTGCCCATCCTCCATGAAGAAGGTTCACTACATAGATGCTATATCGCCAGCTTCTGAGTGCTCTAGAGAGATGGAAGCCCATTTGGAGAACATATAAGTGGACCTGGGGGGGGGGGGAGATATGGATGGGGAATCAATTCTATAAGGTACAAAGGTCTAGCATGGTGGTAAAATCTCTGGGAGAACTGAAGTCAGGTAGAACATGCATGATGCTCAATAGGGCTATGAAAAGATATCTTTCAACGTTCTGCACAGGTAAATGTGATTACAGGCATTCTTGGGGCTTCAAGGATATTGATGAGTCTTTATATACCTGACAGTGACCAGGTCACCTGTCCCCTCTATAATCTGATAAAAAGAGGTCCTATGTGGTATTGGGATGGTGTCCTTGTCAGGCTTTTATTGCTGTGATGAAACAACATGAGCAAAAACAAGCCGAGGAGGAAAAGGTTTATTTGGCTTATATTTCCACATTGTAGACCATCGCTGCGGGAAATGAGGGCAGGGTCTCAAACAGGCAGGAACCTGGAGGCAGGAGCTGATGCAGAGGCCATGGAGGGGTGCTGCTTACTGGCTTGCTCCCCACGAATTGCTTGGCCTACTTTCTTATAGCACCCAGGACCACCACCCCAGGGATGGCACCACCCACAATAGTGCCATCAATAATTAAGAACATGCCCTACGGCAGCTTGCCTATAGCTGGATCTTACGGAGGCATTTTCTTTATCGAGGCTCCCTCCTCTCCAATAACTCTAGCTTATGTCAAGCTGACATAAAACTAGGCTGCTCAGGTGGAAAGGCCCTAGAGTCCTTTGAACAAGCCAAGACACTCATAGAAAGTACTAAACAGCTGTGTGTCCCAATGCCCCCAGTGTCCCCTGCTTCTAGAAGTCATAAGAAGACCTTAGGATTATGGTTGGGGCAATAACAGGTGGAGGAGACACTCATGGTTGGCTTTTGGTCCCGGTCATGCAAGGTGTGGAAGCTCAGAATCTAGCCCTAGAACAGCTGTTGGCTTTATATAAGATGCTGCAACAGGTGGAATCCATTGCTGGCTCTATGTCAGTTTCCATGAACATTGTGTACCCCACAAAGGGAGTGGGCCAAAGGTCTTTGGGCCAATCCTCTTTCTGGGGTGGCACAAACTCAAAAGCTACAAAACTGGCATGTGTATTTGCAAGCAGGGAGGGGCGGTGTCAGCAAGCTCTGTGTCTGACGCCATGTCAGTTCAAGCCACAGAGCCTCTGCCTTCACCACCTGTGATTGTTCCTTCCCCCTAACCTGACTGTGGTGGTTTCAATGAGAACAGCGCCCCATACGCTCATATACCTGGCCGATTGGTTCCCGGTCGGTGGACTGTTTAGGAAGGATTAGGAAGCGTGGCCTTGTTGGAGGAGGTGCGTTATTGGTGGTGGGCTTTGAGGTTTCAATACTCCACACCAGGCCCTGTCTGCAGATCAGGGTGTAGCTCTCAGCTGTTTCTCCAGGGCCTGCTTGTCTGCCCCCCGTGCTGGTCACGGCCTCAGCCTCTGAAACTGTAAGCAAGCCCCCACTGAAATGCTTTCTTTATAAACTGCCTCAGTCGACGTGTCTCTTCTCAGCAAGACTCTGACTAAATGTAGAAGGGATGCCCCCAGTGCCTACTGATGCCTGGCACATGGATGGTACCCACAGGGACAACCAAACAAGAATGGGTAATGGAGCCAGGTGCGGTGGTGCTCGCCCTTAATCCCAGCACTCAGGAGGCAGAGGCAAGCTGATCTCTGAATTTAAAGTCATCCTAGTGTATAGAGTGAGTTCCAGGACAATCAGGGCTACACAGAAACCCTGTCTGAGAAAAAAAAAATGGCGGAGGTGGGGTGGGGGTAATTGGTGGCAATACGAAAGAAGAAGAAGAGCATCGTGTGGCTGGTAAGAGGAAAATGGGAGAACAGGCAGTGGGCCGCGTTAAGAGCCTTGGCTTATTACAATTGTGATATTCACAGGCCTGGCCTTGTGGATAGCCGTGGGGTAAGGAAAACTGCCAGACGATGGGATGGCCACTGTAGGGGCAATGCAGAACAGGAACTTGTGCTGTTGGTGGTTTACCATGTGGCAGCCTACTTCCCTTCTGGGACCTCCAGGACAACCAGATGAGGGCCGTCAGCCCCCCCCCCCCCCCCCCCCGTGCCCCTACAGGTGGCTCAGTAGCTTTACATAAAGTCTGGCCACAGCATGAAAAATAGCCAAAGCTGCTGGCATTCCAGTAAAACACTCGGACAGCATATGTGCAGCCCTGTGAGGCTTGTTTCCATCATGCCAATGGATGGACACTGTGATGGGACACATGCATAAGGGACACTCTGCCTGGTAGGGGACAGGCAAATAGATTATATAGGGCCCCCGCCAGTCAGTGAAGGGCGCATGTATGTACTTCCTTGTGTAGACAGTACCTCAGGCCTTTCCCTGCAAGTGAGCAGCAGGCGAGGCTACCGTCAAGGGCCTTCCCCCATTCAGTGTCACGCACCGCTGCACCCAGAGAACTGATAGTGATGGACTCATTTCAAGAGCACTGATGTGCAAACCGGGGCTGAGGACAGCCAGGTACACACCCCAGGGGAGTGGGGCTAATTGAGAAAATGGGTTGGTGAAGTCAGAACTGAAAGTCCTGAGCACAGGAGGAACTCTATGTGGTCTTGTTGGTAAACTTATTTTAGACTCTCCATAGTTAGTTAAATATTTTGTTTGATTGACACAAGTAATTTAACAGTCTCCTGTAACTCCGATCACAAGTAAGTTTCAAAAAGTGCTCAGCATACCTAGTCATGGGCAAATGCAAGTTAGGATTATTTGAGATACAGCCTTGCCCCAGTCATAGTGGCTATCAATTAATCTGGTTGTGGTGGTTTAAATGAAAATAGCCCCCCATAGGCTCAAGGAGAGTGGCACTATTAGGAGGTGTGGCCCTGTTGGAGTAGGTGTGGCCACTGACCAAAAGAACAATTGTAAATTAGAGTTGACTTGTGATGACTTTTAGGTTCCGGATTAATTTCCTTCCTCTGACTCTAACAATAAACACAATTTGAGAGAGGGTCTCGTGTATCCCAGGCTGGCCTGGAACTCAATGAACTCTGTTTCCAGGATGCACGTGGTGGAAAGAAAAAATTGTCCTCTAACCTCCCCACGTGCTGTGCTGCTTGTGCCCCACACCCTCACACAAGGTCAAGAAGTAAAAGCTATAAAATTATTATTATTTTTTTAAAAAATCAATGTTAGCTGGGTGTGGTGGCACATGCCTGTAATCCCAGCACTCAGGGGAGGCAAAGGCAGGTGGATCTCTGTGAGTTTGAGGCCAGCCTGGTCTATCTACAAAGTGAGTCCAGGAATACACAGGGTTACCCTGTCTCGAAACCCCCACCCAAAAAAGTCAGTGTTATAAAAAAACATTAATAATCAAATATTATTGAGGGTGGAAATAATCAAAAGTCCAAATGTGAATAATTAAACATGTTGCACAGTGGAAAGCAATTTAACACTACATAGGAACAAGGGGCTGAGACGGTGGGGGTAGGTGGACCTTGAAAACATGCTACATGAATGAGCCAGGCAGAGAAGATTGTACACTGGATGCCACCATTCATGTGACATCAGAACAGGCAAATCTATGGAGACAGAAAACAGATGGGCATCTGCCTCGGACTGGATGGTAAGAGTTTGGTTTCCATGGCTGTGGAGCACGTTGTAGTTTGGTCTGGCGCAGTCCGCCCGCTTTACTGAATCAGGGCATGCTACCGGAAACAAGGGTGCCTGCTGAGGAAAGCTGCAGGCGCCAAGCTGAGCCTGCCGGGGAGAAGCCACGTGTGCTGAGTACAGTCTGCATTGTTAGGTCAACATGAGACTTACATGTGGCACAACTGTCTAAAGTCATGTGTATCAGTGTCAGGTTGGCAAGGGGTAGCCTCGAGGTGGTCCATTTTGATGGTCAATCTCACACTCAGACCTGTGCCTGGCGCACTCACTTTCCTTGCCAGGCCTTTCTCTCACAACTGTCAGGGAAGAAACTAATATTCTCTTTAACTCTCAAAGAGTCTTGCTTTCCTAATACTCAATAGATCAGCGGGAGAAAAACAGAATCAGAAGTTTATTAGCATGTTAGTATGTATTGCGTAAGTACACGGCGACATCACAGGATGAGCGGTCCCGAGGGAGGGCTTCGAACTCAGGCTTGGACAAGTGTACAAGAGAGTACACTTCTAGATCAGCTAGCCTCTAGTAGAAACAGGCTGAGGACAGCAAATAAAAAGCAGACAGAGGTTGGTAGGCAAAGCTGGTTAATGGGGTTTCCTCCGGTGCCCTCTTTTTCCTCTGGCTGGTGGGCTGGTGCCCTGGAGGGGCAGAATGTCTGTTTTCATGAGTCTATCTTCTTTTCGGTCAGGGTTAGGCTCGCATGTGCATAAAACAGCTTTAAAAATGTACCAAGGCTTGGCGTGGCAGCGCACGCCTTTAATCCCAGCACTCAGGAGGCAGAGGCAGGCAGATCGCTGTGAGTTCGAGGCCAGCCTGGTCTACAAAGTGAATTCAGGACAGCCAAGGCTACACAGAGAAATCTTGTCTTAAAAAACCAAAAAAAAAAAAAAAAAAAAAGTAGCAGGAAACTAGGTCACACTGGTTGCCTATGGCAGGGTGAACTTGTGACTGAGAATTGGCATAGGGATGGAAAGGAGGGCAGAGAGGAAGGGAAAAAGAGAAGGAGGGAAGGAGGGGGAGAGAGAGTGAGCTCACACACGTGCAAGCTCCTTGGGTCACTGTATTCTCTTTACAGATCACTAACTTTCCGAACAATTCAATTTAAACCTAAAAAGGAAGCTCTTGTATCTTATGTTTTTGCAGCTGTAAACACTGCATTACAAATCACCCATCAGCCCTCTTTAAATGGACAATTATTTCTAAGTGTTTGCTGTCAGAAGTGGCCTGGATATCCACATTGTACGTAGATATCTGATTTGGACTTTTAAAGCTCCTTCACTTTGGTGATAAATCCTTGCAATATACAATGTAGCCAACACCCCAAACCAAACAGAAGCTTCCTACTGTTGGGCAGGGCTGTATCTGATAGCTGTGGGTAGGGTTGCCTCAGGAAGCAGGGCATGCTGGGAAAGGCAGGATTTAATCGCCTTCACGGAACATTTTTATATTCTCTTTGGCAAGCTCGCCCCATCCTTCCAGCCCGGGGCGCTCCTCAGTCATACAATGGGAATCAACCTGACAGGGCGATCAAGAATGCCTGCTCTACCCAGGAGTCGCCGCATGGGTTTGTTGATGAAAGCACTTCCTCTCTCTGGCCTGGGCCTCCCTCAACTAATGTCTGCCCCTCCCTTTTTTTATCTTGTAGTACAAACACCACAGACTTGAGTCAGCTGGCAGGCGGCAGCTCTGACGGGCAGTTAGGCTGTGGTTCTTCCTGCAGGCGGGAAGAAGGCTCCATGCAGAGGGAAAAAGCAGTTGTCCGCCTTTCTAGAAGTGATGCTAACAGCCCGCATCGCCTCAGGAACCTGGCCCCAGGGGTGGCTCTGGCTGAGTAGTGAGCACATTGCTCGGGGGCTACAGCCAGAGCTCTCAGAAAACAGACGGCAGCAGCGCAGGGTTGCATCCCGCCTGTGTTGTCCCGGTTACAACAGGAGCCATGCTCCTATCTTCAGTTTTCAGTAAAAGAAATTGTGAGGTTCTCAGCTCACAGATTCTACCTGCCGAATGGACGTGTGCACACTTTCAGCCTTTCCAGATTTAGATTATTTCTAAGCCTGGGGCCGGAGAAATGACTAAGGTTAAGAACACTGCTTACTTTTCAGAGGACCAGTTCTTAGCACCCAAGGGACAGTTCGGAACCATCTGTGACCCCAGTTCCAGATACGCTGGCGCCCTCTTCTGGTCTCAGTGGGTACTAGCCTGTGGACGTGGTACACAGACATACATTTATTTGTTTATTTGTTTGTTTAGAGACAGGTTTTTCTGCATAGCCCTGGCTGTCGTGGAACTTGCTCTGTAGACCAGGCTGGCCTCGAACTCAGAGATCTACCTGCCTCTGCCTCCTGAGTGCTGGAACTAAAGGCGTGCGCCACCACGTTCATCCTAACGGCAAGCGCTCTTAACTGCTGAGCCATCTCTCCATCCTCCAGGTAAATAAATCTTAAAAAGTAAACAAACAGATATAACAATTGAAGTACATGCCTTCTGAATACTGTTCCCCGAAGGAGAGTATTTTTGTTATCTGATGTCCACTGTCATATCTTCTGAATTGATTCCAATTGAACATGTACCCATCACTAATGACCTAAGAGTTTGTGTAATAAAGTTGTTTTGTTAAAAATTATGACACTAGCCGGGCGGTGGTGGCTCACACCTGTAATCCCAGCACTCAGGAGGCAGAGGCAGGTGGATCTCTGTGAATTCGAGGCCAGCCTGGTCTATGAAGCAAGTCCAGGACAGCCAAGGCTACACAGAGAAACCTTGTTTTGAAAAGCAAACAAAAACAAACAAAAATTACTGACACTATATAGCAAAAGACAATTTAATTAAGAAACACAAACTTCAAATCTGGGTATTTGAATAAAGCTGAATGCAATGCCTTTTAAGTCTTAATATTTTTCAAAATGCATATTACTTTTTAAAAAAAGATTTATTTATTATTTATACAGTATTCTGCCTGCATTACACGTGCAGGCCAGAAGAGGGCACCAGATCTCATTATAGATGGTCATGAGCCACCATGTGGTTGCTGGGAATTGAACTCAGGATCTTTGAAAAGCAGACAGTTCTCTTAACCTCTGAATCATCTCTCCAGCCCCGACTGTCTTTTTATTTAAAAAACGTTTACTTTATTTATTTATACTGAGGTTTTTGTTTTGTTTTGTTTTTGTTTGTTTGTTTGTCTTGAGACAGGGTTTCTCTATGTATCCTTGGCTGTCCTGGACTCCCTTTGTAGACCAGGCTGGTCTTGAACTCACAAAGATCCGCCTGCCTCTGTCTCCTGAGTGCTGGGATTAAAGGTGCGTGCCACCATGCCCGGTGAGCTGTTGTTGTTGTTGTTTTAAAGATTTATTTATTTAGCTATTTGTTTATTTATTTATTATGTGTACAGTACTCTGCCTGCATGTACACCTGCACACCAGAAGAAGCACCATTATAGATGGTGGTGAGCCACCATGTGGTTGCTGGGAATTGAACTTAAGACCTTTGGAAGAGAGCAGTCAGTGCTCTTAACCTCTGAGCCACCTCTCCAGCCCGGTTTACTTTATTTTTAATTCCATGTGTACATTGTGTCTGTGTGGGGATGTGCCCATGCAGGCCTGCTGGTGCCAACTCGGCCAGAGAGCATCAGCTTCTGGGGCTGGAGGTGCAGGTGGTAATGCCGGGAACTGAACCCAAATCTGCAAAAGTGATCTGCTCTCTTGACTACTGAGCCATCTTTCTCTGTTTCAGACTTTTAGAATTTGGCTCTTTGACAGTTTCATTCATGTATACAATGCATCTTCATCGTCACGCCCAGATCTCCCCCTCTGCTCCAGGGCAGAGCCCTTAAAGTCTCCACTTCCACTTTTATTTCCTCTTCTTATTTTGTATAATCCACTGAGTCCAAGTATGTTGCCATGGGCAACCTACAGCCCCCGCCCCCGTCCCAGAAGAAAACTTCCTGTGCCTGCCCCAGCTGCGCTCAGTCACTAATAATTCCACCTCTCGGGGGTGAGCCTCACGTGCCCCTCCCCGCCCGCGGGAATGCTGACTGGCTTGGTTTTGTGCAGGTAACCATGGCTGCAGTGAGCTCATGGGTGCGGAAACCAGTCTCCTGTCCAGAAGACAGCTCGTCACGTCGCCCCTCCTCATCCTTTGTCTCTCCTGTTCCTTCCACCTGCTCTTCTGTGTGCTTGCCCAGTCTTTTGGGGTTGGTATTGGGGTCCCACTTAGAGCCAAGTGCCCAGTCACTTATTCTCAGCACTTTAACCAGGTGTGAGCTGCAACGATGTTGCTGTCAATAAATTGGTATGTATACGTGTGTGTGTACAAGTCTGTGTGTGTGGGCACGGGTGCATGTGTCTATGTGTTTGTGTGAGTGCACGTGTATATACATGTGTATGTGTGTGTACCCGTCTCTGTGTGTGTGTGTGTGGTGGTTTTGGATAGAGTCTCACTATGTAGCTCTAGCTGAGCCAGGAAGCTTATAAATTTAGAGATCTGCCTGCTTCTGCCTCCCAAGTGCTGGGATTAAATGCAAGTGTTACACCTCCACTATAGACCAATTTTTGTTGTTTTGTCTACCCCCACCCCCAAAGTGGCAAACAGCTGGTTTTAGGCTCCCCAAATCCTCAGAGAGTCCATGGGAGCAGCCCCTCTGACCCAGGAGTCTTTCTCACTTTTACTTCTCACCTTGGCTGCTTTCTGTTTGTTTTGTTTTGTTTTTGATTTTCAAGACAGGGTTTCTTTGTGTAGCCTTGGCTCTCCTGGACTTGATTTGTAGAGCAGGCTGGCCTCGAACTCACAGCGATCCGCCTGCCTCTTAAAGGCATGTGCCACTGCACCTGTTGCCCACCTTGCCCTAGAGCATGACTTCCTAGCATCTGGGTTGCATCTATTTCCTTGACTGAAGGCTGAGGTCCTGATAAGTGCTCAGTGGACAGCAGGAGCTGGGGAGGGGAAGGCTTGTAGCTTTGGCTCCATTATTTAGCAATTGGTGCAGGTCAACACTCACTTACTGGGGGCTTGCTGATTGCACATGTGTGCAAGTGTGTGTGTGTGTGTGTGTGTGTGTGTGTGTGTGTGTGTACATCTGTGTCTATGACCCAGAAAGGGAATGAAAGAAATCTCTCCTCCACTCTGAATGCTCCAGGGATAAACTAACAAAGGTCAAAAGGAGAAAAGGCATATTAATTAGCATGCAAATCCGTGTTGTGCCCTGGGCTTGTGGCAAGACACCAACAGTACAGCTGCCCTCTGAGCACAGCACTATTCACAAGAAGATGTGAGGTGTGTCCCTTTTGTGGTAGGTGAGGGCAGAATAAGGGATTATAAACTGGAGTTTTTGAGGGGCAAGAGTTGGAAATGATTATTGGGAGGAATGAATGTTTCTGACAGAAAAGAGCTTGTAAAGAAATTCTCAAGCCGGGTAGTGGTGGCGCAAGCCTTTAATCCTAGCACTCGGGAGGCAGAGGCAGGCGGATTGCTGTGAGTTCGAGGCCAGCCTGGTCTACAAAGCGAGTCTAGGACAGCCAAGGCTACACAGAGAAACCCTGTCTCGAAAAACCAAAAACAAACAAACAAACAAAAAAAACAAACCAACCAACCAAACCAAAAAACTCTCTCTAATCCCAGTACTCAGAGGCAAGGTGAACCAGAGCTATCTGAGCCTATCTCCAAACAGCAAAGTAAAACAAACTCCCTTGAGAGTTTGCATGAGCCCAGGTAACGCTTGTTGTGTAAAAGAGTCCCACCAGGTGTGGCTGCCTTCTTGCCTTCTGCCCTGATGTGGGTGGTAAGTAGGGTTTCTAGTGAGGGGGTGGGGTGGAGGCAGGGCAAAGCCATCAAGGATGCTCTCAAGCAAGGATGCTGCCTAGCTCAGGTGGTAGAAATAGCATAAGCTTCCTTTTAGCTTTGCCAAACACTATACTTTGGGGGTACTGGGCTAATTGTTAAGACCCACAGACAAATTGCCTCCCCATGCTCCGGGGCATTATGGGACATGCACAATACATGCTGGGTCCTGTGTCCTGAAGCTGAAGATCTGGCCAAGGAGGAGTTGGACCAGTGCGGTTATGTGGCACAGGAATAAAGTAGATGTTAAGCTATTCCCCTGGCTTTGTTTAAGGAATACCGCACATCTTGCTAATTGTGGAGCTGTGAGAATTACAGGCATTAGACGGAGAGCGTGTTGTTCTTGCTTTGTTCAGGTAACTGCACGAGAACTCAGTGCTCCCTGGGCACAGTCAGAAGAGTGACACAGAAATGTAGGAAAGGTTTATGTAAGACACAGCTTTAGTCACAGGGAGCAAGGCGGCAAGCAGCGGGGCTGCACGGCTTCTGCTTCAGTTTTGCTCTCGAACGTCCCTCGGTGATGAACTGTGACATGGAAGGGTAAACCAAATAAAGCCATCCCTCCCCAAGTTGCTAATGGTCATGATGTTTTATCACAGCAATAGAAAGAAAGCCAACTGAGACGACCGGGTGTCCCCAGTACCAGCTGGGGTGTAGAGAACCATGTCCCCCCCCCCCCCCCCCGACAATGGCAGCCTTAAATGTCTTACTGTCCCTCAGTTAGACTTTTACAGGAGAAGACAGGGCGGGGATGGTCTGAGATGTCCAGGCTCTCTCTGCAAGGAAACTAGGAAACTCCAGATGCTGTGGGGGACTCCTTACTCCCCCATGGTCCTCTTAGAACAACCCCTTTCCTGCTGCTCCCCCTGAGCCCCAAGGACAACCCTAGCCTCTCCCTGTACCTCCTGGCACGCAATCTTCTTGGACCCCAAGATCTAGAACCTCAGCCTCCTCTGCTGAGTTCTCTCCACTCCTGCAGGGGACCACATACTCTGCGTAAAGAAGCACCCTTTTCTTGGAGGGAGGTGACTGGTCCAAGAGGGATTACTGGGGCCCTGGTGAAACATCATGACCAAAAGCAACCTGGGAGGAAAGGGTTATCCTGTGTGCACTTCCAGGGAAGTCAGGGCAGGAACCAGGAGGCAGGAGCTGATGCAGAGGTCAAGCAGGGGTGCTGCTTCCTGTGTGGGGTCCTCATGGCTTGCTCAGTCTGCTTTCTTCTAGAACCCGGGACCCCCCAGGGAAGGCCCAGGGCGACACCCCCACCATGGCTTAGGCCCTCCCTTGCCAATTAGTGGTTAAGAAAGACCTTACAGCTTGATCTTATGGAGATATTTTTCTTTTTTCTTTTTGGTGTTTTGAGACAGGGTTTCTCTGTGTAGCCCTGGCTGTCATGGGACTCACTCTGTAGACCAGGCTGGCCTCAGACTCACAAGAGATCCGCCTGCCTCTGCCTCCCAAGTGCTGGGATTAAAAGTATGCACCACTGTGCTGCCCTAACCCAGCAGCACTTTCCCAATTGAGGCTCCCTTCTCTCAAATGACTGTAGCTTGCGTCAAGTTGACCTAAAACTAGGCAGCAAAGCAGGGATCCAAATCACGGTTCTGAGAAAGAACTCCCCTAGCCCACCTGAGGGCATTATATACCGAGGAAGCAATGCAAGTAAGGCATTCTTACTTAGGGGACATTCTTATTTAGGGGAATGGAAAGGGAACAACCAAGTCTGTCAGCTATGACAAAATCAGAGAGGTCACCCCAGGAAAAGCTGAGAATTCTGCTGTTTTATAGCAGACCTGAGGAAGCTTTCCATAAATACACTAACGCCAGTCCTACAGCTCCCGAGGGATAGGCTTTAATGGAGTGACATCGCATCACCCTGCAAGCCTGATACAGGAAGGAAAGGTGAGGCATGACAGTTCTACCTAAACCAGCCAGTAAGTAGTCTTTACATTTTTGAGATGCCCTTGATCCAACCCCTAAAAGTCCAGAAAGGATTTGAGATGATTTGCTTTAAATTCAAGAGAATTGGACACCAGGTAAAAGTCTGTGCCAGGTCTCCAAAGGTCCCCTAGTGAGGAACTGGCTCAGACCTCTGACATTGGGGATTGACTGCTCTGGGTTTCCAAGAGGAAGCAAGGGAAGTCAAAGGCTCTGTGACAGTGAGAAGGACAGATGTGTATTGAAGCCAGAAGAGATGCTCATTGACCCCGCTGGAGAACTTCATCATCAATTCTGAGAGGCCTGGGAAACTCTGGGCATTATGGGTAAGCAAATCCATCTTCTTATAGACTTCATCGTATTCAATTATAAACACATTTGAGGTTAAACCATCCTATTAGTCCCCGGTTGCTCCTTAAATGGCTGGTCAAACAGATGCCGTTGCTGTTCCTAGACAAAAAGTGAGGGGATTGAGCGATACTGACAAAGAGTTGGTTATTGCCTAAGACAGGACTGTGGAAAGCTACAAAGGCTTTCACATGAGACAGCTGCTGTGATGGCTTTTTAGGGGCTTTCCATGCCCCCCCCCTCCAAAGGAGCAGGCAGGCACATGTAAAATACTGTGTTAGGCTTGTGCTGTATGTGTGGTTGACAACCCACTCCTCCATTGTTTAATCCTGTTCAGGGGTGAGGTGTAGCTGTCTTTGGTGTCTTTGCCTACTTTGTTGGCTTTTGTTTTCCCACCCTTCTCTACCCCTTTTCTTTCACTTTTTCAACCCCCCTAAAACTAGATAAGAGAGGAAAAAAAGGATACAGGGGAAGGGGAAGAGATCCTTGAATAAAGTCAGGGACTGGGAAGGGGCAAACTGCTTCCTGCTGATTAGGGGCACTGAGTTTCTTGGGCAAGTTCTATCTTTACTGTCAGGATGTCTAATTTTTTTTCTTCTTGTTTCTTCTTTGTGCATGGCTACTTAACAAACTGAGGCCAGCAACAACCAACAACCCATCAACAACAACCCACCCCACCTCTCAAAGATCTAGCATCTACATACCCTCTGAGAAATTCCCAGGATTCCGAATGTCACACAATCTCAGAAACTATCTGCAGCTGGCAAATATCCTCAGCGAGAGCCCGAGGCACATCATAGTCAGGTGCTGTGGACAGTCTGAAGCAGCCCCTTATCCCACATCTAGGATTAAAATGAAAGAATATTCTTATAATATTTCTGTATGTTTTTTTTTAAAAGAACCCCAAATTGTGGAATTGTCACTACAGTGAGGCACTTACCCAGGGAAACACTGACACTTGTGCTCCACTCACGTGCCAGTCTGCACAGGACGCAGGATGAAAGCTCCTGGTGGCACTGGATGGACACCGTGAAGGTGGCACTGGATGGACACCGTGATGGTGGCACTGGATGGACACCGTGATGGTGGCACTGGATGGACACCGTGATGGTGGCACTGGATGGACACCGTGATGGTGGCACTGGATGGACACCGTGAAGGTGGCACTGGATGGACACCGTGATGGTGGCACTGGATGGACACCGTGATGGTGGCACTGGATGGACACCGTGATGGTGGCACTGGATGGACACCGTGAAGGTGGCAGCACTGGATGGACACCGTGATGGTGGCACTGGATGGACACCGTGATGGTGGCACTGGATGGACACCGTGAAGGTGGCACTGGATGGACACCGTGATGGTGGCACTGGATGGACACCGTGATGGTGGCACTGGATGGACACCGTGATGGTGGCACTGGATGGACACCGTGAAGGTGGCACTGGATGGACACCGTGATGGTGGCACTGGATGGACACCGTGATGGTGGCACTGGATGGACACCGTGATGGTGGCACTGGATGGACACCGTGATGGTGGCACTGGATGGACACCGTGATGGTGGCACTGGATGGACACCGTGAAGGTGGCACTGGATGGACACCGTGAAGGTGGCACTGGATGGACACCGTGATGGTGGAACTGGATGGACACCGTGAAGGTGGCACTGGATGGACACCGTGAAGGTGGCACTGGATGGACACCGTGAAGGTGGCACTGGATGGACACCGTGATGGTGGCACTGGATGGACACCGTGAAGGTGGCACTGGATGGACACCGTGAAGGTGGTAGAGGTTCCCGTCAGAACTCAGAGAGCTACAGATGTAACATGGATTTTTTTCCCCCCGAGACAGGCTTTCTCCATGTAGCCTTGGCTGTCCTGGACTCGCATTGTTGACCAGGCTGGCCTTGAACTCACAGGGACCCACCTGCCTCTGCCTCCCGAGTGCTGGGATTACAGGCGTGCGCCACCATCACCTAGCTTTTAACATGGATTTTTAAAAAAGATTTTATTTATTTATTTTATGTATGAGTGTTCTATCTGCATGTGTGCCTGCACTCCGGAAAAGAGCATTAGAAGGTATAGATGGTTGTGAGCCATCATGTGGTTGCTGGGAATTGAACTCAGGACCTCTGGAAGAGCAACCGGTGCTCTTAACCCCTGAGTCATCTCTCCAGCCCCATAACATGGATTTTTATTAAAGGAAATTATATCTCTATTCCAGATGCCTCCATCACTTCAGAGTGAGAATGAACTCCAGTACTTCGCAAATAACCCAAGGAGTGGCTAAGGTATTAGATATTATTTACATTTGGCCTGGAGGCCTCAGTCCCCCGAAAAAGTTGAACAAGCCAATCAAACTTTGAAGCACGTCTCAGCCAAGCTTTGCCAAGACATTTCAGAGAAATGGCCACTCACGCTCCCCCACCCCCGACCCCTTATAGGGATGCGAAATATCCCAAGATCAAAAAGTTAAAATGAACCCTTCGGAAGGCTTTATGTGGGACCATTTTTTTTGTAGGAAGACTTGAATGCGGGCCCGAACACAGTACAGACACTAAAATTATCTTACCGATCGAGAACAGTTTCACAGCGCAACTAGAGAACTTGGCTTTCTCTGCCCCAGAGCACAGCCCTGTTGATCTCAAGACCAAACCCAAGAGGACAGGTCCTCGTGACTTCACAGAAAGGCTCCCTGTCGGACCAACTTACTCCAGAGTGGAAGGGACCCCGCATTGTCATCTGGACTACTCCGATGGCAATCAAAGCCATTGATTGGGGGGTGGACAGCCAGATTCATCTATTCCAGAACATGCAGGCAAAAGGGCCCCCTCCTGTGAACGAACCGAAGCTCGTATTGAAGAACGAATTGGATGCTCTTCCAAACACAGCCATAGGTGGGTGGAGCATGTGGTTATGCTGGCCTCAGCCGGGCCCTGGCCACAGCCACAAGCTCCCTGAGGGCGGTACCCACGGAGCCCGGTGCTTAGTGTTCGATGAACTAAACCGCACTGTTTGAATTTCACCAAACCCTGTTGCTTCCATCTTTCCACCTATGAGGGTCTTGCGTGGAGCCAGCACTGACACAGGACTGAACCCCAACAGAAGCTGGTTTGCAGGGGAGCCCCACTGGCCATCAGCCTAGGAGGACGAACTTGGGAAGCTCGGATGCACCATCCTTTCCTGAATTACCTCAAAGTGGCAGCTGCTTCCCTCCCACACGGCCCCGTTCACCTGTCTAAGCTGGAACCCAACTACTAAGTCGCCTTTCTGCCTACATGAGGAGGGGGACTCGCCCCCAGGGGGAAGCCTGCCTGACACTTCCACCACGTACACCTCCCTGCAGAAGACCCGAGGTGGTTGATCATCCAGAAGGAACTGTGTCACACCCCCTCATGAATGATCTCCGCTCTGTTCCAGTTCTCTGTGCCTATTATTCCTCCTGCCTCCCCCACTCTCTCCCCCCCCCCCCCACTGTCCCCCGCTTTATCTATAGGCAGCTCATCCCAGGTTTTTTCTGAGCAAGGCCCATTTCTGGATCAATCCAAATCCCTTCCTTACAAAAGTCAACTAAAGAGAATCCTTTCCCTCTCATTAAGTGTAATAACAAGTGTGCTCTATGCTCCCAAGGGAGCCTAAAAGATATATATATATATACACTTTCAAAGGCTAGGCAATTGAACCCAGCCCAAAGAAGCCAGGTTTTCCCTGTTGGTTGGTGCCAGTTTGGCAGCACAGGGAATGAGTGTACAAGGCCAAGCGTGGCCTAGTGTGCCCTGACCTACCTCAGTCCCTAGCTGGCTTCAGAAGCATCGAGCACATTCAGACCCACGGATAACCACAGTCTGCATGTCACACCTGCAAGCCAAGCTGCGGGCCTGGAAAGGTCTCGACTGGATTTTTGGAGAGCTGGCCCATTTGATGTTTCCCCTCTTATCAGAGAGACACTTGCTCTCTAAGCAGTGTAACTACAGATAGTCCCTGCGGTCTGTGAAAGCGCCTCCCACCATGTTCACACCCTCTGGTGATCGCTGACTGGCTTGCTTGGGGGCCGACGGCCTAGTAACTGGGAATCATATGCCTAACAACATTTAATCTGCTGGAAGAGGGAAAGAAAGTGCAGAGTGTAGACATGGTCAAGATTAAACGAGTCCCTTGCAGGGTTGCTCTAAGAGAGCCGTAGACCCACTCACTGTGGGTAAGGAGCAGATGAAAATAAAAATCTAGGCTACAATCCTAACCACAGGCTGGAGACTCCCAGCCCTCCCGCCCCAAGCAGTGCCCCTCCCCTCTCTGATTATCCCGTTTACCCTTGGCTGTCTCCTCAGCAAAGAGTTTATTTCTTCCAAAACACAACTGGCTAACTTACAGATTCCACCCCCTCCCCCAAGAACAATGCCACCAGAAACGACAGAGAAGGACCCTCATGTGACCAGGACTCGGGGGAGACATCCATTCGACCCTGGGCCAACAGCCTAAATGTTTTGTGGATGTGCCTCAGTGGGGACCCAGGAGATATAACAGCGTTAGGGATAGGCTGGGAGATCCAGTCTCTGCCCTACCCAGCTCTATCCTCATATCTGAGCTCCTACGGCTTCCCTGAGGGAGAAACTGAGGCAGGAAAGCACAGGAGATGGTTTAGCTTGGAGCTTCATTTGCTTTTGGTTCAGCTGGGCACCTCATTAGGTTTGGGGCTATACAAACCCTCTGTGCTGTAACAGTGCACTTGTTGGCCTAGCTCCTTTGCCGGCGTGTGCTATGCACACAAACCCCCTGTCGGTCGGCAGGGCTGAACTCCCTCAGCTGCCTGACTAGCCAGGCTACTGCTCTCCTATTTTTGAAACACAGCATAGTTTCCCTGCTCTGGGGAACAATCAAATTGAGACATTTTCTTATCTCTTGTATTTCCAGCGTAGCCAGGAGATCCAGCCTGAACTGGTCTGAGTGCATGCCCAGTAAGCAACACTGTCTTAGTAACCCTTTGTGGAGGTTCTGGCATTTACCATCTTCTGCTTATGAATAATCGGGCCCGCACGTAACTAAAGTCAGACGCGCTGTGGGAAGGGACGTGCACTGTGGGAGAAGCAAACACATGAACTTGTCTACCAGTCAAAATAGAGAACCACACACACACACACGAAATACCTTTTAGTAGCCAGCCTTTCCTTCCATGAGAGCCCACGAAAAGGAAGCCCAGGCTGTGTTGTGTGCAGCTGGAGGCCTTGGGTACCCTCACCCCTGTGGCTGTGGCTGCCGCCATCTTGTCACTGTCTAGCCTGTGCTATGGCTTCTCTCCGAATGACGTCGTCGTCTTGCTCTTCTGAAAATCTGCATGAGCTCTTATTCTAGTTCTTCGACCAGGAGGCCATGAGTCTGGAAATATCCGGCGTAGTCCCCAACCACTGGCAACCGGTTTTGTTTTGGTTTGTTTTTAATTGCCTGGGGTTGAACTCCATGCCTTCCGCATGCTAAGCAGGCCACTGCCACGCCTCAGCTCCCCTCTCTGGAATCTTAAGTCAGTAATTCATGACAATCCCCTTACATTTTTTTACTTTAGTTTTTGGATTCTTTGAAAATTTTATACTGCTGTGTGATGTATCAAAATCACATCCACCTCCCTCAGCTACGTTTTGTTATTGTTGTTGTTGTGGTTGTGGTTGTTGTGGTTTTTTGAGACAGGGTTTCTCAGTGTAGCCTTGGCTGTCCTGGACTCACTTTGTAGACCAGGCTGGCCTTGAATTCACAGAGATCCACCTGCCTCTGCCTCCCGAGTGCTGGGATTAAAGGTGTGTGCCACCACTGTCCAGCCCCATTAACTTTTATTATAATAATTAATTAATGTATTTATTCACTCCACACTTTATATCCCAACTGTGGCTCCCTCCCTCCTCTCCTTTCGGCCCCGCCCTCCCTTCGCAGCTAGTTTAAAGACCTATTTATCCCCCACCATGAAGTAAGCCGGTCACCCAAATTTCCCTCCCTGCAGTGTGTAAATTTTGTGTCCCAAGAAGCCCTTCTATATTGGAAAACCAGGTCATTGTTCCTTCTAACTTTCCACCACAGTGGTAGAATTGCTGGAGTTCTTTCTTCTTTGCTTGCTCTCTGAGAGGTTCTTTCAGGCAGCCCTTAAGCTTGGGCGGCTCCCACCTGGCCTCCTGAATGCTGGGATTTAAGCTTTGCATGCGGCCAGGCCTGGCTTAAAAGCTAGTTTTGTTTTGTTTTAAGTAGTAACTTGCAACCTTGGATTTACCTACAGATCTTAAAACAAACAAACGGACAAACAAACAAAAAAACCGAAGCTGGCCCCCACTTTATAGAGTCTTGTTAGTCTGGGGTAGAACTGGGCGCCCCCAGTTATTTTAGGGTTGCTTTTGTCGGGCTGGCTCGTGTTGTTTGCTTCTTTTGAGGTGCTGTGCACTGAAGGGCCTCATCCATTCTGACAAGCGCTTAAGCCGGAGTCCAGGATTGAGCATCTAAAGTTCAGTCACGCTGGCAATTGAACCACCTGTATATGTGACGTCACCTCCGCAGCAAGCTAACTGTAGCCTGGTGTGCACAACAAGCCGCCACTCCATGGAACCGGGAAGAGAAAAAAGGAACTATTGTATTTGATTGTTTTTTCCTGCTTGCTTGGTTTGGTTTTTTGAGACTCAGTCAGGGTCCAGATGGGCCTGGAAGTCACTGTGGAGTACAGGACGGCCCTGAACTTCCAGCTGTCCTGCCTGTTCCTCTCAAATGCTGGGGTTACTGGCCTGTATTACAACATACAGCATTGTGTTTTCTTCTTTGACCCTGTGAATCCAGTCCTTTTTTTTTTTTTAGAGTTATTTTTGTTTTATCAATATTGACTGAGGTGATGTGAAAATAAAAGAGAGAGGAGACCAACCTCAGCGCAGGCTGTCTTTTATTAGAACAATGAAGGGCAATGGTCTCTCCTGGAACTGGAGACTCTGAAAAGACATTCATAGGGCAGAAAAGCGAATTTGGGCGTGGAATGTCCCGGCTGCAGATCTGTGTCCTGCAGTCTCAGGACAGTAACTCCTTTCTGAGGTTTCTGATCAGTGTGGTGGTTAGTCTCAGGTGCCAACTTGACTACTTCTAAAATGAGTGAAAACCCCCAAATGGAGGGCACACCTGTGAGAGATTGGTTTTTGCTTAATTGGAAGTGGGATGATCTGTTTCCAGTCCTTTGAGGTAAGAAGACACCCCTTTAGTCCAGATCTCTGAGGTGGAAAGTCCACCTCTGATCTGGGCCACGCCTTCTGCAGGAAGCCTTATATAACAGGGGCTTGGAAGGAGGAGGCTTTTGCTCTTTGCCTGCTTGCTCTCCCCTCTCCTCTCCCCTCTCTCCCCTCCCCTCTCCCCCCTTCTCCCCTCCCCCCTCTCCCCTGTCCCCCTCTCCTCTCCCCCTCCCCTCTCTCCCCTTCTCCCCTCCCCCCTCTTCCCCTCTCCCCCCTTCTCCCCTCCCCCCTCTCCCCTGTCCCCCTCTCCTCTCCCCCTCCCCTCTCTCCCCTTCTCCCCTCCCCCCTCTTCCCCTCTCCCCCCTTCTCCCCTCCCCCCTCTCCCCTGTCCCTCCTCCCTTCCCCCCTCTCCCTTCCCTGGCATTGTGACTGGCTTCTTTAGGATTCCAGCATATGGTGAAGACCAGCTGAGAATCCCAGCCTTATGGACTCAACACCTACTGGATTCTTGGACCTGCTGTTCATAGGCAGCAATTGTTGGATTATCCAGACCACAGCCTATAAGTCATTCTAATAAATATCTCCCCCTCCCTCTCTCATCTCTAAGTTCTGCCTCTAGAAGGCCCTAACACAATCAGTCTGTTGACCTCCTCCGAGGCTCTTTGCTATAGGTTCTTAACCCTTCATTCAAACCCAGAGGACAGATAAAAGGAGGGGGTGTGTATGTGATGTTTTCTCATCTTTAGCTGCTTTTTGTTGTGTGTGGTGGGTGCCAATGAGGGAGCGCAGGGATGCCCTTGGGCCTTAGCGGGGCATAGGGAAGACAAGCCTTTTAGAGTAGGAGCCTCATTTTTCTTTGTGCTTGAGTGGTTGCTCAGACTATGGAGTTTAGGTGGCTGTGAAAAAAAAGCAAACAAGACGATGAAGAAGGTAAGGCCCAGTACAAAAGCCCAGAAGGGCGAGGATGAGGAAGGCAGAGGAGGAAGGCTTGGTTTAGGGCAGAGTACAGAAGAGATATACCCAGCTCCTATGAATCCCAGAGTTTTGTTTGATTACGTCAATTATTTGGGTTTTATAAACTTTGACTAGATTTTCTTCTGCTATCCCTGATAAGTCGATGCACAAAAATGTCCTGATCAAGGGAGTTGGTGGTGGTTGGGGTTCCCCATTGGTTTAGGAAGTCTCTTTCTCTACAAATTAAAACATTTGAATGCATGATATTATAAGCCCATCTCGAGTCTGTGTATATGTTAAAGGAAAGGTCCTTAGCCAGTGTGAGGGCTGTGAGTTCAGCCCGTTGGGAACTTGTGATGCCTGGGGTCAGAGAACTGCCGTTGATGGGGTGTGCGTTGTGGGAGAATTGAGGTGACCTCAGCTAATGGCGTAACCCAAGGTATAAGGATGTGATTTTAGGGGCTTCCGTCTGTAATGGAGTCTGTGGCTTGAGGGTCTGTGAATGGGGTATCTGAAATATGTGTGAAGGGTTGCGGGGAAGGTCTAGAAGCTGTGCGCATGGATGTGAGGGCAGCTGAGGAAGAGTATCGGTGTGCGTGGGAGGGAAGGAGAGAACAGCGCTGAGGGTGGGGCGGGTTCTGAGGATGGGTTAGAGTCAAGACAATACACATGTACTCTGGACCCACAAAGGCGGGAGAATGAAGAAGCCTGGTGACTGAAGGCATATTTGAGAGACTGGATGAGAGACAAACGTGGGTTTTGTAAAGGGATTTTGCCGACTTCTGAGATAATCAGGGTGGTAGCAGCTGGAGGCCATAGGCAGGGGTGTCATCGCCACATAATAAAATGCCATTGCTTAAAAAGTTACGCTATGGGATTAAACATATCTCCTGCTAACTGGCAGAGGAGAGCTAGGGACTGGTCCTGATCTTTGTGGAGGAACAGGAAAAAGGGTTTGGTACTACCAGAATGTAAAAAAAAAAAAAAAAGCATCAGTAAAATGACTCCTAATGATACTCTGCTGTACTCATAGGTCAGTACCTTGTTCAGTCGTCATCAGAGATGCTTCCTCCTGCAGCAGACAGGAACAGACACAACGAGCCACAACCAGACATCACAGGAAGAGAGACAGTCCTTGGAACACACAGCTCTAAAGGGAACGTCTCCATCAAACCTCTCCCCTCCGAGCTCAGGGGAATCTGTAGATGAGGAGGCAGAGAGAGTGTAAGAGCCAGAGGGGACAGAAGGCACCAGGAGAACAAGGCCCTCTGAATGAACCAAGCAAGGCTCATATGAGCTTACAGAGGCTGGAGCAGCCAGTGCAAGGCCAACGTCAGTCGGCTCCAGGCCCTCTGTGTACATATTTTAGCTTTCAGCTTAATATTTTTATGAGACTCCTGAGTGTGTGAATGAATGGGTCTCTGACTCTCGTGCCTGCTCTTGGGGGGGCCTTTTTCTTTTCTGTTGGTTTACCTTGTTCAGCCTTGATGTGATGGTTTTTGTTTTATCTTATTATATTTTATTTTGCCATGTTTGGCTGTGAATGCTTAGAAACCTGTTCTTTTTCTAATAAGAGACAGAAAGGGAGCTGATTTGTAGGGGAAGAGGGGAGGAGCAGAGCGAGGGGAAACTGTAGTCAGGTATATTGTATGAGAACAGAATCTATTTTCAATGAAAGGAAAAAGTGAAAAAGAAAGCTGGATTTGGAAGGGTTAGGTGGTGACAGAGTGGATGCTTTAGCTAAGGCCTGACTCCCTGAGTAGGGGAGATTACTAAGGTGGAATGGAGGCACGGTTCCTCCAAGGAGCCTTCAGTAACTTCACACAGGGGTTGGGCTATGCGGGACAGGCGCTCTCTGCTGACGGTTGGGGTGGGGTGGTTTAAAAGAGTTTTTTACCAGTTGGGGGGGGGGTGAGGGGTGGGAATCAACTGGGTCTGATGGCAAAGGAAGAGGCTGACGTAGCTCACAGTGAGCTGGCACATTTGGGCTTTAGCTTTTGAGACATGGTAACCCCAGGTGGCTAAGGCATTGAGGAGAGCAAGGGCGTGTGTCAGAGGAGGCCATCTACGTACGTATTGTAAGAAGTCAGGTGATGGGGATGCAGGCTTGAGGGGTCGCATTGTAGGGCTGGACCAAAGTGGTAGAGCCTGTCCTGGGAGCCATGGGATGGGATTGGCCAGGTTCACTGGTGAGCAGACAGGGTATGGAGGCTTCCCGGATGAAGGTGTAGAACAGGTGTGACAGTGGGTGGGATGGGATTGTGGAAAGGTGTCTTTAAGGTCCAGGATAGTAAAAAGGGTCACCATGGGTGGATGGAGGAGAGGAGGGGTGTAAGGATTAGGAATAATGGCATGGAGGGGCCTTATGATGACCTTATGACCTTTCAGAGGTCTTAGACTAGGTGGAAAGTCCCCTTGTGATTTTTAACTCCAAGAATGGAGGGGCTGTGTGGGGGGGAGTTGATCATTGTTAGAAGGGGAGCATTCAGGAGGCAGGTGATGACAGACTTGGGGCCTCAGTGAGTGCTCTGGGGTAAGGGGTATTGGTCTTGAGTGACATAGGATTAATGGTCCTTTAGGGTAAACAATAATGGGATCGTGATGAAGGGCAATGGAGGAGTGTTCCAGATTTCAGACAAGAGAGCTTCTTAGGGATAGTATTGGATGGAGGAGTGGAGGGAAGGGAAGACTCACCAAGGTGTAATTGAAAATAAAACATTATTTTTTTGAGTGGAGAATGGTAATGGGGGTGTTGAGTTTGGCTAAGGTCTCTACCTAGGAGGGGCATGGGACACTCAGGCGTTACCAAGCTGGAGCAAGTGAATTAGACTTCTGAATCGTCAAGGCGAGGGCTGGGATGTTCCTGGAGTTAGAGGGAATTCCCAAGACCCTCACGCCTGTAACTTTAGATTCGGTGGTTGGCTCCTCCCGGGAGGTGAGGAGAGAAAATGAAGAGCTTGTGTCCGGGATGAAGGAGGCTTTGTGTCCAGCCGCCATTCTTAGTACCCAGTGCTCACTGGCTGCACAGGGGCTTCCTACTGGGGTTTGTGAACCTGGGCCCCTTCACTGCAATAGCTGCGGTGGAGTGGGTTAGGAGTTGGGAGTCCTCAGAGGATGCTGGGGTACCCCTGAGAGCAATCTAGCCTCCAGTGTCATCACTGAGGAAAAGTGGGACAGGTGTGTGTGTGTTGGGGACCTGGGGTTAGGGCAGCCCTGAGTCCTCTGGCCTGGTTGGTTGCATCTGAAGCAGGCCCACAGATTGCTATTCTCCTTAGTGGGTGAGGGACTCAGTGGTGGGTGATTATGGGAGACTGAGTCCAAGGGCTGGTATTTGGTTCTATGGTCACTTCCATTTTTTTCCCCCACCATCCTCCCCACTGTTATCCCAGCACTTGGGAGGCAGAGGCAGGCGGATCGCTGTGAGTTCGAGGCCAGCCTGGTCTACAAAGTGAGTCTAGGACAGCTAAGGCTACACAGAGAAACCCTGTCTCAGAAAGCAAACAAACAAACAAACAAACAAACAATTAAAAAGACTTTTAAAGTTACACTAGGAGGTCCTTCTGAGAAGTCCCAAGGACCTTTTCTAATTGCCAGAGTTTTTTTTTTTTTCTTCCTAATATCTGTAACAAACTGGCAAATAAAGTGAGCATGGATCAAGAGGCCTTGGGCCCAGGTAGAAGTATCTAGGTTAGTATATTTGGTGATGGCTTCCGTGAGCTTGGCCAGGAATAGGACAGGGCTCTCTTCTGGGCCTGTGTCATTTCCCTAACTTTGTTATATTAGTTGGTGCAGATTGGTGCAGAGGTTTGGGGCAGGGGAATGCCTGCTGTTTACTGAGGTAGAGACTGTCAAGGAAGCTGGCTCATCGCTGGCGAAGCTGATCTGTGTTACTTGCCTCTGGCAGGTTAGAGGAGCCGTGCTTGCTGAGCTCCTAGCTCTTAGGATGCTCATCTGCTCAGTGAATGTTGATGTAGCTCTTCCATCCTTCCTCACACTCCCCCAGGGCTCTGTGCTGCTATGAGAGGTGCCAGTGGGGTGTGGGGAGCTGGGCATGGTGGTGTCTGCAGTGAACAGAACCGCCAAGATGGCTTAGCCGGTCAGGATATAAGAAGAGAGTGCCACTGGCTAAGTGCCATGAGCCTTGGCCTCTGTGTCCTCATCTGGGGAACAAAAAGGATCCAGTAGCCCGTGGAGTGCGGGCCACAGATGGCAGCGTTGGTTCCCGGGGAACATGGTAGAGTACCTCTCCTCCTGCCTCCGGGTCTGGATCTGGGCTCTGCCGGCTTGCCTTTGGAACGTGTTACGGTTATCGGTGAGTGTCAGGCTTGCTGAGGTTGAGAGTAGCTGAGGCGATTGGCCTCAACCAGAGCAGCTCTGCTTTCATGGGCACCCAGGGGACAGTGCTCCCAGCTCACCTCTCCCAGAGTTTAGAAACTGCCTTGCTCCGGGAGAGCCTGCTTTCTGGCTAGTGGGGTCCTGCACAAAATGAGCCTGAAGGCCTTCTGTTGAAAAAGCAGAAGAAAGCTTATTTTTCCTTTTCTCTCTTGTCTGCCTTGTGACCTGCCTTGCATTGTTGTTTGTTTTTAATTTTGTAATTTAGGATCATTCTTCTGTCAGGTATAGAGACCTGAGCAAGGCAGCATGGTCATCTTCAGGCTTCTGGGACATTCCTGGGCTGCAGCATCTAGAGGCCAGCCATGAACCTGCAGCGCACAGGGGCCCCCTGAGCTGTGGCTGGAACGTTAGTGCTCCCCAGCAGTCAGGAGGTGCAGACAGGCCCTCAGGGCCACTAATGACCGTGTTTCTTCCTTTCTGGTGTCAGCCTGCACCTGAGCTGTGTTCCACATGCTGGCGCCTTTCTGTCTAATCTTTTTTGAGAGCTAGGAGGGGGCAACCCCACAGGACTAGCCCAATTACAGAAACAGCTCTTGCTCCCTACAGACCTGGTGAACAAAAGGGCTCTGTGGCGCGTTGGGACCAGCAGGCTGCCAGAACAGGAAGTACTTTCCGGCTCCGGTGTCCTGGGGTATTTTTGTTTCATGACAAACGGTGCCTGTCATTCCTGGGCTGTGTCAATTAGGGTGACGGGAAGGGAGCAAGGTGGGTTGGACTCCCCATATCCCTATAGTTAGGGTTGTGACATTTCAGCCAGGGAAGAAGCTATGAAAAGGGATCAGGAGGCTGGCAGCTAGCATCCTCTCTCATGGAGTGGGCTTAAGTGGAACAACCAGGTCCCCAGGGCCTCAGACGTCTCTTCTGTAACATAAAGGGATCACGTTGTGTCCCCCCTCAGCCACTCTTCCCATTTAATGTCCCATATGGGTAGGACTTACAAGAGATATTTCCACCTAGGCTGCTAGTTTTACAGGAAAAGTAGCAAGAACACAAAGTGAGGGCGTATAGGCTATTGTACTTATATCACAGCTGGGCGTGATATTAATTCCAGCACTCGGGAGGCAGAGGCAGGTGGATCGCTGTGAGTTCGAGGCCAGCCTGGTCTACAAAGCGAGTCCAGGACAGCCCAAGGCTACGCAGAGGGACCCTGTCTCAAAAAAAAAAAAAAAAAAAAGGCTAAGACAACAGTTAACAAGTCCCTCTGTGGGGAGCGGGCACCCGTGGATGGCGTCTGATGGTAGAGGGGGGTGGCGGTCGCTGAAAAGGTTCAGCAGTCGGGAATATCTGCTGCTGTTGAAGAAAGACCCAGGTTCTGTTCCCAGCACCCACACCTGGCAGTTTCTGTCTCTAAGTACAGTTCTTGGAGATCTAATGCCCTCTTGTGGCCTCTGCCGGCACCTGCACACATGCGGTACACATGCAGACAGTCACACACACATTCACATGCATTAAAAAAAAAAAAAAAGGCAGGTTCAGGGCTGAACCTTAAAAGATGACATGGAATGCCATGCCTGCAAAAGATTAAGGGTGAGAAGAAAGCCAGCTCGCACCGCTCTGAGCAGGCAGCCAGGCTGTCGCCCTCACTTAACGCTACCTGTGGCTGGGAGAGTGGGCTCTTCACCATCTCACGGGACACTCTCAGATGGTTACTTTTTTTTTTTTCTGGTTACACAGCTAAGAATTGGTGTCTCAAGGGATGTTAGCCATCGTGTCTCTGGCTAGCACAGTAAGACATCTTTCTGTAGAGGTGTCGGGTGGCTCCTCCTTCTCCTATGATTTCCGTATTCTTTGTGGTGGGTTGTTGTTGTCATCTGTTTGTTTTTGTTTTGATCCAAGTTCTCAAGCTGGCCTGGGATTTTTCTGGAGTCCCTCCCCAGAGCTCTGGCTCTCAAGTGCTGGATTACAGGTGTGAGTGACCCTGTTCAGCTCTTGTTCCAATGTTTTAAAATCTGTTTTTCCTTAAGGGATTTTTGTTTTTGTTTTTCAGTAATAGGCCTCATGCATGCCAGACAAAGGGTCTATCACTGAACTATGCATACCCTTTGCCCTCATATATACTTTTCCCGTGTGTGTGTGTGTGTGTGTGTGTGTGTGTGTGTGCGCGCGCGCGCGTGCACCAATGAACAGCCTGAAGTGTCTTCTTCAGGAACATTGTCCACTTTACTTGAGACAGTGTCTCTTTGGCCTGGAGCTCCTCATTTAGACTAGACTGGCCTAAAGGACTCTCCAGCCTCTGCCCCACCCTCACTCCCAGCACTTCTTGTCGCCGGTGTCTTTTCTATGAGTCCTGGGGACTGAACTCAGGTCTTCATGTTTGTAGGGCGATCACTTTAGTGACCAGCTATTTCTCCAGCTCCCCCCCCCCCGCCCCCGCCACTTATTTTCTCCCTTAGAAGTTTTGGATGCCCACCGTTTGTTAGCCAATGAAGTGCAAACATGTTTTCCCAGTTTATGTTTTCTCTTCTAACTTTGGTAGTCTTAGGTAACTGAAGCACAGCTTGTCAACACTTTACATAGTTTGTTTCTGGAGTCTGTGCTGGGTTGAATGAAAATCCGCCCCCCTCCCCCATGTTTGACCACGTTCCCTTGATGTGGAGGCGTGGTGGCACTTTGAGGAAGGATAACAGGCTACCAAGAAGAGACTTGATACCCTATGATCATATAGAGGGGGAGGAGGTCCCCCTCTGTCACAGACGTAGGGGAGGGGAATAGGGTGAAGATGGGAGGGAGGGAGGAATGGGAGGATAAAAGGGAAGGGATAACAACAGAGATATATTATGAAAAAATTAATAAAAAAGCAGAAAAAAGAATAAATTTTTAAAAATTTATATTAAAAATAAAAAAGAGAAAATACCCTCCTCCTTAGGCTCATAGGGAGTGGCACTATTAGGAGGTGTGGCCTTGTTGGAGGAGGTGTGGCCTTGTTGGAGGAGGTGTGGCCTTGTTGGAGGAGGTGTGGCCTTGTTGGAGGAGGTGTGGCCTTGTTGGAGGAGGTGTGGCCTTGTTGGAGGAGGTGTGTCACTGGGGGTGGGCTTTGAGGTTACAAATGCTCAAGCCAGGCCCCGTATCTCTCTTCCTGCTGCCTGCCTAAACCTTTGAATTTAAGCAGCGCCAATGCAGTGTTTTCCTTTCTAAGAGATGAGGTAGTTATGGTATCTCCTCACAGTCATAAAAACATTAACTGAGAGAGACGTTGGTACCAGGAATGGGGTATTGCTGTGACAGACCTGACTGTGACACTTGTGGACTGTGTCTCCAGGGAAAATGGCATGGGACTGTCTAGATTGGAGCATGCTCAAACTCCAGAAATCTAAAACTCGAGATTTAAATCTCATCCTGAGAACAGAAGATGTGGAACAAAGCTCTCTCTCTGTTTTCTTTGCCTGCCTCAGGAGCACATGACCCAGCCCTCAAGGTTACAAGTGGTCACTCAAGCCTGGCATGGTGGCATAGGCTTTTAGTCCCAGCACTCCAGAGGCAGAGGCAGAGCTGTGAGTTCAAGACCAGCCTGGTCTACAGAGGACTTCTAGGAGAGCCAAGCTTAGGCAGTGAGGGAAACCATGAAAAACGGAAAGCTGGTGAAGACTGAACGAGGGGGCCATGTTCCAGCCCAAGCAAGCAGCAGAACTTAACAGCTTAAGCCCTATGGTTCTGGCTTTAGAGTCAAGGATATAAGAAAGGGGTTGTGGAATCTCCCTCCACAGCTAAGGAGAGCCACTGAGGCCAGGCATGTGTTAGGGTGTTTATGAAATGTGTAGAGATCAAACAACTGCCATTTTGTGTTGGGAGCCTGAGCACTTGATCCCCCCTCCTCAACACACACACACACACACACACACACACACACACACACACACACACACACACACAAGGAGTTTCCAGGGAGAGCCACAAACATATAGCTAGCAACTGTTCCTAAGGAGCTTGCACCCCGGGCCAACCAATCAGAGCTACAGGTCACCGAGACCAGAACATACAAAAAATTCCCTCCTGTGGTCTGGCCCTGGTCCCCTCGCTTAGGCCTGGTCCCCTAGCCAATCAGCTTAAAGGGCAACTTTCCTGTGATCCCTCTAACCTATCATGTAACAGCAAGGCTTGGAAACCCCACCCCCACTCCCACCCCTGCCGCAGTTTTTTTCCTTTAGAAACTCTTTTCCCCTAGCACTAGGGGCCGCCATCTTCCCTCCTCATGAGGGGGCTGACGGTCCGGGCTCTGAGCTTGAAATAAATGAGACCCTGTGTGATTTGCATCCGGCTGATTCCTGGTGGTCTTTGGGAGTTTCACAACTTGGGCATTGCACATGGAAGCTCAGAGAAACCCCCGAGTGGAGCAGTGAAGGTGAAGCCTGGATTTCCTTGGAGACCCCAAGATGCTGGAGATGCCAGAGCCGTGGGACACCTGCTGAGGAGAGCTGCTAACAGGGAGTGGAATCTCTCCGAGGGAGAGAAGCGTGCTGCAGTCAAGAACGCTGACAGGAGTTGAGATGCGAAGAGGGCTTTGACATTGGATACGGAGATGCAGAGTTAGGAGTTTGGCCAGCTGTGTTTTGGTCTTGCTTTGGTCCAGCATTTCCTTGCTTTCCACTCTTTCCTCCCTTTTGGAGTGGTAACGTACATTCTGTGCCATTGCGTGTTGGAAGTGTATGATTTGTCCTTTCATTTTGATTTTAAAGGAGATTACAGTTAAGAGGTTGCATGAGTCTCAAACAAGACTTCCGGACTTTGGACTTTTAAACGGTTGTGACACTGTGACAGGCTATGGATGGGGACTTTGAGGTTTGACTGAATACAGTTTTGCATTACGAAATTTTCATAAGGCCAGGATAAGGGTGGGGCAAAACCAACAAAGCACCAGGGGTGCAAGTTCATGGCCCACTGAGCACGGGTACCTTCCTAAATTTAAACTCTAACCTGCCCTACTGTAGCTCTCCCCTTCATGAGCCCCACCCATGATGGCAAGGTTCTTTTTGCCCCAGATAACCCCCAACACATGGGCAACTTTTGGTCTTCTGCCCAAGAATGTGGGTTTCTGACACAGTCTTTGTGAAAGAGGAAGATGCTGGAATCTCCTTTCAGCTCTGACAATAGAAGAAAGAGTGCATTCATCTCAGGAGGCCAGAGAGATGCCTCTGGGAGACAGGGACCTTGTGCCCTAGAGGCTTCCCGCTATTGGAAGGCTCCCGTGATGGGCAGAAGGCTAGAGCACTCTGCTGTCAGGAGTGGAGCACTCAGGGCCTGGCACTTATGGGTTCCCTAGGCCCACCAGAGAGTTTAAGCCTCTCACAGACATGGAATCAGATGATATGGAAAAAACTTAGTTATTTCATTCTTAACACCAAACCTTACAGATGCTTCTGGGAGGGAAGAAAAACTGTGAAGGGCGCCCCCCCCACCCCTTAACACCCTTGGTAAACCCTGAGGACTCTCCCCTCAGGGTTTTGAAGCCTTGGAAAACTCTGGTATGTAATGATTTGACCTCACTGTTCTGTTTGCATAGTGCTTGTTTGAGGGGATTACCTTCAGACAAGTCAGAGCTGTTTGCTATTAGTGACACTGACAGAATATTTCTTTTAAAAATATATATTTTATTAATTTATTCATATTACATCTCAATGGTTATCCCATCCCTTGTATCCTCCCATTTCCTCTCTCCCTCCCTTCTATTTTCCCCTTACTCCCCTCCCCTATGACTGTGACTGAGGGGGACCTCCTCCCCCAGTATATGCTCATAGGGTATCAAGACTCTTCTTGATATTTCCTTTTTTAATTCATTTGCCTGGTACGAAAAAGTCACATTATGTGTGCATTTGGGTAAAGAGAATGTAGGAAAGGTGATTCTTTAAAGTTCCTCTTGGAGTTGCTTGACATTGTTATTTTTTACAATGAGCAAGTTAGCTACATAATGACCATTAGTTTTGTTATAGTAAACACACACACACACACACACACACACACACACACACACATCTAAAAGAACAGTCAATGAATAATAATGTAACAATTATATATTTGTTGGTATCTTGACCAAAGTCAGGAAACTCAGCCCAGAGAGTGATGCCTTAACAGGGCACAGGGCTTTATATTTGGGAACTTGGGAGGAACAGAGTGAAGCCAGCTGAACTCCACATGGGGAAGCAGAGCTGACTTCAGGTCCTGGGAAATTCTGGCAGCCCTACCCAGAAGAGAGGTTTGTGATTTCAGTGATGCCCAGAAGATTCCATTTTAGAGTTTAAGTGTGTGTGTGTGTGTGTGTGTGTGTGTGTGTGTGTGTGTGTGTGTGTGTGTTTAAAAAGTAGGATTGCCTGAGAGACATTGCTGAGTTTCTATGGCAAAAGGTCTTGGCGTCACTTGCATATCAGTGGCCCAGGTTGGGTAGGCATCAAGTGACATCCTAGGGTCTTGAGGTCTCTGATTTGGCAGTGCTGCGGTTGGTCCACTGTACCTGGGCTGACAGGGAACAGCCTTCTCCCCCACTGAGCTGTCTCCTAGAGAACCACTGGTAGGTAGCAAGTTCATGGTGCTGACTGTCCCACGGGGAGGGCATAATTTGATAGGAGTCCTGCAGGGAAGGGTCCCTGAGTATGTAGGAGCCCCAGGTCACTGTCCTCAGAAGGAGACTTGTTCAAATCACACTCAAGTTACCTGCTAACTGTAATAGGGCCAACCAGCACTATCAAGACTCAGGTAAATACTCAATCGTTTTCCTTAGGGGGTGATTAGCCATGTTTCATACCCTGTTTCTCATCTTGGTTCCCTGATGTGGTCCAGCGGTGGGTTGGGCACAGCGCCTACCCAGCCAGCACCCCTAGGGCTTTGGTCCCTGCTCCTAAGAAGTGAGTCTGTGGGGCAGGCAGTTAGGAGGAGGGACCAGGGTGCTGCAGCATACATACAACACCTGGCCTTGGAAGGCAGGGGGAGGGCGAGGGGGAAGCAGGCAACAATTTGACTCCGACACAAGGGAACCAATTCTAGGTGACAGGAGGCAGAGAGGAAGAAATGAGCCGACAGCGTGAGGTGGAGGGACTGCACGTTCTGCTGAGAGACACCTCTTGGGTAGCTGAAGAGGCAGAAGCATGGGACGCGACAGGGGCCAGACCCAGATCCTGAAGGCTGTCCCAGAACAGGGAGTCTTAGTTGAGTACAATCCTGTCTTCTAGGGACATTTGGCAGACTGTCCTAAGGATGTGCTGGGCGGGGTTGCGGGTCGGATGGTGAATCACTCTCAGGAAACCGTAAAGCTCCCAGCAATGCACAGGACAGCCCTTGGCCACGAAGAATGACCTGGCCCAGGGTGCCCTCAGGGCTGCGGTCGAAAAACCCTCTTCTAGGATCCCTTTAGGACTTTCTTTGTTCCGTTTTCTAGAGCATGAGGGAGTCATGAAGGGGTTTTACACAGGATAGTGTCGGGGTTAGATTTATATTTATAACCGAGCCTGGCTGCTCTGAGGAAGGTTCGAGGCTCAGCTGCAGCCTGTCAGGCGACTTCCTCTCATGGTTCTGAGGCCTGTCCTCCTGAAGGGAGTTTCCAGCTGTGACACTGCCACCACTAGCATTCACCTTTTGACTGACTAACCTCTCACCATCCGGGTCTCCCCAGGGCAGAGACCTGATTCAGAGATAGAGGGACTTTTCCTGTCACCACCCTAGGGCCTGCCCAAACTTTCAGCATCTGTAGCAGGCAGAAAAATGCCTCAGAGACAGATGCCCGTGACCCTAACTAACCTTCAGATCTGTGATGGTGGCGGTTACACACAAAGGGGGATTTTTGCCAGTGTGATTAGTTTGGGACTTTGAGACGTAGGGTGATTAAACTGGATTATGTGGGCGAACTCAATGTCATCAAAGGGGACCTTATGAGAGGGTCAGATGCAGACACATGGTAATGAAAACAGGCCAGTGGCTGACTGGGAAAATGCTGTTGACAGCTCTGAACATGAAGTGATGTCACTGTGACCGTGTGTTGACACCTGGCCATACAAACTGCATTCTAAAAAGAGACATTTGTGACTTTGCCTTCCACTCTCAAGCCATTGAAAGAGTTCACCCCGAAGAATCAAAAATTTTTCCAGGAAACCCACACCTGTAAAAGAATTACAGCTCTCAGGCCAGGCTCAGGGTGGGGTGGGGTGGGGGTCGGGATTTACCTCAGATGAGGAGATGCCACACAAATTTGAGGCAAACCTCACAGGTGAACCAGCACAAGTGCATCTCCAGCTTTTGTTTAGTCTTTCCTCTAAAATTATAACATGTATCAGAGGGTTACCAAGACTCTTTGTCTACTGTTTGGACAAACTGTAAGTCCATTTTCCGTTGTCGATTTCTCCTTCTTACTTTATTTTGTTATACAGAGAACGTGGGGGCAGGAGAGGTGGTTCACTGGTTAAGAGCACTGGACACTTTTCCAAGACTGGAGTTCGATTCTCAGCACCTACATGGTGGCTCATGACCACCTATAAGTCCAGTTCCAGGGCATTCGACACCCTCTTCTGGCCTCTGTGGGTACAAAGCGTGCACATGGTACACAGACATGCATGCAGGCAAAACAATTATGCATAAAAATAAATTAAATAATTAAAAATTAAAACACATAATTATGTGCAGCAGGTTTGTGAACTTAATTGCTCTGTCACAGGACCAGAGTTATGAGATAATAAATCTATGTAGTGCTAACTTTTGGCCAAGTTGTTACCCAGAAATCAGAATCTCACACGAGAGGAAAACTGCAAACTAGAAGTTAATGGATGTTGTCTATTTTTAAAATTTGTTTTATCATATTTAATAAATAAAAATATGAAGTCTACGACATCCAGGTGTGGTGCCACCATAGCTGCAATCCCAACATGTAAGGGAGGCAGGAGGGTCAGGGGTTCAAGGTCAGCCTGGCAGCACAGAGAGACTTGTTAAAAAGGAGGAGGAGAAGGAGGAGGAGGGGAGGAAGATGATGAGGAAGAGGAAGTTGAAGAGGAAGAAGAGGAGGAGGAGGAAGAAGAGGAGGAGGAAGAGGAGGAGAAGAAGAAGAAGAAGAAGAAAAAGAAGAAGAAGAAGAAGAAGAAGAAGAAGAAGAAGAAGAGCTGGGCGTGGTGGTACCCGCCTTTAATCCCAGCACTCAGGAGGCAGAGGCAGCTGGATCTCTGAGTTCGAGGCTAGCCTGGTCTACAGAGTGAGTCCAGGACGGTCAGGACTACACAGAGAAACCCTGTCTCAAATCCCCTCCGCCAAAGAAGACGAATGAATGGATGTAACATAGAAGCAAATCGCCCATCCAATTCAATCAGTAGAGTTTTTCTTTTCTTTTTTTCTTTGTCGTGCTGGATGTGACCTCAGGCCGTGGATGTACTGGGCAAGACTCTGCCACTGAGCCCCACGCCCCGCTCAAGCCCTCCTGCAGACCTGACCCCAGGTTGTTTTCTTCCTTACAGAGGTAAGCAGTATCCTAACCTTGGTATTTCTTACTCCCACGCATTCAAAAAAGGTTTACTTTAATTTTACTTATTGTGTTAGTGTGTCTTGTGAGGATTAGCCACGTGTACGGCCTATGGAGGCCAGGGCTGTCAGATCCCTTGGGAGCTGGAGTTTCAGCAGCTGTAAGCGCCTAACACGGGCGCTGGAGCGTAACTGGGGTCCTCCGGATGAGCGCAGGCTCCCTGGCCAGCTCTGCGGTCCTCCCTTGTGCTATTTTACACATCTCTTCAAACATAGTGTGGTACAGGTGCCCTTTGATTTACACTGGTGAGCATCCGGTAAACCCTCCATAGGCTAAAAATATCACAAGGTGAAAGTGCCTTTAATGGATTTGACCTAATAAATATGATAATCTCACTTATCCAAATCTGCTCAGAACACTTAAATCAGTCGAGTAAGATCACTGAACGCAAGCCTGTTTCATAATGAAGTGTTGACTATCTGGATGCAAAGCATTCTGGGAACACAGAACGCTGTGGCCTCTGTGGAGCCTTGTGACTAAGTGGCTGTGTAGTACGTAGGACTGAGGACACACTACAACTCACTAGCTTGGGAAAACTCACACCGGTGTGCGGTGTGCAGTGCTGTATCAGCACTGTGCTGCCTCAGCCGTGAGTGCGGGGCTGTGAGCATCGCCAGCAGGCCCAGCTGCTGATGTGTGGTGTTTTTGAACATACACTGTTTCTGCAGTATGTAACCTGAGCCGGAGGGGTCCAGGGACTGTGTGCAGAGCCCTGTGTGCTGTTGGGCGTACCTGTCACTGCTGTGTGCCTTCTTAATGTGGCTCAGTGTTTGTGCCTTTTCGACTGACCCTGAGACAGCACTATGTTATCCTTGTAGATGAACATGTCACACTTCATTCTCCTCATAAATGCTTGGCTGCTCTCAGTTTGGGGCGATTACAACATGGCCATAAACATGTTGTGTCTTCTCTGGAGTTGCCATCTCTCTGCACCTTTTCTTCTAGGATTAGGATTCTGTTTCTTCTTGGTTTATAGCAAGTCTTTGCATTAGGCTCTGCCTGAGTTGCAAACAGTTCCCATTTGTGACTTGTCATGAAGACATGGTGTGCTGGTCAGACTTTTGTCACTATGACTAGATATCCAGCAAAGATATATTTTGGGTTATGGATTCAGAGATTTAAGTACATTGTGGTTTGGCCCCAAGGACCAGTGGTTGCATACAGTGGAGTAAAGCTGATCTCATCATGGCTGTAGAGGATGTTGCTGAGGATAAAACATATTCCCAACGACCCACTTCCTCCCCATCCCAAAGACCCACTTCCTCCCCATCCCAACCACCTACTTCCTCCCCATAGGCCCTGTGTCCTAAGGTGTCCAGCATTGTAACTGTTCTGGAAGGAATAAAGACATTCTGGGGGCATGTGCCTCTCTCTTTGGATATTAAATTAAATTTGATTTTCCCTAGAAACCTTGCACTGGGAGAAGGAAAAGGCTGGACACATCCCTCTAAAGGAGGAATGCTTGTCTCTCAGAAAGACACATCACCTTTCAGGAAAGCCCAGAGCTAAGGATGGTGGCCAGAGCCATACTTTGACCAGGACTGCTGAGCTGTGCAAGCCTTACGCTGTTTATTTAAACTAAAACCTCATGTCAGGAACGCAGAGGTGGATCAGGGCGTGTCACTGGACTCCTTTGCTCTTCTCTTTGACTTTTCTTTTTCTATTTTCTATTACTTGCGTCTTTGATTATCCTATTGAGGGCAGATGACTGAGCTTAAGCCTTTAGGGCTGCCAAGGCCAGGCTCTGACCACAGCAATTTCGTTATCCAAACAGCCTACTAATGGGTGGATTCATAAGCGGATTACAGGATGCACTCACCTCCCAAAGGCCCTGGATCTTAGCACTACTGCATGGGGATTCAAGACTTCAGTCAGGTTTAGTGAGGTATCTTATATTCAAGCCAAAATATTCCACTTAATCCCAATGGCTCATGGCTGCCTCAGAATACAAAATTTATCCAGCCATCTCTAAGAACTCCCACTGTCTTAGCAGTTTTAACATAGCATAAAACGTGCAAAGTTTTGTCTGAGACTCACAGCAAATTCAATAGCAAGGCCCTTGTAAAACCCAAAACCAAGTAGCATGGTTCCAAGATATAAATAGCATACAGTATGCACTCCCACTCAAAAAAAAAAAAAAAAAAGAAAGATAGAAAGAAAGAAAGAGAAAGAAAAGTAGGAAAATAGCTGAAACAAAACAAAACAAACTCAGAGCAATGCAAGACTGAAACCCTAAAGCAAACATTAGATCACATAGCTCTCTGTAGACCAGATTGGCCTCGAACTCAAAGACCCGCTTGCCTCTACCTCCCAAGTGCTGGATTAAAAAGCACGTGCCACCACAGCCAGTCTGAAACCTGTCACTCTTATACACTGTGGGTCGGGCTCCTTGGTAGCCTGGGAGAGAGGACATGAAGAGGTAGCAGAAGCCTGATTCAAGCAGGGCTGAGGAACAAGTGAACTTAAGAGGTTCACACATGCATGACTGAGCAGGGTTGGAAAGATGGCTCAACTCCCGAGGCATAGAGACCTGTGTTAGCATCCGCAGTGTTCATGTGGAGCCCGGGCATGGGGGTGGACATCTGTAAACCCAGCCCTGAGGAGGCAGAGGCAGCAAATTCCCTGGAGCTCAGTGAGCAGCTGTTCAGCTGCAGTGCTGGGCTCCAGGCTCAGGGAGAGACCTGGCCTCAAAGAGTAAAGTGGAAGGCAGTGGAGGAGGATGCCCAGCATTGACTTTGAGCTTTCACATATTTGTGCACAGGTGAGCACACCCATAGAGAGGCATACACACACACACACACACACACACACACACACACACACACACACACACACTGCTACACACAGTTGAAAACTGAGTAAGGTAGAAGCTATCATTGGCCCCCATGATGAGCTGGGAGACATCTGGAAGGATGAGGTGAAAGCGGTATATTCGTTTTGCTATTTGCTTGTAATCTGGTTCCACTGAATGAATGAAATATCATTAAACTTGTTACAGTGTGTGTGTGTGTAAGTCAAAGGATAACTTGAAGACATCATATAGGGTTAAGGATTTAATTCAAGTTGTTAAATTCCAAGCCATCTTACTGCCCCAATATAACATTTTTTAACAGAAATTTTTTCCTGACCCAAAATAACATTTTTAACAGATTTTTTTTTCTGTTCATAGATCTCACTACATAGTCCTTGTTGGCCTAGAACTTTCCCTGTAGAGCAGTCTGCCCTTGAAATCAGACATCTGCTTGTTTCTGCCTCCCTAGTACTGAGGTTAAAGGCAATACACCTCCAGGGACGGCGCACACATACACCCTCCCCAGAAATTCTTACAAAGAGGTGTCTTTGGAGTGTAGGCGTGAGCATAAGTAAGGAGCGCATGCACAGTCTAGAAGTCAAAACAGAGGGTAGTGGGATGGTCCATCTGCCTGTCTAATAGGTGTGACCACAGAGACCGCAGCCTCCCTGCACAATTAGCACCAATCTTAGGTGTATTAGCGAAGGTGAGGTGGCCAGATTGCAACTGATTGCCTAGAATTTAGATTCTGACCCTAGAGAACTTATGACATTCAGTGTTGCATTTGAAATAAATTAATTTCTTGTGGATTTTCATTGACAATTTTTGTACATTTCATATTAGTCTTTTTGATACAAAATAGTGAAGACGGACAATACTTCCCAAGGGGGAATCACCGACTGCTGGCAGGTGCTATCTTCGTAGCTCCTACTGGGGTTCCTTGGGCTCAACATTTGAGGACAGCCTGCCACCTGCCTTAAATACGGTGTTACTATGACAACCTGCCGATGATTCTGCCCCTTGGGGGCAGCGTGATTCCCCCCCGTCTGAGGTAGAGCACTCAGTAGGTCTGCATTCAAGCTTGAATTTTATTTACTTTTATTTTATTTTATTTTATTATTTATTTACTTGTTTTAAATAAAGTGCTAGGGCAGCTTCCCACTTTGCCATCAAAGCACAGAAAGAATATGAAAGCTGCACTTCCTGGTGACAGAGGAGGGGAGACGACACAAAGAGGAAGTAAATAAGAGCACATAGCAGCCGCTCCGCACTGGGACGACTTTCCTATTGGAAGAGCTGGCTTGGAGAGCAGAGAGCTTGGTCATATGGCTGTGACCTTGCTTGGGGACCACGAAGAAAGTGTCAACCTCCCGGCTGGTTTGTGAGTGTGCTGGCTGCTTCTCTGTAACAGTAAAGCTCATGCTGACTGTATTCAAGTTAGTGGGGGCTCTGAGTCACTCTGCTGGCCCGGGGCCCATCTGGCTTCTTCGGGGCTTGAGTGTGGCTGTGTGAGGTTGTTGATACACGTAGTGGTGTCTGCAACTGAGGGGCTTCCTGCCACAGCAGTGTGAACCCTCCCACAGCAAAAGGTCTTCATGGATTACACCTTCACCTTGGATCAGCTCTCCTTATGGTCCGCTCACTGGGTCAGCTGACATTTCACAGCACCCCCAAACCATTGCGCGGGCTTTTTGACACTGCTGAGCCACAGTGACATTTCATCGATGCGTTATTTTTCCTATGTTTCTGTTCACTAATGAGGATCTTATTTTAATTAGTGCGGCTGACTTCTAATCAGTCACTTCTGGTATAGTTCAGAAGAGAACACTTGGTCTAATAATAGATTTGCTAGCTCGTATCAGCCATTTTACGTGTCGTGATTACATTTTGATTTCCTCAATTAAACATTTATTCAGAGGAGTCAAGTCTGTAAGACTGTGGATTTGGCCTAAGAGATTAGGCACATCTATTGCTCTCCGTAAAAAATTTCTATTTGTTATTACTCTTTTTCTATTTGATCTAAAAAGCCCCCTATTAGTCTCTTCCATAAGCTTCAAAATCAAATAATCTAAAATTAATTATAACTGTATCCCTGATAGTAGTATCCACATTCTGCTGCTCAGTTGATAAGATTACTTTAATTCAATTATTTGCCTTCCATTTTATTTTTCCATTCACCAGCGGCCCTAGCAATTGCTCACCTTTTATATCTTTATGAAGCAGGCTCGACCAACCCATCAGGAACGCGGCCAGATTCAGACGGCGTCGGAGTTCCCTCATTCTCCCTCTTGTCGTATCCTCATACAAACCCAGGAAAGCCACACAGTTATACGCTTGACAGCTCCCCTTAGCATGCGACACCACGGAAGACTCTGTCCTCACGGCCTTCGCATTCGGGTACTCAATTTCCAACAACCTAAAGACGATCTGCCCTCATATTTGCCATTTGTGTCCTGCCATCTCCCCTGCCTCGTGTTTCCAAGCAGTGAGGTCTGATATTCCGGCCACTCAGCCAATGCCTGGCCTGGAGTCCAGTAGCTGGTCTCCACCCAACTGCCAACATGTCTGCCGGTGGACTTCCACTCCCTCTCTGTTTCCATCCTAAGCCCTCTTCCAGTACTTCTAAAATACCTCAATGAAGAGCCCCCACAGGACAGCAAACAGGTGGATTTTGTAAAACAAAACAACAAAAAGACAAAAAGGAGACTCAGTCTTGCTGGAACAGAGACGGGAGACGCTCAGTCCCGCCATCAGCCGGATACGCTAGTCTAAACTAGATCCTGGCTTCTCTTCTTGAGATCCGTATTTATTTCTTTTAAAAATATTCTTTTTTTTACATGTCTGTTTTAAAATGTTTTTGTCTTAATTTTAATTTTATGTGTGTGGCTGTTTTGCCATGTATGTATGTATGTATGTATGTATGTGCACCACGTGCTGTGTGTGTGTGCTGCCTGCAAAGTCCAGGAGAGGGGCATCAGATCCCCTGGTACTGGAGCTACAGACAATTGTGAGCTGCCATGTGGGTGCTGGGAATTGAACCCACTTTGTCTGGAATTGCAGCAGGTGCTCCTAACCACGGAGGCATCTGTAGCCTCGTCTCTTTACTTCTCAAGTGTTTTACATTATGCCCTTGACCCCAATTATGTAATAATGATGGTACTTTACACATACACGTATACATACATACATACATACGTACAAATGTGCATTAAGTGCATGACCCTTTGCAGATAACCAAATACAGTAAACTTTATTATATGACACATTACTGTACTAATCTTCAAAAATTATTTACAACACGAGTATCCTTTTCAAATTACACCTTTGACTTTTCACATGTCCTATTAGTCATTCATACAGCCTCCCCTCTGTCAATCTAGATGGCAAAGTTGTCTCTAGAAGCCATATCTATCTTGTGAAAGTCTCTCATCTCATTCCAAGCCCCTAACACTGGTGGGTTTCTGACGTGAAACTGCACCTGCCTCACACCTGGTTCATGCCTCAGGACCATGACATCACGGTTGCTTATTGGCTCCTCTTAAGATGTCCCATCACTACGCAACTTGATATTTGTTTTTAGTATGTGACTAAGCATGGCAATTAAGGCTCTGACACAGACAGTTATCATGTATCTGGGCCTTTAATATTGTCTTCACATGTAAATCAGGAGGTGCTAATTTTTCCTCATAATAAACATGAGGACACGCTTATGAATAAGCCAGTGTAGGTGTGTGTACACCTGCCTCTGCACGCATACATCCCATGACTATGTAGACACCCCAACCCCCATGTATATGGGCGTATATACATGATTCCGTAGGCGCCCCAACCCCATTATGTCCTCTTTCACTTCACCTACTTGGCTCTAGTAAAGTCAGATCACACATAAGCCTAACGCTCACCAACCCCCGACAGTCTACACAAAGAACTGAATCCTTACCAGCCTGCTCCTAGCCAGCCTCTCAATTAGATGACGGCTTTACATGCCTACTTAAGATCTTTAACTTGCCGAGCACCTTGTCGTCTTTACAAGGTGCTGAAGAACGCCCCCAGCATCAGCATGAGAACTAATTAACACCAGCTCGGCCGGCTGCTCAGGAGAAAAGCGCTTTGCTTTACATTTCTAGCACAACTACCAACTCAGCATTTGTTCATCCAGCTTAATTTCTAAAACAGAGCCCCGGAAGTGCTTAGCGGCGTCACCCAACCTCACAAGCACCAAAGGTTTGGACCTGGGTCCTTCATTAAGTTTCGGTAAACTTACACATGCGAGCATCCTCATTCCAAGAAGGGTGCCCTCTAGACCATCATCATCATTGTCACCATCACTGTTGTCATTGTCATTGCTGTCATCATTGTCATTGTTGCCATTGTCTTCATCAACATCATCATCATCATCATCATCATCGTTATTTTGGTTTTTTTTTTAGACAGGATCTCTCTGTGTAGCTCTGGCTGTCCTGAAGCTTTCTGTGTAGCTCTGGCTGTCCTGAAGCTTTCTCTGTAGACCAGGCTGGCCCTGAACTCACAGCGACCCACCTGCCTCTGCCTCCCGAGTGCTGGGATTAAAGGAGTGTACTATCACCACCTTGCTCATAATGACTTTCAACTTCATTGCATGAATTTATTTTGTTTGGTTTTTTTTTTCTTATTTGGTTTTTAAAGACAGGGTTTCTCTGTGTAGCCTTGGCCATCCCGGACTCACTTTGTTGACCAGGCTGGCCTCGAACTCACAGTGATCTGCCTGCCTCTGCCTCCTGAGCGCTGGGATTAAAGGCATGCGCCACCACGCCCGACTGCATACATTTATTTTGTATGTGGGAATTGTGCACAGTATGATGGCTTGTGCAGGTCAGAGTGCAACTTGTGAGCGTTGGTTCTCTCCGTCCATCATGCAGGTCCCAGGGATGCAGCTCAGGTCACCGGGCTTAGTGGCGAGCCTGCAGAGTCACCTTGGGGCTTCTACCTCCTGATTCTTAGGAGGGTCAGAGGAGCAGGCATCAACCTCACTAATAGGCACCTCAACCTGCTTCACTGCAGTACAGCTGCAGGATACAGCAGAGATAAAAATCAAGCAATGCATATTTGACCACGTCCCTTGGATGGGGAGGCCTGGTGGCACTCAGAGGAAGGATAGCAGGCTACCAAGAAGAGACTTGATACCCTATGAGCATATACAAGGGGAGGAAGTCCCCCTTAGTCACAGTCGTAGGGGAGGGGAGTAAGGGGAAAATGGGAGGGAGGGAGGAATGGGAGGATGCAAGGGATGGGATAACAATTGAGATGTAATACAAATAAATTAATAAAATATATTAAAAGATAAATAAAAATTTTATTTTATGATAAAAAAAAAATCAAGCAATGTGCTCCAGCAAGATGCTCATCTGGTAAAAGTGTGTGTGCATTCTGCCTGATGCCCACGCAGAAGTGGAAGGAGAGAAGCAACCTGGAGTCGCCCTCTGGCCTCCGCACGTGTGTCCTGCCCCACATCATGTATATGTATGTGCACACATGTGCTCAGGCACAATTATACTCTTTCAATTAAAAAAAATCAAGCAATAAGCAAAAGTTTGACTTTCTTTACTCTAACTTCTGTAGGTTATAATTTTTATAGTTGGTAAATGTCATCCCAGCCACTATAGTAACACGACTAACCCTGAAGAAGAATGCTCCTCGCTCCCCACCTCTCACTGTAAAGTATGCTTAAGAACACATGTAAAGCAGAATAAAATTCAATTAAGCTGTAAAAGAAATCATGAAAGTAGTTTAAGATAGTCTGACTATACAGCGGCTCAGACCCAAACTGGGATTAGATATCCCACTATGCATAAAAATCACAAAACAAAATAGTGCATAAAAGCACTGATGAGGTAGTGCTTCAGACTCCTGGTAGGGGCCTGTTCTGTCTGGATAAACACTGCCCACCTCACCATCCCCTCACTCCGAGCCCACATATGCCATCCTCAGCCAACCCTAGCAAGGGCTGAGAGCAAATCTAAGTCTAAATTTTAAAATGTTAGATGAAGGTATGCCCAGGCAGTTGGAACCCACGAGCTAGATTCCTTTTATTTTATTAATATTTTTTAATTTACATGTATTTGGCGGGCTTTGGGGGGAGTGTACACTACAGCTCACGTGAAGAGGTCAGAGGACAAAGTACGGGAGTCAGTTCTCGTCTTCTCCGTGTGGGTCCTGGAGATTGAACACAGGTCGCCATGGTTTGCAGCAAGTGAGTTCACCGAGCTATCTCATCTGCCCCAGAGTTTCTTAATGAAGAAGCTTCCTAATGATGCTCGTGACACTTAAGAGTAAAAGGATTCACTAGCAAATCAACAATGGAGAAATTAATTGACCTGGGCAAGCATGGTGTACACGCCACCACAGACCTTCTCAAGTGTTTCTACATGAACAATAGCTCGCAGTAATAACCACACAGGACAGGACAGGATCCCGGAGAAGGAAAGGCCTTCCAGGCTGGGAACCCAGATGCCCCTCGGCAGGTAAAGGGCTAACCAAAGTGTTCTTCTAAGTGAAAACAAACAAACCACCCCAAAGGTTGCTTCTTGTATTATTCCCCTGAGTAGCCTACTGTTTTTTCTTTTTTGTTTTACATATGACATTCTTGAAATAAAATGAACAGAAAGCAGATTCATGGAATTGGGACCATAGCCCAGTGGGAAGGATTGCTTTCTCTGTAATCACCTAAGACTTGATGTCAGATGCCCAGCACCCATGTAAGCACCCGGGCGTGGCTATGGCAGCTTGTAACCTCTGTGTTGGGGCCAGCGCGAGCCTAGCCAAAGTGGTGAACTGGTTCAGTGAGAAACCATGCCTTAAGATAGTCAGATGGAAAGGTGGGGCAGTAAACCTAACAGCCTGCTCTGAAGTGCCACATGGGCCCACACATGGGCTCACTTGCATGTAACACACACACCCACACACTCACACATGCACACCGATAACACATCTCTCCTAAAGCCAACAACCAAGTTGTCAGTTACAAGAGGCGATGGGAGCAGGATGGAAATGGGCGTGGTGGTGAAAGTGCGATACGAGGCTTCTCCTTGTTATGAATTGACTAGCAGTACCAGTCTTTTGTTTGTGTTATTGTACTACAATTTGTTGTTGTTGTTGTTGTTTTACAATTCTGGAGGTTGAACCTGGAGCCCCATGTGTGCTAACCGTGTGGACGCCCTATGTCTAATCTCTCCAGGCCAATGGGAAGAGCTTGCCCGGGTTAGGACCCTGTTCTTGCTGCAGTCCTCCATGTTGATCCACTAGCCTTGTCAGGCGAGGTGGTGCCTCCTGTTGGGACAGCTCTTATGTGAGGCTACAGAGGTCGAATGGAAGCCCTGGCAGCCGCAGACTGCAGGAAGGATAGATCTAAAGCCTGCTGTGATGTGCTCAGCTTCATGCAGCCCAGCTGTCTGCGTGCTGGCCTCACAGAACTCCCGTTTCCCCTCAGAATAACAGGAAGAGAAGTAATGAAAAATGTATTTCCTGCCAACCACTTGGGACAACCAGATAGAGAAAGAGGAACTATAAAATGTGACCATTATAGCCATTATGTGCCCAGGTGCCCTTCCTTGGAGGATGGAATGCAAGACTTAGTCACAGCGCCTGAGACAGTCATACAAGGCAGCTGCCCTGACACGGGGCCAAGAAAGGAGACAGACAGACAGACAGACAGACAGACAAACCGTGCGTCAGCTTGTGAGTATGCTGGTTTCTTTTACTTCCCTGTAAATCTATGGTTATACTTCCTTCTTTTCCCCTCCCCTCCCCTCCCCTCCCCTTCTGTCTTCCCCTCTCCCCTCTCTCCCCTCCCATTTTCTCCTCTCCTCCACTCTACTCTCCTTTTCTCTTCTCCCCCCCTTCTCTTCTCTTCTTTCCTCTCTTCTCCTTTTCCCTTCTCTTCTTCACCAACTCCTTTTTCTTTTCAGCATCTCATGTAGCTCAGGATACTCTCCCACTCACTATGTAGTCCAGGATGGCCTTAAAATCCCAATCCACTTGTCTCAGCCTCCAGAGTGCTCCTCAGCCTCCAGAGTGCTCCTCAGCCTCCAGAGTGCTCCTTGGCCTCCAGAGTGCTCCTCAGCCCCCAGAGTGCTCCTCTGCCTCCAGAATGCTCCTCAGCCTCCAGAGTGCTCCTCAGCCTCCAGAGTGCTCCTCAGCCCCCAGAGTGCTCCTCTGCCTCCAGAGTGCTCCTTGGCCTCCAGAATGCTCCTCGGCCTCCAGAGTGCTCCTTGGCCTCCAGAGTGCTAGGAAGACAGGTGAGCATCACCGTGCCTAGCTTCATGCTAAATTGTCTCAAAAGTTAGAAGCAACTCTAACTCACTCTGCTGACCTGGGAGGCCACCTGCATCTTCAGGGGTCGAGTGCGGAAAGGTATTAAATGCATGAGGTGACATCTGCAGTTAAAGGACTCTTCTGTCACAACACCGTGGAACAGAAGCCACTTTGAGAACACCCTCCTAACAATGCTGACGTCTTCTGTTTGCTGTCACAGCATCCCCAACCTCACGTCCAATTCCTGGACTGGCTCCCTCATAGCACCCGAGGCCCCTCCCAGCTCCCAGGCGAGAGGAGAACTGATTTTATAGGTATTTTGTTCAAAGTCATGATAAAGATTCAAGTAATACAGAAATGCATAGCAAAGTTTAAAACCCTTTACTGGAAATCCTGTTGCTCTAGGTAACCATCACCAGCATTTAAAGACTCCATAGGTAGGACAAGTACAATTTTATAAGTCTAGGATCATATTCTGTAAGATGTTTTTAATGAAAAAACATTGATTTTTACTTGAATGGAATACTACATTAAAACAGAAGCAAAATACAGAATCACAGAATTGGTTGCTTCTTCAGCCCAAGACAAAATCGTTCTTTAAAGATGAATTAGTCTAGAATTAAAAACGGTGGCAGCCAGAAATCCATTAGGAGATTCAATTTGCTAGTTCTTCTCAAAATCACTTTCAGTTTGACGCCATTACCCGCACTCGTCACCCCGCCCCACTGTTTGTATTAGGCCCCGCCGCTAATGCCGGCCTCGGTTCTTATTGTCCCCTACCTGAGCTTCTCGCTGCTGCGGTCAGGACTCACTGTACCTGGGTTCTCTCACAATTAGGGATTGGACTGTGTCTTTCTCCAGAGGGGAGGGAAAAGGGTGTGCTGGTGTTCTCAAAATTAGACTTGTTTAGAAATAGGGCCTTTAAAGAATCAATCAAGTTAAAACGGGGCCATCTCAGTGGGCCCTATCCTAACTTATGTCCTCACCATCATAGAAGGGGGGAACATTTGGACACAGCCATATAGATAAGGGAGGCACGGGGAGATCCCTGGAGAGTGCGGCCTGAAACTGGAGGCTACTGCTGCAGTCAATCTACTGCTGCAGCCAATGAGCACGTGGAAGAGAGGTCAGAAGAGGCAAAAGACCCTCCCCAGAGCCTCCGCACTCCTAGGTCGTGGACTGTGACACAGGAAATGCTCCCCTGGGGCTCATGTTTCAAACACTCACTTCCTGGCTGGTGGTACTACTTTGGAAGACTAAGGAGGCTGCAGGAGGCAGGGACTGCTGGTTGATGGAGGTGGTCACTAGGACTGGACTTTGGAAGGTTATAGACTGGCTCTGCCTATTGTTTCCAGATTTGCTGTGATACGAGGTGATTCCACTACACGTGTCAGCTGCCATGGACCCTGCCATGCTTTCCCTACTATGATGGACTGGTACCATCTGAAACCACAGCCCAAACAAATGTTGCTGCCCATATGTCCTTTATGTTGGTCATCTTGTTACAGAGACCAAAAATAAAAAAATTAAAAATAAAATAATAATAATAATAATAATAATAACCAGAAAAATTGGTAGCCGAGAAGTGGAGTCATTGCTATGATTAAACCTGACCATTGTTTTTTTTTTTTTTTTTTTTTTGTCTGTGGAAATGCATTGCAGAAAGAATGTGGAAGAGTTTGGGAAGAGTCTAGAAAAGCTGTCCTGTGCTAGAAGGGCTTATGGCTGATTCTGGACTTTTGGACGTGTGTGTTGTGACGGAGGAGACTCTTACAGTCAGAGCAAATGAGTTTGTAGTATGTGATGGCCATGAGATTTTGGAGCCATCGATAGAACATTACAACTGGGACCTGAAATAGGCTCACTTTTTGAATGCTTGACCCTAAGCTGCTGGAGGCTGTAGCCAGACTTTTGGCTACTTTATTATGTTCATTTTCCTACCTGCCTATACCACCCCATCGCTTCCAAGCCCCCAATACTAGATAGGAGAGGAAAAGGGTTAGCGGGGGACCAAGGGAACATCAATATCGTTTGACTGCTGCCTGCTGGTTAGGAGTGTCGAATTCCTTGGGGCAGGGCTGATCTTTGCTGACAGTATATCCAATTTCTTCTACTCGTTATTGCACACAACCACTTGACAACAGTAACAAACCACAAACAACAGCAGCAGCAGCAGCAGCAGCAATCAGCAACAGCAGCAAGAGCAAACAGCAACAGGGGAGGCGGCGGCAGCGGGGCGGCGGCGGGGCGGCGGCGGGGCGGCGGCAGCAGCAGCAGTAGCAGCCGCCGCCTCCACAGCGCCTCTTGGGGCTCTAGCACTTACTTGCTAAAAGGATCTGCAGCTGGCAAAAAATCACGCCCCTGCCAGAGCACAAGGCAAATCATAGTCGGCGGCTGCAAAGCACTGTCTTATTTCCACACCTAGGATTAACATGAAAATATAATCCCATAACAGTTCTGTGTCTTTTAAAGAAACCCAAATCACACAATTCTCACCACAAGAGGCGGCTTCTGCTCTCTTCTTCCTGGCTCACTGCGATGTGCGAAATCTCAGCTATGCACTTCTGCTGCCGCAAATTCCACCCTGCCCTTCTCCCCGTGATAGACTTACTAGACCATCATTTGTGTCCGAGTTTTGTAGCAGCAAAACAAAAAATGACTTCCACACAGGGCATCCGACTCGTGGAACTTTGTTTTAGAAGCACGAGACGCCCACAGCTCTCCTCTAGAATTTGTTTTGAATCATCTTTTAGTTGGGTAGATTTCACTCTTGAGTGGAACTGTGGGCCTTTTATTCCTGAGGTCTCACATGTCTGAGACTGTCTGTCTTATCTGTGCACCTCAAGACCTGCGCGCGTGTGTACGACCCTCACACTTTCTTTCCTTTGGGACTCTTGGAAGTTGATCCTCTGACTTGATTTTTCTCTCTGTATGAGTTTTACTACACGAATGTGTAAATAGTCATCTAAAATTTTCCTTTTCTTTGGCATTTTATTACTTCAGTAGGAATTTATTGGTGTCGAATTAATTACCTATGCAGATTTTTTTTTGGAATTGGTAGATTTTTTTTTATTAGCAGATTAAAATCTTCCTTGTTTCAAGAAAGTTATCTCACGTTTATTCTTTAAATTATTGTATTTGTCGTGAGCAAGGAGGTAGAAATGTGTAGTTAGTGTAACAGAAGTTGTATTTCATTATGCTGAGGGCCATCACGCAAGGTCCACACTCTAAGTTCCCAACTACGGTCCTAAGTCTATCTCCCCAAGGCTGCTCACATGTGTGACATGTCTTAGCTAAAGGTCATGTGTAGTCTGTAACAGGAGTCTCTGATTTGAGGGTCAGGATCCTGGGGGAGACTCTCCAGCCACAGGACAGGTCAAGGTGGCGTCTCCCCAGATGTGCAGAACAGAGCATGGCTCATGGTCTCTGCTTTTATACCATCCAGTGGGCACCAGGGGTTCTAGGACTGGGTCTGGTTATGTTGAGTGATGTCACTGGGTCCTGGTGATCAAGTGCAGCCCTGGGTGTAGTGAAGATCCTAGCTCAGCTCACGACAGCCTCCTCCTCCCAGGTGACTCTTCCTCAGAAGTGCTGGGGCCTTTTTCTTGCTTTCCTCTAGGCTCGTCCGTGAGTCTCAGGACTGTTGCTCATTTCCTGTTGTGTGATTTCCTGCTCTGCTGGCCATGTGCTGAGTTGGCGCCATTTGTGTCCTGTGTTCAGCTGTTTCTCTGGTAGATTCCAGCCCTATCTGGATGGTGCTTCTGTTTTTATGCTAGCTCTCTCTTTCCTCTCCTTTCTGACCTCTGAGAACTCATCTTTGAATTCTTTTTTTTTTAAATCAATTTACTTAATCACTTTAAAGCCTGATCCCAGACCCCTCCCTCCTCTCCTACCAGTCCTGCCCTCCCCGTTCCCCCTTCCTTCTTCTCAAAGAAGGGGAGGCCTCTAAGAGGTACCAACCCTCGCTGACACCTCAAGTTACAGCAAGACTAAGCGCATCCTTTCCCACTGAGGTCCCATAAGGCATCCCAGCTAGGAGAAAGGGATCTAAAGGCAGGAACAGAGTCAGAGACACCCCTACTCCCACTGTTAAGGGACCCACATGATGACTACAATACACATCAGCTACATCTGTGTAGGGATCTAGGTCCAGCCCACGCATGCTCTTTGGTTGCTGGATCAGTCTCTGTGAGCCCCCATGGGCCCAGGTTAGTTTACTCTGTAGGTCTTCTTGTGGTATCTTGACCTCTCTGGCTCGCTCAATCCTTCCTCCCACTCTTCCACCAAACTCCCCAAGCTCCATCATTGAATTCTTATGTTTTTGTCTTTGGGGTTATTTTCTAGAAAGAGTGTTGTTGTGAAATATTGTTAGCAGAGAAAGCATCTTAAACATGTCTTCTGTAGGTAATTCCTTTTCTGTGGTTGATTATTTTTAATCAGTGTGTGTGTGTGTGGGGGGCATTTCCAGGCTTAAGTCCCCAGGTGAATGTTTTGTCTTGTTACTTATCTTTGGATGGGGCCTGGTAACAAGTGAATGGCGGCCTGAAGTGTGGAGGAGATGGGAGGGGATCTGTGAGCCCCTTCAGTTTTCACAGGCTTCACTGCCTCAAACACCGGTTGCTTGGTGCTGTTTCCTTTGCTTTGGGGAAAATCCCCCTACAGAGTGTTCAGTGCCTAGAAAGCCCATGTGGCCTAGGCTCTAGGACCCTGGCTAAGTGTACTGCTCTCTACTCCCTCCTCGCAGCCTATTCTTAGAGCCCTCCTTTTGGGGAGGGGGTCAGCCAGTGATTCTGGAATCCCCCACTTCCCTGACACTCTGCCTTGTCTGGTGGTCTCTAAAGCATCTCCAGTCTCCGGGGGTCGGTCTGTGTCACCACAGCATCTGGGTGAAGCCAAAGCGCTGTTATCTAAGCCTGCACCACAGAACTGTAGGGGGCTGATCCTAGCCTAGGTCTAGGCAAACACCTGGCACCTCTGGCCCCTTCTAGTTCCCAACTTGTGGTACCCACTGGCAGTGTTTCTGGGGTGCTGGTGGGTGCTCTAGCAGCTTCTCCATCTCATTGGAAATGGAGCCCCCTTATTTTTCATTTGTTCTACAATAATCTGTAGTTTTCATAACAGGAGAAGGAAGTTAGTACTTTAGCAGGAAGTATTTTGTTTTCAGAAAGGTCTCTAGTATTATAATAAGCTATTTGTAGCTTGGGAAATTTGTCTTTTATTATATTTATATGTGAATGTACTATAAATTGTAAATAGGAACATGATCTATTTTTCACTTGTTTATTTCCTATTTCTTATAATTTAGTGATGCCATAAGGGTCGGGTGCTAGAAGTTGAACCCAGGGCTTCTTGTACACTAATTCTGTCAGTAAGCTTAGTTTTAAAATAGCCCCAGCTCCTAACGGATTTAAAAGGGTCCCTGCTCACGTCATAAGCAGCATTCCTTAGATTCTGTTTCTTTTCCAACTAAAGTTATAATGTAGTGTTCATTATAAAACATTAAACAATACTAAAAAGAGAAAATTGCCTGAAATCCCTTCATCTTTACAAATATACTCCAAGGTTTATGCAATTACCTGGTGTGCTATTTTCTACATGTAAACAAATATGTCTGTAAGTAGGCAAAGTGGGACTGCGTATAGCGGGCTATAAAGCTTTCCTTATGTAAGTTCTGTGTTCGTGCATCTCCTAAACAGAGATTTTCCACCTCCTTCCCCCATCTCCCTGCTCTTTTCCGGGAAAGCAAAGCAGCTTAGTCTTCTGGGACACTCTCTATTGGTTACATGAAGAACTATCCATACATTAATTAGCAATGAACCTGAAATGTTCACTCTGTGGATTTTTTAGTTGCCAATATTAAGAGAACCTTATGTTTATTTAAAAGTTCTTATGAAATTAAAGGAACCACGGTTGTATTTTGAAAATGCACTAAATCATATATTCATTCACTTTACCCTATTATTTGGTTTTATCAGGTTTTATGAATTATAGTTCATGTTTCCAGATTTTTTTGTTTATTTAGTTATGTGAGGCAGGGCCTCGCCTTGTTGCCCTGGTTCTCTGGAACAACTCACTGTGTAGAATAGACAGACCTTGAGCTTATGAAGATCTTCCTGCCTCTGTCTCCCAAATTCTGACATTATACCATGATGTCCTACTTTTTGTTTAGGCTTTGTTGTTTCTTTGTTTAATTTATTCATTTTGAGACAGGGTCTCGCAATGTAGTCCTGGCTATCCCAGAACTCACTGTATAGACCAGGTTGGGCTGGGGCTCACAGAAATCCTCCTGTCTCGCCTCCTGCATGCTATGATTAGACATCTCATGTAAACCTTATAGACCTCAAACTCACTATGTAGCCAAGGATGACCTTGAACTCTTGATCTGCCTGTCTCTACCTTCTAAATGCTGGGGTTACAGGCATATGTTACCATACTGACTTATTTTTGTTTTTTCTGAGTTCTTGACTATGTTTTTAGTGTATATTTACATATTTCATAATACCAGCTCCCCAGCCTCATATTCAAGCAATGGAGGCAATGTAGAAAAACTAGTTCTTAACTTTCAAACTCCTGCAATGTTTGCTGAGGCTACCTCTAAGAAGAGAGGTAAAGGATACATATACATATATATATATATATATATATATATATATGTGTGTGTGTGTGTGTGTGTGTGTGTGTGTGTGTGTGTGTGTATACAATATCGCTGTAATGTCAGCTTTCTCCGTATGAATTTGTAGCTTCAATAACATAACATCCTAGGGTGTCTTTGTAGAAAACAATGGGCTGACTCTAATGTGTATCTGTACCAAGATCCCAGAATAACCGAAACAGCTCTAAAGAGTAAGAACAAAGCTAAACGGACCTGATTCCACACTTCCAAACAATGACTCAAAACAAGACACTGGTGCCCTGATGTAAAGACAGACATGATATCTCTGCAGAACAGACAGAGCCAGACGTAGGTGCCCACAGCCAGGGTGTTGATATTTGTTGGTGAGAGAAAGGTATGAAGGGTACTGGCACAACTGGAAATTCATACGAGAAAAAAAAAACCAGAAAAGGATCTTGCTCTTTGCCTCACACTATGTATAAAATGAAGATGTCAGGACAGACGAGGCCTGGCATAGACTGTAGGAACAGGGGAGATCCGAGAGCTAGAATCAGTGGGTCCAGAATTAGGTCCTAGAGCAAAAGTACATTAAGAAAAATTATGGTAAATTAAATTCTATCTATCTATCTAATGAACTCAGGTGGTCAGAGTTAGTGGCAAGTGCTTTACCCAATGAAGCATATCACTGTACCCCAAACTGGTAGATTTAAATAAAGTCTTAGTTAATTTTCTGGTTTTGATAGTTGTTCTATGGTTATGTAAGTTGACACCTGGTGAAGTTTGACAAAGAGTGTAGGTAAACTACACGGACCATTTCTGTAAGTCCAAACAACTCAAACTAAAGGCATCTGAAATGAATTTTTAGGTCAGTGTCTCATTGTGTTACCCAGATTAGCCTTGAACTCATCTGTCTCAGAACTCAGCTTCTGTCTCTGAAGTTTCAGACATGGACCACCAAGGCTCCTGGCTGGTGGTGGTGGTAATAATAATAATAATAATAATAATAATAATAATAATAATAATAATAATAATAATAATAAAAAAACAACTTTAAATAGATGATGGCTTAGAGCTAAAACTTCTAGAAGAACCTGTAACGGAAAACCTCAGTAGTCTTGGGTTTCTTAAAAGAAGGAGTCAGTAAACTGGACTCTATAGAATACTGCTACAGAAACTAAAAGATAAGCCAAACACTGGGAGAAAATATTTGCAAAATATATATCTGACGAAGGACTTGCATCTAGAGTACATGAACAGCTCATAACTCAATGATGTGAGCAACTCAACAGAAGGATAACCAACCAGAAAAGATCTACAGGTGGCAGGTAAGCACAGAAGATGCTAAGGTGTTAGGCATTAGAGATGTGCAAATAAAGCCCACAGTTTTCACTACATATCTGTCAGAAAGGCTGCACTTTAAAAAGCCTAAGTATGCCAAATGCTGACAGAGACGTGGTCAGGAGTTAGTGGGATTGAAAACACAACAGTGGCTTTGGAAAACAATTGGGCTCAGGACTGAAGAGATGACGTGGTGGTTCAGAGCACCTGCTGCTCTTTCTGAAGATCCAGGTTCAGTTCTCAGCACCCACGCACATGGTGGCTTCTCAACGGTCTGTGGCTCCAGTTCTAGGGAATCCAGTGACCTCTTCTGGCCTCCTTGGGTACTGCACACATATGATGCACTTAACTTGCAGGCAAAACACTCATACACATAAAATAAAAACAAATAAATGTTTTTTTTAAAAGATACTAATTTTATTTTATGTGTATGTGTGATGCCTGAGTGTATGTTTCTGCGTCATGTGTGTGCAAGGTTCCACTGAGGTCAGAAGAGACATTGGATCCCCTGGAACTGGAGTTACAGGCAGTTATAAACCTAACCACTGAACCATCTTTCCAGCCCCTCCCCAAAACAGAAATAGAAAAGGAATAGGTTTAAAAAAAAAACCATAAAAGAAACCAATTTTTCAGATCTTCCAAAGACAAACTTGCACCCACCATCCGATCTAGTTCTTTTTAGTGGACAGAAATGGGAGGGTGTAAACAAAGACCTGCACACAAATGCCTGCTGTCTCTTTTGCCTGTAGACACTAGACATCACCAACTGAGATTTGTTATTATTCTCATATGCTGAGGAATGTAAAAGCGCAAAAAGAACAAGCTACGCTATTGTGTTCAGTGTTTCCTGGGGACTCTGAGAGCGCGGTGCGGGGGAGAGACGGTGATGGCGAGGCAGGAGGAGTGTGAGGACTGATGAACGCGTGCGTTATCTAGACTCTGGTGGGGAATCCACAGGTGTATACCGTTCACATGCCGGAAGTAACCAAACCATACACTTTAAATACTGTAGCATTGCTTTGAGCTGTACAAAAGGGAAGTGAAAAGATAAGGATCTCCTGTACTGATTTTTAGAAAGTCCAGTGGGTCCAGCAACTGTGATTTCTGGCTTGGTAGGTCTGTGTGGGGTCAAGAATTTACACTGCTAAGATCTTTAACAGACATTGACAGTAAGTACCACACACTGGGGACCACTGTTGTACAGATGCGGCAAACAGTGTGGCACCTCAATCCTTGTCTTCCCTTGAGGGACTCACACCCCGTACAGGCAGGTGTCCCCCCTCCTGCTCCAGGCTATAGCTCTGCTTTCTCCCGTTTGCTGGCAGTTCCCTGGGAGCCTGTGGCTGTGTAGGAGACCAGAGCCTGATGGGTCTTGGGGTGTACTGCACAGCAGGGCACCTGTAACAATCGTCCACAGTTGGCACAGCATGCTGTGGGATATGTGCCCTGTTCATGGCCTCTTGGAAGTGTGAGGATGGCAGTTCCCCAGACGTCATCTTGGCCGGGTTCTCTTCCCTGCGTTCTTTCCCCCCTGGCCCTGCTGCTGCTGCTGTGAGCTGCTCCTACCCTACCTGCCGGGAGTTGACTTGCATTTCCAGAAAATTGAATGTCAAAGTCCTAGCTCTCAGTGCTTAAGAATGTGGCTGCAGCTGGGTGGTGGTGGCGCACACCTTTAATCCCAGCACTTGGGAGGCAGAGGAAGGTGGATCGCTGTGAGTACGAGGCCAGCCTGGTCTACAAAGAGAGAGTCCAGGATAGTCAAGGCTACACAGAGAAACCCTGTCTGAAAAAAAAATGTGGCTGTATTTGGAAACCAGGTCATTGTAGAGTGGATTGGATTTGCAGATGCAGAAGAAAGAGTCCAGGGTACTGAATGTGCGGGCGCCCCATTCCAGCCGCTTTGCCGAAATCCTAGCCTCTAATGTGACTGAACTGAGGGGCGAGGCCTTTGCAAAGCAACAGGATCAGAAGGCGGAGGAAGCCCTGAGTGTGTGAAGGCTTGAGTTGGGGGTGTGTGTGTCAGTGGCACCAGCTGGCCATGCCAAGGACCTTTGCTCGGAACCGTGAGAAAATGTTCTCACCATGTGCTAATAGTAGAAGTATGTTCAGAAGATGTCCACCGTAGCTTTCTCCCCTGATGTTTATGGCTGGCTACTGCTCCAATAGGATTAGCTAAACATGCCTCCTTGTTAAGCTGTATTTAATAACCCTGCATCCTTGTTTATCTGTGTGTAATAATCCGTCTCCTCCTTCAGCTATATGCGATAACCTTGCCTCTCTGTTCAGTTGTATATAGCAAACACACATGAGTGCGGTGATTTCTCTATCGGAAAGCCAGACCACCCAGCTTTTCTGTGTGTCTGTCTCCTCTTCAGAGTCAGGCCCATCCTTGGCACAGGGCTGAATGCTTCGCGCGAGAATGGAACCAATGTCTGCATTGGTTCCTCTTCTCTGGTTGTGATCAAAGACTTGACAGCAGCAACTGGTGGAAGCAAAGGCCTATTTGATTTGGTTTTGGAGAGCTCAGTCCATTATGGCAGACAGGCACGGAGGAGCAGACAGCAAGATGCAACAAGCTCAACAGGAAGTTGACAAGGCAAGCGAGATACAGGTCCCTGAGGTCCCGTTCCACAGTCCCGCCACTTCCCAATAGCCTAGTCAAATATTGAAGCCATTGGTAGGAGAAATTATTTATTATGATGGAGCTCTGGTGACCAAATCCTTCTGTAAATGTTCTCACAGACTCCGGCACAGGCTTTGCTGCTCTTCCGGTGGTTTTCTCAGTCCTTAACTGTCAAGATTAACCATCAGTGTTCTTAGGGAAGGTCCCCTGGGATGTCCTTACTCTTTCTGACATCCCAGGACACAAGGGGGAGTAAGCGGTCTGCAAGCTGGAAGAGGACCCTCTGAAGACAGACTCTAGGAGCATCTTGATCTCAGCTCCTTCAACCTCTAGATGTAATGGGAGCATGCTAGTTCTATGACTCTCTGTGGTGTTTTGGTACAGCGGCCTGCCTGAGACATTCGGAACCCTCAGCTGCTGGGATCCAGGCAGCGCTGTGCACAGGATGCCCCTGGTTGCTATGGAGCCCTGGTCACTGCCCACAAGAAGCAGGCTGTCTGCAGAGGAGCTGGAGGGCGGGGCCTCCCCATAGCTGCAGGGCTCCCCCTGAGCTTGTCAAGTGGGCGGGGGAAAGAGGAGCTGGCCTCTTCTTCCTGCCTTGTTACTGATTTAGATTACAACGTGCGTGCTTTGTATAGTGATAAACGTAATGTTTTAAGTAGCTCTAAAGTTGGTTATTATTATCTCCTTTTTTAAACATGAGAAGTGGCTTCTTCATCTTCCGTCAAAGTCATCTCATTGTCATTTTTAAATTCCATGATGGGGGTGATACTTTGTTGCCATTAACTGTTGTCTTTGTGTCAACCTCTTCCTTCAGTCTTTTGCACAGTGCCTCCTGTCAAGTGATGGCCACCTTGTCCTTGTGCATTCTGATGTAACATTCGGGGGGCAGCTTATGGAAGGATTCCCCAGATTTTTAACCTTTTTTAAAATTTTAAATATTTCCTCTCTAGCAAGCTTTTTATTTCTCTCCACCTCCCATACCCTGATATTTTTGAGACAGGATCTTGTGAAACTGACATTAAAATAAAAATTTAGCTGAGGCTAGTCTTGAACTCCTAATCCTTCCATTCCATGCTGGAGTTACAGGTGTGCACCACACATCCATCTCCCCAAGAGGACCCCTTTGCTCAATTGTTCCTACATTTAGTTTTTCTACACACAGTGTCTTAGCCTCTTCAAAGGGCAGATTTGGCTCCTTGGGAGAGTTACCACCCCGTGGAGACCATGAGTCTTAGGATATTCTCCACTGGCGTATTCCTGTTATTAAGCTACAGGTCAGGACATATTTTAACTGTAGGATGGGCCACGCCTTTTAAAGCTTAGGAACAATTCACAGAACAGCACAGATTTAAGCAAAGACACAATCGGTTCCTTGGCTTCTCTCTGGCCAGCCTCTAAAACGTACCAACCTTTGACCTTTGACATCACCAGTGATATCAGCTCCCGGGCCTCCTGGTTCTGGTGCGTCCCTTCTGCAGCTCTTTGTCCAAGTTGTTCTCCCCGCTGGCCAATCACGGCAGCGATTAGCTACTGTCTGTGTCAGCACCACACAGCAGCGAGCCACCTCCCCAGCTCAGCACCCCCACCCCCCTTATGGCTATTTCTCAGCTCCAGCTTTGGCCTCTAAGCCTGTCCCAGCCTCAGAGACGACATTTGAGAGAGAATTGGTGGCTATCTAACACTGTGAGAATCTGGTCTGTGCATGGCAGTGACCCCCGTGGTCTCACATGTCTCTTGCTAGGTCACAGACATAATCACAGTTAGTTCTAAAAGAGGACAAAGTGTGCTATGTTCTCTGACCAACATAGGATGTGGAATAAAATGACAACCAACACAAACAAAAAGTAAACCAACTACTGGGGAATTTGAAAGTCTGCCCTGAACCAGCAGTTGACCCGGGGAGGAAATCAAGAACACAAACGTTTACTCAGAAAACAATGATGGTTAGAACACGCTGCACTGGCCCTCGGAATGTCCTCAAGGCTGCACTTTAAGGAAATTTAATGATTTGAACTTTTCATCTTTTTTGGGTTGTAGATAGAAAAATATTTAGAAAGCATTCACCTTAAGATATTGGAAACATTGTGAGGCAGCAAACCAAAGCAGAAGGGAGGATAAAAAACGTGATAAAGAGGATGAGAGGTGATTCCGAAAGATTAAAAATAGATTTAAAAAATTAAGTAACCTCAATAAAGAAAAGCAAATATTAAGTATTTGTAAATTAAATCTACAACTCAATAAAACTAAGAGGATACCCGTGGATACTTTGGAAATCAGAAAGTAAAATACAAAAACATGCCACCAGTAGCGTCTTTGAACATAGCGAAAGGACAAACATTTTACAATATAAAAGTCTGAAGTTAACTTGGGAAGAAAGAAATTTGTAAAGTTATTTAACAAAAAGTTTTCAGAGGAAGGAAGTGTGCGTCAATGACCAGGCTGGACCGTAGGGACCCCTTGATAAACCGGAACCCCGGCCCCCCCCCCCACAAAAGTTGCAGTGCAGCAAGGGGGACCGTAGCTCGCACACAGCCCTCACTCGGAGCAGAGCATTCTGGGAGGTCTCCTCACTGCGCAGTGGGAATTCCTCTGAGCTGATCAGGGGACCTTTCAAGTGACTCCTGACGCTGGAAATCACCTCTGCCTTTCTTTCTGTTTGATCTTGATCAAAACAGCTGCCGAGGTCTCTGGGGTTTGTTTTCATGTGTGTGCTCACACGCACGTGCCTGCTTATTCATGTGTTTGTGTTTGTGCACATGGGAATCCTTCCTCAAGAGCTGTCCACGTTGTGTTTTGAGAACAGTGTCTCTCACTGGCACTTGAAGAGTACCACAGGCTCGCTCGGCTGGATGACCGGCAAGCCCGAGGGACGCGAGTGTCTCTGCCCGTAACACTGGCAGCACAGTAGGACAGCCTGCGGACACGCCTGGCTCTTTTATATGGCTACTGAGGACCACATCAGGTCCCTGTGCTTGCATGAACAGGCAGGGACGTAAGCAGATACCGAGAGTGATAATCTCACGAGAGATGCCTGAATTCGGTGGGATTTGAATTGCCTGCCTACAGCAGGAGTCCTGGGCAGATGCGGTCCCGTATCTCGGGTTTATTCTCTCAGGCAAAAGGCTCCAGGGGGAAGGCTGCTCTGGGCTCACATGGCTGCCAGAGCCTGACCCCCAGGGTGCTTCGTACTTTCATCACTGTGAGTCTCAGGGGTGAATGCTAGAGCTCAGCTGCCATGTCTGCCCTCATGACACAGGAAAGGGCGGCGGGGGGGGGGGGGGGGGGGCGCGGGGGGAAAGCCCGATAAATAATCTCTTTGTGGACATCTGGACATCCATTGTTGGGCCACATGACCAGCCCCGGTTGCAAGGAAGCCTGGGGGTGGGGGGATGGGGGCGGCTGGTGGTGCTATCTTTTTGCTGGATGTAACGCCACCACGGACAGAATCAGATTCTGTTAGCAGGCAGCCAGCCCTCTCCATCATGTGCCCACATGGAGCCCGTTTGCCATCGATCTAGCAGGATGTTCCTATGCCAGGCACCACATGGGCCTTCAGAGAGAGAGAGAGAGAGAGAGAGAGAGAGAGAGAGAGAGAGAGAGAGAGAGAGAGAGAGAGAGAGAGAGAGCGAGCGCCACAGACTTGGACCACAGTCGTTAGACGGTTTGGTCCAAGTTGATGTTAAGCAGAGCAAGTGTCTCTCCTGAGCTCTGTGGTGGCCTGTGGAGACATGAGTAACCACCACCATGGCCTGGGACATGTGACCCCACTTCCTACAAGGGGAACGCTACCCCTGTTCTGGAAACATGGTCAGGGTATGGGAGCTTTAAGCCAAGTAAATGTTCCCCAAGTCAAGCCATGAGGCAGCCCTGGCATCTCTGGGCTCATTTTTTGCTTCCATTTTTACAATCTTTTTTCCACTGCCTTACCCTGGGTTTGGGGGAGGTGGGGACTTGGGGGAGAGTTGTTTCTGGTTGACTTAGCTTGGTCTGCTCTAACAGAGTGGCTCAGACGGGCTTGCACAACAGACATTTATCTCTCCCTGGCTTTCACAGGCTGTGAAGAGCAAGATCAAGGCGCCCGTTGATGTGGGGTTTTGTCAAGGGGTCCCACTTCCTGGCTTGTCAACAGCTACTTTCTTGCTGTGTGTGTGCTACAGTATTTTGTATCCATTCGGCCTACAAAGCAAATAACTGACACAGGGAGACTGGAACGTATTTTAAAGCTGCCAGCACTTCGCAGGGGTAGAGTCTGAACTGATTCTAATCTACTCGTAAACTACTAAACAAACTACTCTAAACCTTATAACATACATATACTCCAAACATTTGCCACTATGACCCCGGGGCTGGTCCACTTAGTTCCCACCATCCTTCTCCAACCAAAAAAAAAAAAAAAAAAAAAAGTCCCTCTCTAAACTTTTTCCTCTCCTCCAGGAAGTCCCGCCTTCCATTTCCTGTCCTTCTGCCCAGCTGATTGGCTAAGCAGCGCTTTATTGACGGTTGATATATTTACTTAGCATTCCTCCTCATGCGTGTTTGTGTGGCACACTCCTAAAGAGATCTCTTTCTTTTCCTCTAAATGATGGCCCCAAAAGCCACCATGAGAATCCTACCTGTGTGTCCCCAACAAGCCCGATTACCTCAAAGAGGCCCCGTCTCCAAACGCCAGCCCACCTAGCTTAGTGCTTGCACGTGGAAGTTGTTGGAAAGCACACAGCATCCGGCCCTCAGCACGAGCTTATTGGCCTGCGTGGGAAGGGGCTGCTCCCTGATACATCACCTCACTTAGTCGGGACATTTTCTCACCGTGATAACTGTAATTGTATGCAGGACGCCAATGCACTCAGGCTGAAAAACAAACAAGCAAACAGACATCACTCACAGCCGGCAGTGGCCATGAGACATAGTTTAGGCCTGATGAGACCTGAAAGGGAGAATATTGGGTGGGATTTCTTGAAATGCTGTTGCATTTCAACTTAAGGATGACTAACAGTTCTTTCAATATGCCTCTTGTGCCTAGAACGCAAAATCAATGCCTGGGAACGTAGCGGACATCTTACAGAATGAGGCTGAGGACAGCACTGGGGGAGGAGCCTGAGTGGGGGAGGAGCCTGAGTTCTTACGTCATCGCAAGCCCCTCCCCTGGAGGCCTCCTATTGGACTGCTGAGACTGGAAAGACACAACTGACTAATCTCCTATAGTTGGGTTTCTGTTACCAAGCAGCAGAATTCAAACTGAAATGAGGAAGGGACATTAAAATTTTCTTGCTACGGGGTCCTGCAAGATGGCTCGGTGTGTCAGGGTGCTTGCTGTACAAGCTTGAAACAATGTGAGTTTGATTTCCAGAACCCAAGAGGGGAAAGAGAGAACCAGGTTCTGAAATTTGACCTCTGACCTCCACACGTACCACACACACCATACACGCACACTAACAAAAGTTCTTACTATTTTTTTTTCCTAAAATGTAACATCCTTGTTTTTATACCTCTCCCCACTCAGTTCTAAGGATGAAACCCAAAGCCTTGTGCATGACAGGAAACTGGTGTAACCTTGAACTAGCTCCCCCTCCAGTGGACTGTGTGCACGTGCAGCTCTAGTTCCAAGTGGTATATGTTCCTTTTTTTTGTTTGCTCGGTTTTTTTTTTTGTTTGTTTTTTTAAGACAGGGTTTCTCTGTGTAGCCTTGGCTATCCTGGATTCTCTTTGAAGACCAGGTTGGCCTCGAACTCATAGAGATCTGCCTGCATCCACCACTGAGCCCAGCTTAGAGAAAATGGGGATTTGAACGCAGGACTTTTAGACTTAGGCTCTGAAGCCTTATTAACTGAACCATGCAAGCTTTCTTGTTTAAAGTTCTTAACATTTATTATTAAACGTCTTTCCCAGCATCTGATCTTTTAAAATTCATTTATTGGGCAGGCAGTACGGGCAATACCCTCTCCCCTGCTAGGAAGGAACTGGTGCTCTGATTCCTAGAATTCAGAGCTAAAAATAGGGGGAATGCCTGTTGTTTGTTCGAGGTTAACTGCCTGTCATTGCTGAAAATGCACCACAAGATATGAATAAGCAGAGGAGACAATGAAGAGAGATGACAAAACATGAAAATTAGCATAAAACATAAAGCCAGGAAATGACTAACAAAATAACAAACGGATACAGTAAAAATTGTTCTGCTAAAAAGTACACCTGCAGTTCAGAATGAAAAACAAAAGATGTTAGCAAATTAACCAGGGGCTTTATTCATTTTTCTTTTTTCTTTCTTTCTTTTCTTTTCTTTTCTTTCTTTCTTTTTTTTTTTAGAACAAACCCAGAATAGCAGAGAGTTTGACTGTTGTGTTAGCAGCGCTGAGAGTGCTGTGATGTGCCCTGGCTAAAAGCACAAACCCCGGGCTGAGTAGATGGCTCGGCAGGTAAAGCCCCCACCCTTCCAGGCCGCAAGCCTGATGGCTTTAAGAAAATTTTATTAATTTATTCAGATTACAACTCAATTGTTATCCCATCACTTGTATCCTCCCGTTCCTCCGGCTTAAAGCCTGATGACTTTTACGTTTGATCTTGGACTCCCCAGAGTGGAAGGAAAGACTTGACTCCCCCAGTTGTCCCGTGACCCGCTACACGTGAGCCACAGCACACCCTCTCCAGATAAAGAAATGCATTTAAACAAACAAAGGAGACCTTAAGAGTCCCTGACTTAACAGAGGAAACGATGAATCTAGCCTTTAAGATAACTCGGATCAGAGAAGTGGGTTGGGTGCAGTGGGGGCAAACTGGCTCTTCTGGGTCATGTTGACACTTGGGGAGGAGGTACCAAGAGGTTCCTTATACTCTGCTTATTTCTAAATATGTTTTAAGTTTTCCACAATAGTACATTTTTAAAAGAAAGCCTCCAAATAAAACTTCAATTTGGGTTTTTACAAAAAGATTGAAAGATCAGGAAACATTAACCCATATTCCCACATTGCAAAAACCAGCTAGAGCTGAGAGGTGCTCCGAGCAGGCCTGACCCGGTGTCCACAGGCTGCGGCCGACCTGCCCTGGCCCTGGCCACAGCCTGTGTGCACTGCCGCTGCCCTCCTGCCGCAGCCCTCCTGCCGCAGCTCTCCTGCCGCAGCCCTCCTGCCGCAGCTCTCCTGCCGCTGCCCTCCTGCGCAGCCCTCCTGCCGCAGCTCTCCTGCCGCTGCCCTCCTGCCGCAGCTCTCCTGCCGCTGCCCTCCTGCCGCAGCCCTCCTGCCGCAGCTCTCCTGCCGCTGCCCTCCTGCCGCTGCCCTCCTGCCGCAGCCCTCCTGCCGCAGCCCTCCTGCCGCAGCCCTCCTGCCGCAGCCCTCCTGCCGCTGCCCTCCTGCCGCAGCTCTCCTGCCGCTGCCCTCCTGCCGCAGCTCTCCTGCCGCAGCCCTCCTGCCGCTGCCCTCCTGCCGCAGCTCTCCTGCCGCAGCCCTCCTGCCGCAGCCCTCCTGCCGCTGCCCTCCTGCCGCAGCTCTCCTGCCGCTGCCCTCCTGCCGCAGCTCTCCTGCCGCTGCCCTCCTGCCGCAGCCCTCCTGCCGCTGCCCTCCTGCCGCAGCTCTCCTGCCGCAGCCCTCCTGCCGCAGCTCTCCTCACTGCCCTTTCCGCACCCTCCTTCACCCCATGCCATGGGTGCTGAAATGCGGCGAGGCGAAGGGAGCTGCTGGCTCTCCGTTTGTTTACGCTGCCTTCCTCCTAGACTCTTTTATGTGCCGTAAACCCTTTTTGGTTCCAGTCCAGTATTTTGAAACTCAGAAGCTAGAAAGAACCATGTCTTCCCAGTCCTGTTTCTGCCACCGTATGGATTCCCAGGAGGCAGAGAGAATGGGACACCCCGACAACATCATGTATATGTCTGTGTAACCTAGTAAGTCATGAGCGAGAGCTTCTTTACAAGAGCACAGGCCCTTTACCAGTGGCTAAGCCACTAAAGAAACACTCCTTTCCTCAATGAAGGGTGGAGCCCCGAGGCCCCTCCCACTCCCACGACAGGCCCCTCCCACTCCCACTACAGAGTGCAGCCCAGCCCAGTCTGGTGCAGGTAATCTATACACCGTGGCTGCTGTGAGTTCCGGAGTGCAACATCCAGGAAGTTAGCTAACTTCCTTCCACACCGCTCCCTGACTCCCTTTGGCTCCGCCTCTTCTTCCACACCATCCCCTAAGCCTTCAAGGAGGAGAGACTGATATTCCATTTGCGGTTGGGCATTCAACCAGTCATTTACTCGTGGTACACTGACCAGTTATGAGTCTCTGCCACCACTCTAAGCACTGCGAAGAGGGGCTTCACTGACCAAGGGAGACAGCATCACTACCGTAGGGGCACACCACACAGTGCCCTCAAAGGTGGTTTGGTGAGCATGTCGGATCCATTGGACAGAACAACAGCAGTAGCCTCCTCACTAGGGTCTGTGACCTCCTCATATGAACGTAGTTGACCCTGTGTAGCGGCAGGCCTGTTATGGGGTAATAAGCCACTTCCTGATTGGATTTGAGGCTTGCTTCACGGTAGAGAATTCATATCTGACAATGCAAACCTGATTAAAAGTCTACAACCACGACCAGCACACTGGCGCTGTGAAGCAGGAAGCCGACAGAAGGGAGGAAGCCCAGGAGATCTGATTAAGATGTGGGCGCAGCTCTACTCCCGCGCTCGCGCACTGGCAGATGCTTAGAAGCTGGAAGCTGGTCGAGGACACGGGCACAGGTGATCCTCTCTGGGTAGCAATGAGGCAGACACACCTCATCCCGCCACACTCACGTCATCCCTGAGAGACTTGGCCAGGCTCGGCGAGACACGGCAACCTGTGCTCACTGCAGCGTCGTTCGTGGTGTGGATAAGTTGGATACACTGTTATATGCAAAGGATGAAAGGCACACTCTGGAGGAAGTCCACTAACAGGATGCCGGAACAATCCCTGAGCATGGCGTGTACTGGCGAAAGGGAAGAGGTGATAAGAAGTCTCCAGCAAAGGCCACTTATGTGCCTATTTACACATGTGCACCATGCTGGGTGTGGTGGCGCACGCCTTTAGTCCCCACACTCAGGAGGCAGAGGTAGGCGGATCTCTGTGAATTCGAGGCCAGCCTGGTCTACAAAGTGAGTCCAGGACAGCCAAGGCTACACAGAGAGACCCTGTCTCGAAAACCAAAACCAAAACCAAAAAAAAAAAAAAAAAAAAACACAACAAATAACCCCCCCAAAAAAAAAACATGTGCACCATAACACCCACATTAAAGCTTGGAAGCCAATAGAAAACAAGTTGATGGGACAGGAAAATCATAGGAATGGCCTTTTGGGGAGGAAGATATGAGATCAGGCATTGAATGGAGGCGTAGAAAAATGAGTCCCGCCTGTACAAATAGGGCTAGTATGCCTTGAACCCAGTGGGGCGGCTAACTTACTCTGAGCACAAACAGAACACCAAACCAAAACAAAACCTGAGTTAATATTTAATGCCTGTGGCGAGGCGAGTGGAGAACGTCCCAGCCAGGGCCTGAGGAGAGGAGACAGAGGGGCAGTGGCCCCGGGGGAGGCTATGGAGGTCCTGGGGTCTGGGGAGCTGGGCCTTGGGCCGCTCTAGGGGAAGCCTGTGGCTCAGTCCTGTAACCTTTAACCTGGCCATTGCTTATCTCACTCTGGGGTCTCTCTGTGCCATCGGCTTGACTTGCTTTAATCACAGATGTCTGGCTTCCTTCAGGCCCTGCCCAGCGTTCTTAGAGAAACTGACGGCTGACAAGATTTTCCCTCAGAGATTGTCTCTGCATGACAGATTGTCTCTGCATGACGATTTCAACCTGTCCTAAACCTGAGCCCTCTCGGTCAGGGTCAATAGACCTGGGGACAAATACTTCATCATGTTGTTAACTGCCGCAGCACCAAAGCCATAGTGAGTAGCCTCACCTTGAGAGATGAAGGTGAGAAAGACAGATGATGAGCTATTTTCTCTTACTAATCCATCTTTCTTCCATCTTCCACCCTCTTTCGGCAGCCAGCATGCCACTTTCCGTGCTGAGCCCCTGCCAGGCACTGTGTGGGGGCCCTGCAGCCACCTGCCCCTGAGTGTGTTCTACCGGAGAGTGAGGGCTTTGTGGAGAGCAAGTGCCCCCTGAGACACAGAGATGAGACCACCTCGGATGGGAAACTATCAGAGGTGCCTCTCTGGCTGAAGTGTGCAGGGCTGGGTCTGGAAGCCCTGTGGGAGCCACTGGACAGGGACAACAGGGAATGACGCCACTGTCAGAAGAGCAAGTGCCAGCTGGGCGAGCACAGCATGGAGAACGGATGCCATAGGTCATCCACGCATCCGGATTTGGATCAACAAGGGCCTCGGTTCTCTCTTTTGAAAGCCGGGACCACAGTTTATTTGGCACATTTCCTGTCTGGCCCGGTTTCGGTGTGGAAGCCCCATTTCTGAGTCTTGACATGAAGAGTGAACAATGGAACGGATCCTCCTCTTTACTTGTGTTTATTTTTCTCAGCTGGTGTCTCCTGTGGTCCAGGATGGCCCTGAACTGGCCGTGTATCGGATATGCCCTTGGACTTCTGGTCCTCTCGCCTCCACATCCCTATTTTTAGGATGACGGGTCGCGATGCCTAATTCATGTGGTGCTGGGTGTCAGATCCGTGTGTACTAGGAAGCCCTCAGCCAAACAAGCTACCTATACAGTCAGGAAGCTGAGCTCCCACCAGTGCCTCAAACTCACCACCCCGAGGGAGACCCGCACAGCTCTGGTGGGTGTGCTGTTCACTGAAGAGGCAGTGGAGGCAACAGAGGTGCCCCGAGTCTCAGTCTTACCCAGGTTTCCAGTCTGAGGGGCTGTGTATACCTGGCAGAGCCAGGCTGGCACCGGGCAGGATGGAGCCGAGATCCCTGTCTCCTAGTCCTTAAGTTCAAGGTTACATGGTGCACGACCACCAAAACAGAGCCGAAGGGACAGGATGTGCTGTGGAGCCAGCCTCCGAGACAGCATCTGCCTTAGTTTCTTGCTTGAGGTGCGCACTGTGGAAGAGCCCAGCTTCCCCCGTGGGGTAGGAGAGTTCGAGCAGCCACCTCGGGGGCCTCTGTGATGGGGGATGGAAGCCTCCTGGCAGCCACCATGTGAAGAATCACAGAGGCTGCAGATCCTCTGGTCCCATCGGGCCCCCGTGATATGCTGCCCGACTGTTCAATTTCTTGACAACAACTCCAGGAGGAAACCCTGCCGCCCAGACCCCTTGGGAGACGATACGTGTTGGGATTTTGTTCGAGTTGCTATGTTGGAGGGTAATTTATTATAGCAGGGAGCAGGTAGGTCATCCAAGGCATTTGGCTTTCAGCTTTGTGTTTGGGGTGGCTTCCTGGGCTGCAGTTTTGCTGCCACTGCCAGAGAGGAAATATTAAGCCTCCCCAAATGTCTTCCTTCCCTCAGCCTGAGGCAGCCAACAACAGACGTAGAAAGAAGTCCTCACAGCACTTTCCTTATCTGACTAGATCAGGATACCACACCTGTTCCCTGCCCAGAGGCCTCCTGGCTGGGCACCAGGGCAGTCCAAAAAATGATTATGTAAATACACCATTTCGGCCTTTCAAAGACGACTCTGGTTAAATTTGCCTGTAGATGGTCTTTCCACAAAGATAGGCCTTGTCTTTTCTGCTCTCTATTTAAGGTCAGCTTGTTCACAGGCCTCTACTCAAATCTAAATTGGGAGGGGAATTTTTTTTTTCTTCCCCAATATTCTTAACTGGGAGAAACCCATGGCCACAGGCTATGGAAACTCCAGTGCCAGGTGTTTGGTCATGCTTGGCTGGGTACCTGTGTGTGGAGAAGCTGCTGTCCCCTGCTACCTTAAGTTTTGTTTTTTGTTTTGTTTTGTTTTGGTTTTTTTTGTGTGTGTACTCAGCTCTGCTCTAAACACTTTTCCAATAGGAAGACACTTATCGCCTTTGTTTTCAGGTGAGGATGGTGGGGCCCTGAGTTTAGGCAATCCACCCAAGCTTACACAGGCAGTGAGTATCTGTGCCTCTGGGGCACTGTTTCTTGTCCTGGCCTCTAGAGGTTGGACAGGTTTCTGTGTATTTTGGGTCAGTCTCAAGGATCCATATCACGTTCCAAGGAGGCCAGGCCACATCCTGACCGAGGGAAGGATCTCAGGGACCCAACTTCCAGGCCTTCTCCCTGTGAACAGACCCTGAGGGTCCACTGTCTCCTTCCTGGGGACCAAGTGGCTCTTGACCCACATTGTATGAAGCCTTTAGGGTGTGCCTTGCTTGAGTGACTTTATTTAGCTCCGTTCTGAGTGTAAAGTTAGAGGCAGGGTACATCTGCATCTCACTTCTGAGCGTAAATGCCAAAGCCTCTCTCGAACCAACTCTCAGGTGCCGATCAAGAATTCACTCGCACAAAACAAAAAGGTGCCACCTATGAGCTCACCTTAGTAGATTGGGAACACACAGGCGCATGAGTATATTAAAACCATATCGGGAAAACCAGGCCCCCAAATCTAGTGAACATAGCAGAATGACAGACAGACAGTATCCTCACTGTGTGGAGGCTTGAGTGAAAACAGCCCTCACAGTTCATATATTTAAATACCTGGTCCCCAGTTGGTGCAACTGTTTGGAAAGAGTTAGGTGGCGTGGGCCTGTTGGAGGAGGTGTGTCACTGAGTTTTGAGGTTTTGAAAAATCCATGCCATTCCCAGTTAGCTCTGTCTTATGGTTGTGTCTCAAAGATGTGAGCTCTCGGCTCCGGCTCCAGCATCATGCCTGCCTACCTGCAGCTGCGCTCCTTGCCGCGATGGCCACGGACCCAAACTCTCTGAGGCTGTGAGCCCCAAATAAGCCCTTTCTTCTATAGGTTGCCTTGGTCGTGATGTCTTATCACAGCAATAGGGAAGTCACCAAGACGTACTTGGACCCCATAAAAAGAAAGGCGCTCTACACTGCGGTAGAGACAGGGAGAGCCCCAGTGAGCTGTCACGCAAGCGTATGTGCACCACGTGGCACTGAGAGAGAACTCCCAACTGTCCCCATTGCTTCAGCTCTCAGTGCTCCCTAGTGACTGATGGTGTCTACTTAGGTTACTGTCCTGAAGGTCACGGGAAGGGCCTGCGGCTCAGCTCTGCAACCGTGGGTGCTAGTATCGAACAACTCCCCCTGCATCTGTGGCAGTCCTGACTCCAGCCAGGGTCCTTCGAACACTGCGACCTCTTTAACCCCTTTGTAGCCAATATTTAACACCTGAGATCTGATCCAGGTTATCTCCCCTGACCGCATCAACAGCAGCCAGCGGCAGTGGAGGAGACAAGTGGCCCTCTTCTCTCTCTGAGCTCCATTCTGCCCCGTCCGCCTCTCTCCGGGCTCTGATATTTATCCCCTCACAATAGTCCACACAATGAAACTAACTGCAGCTGGCAAAGACCATGCCTTTCTCAGAGCCATATGAGGCAAATAGTCTACTGCTGTGGACAATCCCATATCCCACAGCTGGGATTAAACAGAAACATGTTTATAGGACATAATGGAGAAACCACAACCTCCAAAACAGCCACTCTTCTACCACCAGCTCCCTGCCAGAGTGTCCCACACCTCCTCAGTTCCTAGGCCAGTGCTTCTTGTCCGAGGCATTTTTGTCTCCCCAGTTTTTTCTTCTACAATGTGTTTTTACCTTGATCATATCCCCCCCCACACACAATCCTCTCTTGTACCCTCTGATTTCCAACAACCCCCTTTTTCATCCCAGGAAGACCCTCTCCTACTTCCATGTTTTATATATTTCTTTTCATCTCTCACATTTCCCCCCAGTCTATTGTGTCTTATTTGGGTTGTCTTATGTCTCTATGAGCACAAGGTGGGGGCCATTTACTTGAGCAAGGACAATTTACCAAGCTGGGCGTGGTGACCCATAGGATTAATCCCAGCACTTGGGAGGCAGAGGCAGGTGGATCCCTGAGTTCGAGGCCAGCCTGGTCTACAGAATGAGTTCCAGGACAGCCAAGGCTACACAGAGAGACTCCATCTTCATCCCTTGCGCCCCCCCTCCAAAAAGGGGGAGCCAACTCACCAGTAGTCACACCACTGAGTACAGTGATTTTCCAGCACCCATTATATTTCTTTAGCTCCTTAGGGAAAGGTGGGGCTTTTTCGGTGTCACAACCATCCATGCAGGAATGCCAGCTGGTTTGCTTTTGTGAAGGAAACAGCCACAGCTGTTCATGGGTACAACAGCCACATCCTGTCCAGAGGACAGATTGATTCTTCCCAGATCTTCCACCCTTCCCACCCTTTCTTCTGCAATGTTCCCGAGCCTTGGAGAGGGTGGTGTGGATGTCCCACTTTGAGCTGAGCACCCAAAAGACACTTCGATGGTGACAACCAGAAGGCTACGATTGGCATCTAGGGAGCAGAAGGCAGAGATGTGGCTTCTTAAATCATTCTCAAATGAGGACAGTGCCTCAGGACCGGCGCGACCAGGTCCAGTGGGCCCACAGTGGCAGGAGGGAGAAACCGGGCAGGGCCCACCCACAGTATCCTCCCAGCCATTTGGCTGCTGTCGCAGTGTTAGTCCAGAGTCTTTGGTGGGGGGTGGGGGCGAGGCCTGGGGTGGGGGCGGGGCCGGGGTGCTCATCTTCACTGAAGACGCCACACAGAAGAGTTTGTACTGCATCCACGAGTTCTTGGAAATATTACAAGAATGCTGAGGCATGAGCAGAGCTCACTGGCAGTATTTTGTAGCAGGCCTGGAGCTGAGCACTTTGCATATTTTATCTTGTCATTCTCCTAAGTCAGACTTGGTGCTATTATTATCCATATTTTATAGGCCGGGAAATGGAGGCTTGACAGTTCCCTTGAGGTCACAGAGCTCTGAAACGGTTTCTGGCTCGCCCAAGCACCGAGAGACACACTCACGCTAAATAAGTTTGGTAAGTTCTCAGGGAGAGCTAGCTCGAAGCTCACCCTAAACCTGCCTGTGCCCTTGTCTGGGGACACGGGCATTTGAGGCCCTCCCCTCAATGGCACGGTGGCAGCCCAGTCTCTGAGAGACAGCAGAGAATGTCTTGACCTTCTTGGGGAAGGAAGAGAGGAGAGAGAAGGGAGAAAGGCATTCGTTTCGGTACAGAGGCAGTTGGGGCAGAGACCTGGCAGCAGAGTGATGACTTTATATTATTTATTATGGCAAGGGAAAGAATGGGAGGATTGTGTCTAAGCCATAAATACCCTCCTTTGATCTGTGCACGTCAGAGCTAAATGAGTCACTCTTCGGCCTCAGAAATTAACGATTGTCCTAGTTATCGCCCTGGATGACCTTGTAGCATTAGCATTTTCCACTATCTCCTGCAGAGTAACTGTGCCAGGCTTAAATTGGGTCCTAGAAGAGATGGGGGAATCACCCATAATTCCTATGGGTGTGGTTTCTTTTCCTTTCCCAATCTCTGTTTAGAGATGGGTACTGGCCTCCAGGCCTCCAGCCAGCAAACTGCTAGAAGCAGACCGCAGCCTTCAAACCCAGGCCGGAGATATGACCCAGGTGAGGGAAGCCCCCAGTAATGTGCTCTGCTGCCCGGGGTCATCTGAAAACAAGAGGGTGCCTGCTGGGCAGTTAGCATCCCACTTCCCACAAGCCGGGCCCCAGTCAGGTAAGGAAAAATCTTTGGCGTCCCTTTTGTCCTCTTGCTTTTGTAACCCTGCCCCACCCCTGGGAATTTGTTCCCCAACTACAAAAACGTCACAAGCAAAGACATCACGTGAATTTTCCTTAGGCTGATAGGGAGCCAAGGCCACAGAACCCCAAGGAGAGACCTCTCTGTGTTGACGGTTTCTCAGCATCAGACCCAAGGGTAGGGGCTGCGGAGATGGGCCTATTAGGGGTTCATGGTGGAGGTCAGGGCTACGGGAGGGAGGACGAATTGCTGAAGGTCCTAGTGCTGCCATTCAGGTTGGGAGAGCCAGGCGAGAAGACAGGACTTATGGATCCAGCTTTTGCGTAAAGTATCCTGCTTGGTGTCTTCCTCTTAAGAGCTTCAGGAAAGACTCGTTCTTGAAGAGAGAAGGAGGGGGGAAGGGAGGAGGAGGAGAAGGGGGGAGGAGGCAAGGGGGAGGCAGACAAGGAGGAGGAAGAGGAACGAGAATTTTCTGATACCAGCCTGCTTTCCGGAGTAAAGAATCTGAGCAATGGTGCCATCTTGTGGCTATGAGTAGGAATTGCAACCATCCCCACCCACCCATCACGGCCTATTTTAACTGAAAGTGTAAGAAAACAGCAGTCATTCTTGGCTCTACGCTAGACAACTATAACTCCATACTTGGTCTATTGGTTCACATGACTATCCCGGAGAGATGATTTGAGTCAACCCTAACAGTAAGATTCCTTCGCTCAACTCAGTACACTTTTACCAAATGTTATGATGTGTCAAGCATTTTCCTAAGACCTGGGGCCGGACTGTAAGTAAAAACCACACATTCTCGCACTTGACATTTTATTCGGAGAGACGGATTTTCTTACCGGAGTTGTTTGGGTCACAGCATGGGCTCTGGCTGCCCAGCAACCTCCTCAGCCCATTCCTCATCAGCAGGCCAATCAGAGACGTAAATACAGAGAGAAGCCGAGAAGGATGCGCTCCCTGTGGTCACAGCGGCAAGAGGAGCAAATAAAGAGGCGCCATAGCCCCCAGGTCCTCTGTGGGGGTCCTGACATGGAGCTCAGGATGAAAAAGGACAAGAGGTCCACATCGCCGAGCAGTCCTGGGCACGTGTGGTCCAGCCATCACGGCTCCAGTCTGTCGTGCTGAAGTCCCCTTCGGAGACACAAGTTCCTTCCTACCTTCATCCTGTCTTCCTCCCAGCGCGACAGTCTTAGGGTTTTCCAGTTTCGTGGGGACCGTTATTTCAATAGTCTGATAGACAAAGTGGGGCGCGAGGGCCTTTCTTAGAACCGCTTTGCCTGGGGCTGGAGATGTCGCTCAGCTGGTGGAGGGCTTGTGGGGCATGCCGGCGCACCGAGGATCCCGTCCTCAGCACGGCAGAAAACGACAAACTGGGTGTTGCGTTGCGCGGCACGTGCCTGTAGCCCCGGTACTTTGGAGGCTAGGGGATCAGAAGTTCAAGGTGGTCTTCAAGTAGGGAGTTTGAGGCCAGCTTGGGATACATGAGACCCTGTCCCCAAACAAACAGATAAGATAGAATATCTTTGTTCATGTCAGGCATAGTCAATATACAGTGCAGTGGGAGCGATAACATGTATGTAATGGGAAATGAATCAGGGACCAGAACTTTTCAGACAGGGGCCATGGGTCGAACACAGGTTTTCCTGAGAAGGCGGCATTGGTGCTGAGGCCTGAGTAAAGTGAGGGAGCAGGCAGTGACTCCTGGGTGAGTTAGCAGCTACAGGAGGCAAAGCCATCAGGTGGTCTAGGGGTGTAGACTTAAAACTTCTCTCACTAGCATCTTAATCTTCCTCCTCCTCTTCTTCTTCTTCTTCTTCTTCTTCTTCTTCTTCTTCTTCTTCTTCTTCTTCTTCTTCTTCTCCGTTTTTGGTTTTTCAAGACAAGGTTTCTCTGTATATCCTTGGCTGCCATGGACTCACTTTGTAGACAAGGCTGGCCTCGAACTCACAGCGATCCACCGGCCTTGTCTGCCTTTTGAGTGCGGGGGTTACAGGCCTGCACCAGCACTCCCAGCTCCTAAGCCTTTTTAAAAAAAAAAAATAACCAAACACCTTAGCGGAGCATGTGGGAAGTCATTCTAGATCCAGTACCTTTGGCCTACCACCCCCTGACACCACCTTTGGGTGTGAGCCCTCCAGTGGACCTCACTGAGCATTCTCTTTGCCCCAATTATTGGCCTGCCATCTGCTCCAAGTGCCGGTTCTGCTAGCCTGCCTTTGTTTACAATCGAGGAAGGCCCCAGATCATCATCTGAATACCTCACTAGGCCAGCCAAGTTAAAAAAAATTTTTTTTGAAACAACTCTTTCAAAATATAATCCTACGTAGAAATCTAGTTAGCGGCCAGTCCCTCCTGTTGCTGCCAGACTGCTCTAGGTCTCTCTCGTTCTGTTTGCTGTCAACAGACATGCTCTGCAGGCTTGCTTCCCAAGCGTCACCTAGAGCGCCACACGGGGGCGGGCTGCAGGCAGAGCGGAGCCATTTTCCCCGGTGGCTCAGCTTCTGCGGCCAGGAAGCGCGCTGCGCACAGCTGGAATTGCTCGGAGCCAGATCGCTATCGCGCCTGTTTGGCACAGGACTCCAGGGGTGCGAGCCAAGCGTTTCCTGAGTGGCCTCTGGCTAGATGAGGGGACTGGTCTTAGCAGGTTACCAGCCGCGGAAGGTCAGGAAAACCGGCTACAAGAAATCTGAGAGCTGCTTCTGCATCCACAACGCCCAGCTCGGTCCTGAGCAGTTGAGCGTGGTGACCCGACTTTTTCCAGACAGCATTTGGAAAGGCAAACTCAAATGACCTCTGCTAAACTAATAGTAACAGTATGATACGGGAAAAAAAGAAAAAGAAAAAGAAAAAGAAAGAAAGTAAGCAAATCCAGAAAATCCTTCTCGGGTGTTAAGTCACGCTGTCCCTGTGGACGAACCCTTTCCTGTTTTGCAACTGCAGCAGCTTCCTTATTTGGGTGTGTTCCTTTCAGGAGAAGCTGGGATGTTCCATCCATAAGGAAGTCATTGGAAGAGAAAGGACAGCTTGTTCCTTGTAACCTTCAGTGTTGGACAAACTCAGCTGGAGCAGCTGTGTGTTCCTGCTCTTGGCTTTTTGAAACAAGGAACTTGTCCTGACTGATGCTGTCATGTGACTTGTGTTGTTGCCTGAGCCTGGGGAGAGGCAGTGTGGAGGGTTCTTTTTTCTTTTTCTTTCTTTTTTGGTTAAGATTTATTTATTATGTATACAGTGCTCGTGCTGGCCAGAATAGGGCGTTAGATCACATTACAGACAGTAGTGAGCCACCATGTGGTTGCTGGGAATTGAACTCAGGACCTCTGGAAGAGATGCAAGTGCTCTTAACCTCTGAGCCATCTCTCCAGCCCTGTGGATCAGCATTCTTCTAGGCAAGGCCTGGGCCTGTGTGTAAGCAAGGAAGACTGTTATGGACTGCTTTGACCTGAATCCAGCCTGACGCACAGGACCAGCAGCCTCAGCACACGGACTCCCAGTCAGAACATGGGCAGCCAGGGAGAGAATTATTAATGTGCCAACCTCTAGCAAGGGTCTCCATGACCTCTGCCCCAAGACTTCTGCCCCATGACCTCTGCCCTATGACCTCTGCCCCTGTGTTTTCACTTGCTGGAGGGCGAGTGTTGGGGAAAACAGCGTGGTCTAGGACCGGCAGTGTTGGCACGGCTTAGTGAAGGATTCTCGGGTGCAGATGTGGGAGTGCAAATAGCCGCAGCATTTCACAGATGCAAGTGTGCTTTGTGTATCCTGGCCCAAGCATTGCTGCCAATCACTGGGGGTTGAGGACCACCCCGCCCCTTTTCACTCCTAAAAGTATGCTATCAAGCTGGGAAGCATGGCAGTGTGCAGGCAGATACAGTGCTGGAGAAAGAGCTGAGAGTTCTACATACAGATCTGCGGTAGCAGGAAATGAAATGAGAAGTACTTCCTCCAACAAGGCCACACCCACTCCAACAAGGCCACACCCACTCCAACAAGGCCACACCTCCTAATGGTGCCATTCCCAACTATACTATAGAGACCATTTTCTTTCAAACCACCGCATGGGTATCTTTGACAATGTCTGTTGACATGGGCACCTGTGTGGACCTTACCTGTGAGACCAAGGTCCTAGCTAGTATCGCATTGGAGCCACCAGTTACACCAACCTTGTGTGTGCACTTTTCTCAAGAGAGAAAGTGTGAAAATGCTTAACCCTTAGCTCTTTAAAAGTTTTATTTACTGAACATATTGCCAAATAAAATACCTCAAATTGATAATTAATGCTGAAGTCAATAAAGTATTATTATTAATGAATAACTATATTAATGTTAATGAAAAGCTAAAGAAAACTTTAAGGTGATAGGGTCAAAATTACATAAGTTTTTTTTAAAGTTATATTTTTACACCATGTATGCTCTACCACTTTCTTAGTTTTTTTTTTCCGTTATTGAGATAGAATACCCTGACAGAAGCAGCTTAAAAAGGAGAAAGGTTTGTTCTGCTCACAGTTCAAGGGCTCAGTCCATCGCAGCGGGAACTCGAGGCTGTTGTCACTTTGCATTCATAGTCAGGAAGCAGAGAACAGTGGATGCGTTTTGGCACTCAGCTCACTTTACACCTATACAGCCTAAGGTCGCAGCCTAGGGAGTGGAGCTGTCCGTAGTGGGCATGTCCTTCCGTCCGTAGTGGGCATGTCCTTCCTTCCGTAGATAATATAATCTCAGGCATGCCCAGAGGCTCATCACTCAGGTCATTTTAGATACTATCAACATCAACCAACCATCAAATCTGGGCTGCTGAGGCAGCACGTTATATACCTCAGCCCAGCTTTGAACTCGCCTTGTAGCTCAGGCTGGCTTCTAAACCACATTCTTCCTGTCTTTGGCTCCTGAGAGCTGAGATTACAGGTACAGACTAGTACACCCCAGCTATAAATTATTACCTGACAACAAATAAATCAGTGTGTTAAGACAGTTGACTTAGGCGTCTGCAGTATTGACTTCATCATACGGTCCTGGCCCAGTGCTGATGGAGATCCTCTGTTTACCAACCTCTGAAACACTGTGCGAGTCGGCGGGTCACTTGTAGATTAGAAGAGGATAGCATGGGGAAGCCAGAAATCAAGGATGGAATTCTGTACGGAAGTGCAGAAAATGTGGGTAGGAGGGGATTTCACACGCCCAGGGAGAAACCGTGAATTCTGCAGCCAGCGTGATGCCAGGATGGAGCGCTCAGAGACACCATGGTCACAGGCAAAGGGCTCGAGAGCTCTGGACACAAGCGGCACTAGATGTCCTCTGTACGCCGCAGAGAAGACCAGGAGAGACGTGACCTTGACCTTGGCATAACAGAAGAGTGGCATCATTTTCAGAGCGGTGGAGCCTGAGGAGGCAAGATCCCTTTAGACAGAGCAAGTTCCCGTCCTGGAATTCCTCTGTACGCTCCTCACCATCTCACACATCCCTGAGCCTTTGCTTTACTTGGAGTTCTCCTACCTGAAAACACGGTCCCCGGGAGCTCTCAGCGCTCCACTCTAGGCTCATGGAGGAGGAAGGGCTCAAATAGGACCAAAAATAATGGAAAGATAAGAGTGCCTCGTACCATGTCCTATGAGCTGGTTCCTGTGGGAATAGGGATTAAACCCAATACCTCATATAGAAGGCTGACTGCTGCGGAGGCACGGTGCGTGGCAGAAAGGCCGAGAAAAGAGGGTAGGACTGCAGCAGTCCTTCACAGGCTAGCTGCGGAAAGGCACCACTAGAGGGCGCCTTTAACGGTTACGCTGGTACACAGGACCCCGACTGTGTTTCCTTCTCTCTGCCTCCTGCTCCACAGACCACACGTTGGTGCTACCCATGGTGTCCCCTTACGATGGACCCCAAAACACAGAACCTCTGAGGCGGTGAGTAAAAATAACCCTCCCTCCTTTGTTTCTTCCAGGTGGCCGGTCATGACTAGGTAAAATTAAGTAATCCAGACCCTTAGTCTGTACGGGCTCTGGGTAGGGGTCCCCAGGGAGGCGGGGGCGACTAGGAGTGAGTATCCCTGATGTACCGACCCCTAAGGGGAGGCTGTCCTCCAACCACAGTCTGCATGCCAGTGTCTGTTGAGCTTCTTTGGGGGAATCCTTAAGTCACTGGGGTGAAGAGAAGGGTGGCGCCTATCCCGTGGCCGGCCATCTTCTACATAAAACTGGGAGGAGGGTGGCATGGACAGGGGGATTGACAAAAGGTCACTAAGGAAATCAAATGTTTCCTAGTCCCACCATGAAGTGCATCTCCTGATGGGATTCAGGTCCCTAGAGCGAGGTGAGTGATGCTTGAGTCAAGTTGAACTCTTTTGCTGCATGTTAGACACGGTAACCTTCATTTTACTTAACTTTCAGAGGAGCCCTACTAGGCTGCTGCTGGGTGGGGCCATACGTAATCCCCGCCTCCCCGTCCCAACACCAGAGATCCAAGGCCAGAACACAAGGTTCAAATCCACAGTGCTGCCTCCTGTGCCTGGTGTTAGTATATGGGCAGTCTGGATAGCCTGCGTCTGAGTTGCTTAGCAACCGCTGATATCATCAACTGCCACTGCGGCCAGGATAAAAGAACCGCCAGCAGGGCGTGGTGGTGCACGCCTTTAATCCCAGTGCTCAGGAGGCAGAGGCAGGTGGATACCTGTGAGTTCGAGGCCAGCCTGGTCTACAAAGGGAGTCCAGGATAGCCAAGGCTAACACAGGGAGGGCCTGTCTCGAAAAACAAACAAACAAACAAACAGAACTGTCAGCCATTTTCCTCTACCCCCCCCCTCTCTGCCTTTATACAATAAATCTCTTCACATCAGATCTGTTGCGTGGCCTCTATATTTATCAATATTATAACACTTGGGCCACCAAAAAGCTTGGCACTAAGAGCCTGCCCGAGAAGGCTGGAACAAGCTCCATTGAACACGACTGTGGAAAGATCCAGACCGAAAACTGTCAGTGTTTACAGTTTGCTCTTGCCAGGCCAGAGAGAGAGTCAGGGTTGGCGTCTGTCCTCAGAGCTTGCTGGGCTGCCCCTTCACTAAGCCTAGATGACCTGCCTCAGTTAGCAGAGGCTGCCTCATGTGCTCAAAGTCACTTCTTCCTGCTCAGAGGCCACCAGCGGTTGTACCATCCTAGGTAATTCAGAGCACTTCATTGTTGGTTTTGGTGACTTTTTCTTGTGGTCTGTCTCTGTCTGTGGGATGCACATGCCAGCTTCATCCGACTCCTTTCCTGCTCATCCGCAGGAGTCTGCTTGCTGGCACTCAGTGTGTTGCCAAGCGGCCATCTTGGATCAGCTTTTGTTTGGGGCCTGCAGCACATGTAAGCTCCACTGGAGAATAGCTTGTGAATTTTGTGAGATGGGGCTTTAGCTAAGGAGAAGGGCTTTGGCGCGCCCTTCTCCTAGCTGTGGATATTTGGCTCATGCGGCACTGAGGGTCCAGCAGGTTAAGGAGAACCGGGCACTCCCTCTTCCCTGCAGGAGGCTCCTCCCTCGCTTTTGACATCCTCATCCTCTTCGGTTAAAGCAGCAGGTTGGAGAAACCTATGAGGGTTAAAGCAAACGTTTACCCTGTAGCCTGTGTTCTGTAGGTGGTGATGGTGGTGGTGCTGGTGGTGTGGTGGAGGTACTGGTGCTACTGAGCCAGTAGAAGCTCAGGAAATGGATTCTGGTTTAGCTAAAATGTGTGTGCCATGGATTCCCACCGAGCGTTTGGGGATCATGCCACGGAAGCTGGCATGTAACGAGCAGGAGGGCAACACCCCTCCCCTGGTCCTTTTCCTTGGTCCTTGCCAGCACCGTGTGAAGCCATTTGGCATCCTGAAGAGCATCTCTTTTCCTTGCCTCACATTTTAAAACACATCAACACTGTTCTGGCAGCGACCTGTGTGGGAGCCGCGACCTGCGTGGGAGCCGCGACCTGCGTGGGAGCCGCGACCTGCGTGGGAGCCGCGGGCGCTCTGCAGCGGGAGGCGCTGCTGCATCTGTGACCTCCCGGCTGCTGGGGTTAGAGGCTTCCCAGGTTAGCCCCCCTGCTGGGGTCCTAGGTAGACCAGCCCATCTTCTTACTGCTCGAGCTTGTAGTCCAGGTGCTAAGGAGCAGCAGAGGCCTGGGGCTTCTTCGTGACAGTTGAGCTTCGCTGAGCACAAGACTTCCGGTTTCAGGGTCTGAGGACCTGGCTCCATGAAGAAAGGGCTTGCTGTGCAAATGTGAGGACCCGAGTTCCATCGCAGTACACGTGTAAGTGACAGACATCCTGGAAACACGTTTACAGTCCCTGCACTTGGGAGGCAGGGACAGGAGATCCTGCGGGCAAGCTGGCTAGCTAGACCGGCCAAACCGACAAGCTTTGGATTCAAGTAGGAGACCCTGCCTCAGTATATAAGGTGAAGAGTGACGTTAATCTGTGGCCTCCACATGCACCTTCATACACACATGTACCACTGATCACAGACATGTAAACATGCACACACACACATACAAGATTCAAATAAAGCTGTCAAGCCAATCAGAAAAAAAAAAAGCTTGGGTTGTCTGAGTTCTTAAGAGATACTGGTCGCAAAGGAGGGCCCGGGAGCTAGGAGTTTTACAGTGCCACGTTGCTCTGATTACTGGTGATCAGAGGGCGGGTAGCCATAGCTCAGTGGCAGAGCTCTTCACAACATGTACAGGGCCCCACGTTCTATCCCGAACACTGCACACAAGCAGAAGAGACAGAACCAGCCCAGTGTGGTGTGGCGCACACCTTTAATCCCAGCACTTGGGAGGCAGAAGCAGGCTGGTCTCTGAGTTCAAGGCCAGCCTGGTCTACAGAGTGAATTTCAGGATAACCAGGGCTAACAGAGAAACCCTGCTTCAAACAAACAAACAAACAAAAACCCAAAACAAAACAAAAGAAAAAGAAAAGAGAAGAAAGAAAAGAAATGGCAAGAGCCAAGTTCCCACATGTTTGAAATCAAGAGATGCTGCGGTTTATCTATTCTGAGAACTCACATTGACCGTGAATCCCCACGGCAAGGGAGCAACAGAAGAGCAGTGTGGGAGATGGGAGGAGATACTTCCTGTCTCCAGAGCTGATGTGCTCTGTGCCACCTCAGGGCTCTGCCAGCACGAAGGCCATCACCAGACATAGCCTCTCCACCTTGGAGCCAGACAGCGAGTCAAAAGAAGTGAACATCTTTTCTTGACTGTGTTTTAAGTTAGCACAAAAAATAATAGGATGTATTATGGTGTTTTCATGCATATATGTCATTGTTCATGCTCACACACACACACACACACACACACACACACACACACACACACGCACACATACAGGCATGCATGCAATGCACAAACACACAGGCACACATACATGCATGCTTGAGCAAACATACACACACTCACACACAGGCACACACATGCACAGGACATATGCATGCACATATGCATGCACAGACACACTTACATGCATGCACTCTTGAGCAAACACACACACACACATGCACACACAGGCACTCACTCATGTACCCACACATCTTTTAAAAACCTAGGCATTTGTCTCCTTAACATGTGATTCTGCTCTCTGCCTGTACTTGGCATTGTGGGAGAGACTGCTGGAGAGGAGGAGACAGGAGACCTGAGCTGTGGTTCCAGCCTGTGACGCCTTCATTTTTGTTGGGTTGAGCCAACTAGGTGGATGACTGACACACAGCAGAGCTTGCAGGGGGCCTGTGTTTTATGAATCTTATAGGAGGAAAAACTTGTAAAGAAGATGGAAGAAAAGAACTTATCCAGGGTCCCGAGTTTCTGGAAGTGGGACCATCACCTCTGCAGTGACAGGTAGAAGCCTGTTCTGCAGATGGCCGCATTTACCTGTTGAAGGAATCCAAGGAATGTTGCCCCCAAATGTAACCGGCTTTTCAATGAAAGGTACCAGGCCTCAGCGGACACTGGAAGAAGCTTTACTTTGAAAGTCTCTTCTCTACCTAATGAGCAGGTCACGTCAGCCTAAAGGGATGCAGTTGCATTTAATTTCCCCCCCGCAGGGATGCCATCAACCAGGGAAGAGAAAGAGGGCCCAGGAGTGTCCTCACACCCAGTGACACTGACACAGGCTACTCATCGCCTGCGGGCTTTAGCCCACACCAGAGAAAACAGTTGGCCTCTATTGTCTGTCTTTGGGACATTCAGTTACCTTGAAAATCACTCACTACCTCTCGGGCTGGCTGCATTCCAGATTTCCCACGCCTCCGAGAGGGAGCACTCTGGGTAACTGCCTTTTTGAGCTGCCCCAGCGCACACTACGCACCTTGTGTCACCTGTCCATAGCCAAGGGCCATAGCTGCAGAGGGCAGAGGGGGCATTTTTCCTAGGAGCTGCATCTAAGATAGTTTCAGGACCTTGGGAGACAGGGACAGCTGTGACTGTGAGCTCTGACCTTGCCCAGCACCTTCCTACCATGATGTCCTAGCAAAGCAAGGGCTGGGGAGGCTGGGGGCAGGGGAATGTGAGGTGGTGTCTGAACCGCTCCAGCTGGCCACACTCAGGCATTGTGGGCAGGGGTGAAATCGCAGGCTTGCTTTGAAGAAGGCTCAGGCACCAGGCCAGATGCGATAATTGCATGAACTGTGGCCCTGTGAGGCGTATGCTGGCATTCAGGTGGGGCTCTTGCCAAGGTAAGAGGTGAACACTGCGCAATTCTGTCCCCAATGGCTCTCTGGATCCTAAAGGACAGTGTGGAGCCAAGCCTGGGGGCCTGGTCCCCTAATCCCAGACACTTGAGATCCAGAGGCAGGAGGATGCTGGTGGGCGAAGCTCTGCCCTGTTGATCTGAAGAAGAGCTGGGCAGCTGTCCTGAAACTCATCTTGTTTGGCTTCCTATTCTATTTAATGTTTGAAATATTTGGGGGTGGGGGACTCTTAGAGTACAATTTAAGGCTTATGGGCTGTGTTGAACATTCTTTAAATTGAAGTATAAGTTTTAGACAGTAAGATTTACTTGCTGTAAGTGTATCATGTAATCATCACACACCCTGGTTTTAAAAGTCGTCACCCTGGACTGACCCCCCTTCTGTCCACTCACTGCACGTGTCCCCCCCTTCTGTCCACTCACTGCACGTGACCCCCCCTTCTGTCCACTCACTGCACGTGTCCCCCCCCCTTCTGTCCACTCACTGCACGTGTTCTCCATATCTGCTTTCCTCATCTCTGGCCCCAAGCAACCACCCATCTCTGTGTCTGTGGGTTTGCCTGTTAAAATGTGACAGTTTTGGTAGATAGCTCCGGCTGGCCTTGAACCCACAATGCTCCTGCGAGTGCCTCTGGAGCGCTGGGTGTACGGCACCCTACCTAGTTAGGTTTGCATCTTAGCATTTCCTGAAGAACGGAATCACATTACACTCAGTGTTCGACAGATGGCTTCTGTCAGCTGGCACGTTGTTGCGGTCTATACACTCTGTAGCGTATTAATAATTTGCTCCTTTTGGTTTGTGGATAATATTCCACTTGCGTACATTGCTTCATGTGCATTGTTGGCCATTTGAGGCATTTGGGGCTATAACTATTATGTATGAAACGTGTCCATTCATGTAGATGGTTTTGGATGCATGTGTTTAGCTATCTGTTAGATCCCTGGGAGTTATTCCTGGAAATATGTTGCTGACTGATCGGGTTTTAAGGAAAGTGCCAAGCTACTTTCCAGGATGGTTGTCCCATTGCACATTCCCACTAACAGTGTCTGAGGAGCAAAAATTTCCTTTGTCCTCCCCAGTGCTTGCCACTGACTCTTCGACTATAGCTGTCCCAGCGGGTGTGAAGTCTCAGCCGGCTTTTTGTTGTGTTGTTTTGCTTTTTGGGCTTTTGTTTGCTTGTTTGCTTGTCCCTCAGGCTGGTCTTTTTATGCGTGCCTGCGTTCTTTGCTACCCTGTCTATTTGGCAGCTACATTTTAAAACTCAGGGGGGTGGCCAATAAACTTCCCTGGGGAGGGAGGTGGGGTCTGTCTCATTCATTAACTACTTACTCCTAAATACCGAGTGCAAAATTACAAATTAGTTCAATGCTGCTGCTGTTTTTGTTTGTGCATACCCTAGGCATTAGTACCTGGGTTTACACACTTACATAAACTCCCATCATTGAGGAGTCTATGCACACCTGGGTTTACACACTTGTTGTAGGTGCTTTTGTCTCAGCCCTTCTCTCCATAGGGGATGGACACTTCCACCTTTTAGACTAAATGTCTTTCTCTAGGCTCTGTGGCACCTGATGGGTAGGTTAAGCCGCCACCTGTCTGCCGAGGAAAGGCACCCCGTTTTAGAGACAAGCCCGGTTGCTCTGAGCAAAAGAAGAGAAGGCACTAAGCCTTAAATAAACTTATGTATACCCTCGGCATCCTGTACTTGGGTTTTCACACTTAAATTCCCATTTTCGAGGAGTTTATGCATACCCTAGGCATCTTGCACCTGGGTTTTCACACTTACTTAAACTTGTTTGTTTTTCAAGCTACAAACTTAGTACCTTAAAACACCACGTATTTCTTCTCTTAAAGTTCTGGACATCAGAGTTTGGCATTAATTTCCTTGGGTCTAAATCAGTGTGAGCCTTCTTTCCTCCCCACCCATCCTCCTGTACGGTGGCTTGGCTTCTGTCCTGTGGTGAAATATTCAGTCACTGCGGCCTCCCTTTGATGACACACGTGATTACACTTAGAGCCCACCCAAATAATCTAGGCTAATCACCCCAACCTCAAAATCCTTCCTTTAATCACATCCGAGGTCTCTTTTGCCATTTAAGGAAAGCCCCGCGCGTCCCTGGGACTAGGGCCTGAATATCTCGGGGCATTTTCAGCCCACTGCTGTCAGCAGCAACCATCTGTCTGAGTGAGAAGGCCTCAGGGGCTCAGGTTTGGAGTTGGCTGGTTCCTGGCAATAGTCCCGTGGGGCTGGGGGTGGGGTGGGGGTGAGGGTGGGGGTGGGGGTGGGGTTCCTTTGGAAGTGCAAGTAGGTCCTAGAGTCATTGGGGCTCTATATCCCTTACTTTTTCCTTTATTTTTCTCACTAGAAACAAGAGAAGCTGACAGCACCTGAGCAGCCACCGGACGGAGCGGCGCCCCTGATGGTGCTCCGCAGTCCGGTCCTAGCCTTCTGCGGTCCACACCTACTACCTCCTGGGCCCCTGGTCTGGGGCAGCTTGCAGGGCTGGTAGCTCAACCCCTTCCATTCACCCCTGCCACCCCACTGGAGCCGGCCACCCTGCAATCTCGCACGCAGCCAGCAGGGGTCAGCATCCCCACGCAGAGGCTGCAGCGAGAGGGCAGGGCTCGGCGGCGTCCTCCTTTGGTGCCCGGTGCTGCTTTCCAGGCCTGAGCACAGCCATTTGTGTCCACTGCTCACCCGGCTCGCTTCGCTTCTGACCTAGGAGAAGGCGGCTTGGGTGTGCAGACAAGGAGCGGGCTAGGGGGTGGGAGGGGTGGGGCTGGTGTGTGTGTGTCCGGTTTGGAGGAAGCTAGCCTCGCCCAGGAAGGCCAGCAGGGCAGTGTGTGCGTGGGTGTGGCCGGAGGGCCAGAGGCACCGAAATCCCAGAGGCCTTCCTGAGAGTAGAGCAGGGAACTGTTAGATTTAGATTTAGTATGATCTTTTTGTTCAGTGTCTCAGATTTTTGGCCAAAGTTGGTCTGATTCTAAAGTCCCGAGGTTCCTCGTGGGGTTGGGTGGAGCCCACCAGGGTGCAAGGGGCTACGCCTGGTGTCTGCCATGAGAGAACCTACTGGACTCTGGGCAAAGCCAGGGACTAAAGCCTTTAGCCCAGTTACTTTCTTTTCCACTAGCCAAAGGAGGCCCTCTTGATGCTGGTATGGAATGCTGCAGATAGTTCAAAGAGAAACTAAATTCTGGTCTAAATAGCCTATCTTTAAAGCAGGTTCATTATTCATGATGAATACAAAGCAGACACCCCAAAAAGCCGGGCATGGTGGTGCACACCTTTAGTCCCAGCACGTCCGTTTTCATAGCTAGAAGTGTCATGTGGTTCTCTTTCTTATAGAATTTCTGCTTGAAAAATCTTTGTTTGTTTTTTCGAGACAGGGTTTCTCTGTGTAAGACTTGGAAGTCCTGGACTCACTTTGTTTTTTCTTGTTTTTTGGTTTTTCAAGACAGGCTTTCTCTGTGTAGCCTTGGCTGTCCTAGATTCACTTTGTAGACCAGGCTGGCCTCGAACTCACAACAACCCACCTGCCTCTGCCTCCCTAGTGCTGCGATTAAAGGCGTGTGCCACCACTGCCTAGTTGGAAAACAGCACAGGAGTGAGTGGTTCACACTGACTTTGGCATGTTGCAGCATGCAGGCTCTTATAGGGCATCTGATGCAGGCCAGAAGACAGCCTTGAGTGAGAGTCCTGATGGATGGCCCCTTACTGTGTGCCTGAAACCGGCTTGACCTAGGGAGCCATTTCTTTGGAATTTCCTTGTGGTGACATGGTCAAATCACATCCATGTAGAGTCAGACCCTGTCTCAGTTGTCCTGGGGTGATGTAGCCTGCACTCAGGTGAGGCTTGAGTTTATTTTGCAGACTCAACTGTAATGCTGTAATGCTAAATTTATTTACTTTTTAAATGTTACCCATGAGAGCTCCTAACCGGAGGCAGGTGGCGAACATGCATGCGCCTGAGTGATACTGCATGCCATTTTAAAGTGATGTCTTGTGAGAAGCATTTTTGAGTGCTAAGCTTTCTCAGGGCCTGATGACATGGCTCTCTAAGACAAACAATGCAAAAACAAGGACAACACAGAGAGCTAAAAACACCACTAACAAGTAGCCACAGTGGGGCTCATGCTATGGAAAATTACCGAATGTTGTCATTCATAACAGAACGTAGTTACCTTTAATTAACCAGGCCAAAGAACTGTTTACTTTGGTCTCAGAAAGAACATTTATTTATTTATTTATTTTTATTTATTGAGGCAAGCCTCACTATGTAACCCTGGCTGTGTTGAAACTCACTCTGTAGACCAGGCTGGCCTTGAACTCATAAAGATCTGCCTGCCTCTGCCTTCTGAGTGCTGGGATTACAGGCGTGCTCTAGGAAGCACATTAATTGCCATGCAGGGTTCTTATTCAGTTCTCATGACACGCATGTAGAAATGATGGATGTATACTTACTATATGTGATGAAGTTTGGGGGGGGCATGGTAGGAGCCACAGCACAGGGCCTAGTGTGAGTGTGGGTTCTGGGTTTCGGTCTCCCAGTCACTGAGCATCTTGGTTTTCCTGTCACAGAATTTCCACATTTTGTCACAAATGTTTCAGAGCTGTTCATTACTCTCATGTACAAACCCTTGTCTGTTTTGTGATACTAAGGATTTCACCGTTGTGGTCCCTTTCCGGGAAGGTCGTGGGCCTTTGACTTCAACAAGAGATGACACTGTATCTTCTTTTATTTTCATTCGCCTTGCTTCTGAGTAGCTGCTTGGAGCCCATCAGATGGTCCTGCCTGTTTCCCCAGATGTTCCATGATGCAGTGTTATCCTGAGGTCAAGTCCTTTGGGTGTGGGCCGCAGATGACCCTCCTCAGTACCAACGCTTCTGAATGGTGCCATTAGCATCAAAACTTGGTGCCTTAAGACTTCTCCTTGATATGAGAGCCTTTTGCTCGGGTGTGAAATAGACCTTGCTGTGCGCGCTCTCATGTGTACCAAGGCCCCTTGTTAGTTAGCACTGTGGTGAGATACGCACGCCCTGTAGGGGCTCTTTCTTGGCTCACACTTCCTTAATGATTGCCAACCACGTGCATAATTACTGTGGTCTTCTCCATCTTTCTGGGAGAAATTCCTTTCCTGATTACCAAAATAATAGTTCCATTTAGGTTTGTTATATACGATAAGATACTCACTCAATTTGAAGCTTAGGGGAAAACAGAGGCAGCAAGAATTTCCCATCGTTACTATTGATGCTTCGTCTTTGGGGTTCCTTTAGACATCACCCAATGCTGATCTGTGAATAATTTAATATTGCTTGAAAATTGTGGTGTGTTATTTAACAGAATAATGAACGGCCTTCGGCAGTCATGAGTGTAGCATATTGGTGGGTTATATATAAAGCAGTAAGCCACACAATTTTTAGACCTTTTGGACTGGGTATCTTATCTCATTTAGTTCTATTTGTAAGCTAATGGGTACCTGCTTTTATGATTAAAAATAAAGATATAAGGTATAAGATAATAAGAGATACCAGGCAGCAGACATTACGTTGTAGAGTTTATTAAATGAGCATAGTGGGGGGGAGGAAAAGGGGGAGAAGGAGGAGAGGTACCCCAGAGAGGGGGGGAGAGATAGAGGAGAGAGGGGCAGAGAGAGGGAGGCCACAGGGGGGTTTGTCCTTTTATATAGTCCTGGGCATGGCCACGCCCCCGGGGCAGGTAAGCAATGACATCATAGACAGGCGACTGAAGCAGAATGCTAGCTAACACCTGCTATGTGTCAGATACTTACTTTGCAGTCAGGAGAGGCCTTGAATTTACCATGCAGAAGATACACCTTGAGGTGGCTAAGAGGGGAGTGGAGGACGAAGGAGCCCTGGAAAGATGGAGGGGATGGAGAGAAAGCCCCCACGCAGCGGGTCCCACCGAGATTCAGAGTCAAGACTAAGGGGTGCGATTTCCCACAGTGGAGCTAGGTTCTGGAGCATCTGTCTAAGCCCTTTCAGGAACACCCGGCAGGACTCTTTTTGCTGTGGAACATACTGGATTTGGGAGAACACTAGGTGTTTGCAGGATACAAGCCCTGACCCCTGCCTGCTCCTTGGTGTAGGTCTCAAAGAAGTTCAGCTGAACAGGCCAAAGCCCAGGTAGCAAAGATCCAGATGAGCAGACATTAGAGACCCTAGCAGACAGCGTGGTGTCCTGAGCCTCTGCTACTTCCAGGTCTGCCGTCCATTTCCACCGTGGTCGGCTGTGTTGGCTCTCTCAGGCCAGTATCTTTGCCTACCTGTTCGTGGGTGTCGGGAGTAGCAGCCTTAGGCTCTTCTACCCCATATCAACTGACAGCGGTTAACCAGGGGGTGGGGTGGAAGGGTGGGGGGATGGGGGGCTTTGGGGGGTGGAGGGTTGAGGGGGGAAAGGTCACCTCCCCTGTACTAGCTAGATCAAGGAACTTGTCAAGGAAATCTGGGAAAGACCCCAGAGGAAACCAAAACCATTGTTGGTTAAAGTGTGTCCCCAAGCAGAGGGTGACCCATAGTCACCTGGGCCACTTGTTAGCGCTCCTGCACTCACTCTCTGGCGTAGACCCGACCTGCCGTCTCACTGGCTCGTAGGATAATTCTAACTGTAAACGTAAAACCAGACTTCTGTCCTCACACTGCATTCAGGGAGGTCTGGGGCCTGACAGGTAGAACCACGGACACTGTTTGTGATGGCCAGGCCGGAGCGAGAGGACAGGCTGACCCCTGGTGCAGCACTAGCCAGGCCTCCCAACGACTTGCCTTTTCCTCTGTGGCCACCTGCAGTCCTTGGCCTGGCCATTTGCCCTGGCAGACACACAATGCAATGGAATGATAATTGCCATATGAGCCCAACCCCCAGGAGGTGGAAGTTGAAATCTGACAGGCCCCCAGGCTGTTGTATTTTCAGCTGAACCCAGCCCCACTGCCCCACAGGCTGCTGTCCTGAGCCCAAGTAAGTTGCCACAATTGTCCACACCCCTCTCCAGTCTCCCTGACACTCCTCTCCGCCATGGGAAGGTCTCAGGCAACTCCACTCTCTGCTCTGTCTCAAAATATGAGCAAAAAACCTGTTAGCAAATGAAGCCCTCTGAAAGTGGGGTGTCAGTACCCCATTTCCAGCCCTGTAGGACTAAAAGTGCTAATCCATTCTGGTGTGTGAGGAAAGTCTGCCAGTGTGTTTGTCCTGTTGGTGGCACACTCTTGTCTGACTCCCATCAGTGTGTGTGTATGTGTGTGTATGTGTGTGTACCTGTGTATATATGTGTGTGTATGTGTGTGTATGTGTACCTGTGTGTACCTGTGTGTATATGTGTGTGTATGTGTGTCTGTGTAAAATAAATGTTTTCATACAATATATTCTGATTCTGCTTCCTTTTCCCTTATCTCTTCCAGGTCTTTTCCACTTCCTCCGTTTTCCAACTCTATGCCCTCTTTCTCTCTTTCTTTAGGAAAAAAATCCCAACAGAATAAAACAAAACAAACAAAAGAACAAACTGAAGAAAAAGCTTGAGAAATACATTTGTGCATGCGTGTGCACAGGCATGCACACCACCCCATAAAAATACAAAATTGAAAGCCATAATATAGGGGCTGGAGAGATGGCTCAGAGGTTAAGAGCACTGACAGCTCTTCCAGAGGTCCTGAGTTCAATTCCCAGCAACCACATGGTGGCCCACAACCATCTATAACATGGTCTAGTGCCCACTTCTGCCATGCAGGTGTACATGCAGATTGAGTACTCACATACATTAAGTAAATAAATAAATCTTAAAAAAAAGAAAGCCATAATATAAAAAAAATGTCCACACAAAGCAATATGAGATTTAAAAACACACACACAAAACCAACAACAAAACCCCCCCTCTAAGAGCTGGGCGTAGCAGTACACGCCTGTAATCCAGCACTTTGGAGGCAGAGGATGGCTGTGAGTTCGAGGCCAGCCCGGTCTACAAAGCAAGTCCAGGAAAGCCAAGGCTAACACAGAGAAACCCTATCTTGAAAAACCAAAAAACAAAACAAAACAAAACCCCCCCAAAAACAAAAAACAAGCAAACAAACAAAAAACAAAAACAAAACAAAAACCTCTAAAGCCACCACTGAGTTATTTTGTCTTGGCTGTCAACTGCTGAGCATGGGGCCTGTCCTTAAATGTTGGTTGTATACCCTGTGAGGCTCCATTAGCGAAAACTAAATTTCCCTTTGTGAGGAGTTGTCAGTTGGAGATAGCCTCTGGCTTAGGGAGCTTGTGTCCACTTCCACTCTCAGGCCTGGCTTGGACCTGTGCAAAATTTTAATTTATTATAATTTATTCAGATTACCTTCCGATTGTTTTCCCCTCTCTTGTGTCTTCCTGTTTCTGCCCTCCCTCCCCTTTCCCTCCCTTTTCCCTGACAAAAGGGGACCTCCTCCCCCACCGTATGACCACAGCCTATCAGGTCTCATAATATTGATTCATGTAATTACCAAGGTGACAGTTATTCCTTAACCCACTATTATATAAATAACAGACACCGGAACCTGTTAGATTCTCCATAAGCCCTAATGCCCTGGGACTGTGTAATTATTAACCCTCTCAGCTATCTTGTCTATTTTCCAGCCCAAACCCCCAGAAACACTTGCACATGTTTTCCATTTAGCTGCTTCTCTCCAGCATACCAATCAGAGCAAGCTCCTCCCACCACAGGCTTTCCGCTGACCCACGGTGCAAGCTCCTCCCACCACAGGCTTCTCGTTCACGCTGACCAATAGTGACTTCTCCTTTCTTCCTTTATCTCTGCCCCTTGTGGCCCTTCTACCACCCCCAAGCCCATGAACCTTGGCTCCGCCTACCTCTCGCCTGCTCAGCCCAGGTGTAGGCAACTTTAGCCAATCAGGAATAATTTGGGAGGCAAGGTTTACACATCATTTTGGATATGTGAGAATCCTACTTGGTAATAGAATAGTGAGGCTCTTGGGGGCCAAGCAATTAACGAGTGAGTACATAGTGGCTCCAGGTCAACCCCAACCCATATGTGTGTCAGTCCTGCAGAGTCTGGAAGGCGTGGCTTCGGTGTCATCCATCCACTTTGGCTTTTACAAGTCACAGTTCTGGAGGAAGCCTAGGCAGGAAAAAAAAAGAGAAGGGTCCAAAAGCCGGTCTCTGTCTCCTGCCAGACTCCTGGCCTGGTTCAGTTTTATGCCCGATGCTGCCTCATAGCAGACACTCGGTAAATACTGTCTGAGTTATGGCTAGGTGTGACTTGAGAGATGTTAGTGTTGAAGGGAAGCTCTGGAGCAGAAAGGGCCCTCAGCCTATGCTTTCTGTCGACGAACCCCAGCCCAGTCGCCCTTTCAATCAATCCTGCTTTGTGCTGCAGGGTCTGATGACAATCAATACAGCCCTTGAAGGCTGGGACAGCCTTGCCTGTAAAATCAACTGGCGGAGATGTTCCCTCTCTCTCACTTCCTGCTGCTGATTCTGTCCTCCCAAGGCTCCGCGAAGACTCTCAGCATCTACTGCGGGTTCATAGGTTTGGGTGTGTGCAGCCAGCGCTCCCTGCTTGTCCCTCCTGGCCTTGCAGGCAGGAAGAAAGCAGGAGTAGGGGAGTGCGGCAGATGCGGGAGGGGGGGGGGAGGGGAAGGGAGGGGGAGGGGGAGGGGGAGGGAGACTTTCTTTTGGTTCTGCTCCCTTCTCCGGACACACTTGACCTCTCCAGTCCTCTCAGCTACTAGACACCCTGCTTGCAGTTTAGCATCATCAGGGAATCATGGGAAATGAAGATGGAGCAGGGCAGCTTGGAAAGCTGCGGCTGCGGCTGCGGCTGCGGCTGGATAACAGTGTGCGTGTGTGAAAGGGGTCTGCTGGTCACAGAAAACAAACAGTCCTTGCATTCAAAACAAAACAACTGCCATGCGCTTGGCATTGAGTAAGGACAAGGAGCCTGAGAAAAAGTGGTCATTCTGGGAAGGCTTCCAGGAGTGTGAAACGCTAACTTCCGCCATGGCGAGCAGGAAGCAGAGTGCAGCAGGTAGCATTGCATCCGGTGGTGGAGGAAGGCCTGTGCTTGGTATCCTGGCAGAGCACAAGAAAAGCAGGAAGCTCAGTGGGACCTCCCGCTGGAAGCTGAGCATCCTGAGTGCACATCCAGGCTGGTTGCTAACTGCTTGCTGGTCCCAGATGTTGAAACGCAGACACCAGGGAGAAGGGACACTTGGTAACCATCCAGGGCTGTTATCTGCTGGGAAGATAAACAAATTCACTGAGAACCGCGTGGGGAAGGCTTTGGGTACCTCAGGGAACAGAAAACCAGGCTCAAATGCAAACTCACTGTAAGGGTGAGGACACGTGCCCTCCCTCCCTCCATGCCCTGACCTTCGTGGCGCGGAGTGTGATCCAGCAGCCTGAATCGGTTGTGTATCACCCCCAACTTGGGGACGAGAAATCCTAGCGCACAAACTCCTGACCAACTAGCAGGGAGGCGAGGGTAGACTTGAGTACCACAGACAATCAAGGTGTTATGGATGGCAAGGCAGTGAGGTGTCCCTACAAAACGTGTCCCAGACGCCTTAAAGCAGTTTGCCACGTCAAAGAGGATGATATTAAAAAAAAAAAAGTAGGGAGTCGTGGTAACACCGGGCTCAATGCAGTTAATGAATGTTGAGGTAAGATTATTTGACAAGGTTACGGGGAGAAGCTGTAAGCGGCAGGTGTGAGCTAGTCCCAGGAGGAACACAGGCAGCAATCCTCAAAGCAGCCAGGTGGGGTGACATTAAGGAGCGGATAGGTGAGGTCAGAGTCTGAAGCAGGAGACAAGATGACAGGTTTGTGTCTTTGAGGAGAGGGGATGTTAAAGAGGCAGTGACCTTGGAGGAATGCTGAGTCACCTCTTCTATCTTCCCAATTCCCAGGGGTAGATTGCCTGGGGACACGCTGATGTTCACCAGGTGCCGGGAGTTGAGGAGATTGTAGGATTTACTGACAACCCTCGTTTCCCACCCAGGATTCCATGGGTCCGTGACGTAGGGATGCATATGTGGCAAATGGTGTTAGCAAGACCAGTGTGGGCAGCCTCCATGTCTCCCTGGTCTCTCTTCACTGTAGCCTTCTGTCTGGTCATAGAGGAAGCAGGCAGGGCGTTTGTTGGCTCTGTTTCTTAACAATTAGACTTTATTATGCAACCCAGCTATCCTATACAGGAGGGAAAAAAGGTTAAAGGAAAGCAAGAATAAACCTTCTGGTATCGGTTCCACAGGACAGATCCCTAGTGTCTCCGGTCCTGCATGCTGGTCCTTTCCCGGATCCAATCCGCATCCTCATGGTCCAAACCTCCAGCCTTCTCTCCTCTCCACCTGCATCTCTCTCTAGGGGTGCAATGGCCAGTCTCTCATATTACAAAAACAATAGCCTGGCTGGAGTCCCTGGTTTGCTCCCTGAATTCTGGACCCAGGAAGGTTCCTCCCAGTCTATAACAACGTCCATCTCAGTGGGGTATCTGTGGTGTTCCCAAGGGGCAAAGCCCACCAAGACTGCTTTCACCTGGGACAAAGCCTGCAATCCTTCCACAGGGGTGGATGTAGGGGTGATGGGAATTCTAATTGGCTCCTGACAGCCTGCTATGGAACAATTTTCTAACCTCATGTGGAGGGACTGTTTGCATTTCTTGACCCTCGTATCTCCATACATAAGAGTTACCCTAGACAGAAGTGGACAAGAGGGGAAGGAGGAAAAGTCGATGTCCAGTCCAGTAGAGTCGAGCATGGCTGCCGAAGTGACACCTCACTCTTCTGGAACTGGGGACAAGATGTCGATCTTGCCATCCTCTGAAACTTAAGGGAGCAGGGTCCTGTTGGGACGGGGTGTTATCTTGAGGAGGGGACTACAGGCCTGGAGGTGGGATAGGTGAATCCAATGAGGGTGACCCTAAAGCCTAGCAGCTGTGGGGAGTCACAGGAATTCTCTTGAAGGGGCCCTGACACTTAGGGGGAAAGGGGTGAGAGATATTGGTCTGGAGGGCAAAGAAGGACCTGATCCCCAATACTGATTGGGGACCAACAGGAGTTGGCTTGTGGCTTGGGTAGGTAGTGATCAATAAAGTTCCATAGGAGGTAGCAGAGATGACAGAGGAAGGGAGAGGTGAGGGGTTGGGTGAAGGGTCAGTACTGGTCGCCTGTACATGAGCCCAAATGATGAGACGGAAAGTAGTTGCTTAGGAAGAGGCCGTAGCCTGAGGAGGCCAGCCGTGGGAGCTCTACCCAATCGAGGTGAGGTTCTTGTGACAGTTGGACAAGAGTGTTTTTTAAAGGAGTGCTTAGATATTTCTATCTTACTTGAGGGCAGGGGATGGTACGGGATATGGAAAAGCCAAGGGATGTTGGGAGCTTTGGATAGGGTTTGGGAAATACGGGAGGTGACTTCGGGACCGCTGGCCAGCTGGAGGGAGGCGGGCATTCCAAAGCGGAGAGCGGTCTCCTTGAGGAGGTCAGCATCTGTCTGAGCCCTTTTGGTGGTGGTGGTGGAATGGTTCTACCCACCCTAAGAAGGTGTCCACCAAGACCAGGAGGTCCCTAACACATTTGATGTTGGGCATGTGGGTCAAGTTGCCTGTCAGGTCTGGAGAGAGAGCCTCCGGCCTGATGAGTAGGAGAAGGGGGGTGTGATAGCTGGAGCTGGGGTCTGACATATGACAGATCGTACAAGAGGCAGTGATAGCCCTTAAGAAATGCAGATGCTGGCTGGGCGTGGTGGCGCACGCCTTTAATCCCAGCACTCGGGAGGCAGAGGCAGGTGGATCGCTGTGAGTTCGAGGCCAGCCCGGTCTACAAAGTGAGTCCAGGACAGCCAAGGCTTACATAGAGAAACCCTGTCTTGAAAAAACAAACAAACAAACAAACAAATGCAGATCCTCTGGGGTGGGCTACAGGTGGGTCTTTCCAGAGTGAGGCAAGGCTTGGCTATTAGGATGAAAGAGCTGATGTAGAAAGGACGGAAACTGTCAAGGGTCAGGGGGCGACAGTGTGGATGGGCGGTAGTGCAGGATGTCCTGCAGTGGCTGAGAAGGGTCTGGGCCTCCGAGGGCCGTAGCTCTAGCTGCCTCTCTGGTTCTGTTACTTCCCTTAGAGATGACGGAACTGTCAGTGTGGTGGGACCCGCAGTGCACAATTCCTTTAGCTGTGAGGCGATGGAAGCTCTTAGCATGGCTGTAATGTGGTCTGAGTCGACTGTTGATCCTCTGTACTCCATGCTCTCTCCACACGGCTGCGTGAGACAGGATAGCATGAAAAGCGGATCTGGAGTCCGTGTAGACACTTAGGGATTGTCCTTGTGCCCACTGGAAGGCATGGGTGAGAGCTACGAGTTCAGCCTGTTGCTGAGTGGTGTGGGCAGGGAGCGCCTGCGCCTCAACAACCTAGTTACCTGACACTACAGCAGAGGCCGCTTTCCAGGGGGCCCTTGTGTAAAAAGGAGCTGCAGTCTGTGTACATGTTATATGGGATAAACATGGCCTGGAGCAATACGCCCTCGTGTGTGTGTGTGTGTGTGTGTGTGTGTGTGTGTGTGTGTGTGTGTGTGTATGTGTGTGTGTGTGTGTGTGTGTGTGTATGTGTGTGTGTATGTATGGGTGTGTGTGTGTGTGTGTGTGTGTGTGTGTGTGTGTGTGTGTGTGTGTTGCTTGGTGGGGGAAGAAGATTTGAGGTGTTAAGGGGTGGACATGATTGGAAAGTAAGTGTGGCAAAGGAAATAGAAGATTCCAATTTGGCTAGAAGATTCCCTCCCAATAAGGGGGCAGACCCGTTGGCCCCACCAGGAAAGAGTGAGTGAGAGGGACACCCTTGCAAATGCAATTGGGTGACAGGGTCTGATGAGGTTGGTAAGGCTGCCCCCTACCCCAACAATAGGGAAACAAGAAGGAGAGGTGGGTTCCCCAACATTCCACCAGGACCCACTAAGTGGCCCCAGTGTTCAGGAGGAAGGAGATGAGTTGCCCCAATACTGTGACAACAACCCGGGGCTCCCTGTCAGAGATGACAGTAGTCAGGCTAAGGAGCCTGGGGCCCCCTCAGTTGTCCATGGCCAGACCTAAGAGGTTGGCTGGAGGATGATCTGGGTTGGATGTCCCCAAGTTGTGGTGGACTCGGGAGAGGGGGTAGCCCACAGCCCAATGTCTCTCTTAATGGCACTTTGGACATGGCCCGGATGGCTAGCAGGGGTTAGGGTAAGCCCGGGCCAGGTGACCCTCTTGACCACATTTGAAGCAGCGACCTGTTAGCTCTTGAGCCTCAGGAGGCAAAGGAGCCTGGGAAGTCCCCGAGCCTGGTTGAATGGCCTTGGCCAGCATTTGATATTTCCTTTTACTGGCTTTTTTCATCAACACGGTACACCCTAAAGGACAGCACTGAGACTTCTGTCTGTAGAGTTAGGAGTCTTCTCTCCAAGTGCTTAGGCTTAGCCATAATGCCAGGGGGAACTCTGGGAAAAGACATAGGTCATAAGGAGTTGTTTACCCTTTGGGTTTTCGGGGTCTAGATTGGTATATTGTAAGAGGGCCTTTGTGAGGCGTCCTAGGAATTGAGATGGGTTTTCATGTTTGCCCTGGATGACTGCTTGGAGTTTCTCATAGCTCACTGGCTTAAGAGCAGCCTTACGGAGACCGGCTAGGAGGCAGGATATAGACCCATCCTGGGGTACTGCAGTCCTGTTGAGGATTCTGGTCAGGGGCCACCCCAGCCTTGGCTCGATATGCTGTATCACTTTGGTGGATTTCATCTGCATGTGCTGTAGCCTGCTCCTGAGTTCATCTGGGCTCTTCTGGAAGTAGTTTGTTATATATATATATTTATATATAATGGAAGGTGAGACTGCAGGATTCGATAATATACTAAAATTCTTCAATTAAAGTAGGGGAGTTAGAGTTGTAGCAGCCCAGTTTATTTATTTATTTATTTATTTCCTTTTCTATTTGAGAGAGTTCACTCAACGAAAAGAGGACACGTACCTTGACCAGACTGTCTACGCAGCAACTTCCTGCGAAGGAAGAACTGGGATCTGGCTAGGCCCGGTGGGGGAGATAGAGGCCCACCCCGCCCCACCCCCACCCCCGCTGAGGGGGCAGGAATGAGTAGTGAGAGGCCTGAAGGCTGCTGGTGAGGTGAAGGTGGGTCCCAGGATGGAATGGGAGGGAGAAGAGGAGACCGAAGGAGCCAGAGGAGGCTGGTGAGGAAGTGGGGCTCATTAGCAGGCCCAAGAGTAGTGAGGGTTTCTTTCTTTCTTTCTTTCTTTTTTTGTAAGATAAATTATCTTTTTTTTCATTTTTTAATTAATTTATTCATATTACATCTCAATTGTTAGCCCTTCCCTTGTATCCTCCCATTCCTCCCTCCCTCCCACTTCCCCCCTTCTCCCCTCCCCTATGTCTGTGATTGAGGGGGACCTCCTCCCCCTATATATGCTCTTAGGATATCGAGTCTCTTCTTGATAAATTGCTATCCTTCCTCTGAGTGCCGCCAGGCCTCCCCATCCAGGGAACGTGGTCAGAAAAGGGGCACCAGAGTTCGTGTGAGATTCAGATCTCACTCTCCACTCAACGGTGGAGAATATCCTGTTCATCGGCTAGGTCTGGGTAGGGATTCGAAGTTTACTGCCTATATTCTCCTTGGCTGGTGCCTTAGTTTGAGGAGGACCCCAGGACCCAGATCTGCCTGTCATAAAGTTCTTCTTGTAGGTTTCCAGGACCCTGTGGATCCTTCTATTTCCCCATCCTTCCATGCTACTTTCTTTTAGCTAGAAGGAGCTGAGTCAGGGAGCAGGAGGACCAGAGGGAGGACTTGGAGTGAAGATAAGAGAAAGCTTGGGCATAGGGAATCTCCCTCCAGGTCCCTGGTGGTTGCCAGTAGCTACAGAGGTCCTTACTAATACTGTCAGGATCTAGGATGCCCCTGGGTGGCCCTTTTGATTATGCAGAGGGAATTGAGGCTAGATTTGGCTGCAGAGATGGAGACGCTTAGAGGCCCTTAAGTTGGGAACTAGGTATAGAGGTTAGAGGCTCTCCAAAAGGCGCCCCAAAGGAGAGAACCCCCTCTGGGGTGCAGGGCTTGCTTAAACCAAGCCTTTCTTCTTTCTTAGTCAGAGAAGGGAGGCTGATTATAAAGCCATATTCTTGCCTCAGTGTCCTGGTACTGGCCTTGGGTCTGGTGAGAAGGTTATGGGCTGAGGAGTTCTTTAGAGGTAGCGTCACCCCCAGAGCTGAGGGAGAGCCTGGGTCTCCTGTGGCTGCAAATGAGTAGGAGGATGGAGTGGACCAAATGGGCTTCTCCTGGTATTCTTCGACAAGAAAGTAGCAGAGGCCACTCCCTAGCCACCCCCTAGTTCCTGAAGAGGCTACGGCTGGGAACAGGGCTGCGTGAACAAAGAACATCCTGTGCGCTCTGACTTAGGGAGGGCGAGCAGGCAGGGTATGCTAGCACATCTTGGGGTCAGCCCATTCCTAGCCAGAGTTTCAGTGCCAGTGGGAGGGCTGGCTAAGATTAAAACATCAGAGATTCTGCATCTTCGGTTAACATATAGCTTGGAATTCAAGAGACAGAAACACTTGTCATCATAAAAAGAAAAAGAAAAAAGAAAGAAAGAAAGAAAGAAAAAAAGAACTTCCAGTAGAATTTACAAATGGAGCCCTGATTGATTTGGGCTATTGCTGTTTTTGTCCCATCTATGTTTAATCTGCATTTCTAGATACAACTGGGAATGTGGGTTTGTGTGGGGTGGTGGTGGGGGAACATATATTGTCAGAGAGGACTGAGTGAGCATTGAAGACAAATTCTGAAATCTCAGGGAAAACTGGACCCTCCCTGACCCTCTTCTGAGGCACAAAGGAGCCTGGGAGACTGTACTCCTGTGTGCCTACTATGTCCACGTCAGTAGACCTGGTGGAGGAGCAGTGCCTACTAAGTGACTGTAAGAGGGCAAAGAAGTGGAGCCATCAGAAGTGGAAGAGACTCAACAGAAGCAGGAGGAGAGTTTGACAGAGCTAAGTGCTGGCCTGGGAACAGGAGGAATAGAAAGCTAGGGGCCTCCATGCAACATCTCGGAGGAAAGAACACAGGGTCTGCGCTCTGTAAGGCCAGCATGCCAGGCAGCAGTCTCATTTACCCTCTGTCACTGTCTTCCCAAAGGACCAAGCCAGACAACACCTTTACTTTACCAGGAAACGCACAAGTGCATCTTATTTTAGGCACACATGTAATTTTTATTTTGCTTACACTTTTATGCTATGTGGGCATCTTAGTCCAGGAGAATCCGTGTCTCCGGCAGATTCTGTCCTCAGATTCATGCACACTGCTAAGCTATCGCCTCCCTTTCATCGAGTCTTTTACATGCAGTTTCAAGCTGAACAGATCCATTTAGCTTTTTGCTAAGACCATATATACACAGATGAGGTGGGGGAAGGAAGGGAGGCTCACCTCTGACAGGGGAAGCATTTAATGGTGTTCTGAGACTGGGATCTTTTCTCTTCACCTTCAGGACTCTTCCCACGGAATCTGGTCAAAAGAAAAAAAAAATTTAAAGGTGATAGTTAGTCTTCCAGTTGTCAGGAGGCCATTAGGAGCCTGGAGAACCTGTAGTGAAGTAGGGAAGACAGAGGCCTCGAAGGTGGCACGTTCCTGGCCCCTGGGGGAGGAAGTGTGTGAGAAATACCCAGGTGGCTTTTGTTTGCTTATTTATTTATTTATTTGTTTGTTTTGTTTGAGTTCTGATTTTTTTTTTCTTTTTCTTTTGAGACATGATCTCACTGTGTAGCCCTGGCTGGCCTTGAATTCAACACGTAGACCAGGCTGACTTCAAGTTCAAAATCACAGAGATCCCTCTGCCTCTCTCTCTCCAGAGTACTAGGATGAAAGACCTGGGCTGCTGTGTCCTTGCCCGGCTCCAGGCACTGACACAGCAGGGGTATTGAGAGAACAAAGTAAGGCTATATGGTCGCCAAAATGCTGGGGATGGGTGCTCTGGGTGAACTGACTGGTATCGATCGGCTCAGGATCCCCAACACCAAGTTCCAGGACAAAGGAGATTTATTTGCCACAGAGGGACAAAGGGCAGGGAATAAGAAACAGGACAGGACAGGACAGGACAGGAGTTAGAGCCAGGGAGACGGGGAAGGGGTATTTCTCTGTCCCAGAGGATAAAGGGCCGTCTCTGAATAGAGAGGAGACCCATAGGAACACATAGGAGAACAGCAGTTTATAAAGGCACAAGGGGAAAGCCCGTTTAGGATGAGGTGTTTACTTTTAACTGGGAATGTTAATTAGGAGAGCTGAAGGGGACTGGGCTTCAGTGCCGGATTTCAGTACTTGATAGCTGGACCTTTGTAGCCGGCCTCAGGAGGAGGAGGAAGTGGCCAAGGAAGGGAATAGACCTTGGCGCCTAGCTTTAGGAATGTGATCTAACGGTTTTTAGAAAGGCAGAGAGGATGGGCAAGGCCTGCCAGAGCTATGTTTGCCATGCTAGCGTCCCTTTAGTGGTCTCTCTGCTGGAGAAGCCACAGCACCCCAGAGGTGTTTATTATATATAGTTGAGCAGGGAGGTGAGGTTATTGCGTACAGTTGAACAAGGAGGCAACGTTATTGTGTACAGTTGAGCAAGCAGGCAGGGCTATTGCGTACAGTTGAACAAAGAGGCAGGTTTATCTAAGCTCAGCGAGAGTGATCTCTATAGGGAAGTGGGTGTCAGGCAGTAAACATTCACAGTGAGGGAAAAGCTATGGTGGACATTTTCTGCACGTACTGCCAACACTCGCTCTCAGACCCAAGGAAGGATTTGCCATCCCTTTAAACCTCACCTGGAGAAGTCTTTGCCTCTTCCATGGGGCTGACATCAGGGTCCTGACATGGCTGTGCACACGTCAACAACGCACATTCACTCAGGGTTCCCCAATGCGCCACCACACCTATCCCCGCAGGCTGTGTGGTCCTTGAGAACAGTTGTCTCCCCGCTCTTGGTCATTAGATAGTCTGGGGCTTGCGGGTGGGCTGCGGATGTGTCTCGGGCTCACTCCATTCCCTGATGCCAAGAAGGCCCACCCTGCTGCTTAAGGCCAAAGGGCAGCTCCCTAGAATCTTTAGGAACTAGACACTGCTTGCTTTCTCACTTCCAGCTGATTCTATCTTTTTGTCGGCCTTCCCTCCACATTGATTCTTTGTATGTGTGTGTGTGTGTGTGTGTGTGTGTGTGTGTGTGTGTGTATGGCTACGATTGTCTCTATCCTGAGAACTTGCATCTTTGTTTTTCCAGCCCAAGGCTCTGAGGTTCGTCCTTCACCTCTACATGTGGGGTTAGCTCTGGAGAGAGAGTTAAAGGAATCATTTATATACTGACAAAGGGGCTGGAGTGGTGGCTCAGAGGTTAAGAACACTGGCTGCTCTTTCAAAGGTCGTGAGTTCAATTCCCAGCAACCACATGGTGGCTCGCTGCAATCAATAATGAGATCTGGTGCCCTCTTTTGGCCTGCAGACATACATGTAGGTAAAACACTGTCCTGACCATCCGTTCCACATGAGCATTGTCTATTGACCAACAGCTGGGTTTGGCTGTGTGATGCCCAAGTCTACTTCCTCAGCCAGAGACCCAGGCACTTGGAGTCCTTGGTGGCTTTACCACGGCCAGCCCTCCGCCCGTACGCAGGAGCTTCCTACAGTTACACTGCCATCTCCCCCCAGGTGGAGGGGGTGGGGTGGGGATGAGGGTTCTGTTCTCCAAAATCTCCCTGCTAAAAGGTCAAGGTCATGTCATTCTTCATTCAGAAGAGGCCCTGAGTGGATGTGTGTTGTTGATGTGAGCACAGCCATGTCAGGACTGTGGGAAAGGCTAACTTATGGTGGAAAAAACTGCGAAATATAGGTGGCAGGGAGCTGCAGCCTAGAAACAGCCTCTTGAGGGGGCAAGGAGGCCCAAAGCACGGCAGCCAGGAGCCAATGGCAGTTTTATGTGGGCATGAGAAGCTGGGAGAAAGGAAGCAAGCCCAGGCACCGAGTGAGCCTTGTCCCCGTTGGGACCTGACAGTCCACAGGAAGGCCATGGGTGGGAAAGCTAAAGTGTTGTGGTCCCCTCCTGAGGACCTGGAGATTGGGTGTGGAAATAACCCAAATTATAGCAGGAACATTTAAGGCCTGCCAGCTCTCTGTGACTTTGGACAATGCTTGTAACATTTGTAGCCTTGTTAACTCCCCTGTGAGTCATATTAATAAAGGGCAAGTCTGGGTGGCCCTGTGCCCACTAGCTCTTGAGCCCACTAGTTCACTGCTTGTGGGTTGGAGTGGTCAGAGATGGCTTCTGAGACAGCGAGCCCCTTGCAGATAGGGAACGTGGGGTTCCTCTCTGTCTCTCTGTAACCTACATGTCCGTCTGTATTATATAGGGAAGAGCCTCTGGTGGAAGGGCAGCCCAGCCCTCGGGCTGGAGAGTTCAGGGTAGAGGACAGGATAACAGGTACAGGCTGAGGGATGCTGGGAGAAGCTGGAGGCCATGTCTGCTTTGGTGTGTTGAATAGGCACCTCATCATTTGTCCTGGGTTTGAAACTTGACAAGGAGGCATTCAGTAAGTTCATTGGCAAGGAGCAGATGGTGGAGCTGAGGCTGAGTTAGGCCAGGATTTGTCAGGTGCCCAGAAGAAGGGAGGACCTTCAAGACTGGGGTGAAGCATGCCCGGCAGAGGGGGGCTGAGCTTCCCGCTGATTGCTGACAACGTGCGTCGTGCAGCAAAGCATTTAGTGGCTGGACTCCTTCTCCAAGTGCTGCCTGTGGTCAGCCCACAGCCTCACAGCAGGTGACTCAGGGTGGGGGTGTGGGGTGGGATGGGGTGGGAATACAGGAAAGTGGGAGGAAGTTGGAGTCACTTATGGGAACCAGGATAGCTTGGCTCGCGGATTACTCGTGCAGGCTTTTCAAGGGTAACAGAAAAAGCTAACCTACATGCAAGGCAGGTATGGTGCGGCTTGGCTTTGTCATCCCAGCATTCCGGAGGCAGAAGCAGGAGGAGAGCCACAAGTTCGAGGCCCGTCTCTTACACAACTCTTACACCTGTCTCAAAACCAAACACGCGCCCTCTCCATCTGACAGAGGCGCTGAAACTGTCAGTGGGACCCAAGAGATTGCCACAAGCAATCGCCTCTCTAGGAAAAAGAAGAGTGGCCAGGGGCAGGGACTGCCCTGCAGTGGACATGACCGCTCTTTCCTGGTCCTTGTCCGCTTTAGCACTGCACACTCTGGGCCCAGCACAGCTCAGGTCCCCGCTAAGGAAGTAAAGCTCAGTAACAGAAAGTTGCCTACTTACTGGGTCTGGCTGCAGTTTCTCCTGTCTGCCTCCCAAATAAAGCTATTTGGATTTGCTCCAAGCCTCACACAGCAGGCAAAGTTTGGGCTGGGAAGATCTGCTACGGGACAGCCCATCTCCCAACTGAGGAAAACTCAAGCACCACTGGGGGGACCTTTCAGGGTTATTTCAGCTCTCATGGGCACCTGGCAATGGGGTGGCTAATATGGGGTTTTACCACTTTTTAAAGTGCCACTCAAGAGTTATATTAGACATTATTGGCGAATAGAGAAAATGCTCATGACAGAATTGCTGGTGTTAGGCCCCTGACAAGAAGCACACAGGTGTCTAGAGTAACATATTCCACCCTGTTAAACATTTAACAAACTGTAGAGGGTAGCAATCTGTAGAGTTCAAAAGCTCCAGAAGACACCTCAAACCCTACAAATTTATTATTATTATTATTATTGTTGTTGTTATTATTATTATTATTATTATTGTTGTTGTTGTTGTTGTTAGTTTTTTTCGAGACAGGGTTTCTCTGTGTAGTCCTGGCTATCCTGGAACTCACTCTGTAGACCAGGCTGGCCTCCAGCTCAGAGATCCATTTGCCTCTGCCTCCCGAGTGCTGGGATTAAAGGCGTGCGCTACTATTGCCCAGAGTTTTAATTAGCTAAATTTTATTTAAGCTGCAGCTGACCTCCTTGGTTGGATTTGAGACTGAGGCTCAGCTAAGCAGACACTCTGAGGAGTAGGTTCTGTCTCACGGGAAGCCACAGGCTGCCTCCAAAAGCAGCGTGGTGGGGGCAGCGCAGCAGGCGAGGCATGAACAGCTAAGAGAAGCGATCCCCCTGCAGTGGGTCTGAGGACCTGCAAGGGGCCCCTGCCCGCCCATTTCCAGCCTCCTGGCCGGACTTCAACAGTTCCTGTGCTGTTTCTAGGCTGCTGCTCCCGCCCACCCCACCCCCGTGGTCCTAGGTTTCCCATTTGTCACCTCCATAAGAGAACTTAACAGTTTGCCTGGCTCCGTATAAACAGGAAGTCAAGCTGTTAACAGGAGCCTCCTGCGCCGCTGCCAGGCTCAAACCCAGTGTCCTCCCTACCCGCACCTCAACCCCCTAAACCCTGCAGTTGGCAGTTGCGCGGTGGAGAAAAGGAAAAACCGTGAGAGCTGCTGGGCTCCCTTGCAGTCACTTGAAGGCAAGTGTGTGTGTTGGGGAGGGGCTGACAGCTGGGTCTGCAGCTGGGTAGCTTCGGCTATTCCCCCACCCCCCCACCCCCCCCACCCCCCGCCCGCCCTGAGGAAGGTGGCAGCAGCTGCTGATTAAATCAGGGACAAAGCAACAGTGGTCCTGGCTGTGCACACCAATGCTGTTGAGCTGCAGAGAACAATGAATTGCCGTGTTGTGAGGTGTGCGCATGGGGTCAGGAAGGCAGCTGGAAGCTGTAAGAATGCAGGGAAATGTCAGACAAATCCTGTGCTCATTAGAAGCCTGCTCCCCACAGGACCCCGAGACCTCCGTGGTGACAGAGGCCTGGTCACCTCCTGCAGGGCCAACAGCCATGTCAACTGGGGTGGTCTGGCATGCTGGTAAGCTGCAGACGGATCACACACTGCCAACAAGGCAGGGAGCCTCTCCGCTTCAGGGTGGCGGGTTCATCTATTCATTAGAAACTATTGTGCAAAAAAGGAAAAAAAAGTCCATTTTCTCTATAGGTTGAAGTATGAAAAAGGGCTGCCTCCCCAAAGGTAAGTTGTGCTCCCTGTCTAGGCACCAAATAGGCCAGAGTCTGTTTTTTATTTGTTTTGATTTTTTTATTCATTTATTGTATTTTATGTATATAAGTGGTTTTTTTTATTCATTTATTGTATTTTATGTACGTAAGTGTTTTGCTTGTGAGTATGAGCGGGATCATAGTGCCAGTGAAGGCCAAAGACTTTATCTCACCCCCTGGAGCTGGAGTTAAAGATGGCTGTGAGCCACTGTGTGGGTGTTGCAGGTCCCCTGCAAGAGCAGCAAGTGCTCTTAACCACTGAGCTCTCTCTCCAGCCCCATACTTTTAAAAAAAAGTGTCTGTGTGCATGTGCTCACACATCCCATCCACATGTGCATGAACACACTGGTGCATGGGCATGTGTGTGTGTGTGTGTGTGTGTGTGTGTGTGCATGTGGTCACACATCCACATGTGCACATGTGCATGAGCACCGCTGGTGCGTGGGTATAACGTGTGTGTGTGTGTGTGTGTGTGTGTGTGTGTGTGTGTGTGTGTGTAAGCTGCAGGACAGGTTTGACTGTTATGCCCAAGAACACCAGCCTCTCCCTCTGACACACAGTCTCTCAGTAGACTTGAGTTCCACAGGGCGAGATCCTCCACTTTGTGCCTCTCCAGCAATGGGCGTCTCCAGAATGTCACTGAGAGTATTCTCTCACCAGCCTCCAGCGCTGTGGTTCTGTCTGGAACCTAACTCCCCTAAACCAAGAAGAGTTATAGTAGCCTCACCACCCAACTCCACCCCCCCCCATCCTCCCAAGCCCCTCTCCTGCTCTTAGAGATACAGACTCAGGCCACCTTGTATTTAAGCCGGAGACGCTAACTGCATGGGCATCAGAGGGGCTCAACCTTCTGTGACGCTACGCTCCTTTAATACAGTTCCTCATGTTGTGGTGACCTTCAACCAAAAAATTATTTTCATTGATACTTCACAACTGTGATTTTGCTACTGTTATGGACCATAACGTAGATGCCTGATATGCAGGGTATCTGATAAGTGACCCCTGTGAAAGGGTCGTTTGACCCCTCTCCCCCACAAAGGGGCCAAACCCATAGGTGGAGAAACGCAGATCTATACATTTAAAGAGGTGAAATGAAGAACCAGGATGGGATGCAAAGGGGCCTGGAGTGGGTAGCGTTAGACGCTGAAGGCCTGGGCTGGTTAGTTTTGTTGTTGTTTTGTTGTTGTTGTGTCGGGATACAAGCTACAGTCATCTGGGAAGATGGAACCTCAGGTGAGAAAACAGCTCTATCAGATTGACCTGTACCTCTATCAAGCTGAGCATTTTTCGTGATTAATGACTGATGTGGGATGTGCCCCGCCCACTGGGGGCAATGGTCCAGGGTCATATGAGAGAACAAGGCAATAGACAGCCTCTCACATGGCTTCCCTTCAGTTCCTGCCCAGGGATCCTCAGTAGAGGACTGTCACCTACACACACTGTCTTCCTATGTTGCTTTTTGTTCCTTTTTTTTTTTCCTGACACAGGGTTTCTCTGTGTAGCCTTGTCTGTCCTGGACTCGCCTTGTAGACCAAGCTGGCCTCGAACTCACAGCGATCTGCCTGCCTCTGCCTCCGGAGCACTGCTACTAAAGGCGTGCTCTTCCATGTCTGGGAAGGTGCCTGTTAAGGTAGACATCATGTCAATAGAAAGCAAACTAGGACCAGATCTGTCTCAGTCAGTGTTGTAGCACTGGGAAGAGATGCCATGACCATGGCATCTTTTTCCTTTTAAATTCATTTATTGTATTTTATGGACGTAAGTGTTTTGCTTGCATGTATGAGCGGGGTCGTGGTGCCAGTGAAGACTAAAGACTTTATCTCATCCCCTGGAGCTGGAGTTACAGATGGCTGTGAGCTACCGTGTGGGTGTTGGAAAACAAACCCAGGTCCTCCGGAAGAGGCTGGTGCTGGCTTACAGTTTCAGCGATGCAGCCCGTTACCATCATGGTAGGAAGCATGGCAGCACAAAGGCAGATGCGGCGCTGGAGACGTTTCTGAGAGTTCTACCTCCAGATCTGCGGGCAGCAGGAAGAGAGAGAGAGACTCTGGGCAAGGAATAGGGTTTTGAAACCTCAAAGCCCACCCTCAGTGACACACTTCCTCCAACAAGGCCACATCTCCTAATCCTTTCAAATAGTGCCACTCTCTGGGGAGCATTTAACCCTATGAGCCTGTGGAGGTCATTGTCACTCAAACCACCACATTCCTCTCCCCCCCCCCCCCCCGGGGCTTGTATCCTTACCATAATGCAGAATACACTTAGTTCAACTTCCGAAGTCCTCAATACTGTTCATAAGTCCAAAGTTCCAAGTCTCTTCTGAGACTCATGGCAGTCTCTTAACCGTAATTCCTGTAAAGTCAAGAAGCAGACCACATACTTCCAACACACAACGGCACAGAGTATTCATTGCCATTCCAGAAGGGAGGAAAGAGGGCACAGTGAGGAAACGCTGGACCAAAGTAAGACAAAAACCCGTCTGGGCGAACCCCCAAACTCTGCGTCTCCGTGTCTGATGTCAAAGTGCCCGTCAGGTCTTCAACCCTTTTCAGCTTTGCTGACTGATGCCACACCCCGTTAGCAGCTCTTTTTAAACAGGTAATCCCATGACTCTGACATCTCTTGGCACAGAGCCTTGGGGTCTCCAACACAATCCAGGCTTCAGAGTCACAGCCTCAGGCAATGGGCCTCCGTTCAGGGTCCCCGGCCCGCAGACCCCAAACCTGCCTGGCCTCAGTAGCTTTCCTCGAGGGAGAGTCCATAACTCTTGTAGCCTTGACTCTAAAGCAAGAACCAAGTTCTGCTGTTTGCTAGGGCTAGAACATGGCCTCTTTGTTCAATTACATCTGTACCATCTTTTTGGTTCTGGTGGTTTCCTTCACTGCTTAAGCTTTTCTTTAATTCAGAGTTCAGCTGGGTGAGGTCCTGCTCTGAGGCCACAACTTCCTTGAATGGATTCAGCAGCAGGCTTTTCTTTGTCTCCTCTTTTTCTCCTCAAACTGTCCATTTTGTATTTTTTCTTGCCGAGCCTGTTTCTTTTCATTTATAGATCTGCATACAAGGGATCACCAATAATCATGTGATGATGCAACACTAGGCTGCCGTGAAATCTCCTCTGCCAAGGCCGCTAATCCAAAAGCTCTTCAATTTAGCCTCAGGCAAAAATTTTTTTTGGACAAGGCCAAAAAGCAGAATGTGTCTGTAGGCCACCCACTAAAAACTCTTCTCTGAAATCACTTGGACTAGGCCGTCATGGTCTACATTTCTCTCAGTCTGCTGTCGTCTGTGTTTGGCCCAATAAGTCCCGATTAAAGCTTACAAAGGCTTTCCTAATCCAAAGTGCCGAAGTCCACATCTGCCAGCAAACAGCATGGTCAGGCGCCTGTCGCAGCAAGACCCCACCCCACTCCTGGTACCGGCAGGATACAAAGTGTTGAGTTGACAAAGTGTTGGAGAGCAGTCGGTACGTCTTTTCAAATACTGGAGACTGGAATTCCTTCTCCAGATGCTGGCTGGCGCTATGAGCTGGACATTTTTATAAAAACTGAGCCTTAAGGGGCCTTAAGATTTATCCATGTTAAACAAAAACGTTTCTTTTCTCATCACGGTCCTTTCTGTTAGGTGGAACGCCAGTAAGGGACTGTCTGACTGACGTTATGTAATTTATTCAGGAGAGTCCAGGGAACAGAAGCAAGGGGCAGAGAGAAGTGAGGAGTCGACACAAATCCTTCGTGAAGCCATTTCTGAGCAATTGGAGCTCACGCCCATCCAGCCGGAAGAGGGACTCACCCCTCAGCTGCCATCTCCTGTGAGCCCTGAGCGGGTGCCCGTTTTTGCAATGCCACTCTAGAAACAACAGTGAATGCAGGGCAGAGCCCTGGCTTTGAGGCAAGAGTCTATCAAGGTGAGGGGTCTACTTTGTTCGTGCTTTCTTACCTCGAGGGGCCTCCTGACTCATGGCCGCCCCACGTGGCCACTGCAGCAATTAGGTTCCTGTGAAGGCAGCACCTCCAGCCCTACCAACCCCCCCATAGGTCTTAGACGCTCTTACTCCAGTCCCACGAACCCCAAAGCCTCTCATTCTTCCTGGGAACATTTCTACTCCACTTAGTTACAAGGCAGAAATGTAATTAAAGTATTGATATAGTTGTTGCTTGGGCTCCAGATAAGTGGGTCTAGTGGTAAAATTTCAGAAGATCGGATTCCAGGAGCGATCCGTCGCTAGATCTAGCAGAGGGCTCAGAAAGCCAGTGAGTTTCCCATCCGGAAACGCACCTTGATAGAGCCCAAATAAGATTCACGTTTTCTCCTAAATCCATCCCAGACCACGTGACAGGACAGCAGTGTTGCCTGCTAGTTCCCTTCAGCTGGAGAGAGCAGCAGGTCCCGCTTCCTAGCTTCCTGAGTTGAAGGGGCAGGAAGGAGGAAATCTAGGGAGCGCGCGACTCTGGCAGCTGCCGCTGGGGTCCCAGCCAAGACCCTCAGAGCACACGGCACATCCTGCGCATGTGTGGCTGGGACGGAGAGGAACATTCCTACCTTGTAGTAGAGACCTAACCAGGCCGAAAAGGATGGCTGCTTGATTTAAAAAACTTGTGCTTCCCCCTGGGTTCAAGTATCTTACTTGCTTCTTGCACTGACCGGGCCAAGTGTGAGCCAGTGCTGGGTCAATGGCAGGAGGGGCTGGACCCACGTATTTCCGGTTCCTCTGGCTGGGAAGACAGAAATGGTTTGTGCTGTAGGATTTTTTTTCTCTTGCATTATTATTATTATTTCAAATTTTTTATTGAGTTTGTTCATTTATATGTCTATAACATGTATTCTGATTACTATGCCCTTTCCGCCCTGCTTTGTTTATTTCATTTTTTAATTACCAATTTGAAGGTTGCCATAGCTGTCAGCTCTGGTTTTATCTTACTTTGTACTTTATCTTGAAACAATTTCCAAAAAGGACATTTTGTTCAAAAGGAAACCCATATTCTGTGGGGAATTTAGATAAAACGGAATTCTGTTTTATCAGTTTGGGACTAAAAAGAGAAATAGAACCCCTTAAAGATGTCTGTCTGTCTGTCTGTCTGTCTGTCTGTCTGTCTGTCTCTTGATGGGGATGGGGGCAGGGGGTGGGGGGACACGGGTTGGGGGGATGGGGGTGGGAGCCCGGGCTGGAGGGAGAGGCCTGAGTTGGAGGCGGGCCTGACCTTTCACAGCCCTCCTTGCAGCTGCTGACCTGCTTGGGAGCCTCCGAGAAGCTGCTACATTTGTGTCTAGTGCCTCAGGGAAAACAGTTGGAAAGGCCGGTAAAAGAGGAGAAGGTCATTTGTCAGCACACGAGGACAGAGTCTGTTTCCATTGCCCCCTGCGATGATGTCAGTGTCCTGCAGGAGAGCCTGGTTCCCCACGCCGTGAAACCAAACACACATCTGTGGGGAAGCTGGACAGGCTGAAGGCAAACCAGAGGAAGGCGGGGCTGCCGTGGGTTTCGGCGCTGCACCCCCCCCCCCAAAGATAAACCCTCAGATAAGTGAGGACAAAATGCCTTCAGTTTCGCATCCCTCTTCCAGACCACACACAATAATCCCCTTTGACACGGTCAAGCTAGAAATATACAAGAAATGGATTGCTGGGGGGGAATTTAGTTGAATTTAGCTAAACTGACACTTTTTTTTTTTTAAACCAGGCCTGCCTGTGATTTGAGCAGTGTTCTGGAGGAATTAGTAAATTATGCGTTCTCACAATAGTCCCCAGTAGTCTCACAATAGTCCCCAAACCAAACAGAGTCACTGCTGTGAGTGGAGTGGGGGCCTTGGGGACGGCATGCAGCCTCAGCAGGGGGGCCACATTCTGTGCTGTGTGTTATCCAGCGACAAATAACCCAGGCATGGCCGATCCGGACACACCTGCCATCCTCTTAGTCTCAGTGACTCCATTGTTTGCTTAAGTGAGTTTGGGTCGGAATTTTGTTAGTTGACACCAAGAGAAACTAATTAACAAGTTGGTGTTGGGTGTGTCTACAGAACCTAGAAATGGGGTTCTTATACACCGAGAGCAGGCCTATTGAGCATTTAAGCTTAGAAATCAACTTTAAATTTCTCTGAGAAAATGTTGCTTGCAGCCAAATGAGTTATGCAAAAAAAAAAAAAAAAAAATCAAATGACCTGTTTGAGGGGTTTCATCTCATAGCAGGAGGTACTAGATCTCAAATCCGAGCCTGCCTGGTTCCCAAACGCAGGCCTTTTGCAAACTCTCGAGGCAAGTCTGAAGGGAGCCTTTCTAATTTCCGTTGGAAACCCAAGAGCCTATGGGGTGAGGCACAGACAGAAGGTCTGAATCCGAGACTGTATGTGGGATCGTACAACCCGATATCTCCTTTTAGCCAGACCAACAGAAGCCTCTGGAACTCACGTGGCAGTCCTCATTCGTGTGGTTTACATAAAGGACTTGAACAAACCAAAGCAGATTGGTAATTAAGGTCGTTTGTCCTAGTTAGTCCCCTAATATCAAATCCCCAAATATCAAACACTGTGGTGGTGTAAGTGAGCGTGGCCCTCGGAGCACGTGTAAGGAGGATTGGTAAAAATTAGGAGGTGTGGCCTTGCTGGAGAAGGCACCGCAGGCTTGAGGTTTCAAATGACTTGTGTGATTCCTAGTTCTCTATCTCTCCCCCCCCTCTTCCTCCCTCTCCTCATAATCAAGATGTGAACTCAGCTGTTCCTTTGCTCCATCATCATAGACTCAACCCTCTGAAACCATAAGCCAAATTAAACGCTTTCTTTCACCAGTTGCTTTGATCTTGATGTTTTCATCACTGCGATAAGAGTAGCTGGGACAGAAGTTGTTACCAGGAGCGGGGTATTGCTGTGACAGACTTCGCCGTGTGGGTTTTTGGAAGAATGCGGAAGACTCTTGGACTTTGGACTAAGAGAACAGTTTAATGCTATAACTGGGTCTTTATTTGCCATATTAAGAGGAGCTTGGAAGCCTGTAGTGCTGAGAGCAATGTGGGTTATGAAGGTCCCGATCAGGAGGTTTCAGAGGGGAACAATTTTATCAATTGGGCTAGAGACCTTTTTTGGTGATGTTTTGGCAAAGTATGTGACTGCTTTTTTGCCATTGTCCTAAGAACTTGCCTGAGGCTAACTTGGAAAGCAATGGAAAAATTTCTTTGGCTTCAAGAGAGCCTAATATTGACTCTGTTGTCTGTTGTGTGTCTTACACAGGTGTTTAATGAAAAAGAGCAAGTGGGACAAAAATAAATACAAAATATATACTTTGAAGCTAAAAATAGTAGCAGAAAATTTTATTTTGGAGCCAATGCTTGTAATGAAAGGGAAAAAGAGATCAAGGAGAAGACTGGTGCAAAATGAAATGAAGGGAGCAGTGCCCGTAGGGCAAGGCCCCACCCAGCTCAGCTTCTCACTTATGAAAAGTCCTGAGGAATTTTTTGTTCCCAAAAATCAACAACAAAGAAAGCTCCTCCAATGTAGGGGCCAGGCTCCACCCTACGTGTGCAGTGAATTTGGCAGTATCATATACATAGTTGATGTGTTGCGGTTATTTTACCAGTATGACCTAATAATGTTTATTATTAGACCTATAATTATTATTACAACAGTATTTTTTAACCTGCTTGCAATCAATCAAGACACAGACACCTGTTATATTTTAAAATAGCCTTAGGTAACCTGGGGGCAGGGCAGATATTAATCCCCTAAACTACTTCCCATAGTGGGGCAGGTATCCCATACCATCTGCTTCTAATAATTTCTATCAAGCTACCTCCCATCCATAATCCCAAATACTTGCTAATTATCATCCTCTGGGCCAAGTCTCCATCCATGCCGACCATGTGCTTCTCCTCCGCCTAACCCATGATGGCGCAACCTCCTTCTTCTCTCCTCTCCTCAGGTCTCTCTTCTCTCAAGGTTCTCTCTCTCTTCCTTAGCCCTAGAACCTTAGCCATGCCTATCCCGTTTGCCCTGCCCAGGTGTGATGGCCTTTTATTGGCCCAACAGGTTAGGCTCTTAGGCAAGGTACAGGTAGGTCACAGAGACAGCAAGCAGTAATTAGCATCAAAATACATCAGACCAACCTCCAACAATTATGGCCTTTAAGTCATGAAAGATACTTGACTAAAGGGTGGTGGAATCTTCCTCCATGGTAAAGGAGAGCCACTGTGACAAGGTATTCCAGCACAAATGCTCGAGAGGCTATTGTGTGAAGCTATAAAAGTGGAGATCTCTAGATGTTACAGGAGAGAGAGAGAGAGATCTACCAAAGAGAGCTGCAGACCGGAAGTGGAACCAGACTGAGAGAGAGAAGTGGGTTGCAGGCAGCACAGTTGGAAGGACAGAGCCAACCAAGCCCTTTGACATCGTATATGGAGCTGCATAGAGTTTGCCCTGCTGGGTTTTGGTCTTTCTTTGTCCCAATATTTCCTCATTGTACCCCAGTTCCCACTTTTGGAATGGCCATGAATATTCTGTGCATGTATGTTGGAAGTTTGCGATTTTGGGATGACCGTAGTTTGGAACACAATTTCTCTGTGTAGCCCTGGCTGTCCTGGAACTTTCTCTGCAGACCATGCTGGCCTCAAACTCAGAGACCTGCCTGCCTCTGTCACCCAAATGTTGGCATTGAAGCCATGCACCACTATACCTGACAGAAACATGTAATTTGTTTTTTTTGATTTTACAGGAGTTTATGGTAAATAGATTACCCTGGGTCTCTGAAGAGACTTTGGACTTTTAAAGTGTGTTGAAATTGTGAAAGACTACGAGGACTATTGAAATTCGACTGAGTGAGTTTTCCATTATGATATGGCCATGAACCTGTGAAGACCATAGAGTGGAACGTGGTGTTTTGAATAAAAATGGTCCTCATCGGCTCATAGCGTGAATACTTGGGCTCCAGTTGGTGGAAATGCTTGGTAAGAATTAGGAGGCATGGCCTTGTTGGAGGAGGAGTGTCATTGAGGGTGGACTTTGGGGTTTCCTGAATCCAGTTCTTTCTCTCTCTGCCATGGCTGTGAGTCAAGATGAGCGCTCATTTGTTCCTTCACCGCCATCATGGGTTCTAACTCTCTAGAGCCATAAGCAAAATTAAACATCTTCTTTTATAAGTTGCCTTGATCATAGTGTTTTACCATTGCAGTAGAAAAGTAACTAAGACATAACACTATTTAAGAAAACTTCGTCAGCAAGTAAATTTGGCAGTATCCTTCCCCTGTTTTGGTACAGCCATTTGGTACAGTGCCATGAAAGGGCCTTTGTGACCTACGTGTAAACATTGGGCTTTATCTTTTTAGCAAGTGGAAACCCTTCAGACTTTACCTAGCTTTATCATTGTTTTGCTTTTGAGAAAGTCCTTCCACGTAGCCAAGGCTGTCCCAGAACTCTCTATGTAGCCCAGGCTGACCTTGAGATTGCAGTCCTCCTGCCTCCCGAGTGCTGGGATTGGAGTGCACACTGCCATGCACTCTTCCTCCTTTTCCAAGCCTGATGTTATGGTTTGAGTGTGAGGGAGTGTTCATTCTTTGGACATGGAGCATGGCCTGCATAAGCAGGACCACAGGAGCAAACTTGAGGATGATACTGGCTGCACCTGGAATCTTCTCCTTCTGCTCCCGAATCCTCAGAGGCCTAATAAGCTATGCTATTAGCTCCTGCCAGCACAGACCCCGTCTGCCCCAGGCTCCATGTCCTTCCTGCAATGATGGAGGGAAATTGTGAGCCATGTTAACCCTTTCCTTTCTCCCTTAAGTTGACTTTGCCAGGTATTTTGTCATGGCGGTGAGGAAAGTAACTTGTGATTATATTACCAATATGGCCTAATAATGTTTATCATCAGGCCTATAATTATTATTAAGGCAGTATAACCTGCTAGCAATCAATCAAACACAGACCTGTTATATTTTAAAGTAGCCTTAGTTAACCTGGGGCAGGGCAGACATTAATCTCTAAACTACTTCCCATAGTGGGGCAGAAATGGAGTACCTGTCCCAATCCCATGGCATCTGGTTCTAATAATTTCTATCAAGCTACGTCCCATCCATAATCCCATATACTTGCTAATTATCATCATTTGGGCTAAATCTCCCTCCCTGCTGGCCATGTGCTTTTCTTCCACGTGACCCATGGTGGCCTCCTTCTCCTCTTCTCCTCAGGTCTCTCTTCTTCCCAAGAGTCTCCCTGTCTCCCCATGCCCAGGAACCTTAACCACACCTATCTCATTTGCCCTGCCCAGGTGTGATGGCTTTTTATTAATTAGCATCAAAATACAATCAGACCACCCCCCAACAGTAACCAACAGACTTATTTAAGGCTCTGGCCACCTTGAAAGGTTCCGTTCTCCGGTGATCCTATGGGCACCTCTGGAGACAGTTGGGGCAACATCATGTAATAGAGGCGTCTACAGAGGTGGAACCCATTAGCAGCCATGGGGGATGGTGGGTGAAATTTGGTATGAATAAGGTATTTACATTGGTTTTTTTTTTTGAGGCAGGGTTTCTCTGTGCAGCCTTGGCTGTCCTGGACTCGCTTTGTAGACCTGGCTGGCCTCGAACTCACAGAAATCCTCCTGCCTCTGCCTCCTGAGTGCTGGGATTAAAGGTGTGCGCTACCACGCCTGGCTACATTTATTGAATTTAAATGTAAGAAAATCAAGGTTACTGGATTTCACATTGGCTTCGTGTGTAATCTCTGACCGAGTTCAGATGAGACACAGACTTTGGTGTAGAAGATGGAGTTGATTACAGCATGAGGGTGAGAGTGGGCCGTGATTAGAGGGTCCACCGCAGAGGGATGATGGGATGAAAGTGATGATGACCAGAGACAGCACTGTGGAGAAAAAGCACTCTTACAGGGTGAAAAGGGGGCAGTGGTAAAGGACATGTATCTGTCTACAGCTTTAAACTGCAGAGGAATTTTAACTCAGAACATGGCTGCTCTGCTGAGAGATCACATCCAAAGACCTAGCTCTGTGTGATCCAGCTGGAATACAGACACACCTTTAATAGATCCGAGTTCAAGGCCGGCCTGGTATAGAGCAAGTATCAGGTAAAGAAAAGCTTGGGTTCAGGTATGGTGGTATGTGCCTTTAATCTCAAACGATGAAGGTAGAGTTAGCTTGTAGAAGGAAGCACCCATGTTTGAAAGTGATGTCTGATTGAGTGGCAGGAAAGGTGACGAATCAGAGAAGACATGACGGAATAGGATACGCCCAACTCTCACGAGAAGAGAGAGGAAAGGGAAGCTACTTAAGAGGCAGTTTTTACCAAGACAGTAATGGAGAGATGGGTTGTAGAGAGAGAACTCAGGTAAAGATGGAATGAGCCAGAAAATGAGAAGAAGACAGAAGATTAGAGCAGACTGCTGAGTTAGTTTGAGGCCAAGCAGAGCAATTCCCGGCCAAGAGAGAAGCCAGATTGTATAAGTCAGCTGGGAGAGGAGTTTGAGCCAGAACAGCTGAGATGAACCAGCCGGCCCAGAGCTCAGAAAGAACAATTAAGGGTGAGCTTATTAAGCAGTAAGTCTCAGAGGCTGAAAACCTTCTAGGCCTAGGTTAGATTGTGTGGAGGCTAGAAGCTTCCAGGACGAGGCCTAGGTTAGCAGAAGGAGGCAGTTGGTCTCTGAGATGATGGCTGAAATAGGCGAATAAAACTTTCTTTTTTACATTAGTAGCCTGTAGTGTTATTTCTAAAATCTCTAGAATAAGCAAGCTTGCTGAGGGGCATTTTCTCAGCCAGGCGGTTGACAGGCACATTTGGATGACATCTTGAGGAGGGGACAAGCACATTTGGATGACGTCTTGAGGAGGGGACAAGCACATTTGGATGACATCTTGAGGAGGGGACAGGCACATTTGGATGCTGTCTTGAGGAGGGTGCACTAGCTCATCTTCCTTTTTCACCAGAAGCCTCCTGCTTTAGCCTCACAGCCTTCCTGGTGGTTCAGACGGCTGTGTCTCCACCTGAGGCCAGAGACAGAACGCGAATACCAGTCTTCTGACCAAGAGTGACATATAAGAGCAGATTTAAAATAAGTCAAGAAAAAAAATCCATAAAAATAGCCATGGCTTATCAAGAGCAAGTCTCTCTCTCTCTCTTTGAATTTGAGTGTGTGGTGAATGTACACACGCGTGGAGTTGGAGCATCCTCATCTGGGTGTACCTGAGTGGAAGACAAGTCAGTTTTAGGGATCTTCCTCGGTTACTCTCCACTTTATTTTTAAAAATAATTTTATTTATTTATTTATTTATTTATTTATTTATTTATTTATTTATAGGGATGAGTACCTGTATAGAGGGTAACTTTTTGTCCTTGTGATTTGAGTGGTAATGGCCCCCCACAGGCTCTTAGATTTTGAGTTCTGGCCACCAGGGAGTGGCACTATTCGAAAGTGAGGGGCACCCTTCAGGTGACAAGACAGGGAAGTGAACCTCGAAGAGGCAAGAATAAAAACTTGGTTCAGATCGACTTCATCAACCTGGGTCAAACTTGGGGAGTCTGATGGCCGGCAGTTCATTACCAGCACCTTTAAGTACCGTGCAAGTTGGGAAAAAGCGTGTAGGCAACAGTTATTCCAGCTCCGGGCGCACAATAACGCACAAGGCGTGACTACACTGAGAAGCCTTTGCAAAGTACACGTGGCCACGGGGGTGGGTTCTACAGCTAAAAGGCCAAGAACATAGCGTGCCCTCTGACTGAGACAGCATTGAGGTGAGCAGGCTATCAGACACACCTGACATCTCCCCTAAAGGCGGGCTCTAGTGCCTGGGAGCTGAAGAGAAAGGCCTGAGGAGGAAGAGTGAAGGATCAACCAGTGGGAGGAGGTCTGCGCCTCCACAGCAAGAGGTGAGTGAGGTCTGCGCCTCCACAGGCAGCAAAAAGGCCACCAGGTCTTAATAGCCACTCCCAGGCTCTGGGCGCAAGGTGCTTCCTCCTTTGAGGGGAGGCTGCCCTGCATTTAACATTCTGGGTTCCCTAGTGTTCTGTGGATGCAAGGACCTTTGTGTCCCCAACACAAAAGGAGTAGGAGGTATGGCCTCGTTAGAGGAAGTGTGTCCCTGGAGGTTGGCGTTGAGGTTTTCAAAGCCCACACCAAGGCCAGAGTCTCTCTCTCTCTCTCTCTCTCCCAGACAAGGCATCAGGATGCAGCTCTTAGGTACTTCCTAAGCACCATTTTTGCCTGCACGGCGCCATGTTTCCTGCCATGGTGATAGTAGTTTAAACCTCTTGAACTTATAAGCCGGCCCCAACTAAATGTCTTCCTTTATAAGAGCTGTGGTCACAGTGTCTCTTCGCAGCGGCAGAACTCTGACGAAGACTGTTCTCCCTCCCTCCTCCATGTAGGACCTAGAGACTGAACTCAGATGCTGTGATGGGTGTTCCCGGTTGGCAACTTGACTACACTGAAAATTAGCTAAAAGCCCCAGCAGCTGGCCACGCCTGTGAGGGAGTTTTAGTTAACTGAATCATTTGAGGCAGCTGACTTAAAGGACACGAAGGAAAGCAGCCCCCCACCCCCGCTTGCTTTCGCTCTCACCGTTCATGTATCCTCTGGCTGAGGTATTCCTTCACTGGTGTTAGAGCTGACTTCTTTGGGAAGACCACTGGAGACATCCAGACTTATGGACTGAGAAACCACTGGATTCTTAAACTTGTCACTGGAGACAGCCATTGTTAGACTACCCAGCTCACAGGCTACAAACCATGCTAATAATCCCATATCATGCGAGAACGCGCATGCTTTGTCAGTTCTGTTCCTTTAGAGAATCTTGACTAATACAGGTTGTCAGCCTTGGACACCGAACCATCTTGCAGCCCATCCAGTTTTTGACAGGATCTTTCAGTGAACTTACAGTTTTGTTTAGGCTGGCTGGCCACTGAGCCTTTGAGACCTGCCTATCACTGCGCCCTGCCTCCCCTGGGGCTGGGGTCTGGGCGATCACACCTGGCTTGTGTTTGGATCTGGTTATCCAAGCACAGTTCTTATGCTTGCAGAGCAAGGACTTGACTCACTGAGCCACTTCCCCATCTCAGATAACCTTCTCCACATGGCCTCAACAAAGCTTTCCTAATTCTAGGTCCCTCGCTTTCTCATAGCATTCCAATTGATGTTTTCTCTCTTCTGTTGGTAGTTTAAACTCTAGATAGGTGCTGTCACGAAGGTTTACCTACCTTTACCCATCACTGTTTTTCACTTGTAAAATTGATGCATTAAGTAGGGAAACAGAACCCATGTTCCAGTCTCATTTCTAGATACCCGTGCCCGTGTGTGCATGCGTGTGTGTGTGTGTGTGTGTGTGTGTGTGTGTATTGGTGTGTACACAAGAGTACAGGTATCTGAAGAGACCAGAAGAAGGCATCAGATCCTGTGGAGCTGGAGTTACAAGATGCTGTGTGTTTTTAAACAAAAACCCAAATATTTGATTTTACCAATAAAGACTCAGGAGCCAGATGCTGGGGTGAAAGCCTGTTAGCTCAGAGAGGCAGAGAAGGCACCCAGCTGAACTTCCTACTCAGGTCATGGCCCAGAAGGAAAAAGCCTCTTCTCCATGCTGTCTTTAAAAACCCCTCAAAGTCCAAGACAGCCAAGGCTACACAAAGGAACCCTGTCTCGAAAAACCAAAATCAACCCCCCAAAAAACAACAACAAAACAAAACAAAACAAAAAGCACTGCCAACAACAACAAAACCAACCAACCAACCAACCAAACAGAATGTATGTGTCTCCTTTCTACTTCCTGTGTGTCTCTCTATCTATCCTCTGGACTTCCACTCACTCTTTATGTTTTTTTTTTCTTTCCTATTTTCATTTCCTGTTAGCTGGTTGCTTGCTTCACCTCTTGATCTGCAGCTGACTTTATTTAATCCTGTTTACAGAAAGCTCTTGGATTAAAGGTGAATGCTAGGTGTGGGAAAGATTAAGTTTTGTCACAGGTGGAAGCAGTCTTGGTGGGCTTTACCCTTGGGGTACCCCATGGATACCTTGTGACAGACTGAGTGGAGCCATCTTGGGTCTGGAATTCAGGAATCAGACCTGGGGACCCCACCTGGGCTATTGTTTTTTTAATTGACCCTCACCGGGAGCAGGAGACCGCCCTTCCCACATGACTCAGGCAGGTGCGGAGGAGAGAACAACAAGTTGAGCCCGGGTGAGAGCGTTGGGGGGGGCGCAGTGAACAGGCCGTACCAGCACGAGGGCCAGAGAGACACCTAAGGACCCGTCCCGTGGAACGGATACTGGAAGGTTTACTCTTTTGTCTCTTTAACCTTTTTTTCTTTTTGGGTAAGCTAGTTGGGTTGTATAATAAAGTTTAATTGTTGAGAAACAGAGCCAACAGCTAGGACTGAACCACACCACAGCTACCTGTTTACAATAAACAAAAGGCTTTTGGGTTAAAGGGTTAAAGGTGTGTGCTCGGGCTGAGCCACACCACAACTAGAAACAGTTTTTTTCAGTACATAACCTCAAGGTTGGGGTCACAGTGTGATCAAATACCCTACAACAGTGGGTGACACAATATGAGTGCTAGGAGCCGAACTCCAGTCCTCGGAAAGAGCGGTGTATGCTCTTTGCTCTTTACACATGTATTAACTCTGTGTGTGTGTGTGTGTGTGTGTGTGTGTGTGTGTGTCCGCTGTACCATTTATCTTACATAACTCTTTGTACTTCCCAGTGTCTGCTTGATATCTTTGGTATTTTTTCATGTCTCCGATTCTGGATTCATCACTCCTAAAATCCTCTGTTTACTTATATTTGTGACATTGTTTGGACCACTATGACTTTAAAAGGATGCCCACACCGCAGAATCAACTGATTGAGAATGACATAAGAAGCCTCAGACAAACAGAAGAAAGGATGAAGAAGAGTCCTGACTTGCCTCACCCAGCCATAATTCTGCTACCTCAGGGGCTGCCTAGTGCTGCAGACATGGGGAATTGAGGGCGGGAACTCCATCATTTCCTACTTTCTTTCCTTGAAAAACTACTTCAAGGATCTTTTTGTGCAATATCTTATTCCACTGTCTGCAAAAATCATATTCTATTGGATTTGGTGGCTCTCAGAAGCAAGTTAAAAAATTCCAGGAAGAGCCTGGCGGTGGTGGCGCACGCCTTTAATCCCAACACTCTGGAGGCAGAGGCAGGCGGATCATTGTGATTTCGAGGCCAGCCTGGTCTACAAAGCGAGTCCAGGGCAGCCAAGGCTACACAGAGAAACCCTGTCTTGAAAAACAAAACAAACCAAGCAAACAACAACAACAACAACAACAATTCCAGGAAGTAGCCTCATGAAAAAGAACTATCAGCATCTTTGTCACTAGAGCCCCAGATTCCCCTTATATCTGCCCTTGGCCTGTGCTTTTATGAAACAGAGATAAGTGATCCTTCTGGCGGTTTTAATGTTTAAAATAAGATGGCAAGAGTTGCTGAAAGAGAGCTGCTTGTGTACACTTACTTCTGCCTCCTCAGTGACTGGTCTTTGGAATAGCCCCCCCAATCACAGACCCCTTCCTCTGAGGACCAGGGCCTCTGTGCGTGAAACTAACCTACCAAGTTAATGCCTAATCTTTCATGCTGGAGTTTTTCTTCCTACTTTCATTTTTGGTGGCCAAACCCATTCTTTCCCCAAATTCACTCCCCAGATAATTAACATAGTTTAGTGTCCTGAAATGTGCCCTTGCTGGTCTAAAACCCGCTGATGTGTGAAAGAAATGATTCTGGAGTGTGGGTCGGAGTGCCACACTGTGGACGCTGAATTGCTCAGGCATGCTCTGCAAGCCTGGCCGGGGCAGTCCAGAGCCAAAGTCAGTTCGACTTTGATACAGCGTTGGAGATCTCTCAAGCTTTTCATCTCGAGCAGACTTCTGGTCAAGACTGAAATAAAATGTTGAGGCGTTAGCTAGGAGAAAACAATTTTAAAACTTGGCGTTCGCCGTGCCGCTCTCCGTGGAGATGTGTGAAGCAGGGATGGTCTTCCGGCTGGAGAGAGTCAAGGTGGAGCTATCTGGTTCCTTCCTCTGCTGTCCGTGACTCTGGAACCCGGCGCCTGGGATGAGCACGGCGCCCCTGGCTACCTGCAGCCCTCATTAGCGGGAGAACGAGCTTGGAAGCAAGCTGGAAGAGAAGACAGAAGTCACCCAGAAAGACAAAGTGGGGAGCTGCTTGAGTTGGGGGCACATGGAGGATGCAAGGGGCCTCATCTTGGCGACAGTAGGGTATTGTATGAGCCTCTCGCTGTTTTCACCAGCGAGTCCAGCTTGGGATTCTGGAAGCCGGAACTGTGCCTCTCTGTCTAGATGATTTGCTGTTGTCTGGCCCTTTTCTTTTCTTACCAGATGGTGGGGAAATGCCCTTTGTATGTCACGTTATACATGCACGACATGCCTCACTCCTGGTAAGCCCAGGCATTTTAACAATTGTGTCAGTTCCCAATAGCCAGCAATAGCTGTGCCACCGTTATTTACTGCTGCAATAGTTCCGGAAACCAACCGTCTCCCCTTCACACAGCTCCTGTGCGCAAGCGTTTCTGGGTATGTTGTTTTATTTTGGTTCTTGTTAAGGAATGAAAGACTCTGCAACCTTAGCACAACTTCCATGCTCAGAGGCCAGATTTTAAGCCATGAGTGCATGTGTGTGTGTGTGTGTGTGTGTGTGTGTGTGTGTATGGACACACTAGGATACCCTATTGGGGCACTTGATTATCTTTCAGTCAGTAATAGCGGAAGTGAGCTCTTTAACCAGGAAAGAAACTTGGAGATAGGAATATGAGGAGACTGGAGCTTGGCAGCGCAAACTCCCACCCCTGCTCCCAGGTATCCTGGAATCGCTTGGCCTCCAGGGAAAGCAACTAAAATAAAGTGCACTGGGGCAGGGTTCTCTCAGGATGAGTGGTGACTCTGGCTCTCCGTGTCCCAGCCCCGAAGCATTGCTGCCTCAAATGATCAAAACAACAAGGGAGGAATGTTTTGGTTGGAGAGCCTGCCCCTGTTTCCAGCATATTTTCGACTTGCATAACTTTGCTTTTGCCTCTGAGTAGAACAGAAGGTGGAGTGTTCTTTACCGAAATCATAGGAATCTCTTTCCTGCCATGTGTGCATTCAGGTCTGCTTGCCTTACTAACAACAGTTAGGTTCGCTGTGAGCAAAAATGTTTTTTTATCTTTGGCGAAGAAATCTGTGGACTGCTGATTGGCCTCCATGAGTCAGGTGAGCATTGTGGCAGCGGCTTGAGAGGGCATCTGCTTTTGTTGGGTGGGTCTTTCTCTTTTCCTTCCTTCCTTCTTTCCTTTTCTTTCTTTTTCTTTTCTTTGTTTTCTTCTTCACTTTTCAATCCACTTGTTGATTTGGGTTTATTTGTAAAAAGACTTATTCCATCTTATGCAAGATCTGTTTTATTACCAAGGGGCTATTTTTGTAGCCTCACAGACTGAAGTTTTCAAAATAAGTCTGACACCCTTTGGGGATAGTGAAAATTTATGTGACAAGGAGTCATACAGCAACACCTTAAGTGTATGTATATGTTAAACTCATAAACAAAAGTCAGAAATGAAACGAAAACAAGTCAATGTTTCTAAGGGATGGGGAGATGGTGGGCTCAGCGAGGCCACAGGAGACAGGACAGCCACTGAGGCATACTGGTCACTGTCTTAGCTCCAGGTTGAGATCCTGTTTCAAAGGAATAAGGCAGGCAGAACACTTAATGTCCTATGGTCTTGCTAAGCACACACACAGGTTCATGTACCTGCATATACACTGTATTGAAACGCTCTGTCTGTCTCTCTGTCTCTGTCTGTTTCTGTCTCTCTTTCTCTGTCTCTGTCTCTCTCTCTTTCTCTCTCTCTGTCTGTCTCTCTCTGACACACACACACACACACACACACACACACACACACACATACACACTCATTACTAAGTAGCCCCACACTTGAGCTCCATGGTTTTCTCATCCATGAAATGTTGAATCAGTGAACTCCTTGTTTCTCTGGAACCAAAGGCATACTTTAGAAAATATTTGTCTGGTATTTTGTGAAACTTGATCATAGATGCCGATGAGGACCTGGCAGCTTGTCGTCTAAGCTTTGCAAATGTAGGAACCCTGAGTCATAGCTTCGCAGAGCTGCAAAGGACTGAAGAAGCTGTGTGTGCTAACAAACAGCTCTCTGATTCCGAATGGTCCAATCCAGTCCTTTTCTGGAGAAATAGGACAGTGTGTGGGCACCTTAGGTGGCTCTGAGCCAACAAGGATACAAATAGTTTTCAGAGCTGCTTTCTTCCCACCCCGCTGGCCCGGTCCCTTGTCTTTTCTCTGTGGCTTCTCAGCTTGCACCAAGTCAGTTTGCATCTGCCAGATTTCTGCTTTATAAAAACCGGCTTTTGATTTTATTCCGAGGGATGAGGGGGCAGGTATGCATGCCAACTTATTGCAAAGGCCCATCTGCTCCCCAGCTCCACCAGTGGCCCCATGCTCCAGACTTCTTGGCTATTTGAAGTGGGAAAGAGGTTGGTCCAGGGAGCTCCAGAGTTCCCCCACCCAGCACTTTTCACTTGTTCTGCAGTCCAAGTTTTGTCTGTAAGTCTCATGAGGGCACAACAGCACATTCCTCATCCTGGACTCTCCTGTGCCTGCAGGGCACAGGACCGCAATTAATTTGCAGAACAGAACTTTAGGCAAGCTGCTGAATGTCTCAGTTTGAATCCCAGTTCAAGTAGGAACTATGGGTTTTTTTAGACCACCCTCATACTAGAGTTCTCATTTGCAAAGTGGGAAACAGCATTGTAATTACAATGGTAACATAATGCAACAATAATACCATCAGCCATGTGCTGTACAAGGACATTTCAGTCAGTGGCAGACCAACATACAAAAGAGATCTTAGTACCAGATACTATTGGGAGGGCTGGAGGGAGGGGTTTCATAAACAGTCCTTTCAATTAACCTACCAAAGGGTTTTCCCCAGTAGTAAAAATTAATCAAATGCACATCTAATTGCCAATCCTCTTTGATCAACATGCCATGGCCCAGGGTGATGCACTGAATGTGGAGGAGTGCCTTGAGTGGATGGAGCAGTTGTCAATATAGCATGGTTTAGCCAATCAGCTGGGCAGAAGGACAGGAAGTAGAAGGCGGGGATTCCAGGAAAGGAGGAGCCGAGAGTAGACAGTTGAGAGAGAACAGTTGGTGGAGAGCAGCTGCCCTAGGAGGGTCAGATTGGCAAGTGCTTGGGATGTAGTAGGTTATGAGGATTAGAGTGGTTTAGTTTAGTTTACTAGTAGATTAGTAGCAGTTTAGATTCTGCCCAGCATAGTGCTTACAGCTTTAAATTACTCTTCAGTCTCATTGTATCAGTTATTTGTACCCTAGGTCATACTGATACATATCAATTATTGGCTTCTTAGGCCTTACAGATATAATATCTGCAACAGCGAGTAAATCGGCTAAAGGGTGGGCCAAAGTAGGGATGAAATAGAAGGCGAATTTGAGTCACTATGTCCCCTGCAGTCATTTGCGCCCAGTGTCCCCAGTATGGAAGGCAGTGCTCATGTGTTAGTCACGTTGGCACTCAGGCACTAATAATGCTGGCTGAGTGCACAGACTGAGCACGCGGCTCGAGCTTCACCTACTCACACCTGAATCTTCTGTGGAATGAGAAGGAAACCCAGTATTAAAATCCATAACCCCTTTTATGCCAGCACCCCAAAGCTGACTGTGTACCCCACGTCAATACAAGTAACAGCCGCCATTGGCACCATTCAGCCAGACACCTGTTCTGTAGCAGACGCTGTGCTGGGGTTCACTCAGCATCTCACCAGGTCTCACGGCAGCTCGGCAAGGTGCACACCATTCCCTTCTCTGTAGCCAGAACGAGGGCCCAGGCGTGTCTAGGAATCGCCCAGGGTCACGCCGGGGTAAACGGAAGTTGAGATGGAAACCTACCGTATGTGGCTTCCACCCTGCCCTCTCACTGGCCCCAAACACATGCTCTCAGAAGCATCTAGGTAAGTGTAGATCTATGCAGTCCCGAAGCCAAAGCAGGTAGAAGCTTGGACGCCGCCCCCCCTCTCCCCCAGACTAGGGTCAGTGAAAGTAATCAAAGTGAGTTCTCTGTTTTTAGTCTAAGAACACATTTGCCCAAGGAAAGACTAAGCAAGCAAACTCAAACGCCCAGGTGCTTCCTATAGGTTAGAACCACACGGACTCAGTTGTTATTATATCTGTAAGGCCTAGGAAGCCAATAACTAATACTTATCAGTATGACCTAGGGCACAAATAACCCACACAATGAGACGGAAATGTAATTCAAAGCTGCAAGCACTCCGCTGGGCAGAATCTAAACTGCTACTAACCTACTAGTGAACTAAAATAAACTACTCTAATCCTCATAACCTGCTGTATCCCAATCACTCGCCAATCTGACCCTCTTAGGGCAGTTTCTCTCCACCAGCTGTTCTCTCTCAACTGTCAATTCCCGGCTCCTCCTCCTCCTCTCCTGGAAGCCCCGCCTTCCACTTCCTGTCCTTCTGCCCAGCTGATTGGCTAAACAGCGCTTTATTGACAACTGCTCCACCCACTCAAGGCACTCCTCTGCAACTCACTGCAACTTGACTTTCCCTTCTGTCTTAGCATTTCCCATGGTTCATTGCTTCTGCCGCTCTGTCGACAACCCCTGAACTCTGTGTATTGCAGTCTCACCACCTGGAGCTCTCAATTTGGAATAACAGTTATCTTCTGTTTGAGGGTCCCCAGACATCTGGAGGAACTCACTCAGCTGCGCCAGGTGGAATCATGGCTACATTCTTGTTCTTCAGCTTAGTGCTGCAATACCTGGCTTATGCACCCCTTCAGCCCCATACTCCAATCTCTACCCTTGAACATAGCACACGTTGCTGGCCTCCCTAAAGTTCTCCGTGATATTCCCTTGGTCCTAGGGATATACATTGGTGTTTTGTCTGCATGTATGTGAGGATGTTGATCTTAGAGTTACAGACAGTTGTGAGGTGCCATGTGAGTGCTGGGATTTGAACCTGGGTCCTTTGGAAGAACAGTCAGTGCTCTTAACCACTGAGCCGTCCCTCCAGCCCTAAATAGGCAGTTTCTTAGAAGACATATTTCTAGAAGGTAGATGAGTGGCTCAAGCTCCCTTAGATAGGTGGGAAGAATATTCACACTTTGATCACACCATACTAAGCAATTTTAATTAGTGTGTGTGTGTGTGTGTGTGTGTGTATTTGGGCTGTATATGAGTCTTTTATTAGTTGCTGTTTTTAACAAAATCTCAAACGTTCAATTTTACCAATAAAGACTCAGGAGCCAGATGCTGGGGTGAAAGCCTGTTAGCTCAGAGAGGCAGAGAAAGGACCCAACTGACCTTCTTCCACAGCTGACATCCCGGAAGAAAGGGAGCCTCCTTCCCCACACATCAAAAAACAAAACCAAACAAACAGACTCAAAACGAAACCTCAAACTGAATCTCCCTCCCTTCTACTTCCTGTGTGTCTCTATCCATCCTCCTGACTTCCTCTTACTCTCTCTGTTTTTTTTTTTTCCTATATTCACTCCCTGTCAACTGGTTGCTTGCTCTGCCTCTTGACCTGTGGTTGACTTTATTTAATCTGTTTACAATATTCAAACAGGAAGCTCTTGAATTAAAGGTGTGTGCTAAGGCTGGGCCACACCACAAGAAACAGTTTCTTTTCCCAATAAAAAGCACAATCTTGGGGTTCACAGTGTGATCAAATATCCTGCAACACAGGCCTCTCTGTCACTCCTATTGAGTCTGTTTAGTTATGGCTCACTGATAAAATTGAGTTTCTGGATAGAGAAGCTAAGAACCAAACTATATTAAACCCACGTAGGCAAAACCAAAGTAACCAGCTGCCCCTGACACTTGTTCTCCACTGTGTCTTAGACACATCTTCCCTACACCAGTAATGATTTCCTAAGGCTTCACAAATTTGAAGATCAATACTCTTAAGAAAACAGGGTAAACTCCGATGTGATACATTGGTAAAAGGAAATGTTCCTGGTGGTTATTTATGTATTAGCTTGTTACAAACATCCTCACACCGAGATCTAATCTCCTATCTAATCTCCTTGTTTGGAAGCTTCGGTTTTCCGTCATATCTTGAGGTCCCAAGTGAACCTGGTCCTTTGGAACCACAAATGTCACACCCATGTCTATTACCAGAGCACAGCTGTAGCTGCTCTTTTGCAGGGTAAGTCTCTCACCATTTTAGATGAACAGAATTAATCCCTGACTTAATCAAGCCTTGAGGGGTACGTTTCTGAGCCCCAAAAGCAAAAGGTGAGTTGAAAGACTTAGAAGGAGACGAATTGCCTGGGAATTCCAGGATAGAGAATTATAGGAATAACATCATTTATGAATGCCCACCGGCCCACACTAACTTCACCTCACTCCTGCAATGCTGTCCTGGCACCCATCTTTAAGGAAGAGGAAATTAAGAATTTAATAATTTGGAATAGAGTATTTGAAACTAGACCTAGCTGCCTCCGAAGTCTATGCAGGTAGTTTATTGTGATGCGGAGATTCATTTTAATAAAGTTCATCTATCTACTCACCTGTATTTATCAGTTATTGTATGTTAAGCACTGAAAATATACGAATAAGTAAGATGTTCACCATTGAAGGCCTTGTAATTAAGTAGCAGGAGTCTATTGTAAATATGCAAAGTACAAGTATAACAAGCTGTTATAGATGGAGCAGTGGGGTACACTCAGAGAAGGTGAAGTCTAAGTTCATGTGGGAGTAATGAGTTCTCCCATGGGCTGTGTCAGTTGACCTGAGTCTTACAGAAGAAGCAGTCTCTTCATGTGTGCGCGATTATTTGATGTGGAAAGAACAGTATAGAGAGAAAGAGTCTTGGGGAAAAACTTAGAATGTACAGTTGAAACAAGGGGGACCGGGTAGTATTGGAGGGGTGATGACAACAAGATGATGCCAGGTAGGCAAAGAGGCCTCGTACACCCTGCTGGGGAGCTCTGCTCTTACCCTATAGGAAGAAGCCTTGACCGACTTCCAGGGGAGCAATCTCAAGACCAGGTTCGGCCTTACCAGCTGATGACAGCGTGAAGCTGAGGAGACGGCACTCCTTACAGCAACAAGAGCCATTGCATGTATGCCTGTTAATACATGCCTGTTGTCTCCCCAAACTGCCCAGAAGTTCCCCCTGGAGGAAAAATAACAGAATTATGTAATAATGAACTATTTGAAAAGTACATGTGTGGATATAGGAGGAACACGTATGTTTGCATGTGCATGCATGTGTGTGTTGAGTGTTCTGGGCTTAGCAGTTCAGGCTTTTGTGAGATTCTGTGTGTGTGTGTGTGTGTGTGTGTGTGTGTGTGTGTGTGTGTGTGTGTACATGTGTACATCATGCATGTATTGAGGCCACAGGTTAAACTCCAGTGTCTTACTCTATTGCTCTTTCTTTATTTTTTGAGGCAAGATCTCCTGTTGAACCTGGGGCTTACTGTGAAAGCTGCACTGTGGGGATCTACTGTCTCTGCCCTGACTCACAGGGTACTGGGATTACAGGCTCGCACCATCTGCCTAGTCTTTTACGTAGGGCCCGGGGATCTGAACTCAGGCCCTCACACTTACACAGCAGGCACTTTTCTGACGGCATCAGTTCCTCAGCCATGAGATTCTTTTGAAATGTGATGATTTCATCTATCAACTTAGCTTCCTCTTGCCATTTTGGTTTCAAAAAAGTCAGCAATGCTGTCTAATTTTGTTGAAATATGGATCTACTGTTCACTGCTTTTGTTCAAATTGTTATAGCACACTGTATAAATGACTAATAGCGTCCTGACGCCCGTCTTTTGAGTTCATTTTAACCCATCCTCCTCTACACTTCTCATATGGAACTTTCCAGAAATCCTTCTGGCCTTATTCTGGCTTTATATTTTAAACGTCTGCACTTTTGCCTGGTCTGTCCTGAAGTCTGCCCAGGCCCTGACAGGCTTTCCCACGCATCTAATTACAGTACTCTCATGAAACACCAGGCGCGATGGCTCTCCCTGTAAGCCCAGCACTTGGGAGAAAAAGGGCAAACAGTCTCAAGTTTGAGAGTTCAAGGCCAGCCTGGGTGCCATAGTGAGACCCTGTTAAACTAAAGCAAACAACGTTACGACACTCATGGCATGTTACATTAATTTATCTCTTTCCATAGATTTCAACTTGGAGAACAAAAATCTGTTTATCGTTCATTTTACTGCTGCTGTGTGGATATGAATATGTTGGTACCAACCACGTGGTTTACTTTGCACAACAGGAGTCGCGGCATCATGAAAATCTGAAGACGTTTTAGCTGCTCTGCGTTGTGATTTACTGAACAGCAGCTAACATGCTACCCTTTGATTACACACCAATACCTGTAGCTCTCTTTTCTTTAAACTCTCCTTTATTCCGGCTCTTTAGACCTCAACTTCCCTTCCAACCTTCCAACTCTACATAGAAGAGAGAAGGTTAGTGGGGAGAGGGGGACCCTTTACTTCTACTGGCTGTTTAAGGTGGAAAGGTCTTTGGGTCTATACCAATGTCTGTCAATAGCAGACGCAGCCAGCAATTTCCTCCCGGCCGCTGCACCCTGAGGCATTCCTCTCCGTCTGTTGTTCCAAAAGGTCTCTGATATCTTCAAACTGTGACCCGCCTCATGCCAAGACCCCACACCACGCTATGCTCTCTCTCACCACATGCCAACATGGTACGTCACGCTATGCTCTCTCTCACCACATGCCAACATGGTACGTCACGCTATGCTCTCTCTGAGATCTCATGTATAGTCTCAGAGTCCTAGACCACACCGCAATCCATGCCCCACGAGGAAGAACATACCAGCTGGCAAAAGTCACACCCTTCACGAGACAATTATCAGCTGTGGACAAACTAAAGCTCAAACTAAAATCCTACATTTAGGATTAAAACAAAAACCTATTTATATAACACAACCGAGTTTCCGAGGAAACCAAAACTTCCATTACACATACGTAACCTTACCTTCAAGAAAAGATAAACGATGCCAAAATTTATAGACTTTTTGGGAGCAATAATTCTGAAATAGCAAAAAAAGTTAATTTTGTTTTGTTGTTTGTTTGTTTGCCTCTTTGTTGTGAGAAAGGGACCCACTACGTAGCCCAGGCTGGCTTGGAAATCATTATGTATCCCATGGTGCCTTGCACTCATGACTCTTCTTCTGGATTGTGGCAACTTTTGGCACAATAAGCTCTTGTTCCTTTTAGAAAAAACTATTAAGGTCCTAAACATCTACTCCTGTGACCATCTTGGTACTTTTAGGCACTGATGAATCAAGCATTCGTACAATAACTATCAAATGTGTATGTATTTTGAATATCAAGCGATCTTCTCTTTGAGGCTGCACTGTTGAGCCGTGCATCTACTCTCTTCCAATTAGACTATAAATAACTCCAGACCAGGAACTAAAAAGCCTTTAAAGATGAATCGATTATACCATGATCCTATTATCCAAATGCAGGGCCTTTGCAGTTCTGAAAAATTAAAGATAAGGCCACTCTTGGCTGCTTACTGCTTTTAGGTGTCCGCACGTTTAATGTCTTTGAGTGCTAGCCTAAGTGACTACATGGTGGAGGAAGGACAGTGGTGACATGAACCTGGTGACCGTGTGTGTCACAGTGCGGCAGCCCCTTCAGACAAGGGCTTCAGCTGTGGTGTGCTTGCTTTACACTGGGCCTGTTGCAAAGAGCAATTTCCGGAGTCTTTGGCTTTTCCTGGAACCGTGTGTTCCGTGCTATCCTGTTTTTCATCCTTCTGTAAGGAGCCCTCTCCTTTCTTGACTTTCGTTTAGAATGAACACACATTGATGCCTAACTTCATTTTCAGGAAAATAGAAATCCATGTACCAATTTTGTTGTTGTTGTTGTTGGTTTTTTGGTGTTTTTTTCCCCCAGACAGGGTTTCTGTTTTAGCCCTGGCTGTCCTGGAACTCACTCTGTGGACCAGGCTGGATGTCAACTCACAGAGATCAGCCAGCTTCTACCTCCTAAGTGCTGGGATTAAAGGTGAGTGCCACCACTGCCTGGCCATGTGCCAAAATTTAAACCGTATGGCTTAACTTGTGTTTAAAAGGTTCTGGGGCCTGAGTACTTAAAATGCTTAAAGTTGGAGGGATGGGTGGGTGGGTGGGTGGTGTTTAGAAATATCTTTTACAATGCCGAGCAAGAATCTGGCTTTTTAATGACATAATGTCCCCAAATCAGAGTCTTTTAGACCTAGAATGAAGATTTACATTTACAACAAGTTAGAGTTAAATAAACTTACCAAACATAATGGCACAGTTTCCCTGACCTGAAACCTACCATTGAGTTAGCCTAACCAACGCGGGGCCTTCATAGATGAGCAGCTCCGGCCGCCTCGGTGTCTCTGCCTCTGTGCCTATTCCGCTATGCAAAAGCTTTATGTCAATTTACTTTTTGAGCCGTTTAACACCAGACCAAACCATTCCTTCAGCACATTTTAAACAATCCCTTAAAGACCTCTTTTTCTTGGCTCTGTTTCCAATCTAGGCTTATCACAATAATATTTCATGCTCTGTGCTTCTGAAAAAATTCAATATTCAAGAACAAAGTAATCCAGAGCTTTGCTTCATTTCAGCCTTTTTATGTCCTGGGGCTGTCGCGACTCGATGACCCAGTTTTTATTGTCACATCTCACTGTCTGTTGCTGTGACCAGCTTGCCTAATGCTCTTCTCATCCTTATCAGTTTTACCTTAATTCAACCCCCCCTTTAAAAAAATTCTTTGCATTTCTCTTTTCTCAGCTTTTAGACTTCCCCCTTCCCAGGAGACCCAGTGTTCCTCTGGTGGATACCTAGCAATACAAAACCAAACATAGCTAAAGACCTCAAGTCTGTTGGCAAAATTTCATTCACTGTTTTTTTAGAATCATGGGTGAATTATAAGAAGTGAACATTAGAAATTGATAATTATAATGGTTTATACCTAAGGCAAAATATCACATTTTCTCTTATATATAGATCTAGCATTAACAAACTACATATGAAAGAAACCAGCAATATTTTTATCTAAACTTGCATGTGTCGTGCACGCACACACACAGACACACAGACACACACACACACACAGACACACAGACACAGACAGACACACACACATACACATACACACACACACACACAGACACACATAGACATACACACACCACATGAGGGAGGGAGGAAAGTTGAAGGGGGCTGTTGGGTGGGGAGAGGCAGTCATGGGAAGAATGTTTGGGGGACACGTGTGAACAAAGTTCAGGAATATATATGTTTGACCATGTCAAGCTGAAACTCATTAAGCGACAACTAAATAAATTGATAAAGAAGATATTTTAAAATGTGCGTAATTTTGGACAAAATATTGCTCTTAAGAATCTGCCTTGTTAATTACAAGGGGCCACCTAAGATCAGTAAAAATCTGTGTAGATGAGATACAGAAACAAAAGAAAAAAACAGTGTAAACATCCAACAATAGGAAAGAAGTGAAAAAAGTCTCAGCGCCCTCACTGGATACAGTAATGAGAACAGGCGCAGGACTGAGAGTGCTTCCGGCTACAGCTATTCTTTTCTGACTTAGTAAATGATGCTTGTTTGTTTGTTTGTTTTGAGACAGTGTCTCCCAGGTTGGCTTAGAACCTTCAATCCTGCTGTATCTGTCTCCCCAGTGCTGTGGTTACAGGTGTATGTATCAACCTAGCTCACTTTCTTCATTTCTTTTAAGACAGGGTCTCACTGTGTAGCCCGGGATGATGGAAACTCACAGAGACTCACCCATGTCTGCATCCTGAGTGCTGGGTTTAAAGGCATGCAGCATATTTTAAAAAGGTCTTTTTTTTTTTAAAGTATAGAGACTCTCCCAAACAGCTCAAATACTTTCAAGTACTGAGATTGTCATTACGTGCCTACTCCACAACTACACTTTCTAATGAAGCAAATTTAAATTGCATTTACCTGCCCTGTGTGTGCGCATGTGCGTGCGTGCATGTGTGTGTGTGTGCGTGCGTGTGTGTGTGTGTGTGTGTGTGTGTGTGTGTGTGTGTGTACATGTACCAATCTGTATCAAAGTCAGAAGACAAGTTGGGGACTCAGTTCTCTCCTTCCTCCATGTTGGTCCTGGGGATAAAAGACTTCAGAATAGCCAGCTCTTGTGTTTATTTTTTAAAACTACATTCTAATTTATATATGTGTATGTGGAAGGCAGCATGTGGATCCTAGGCCTTGGCGACCTGTGCCTTGACCTACCGAGTCATCTTTCCCCCACACACTATGCTTTAAAGTAGCATTAAAAAAACAAACAAACAAACAAAAACAAGGAAACAAGGCATTTGGCAACATTTGCTATTTTAGGCTAGGAGAAGTGTAGATAGGTCTTCTTTATTCTCAAAGTGTATAATCTTAATTGATCCAAATAAAGAATCATTTTAGCAGAAGTTGGAGAGCAGGCTACGTTCTTCATTTTGAATACATTTTGAGCCAGAGGATGACGTTGTACCTGTGTGGACCCACGGACGGCACATGTGTCTGGCATCACCCATGAAGAAGAGTGGCAGACAACTTGTCCTGGGGGTAGGAAGGGGGCCACCTTGTAAAGTTGTTTGGGGTTGTCTTAGTTAGGGTTTTACTGCTGTGAAGAGACTCTTACAGAGGAAAACACTTACTTGAGGTTTAGTCCATTGTCACCAAGGTGGGAAGCACGGCGCTGCGCAGGCGGACTTGGTGCGGGAGAAGGAGCGCAAAGTTCTACATCTGGATCCCAAGGCAGCCAGGAGGAGACAGGATGTGTCTCACACTGGGTGTAGCTTCAGCATTTAAGACCCCAAAGCCCCACCTCCATGGTGACATGCTTTCTTTAACAAGGCCCCCCCTTTCTAGTAGAGCTACTGCCTATGGCCGAGCATTCAAACACAGGAATCTATGGGGGCCATACCTATCCACACCACCACAGGGGGTGAATTGAGACTGTAGGGGCGAGGGGTGTATTTAGATCATGTCAAGAAAACCAAGCCCAAGAACTTAATGGACATACCAAACTGAGGGTGTACATTCCTCACCTGGGCCAGAGACGGAAGTAAATAGCAACGTAGGCAATGGCAACGGCCCCCTGCCAACCTGTCATCTGATCATCTGATGCCCACGTCAGGGACTGTCCCAGAGGCTTTGGTTCATTTCCGCTGCCAACGTGTTTTAACCAACTGCTGTCTGCCCGTCCTGGTGGGCAGCCATGGGTGATCCGCCAGGCGCCCATCTTTCCGTTGCGTCATCTAGACCTTGGCCTGACGTTCCGCTTCTCCAGCTGGACTCGGGACTGGCGCAGCTCTGCTCTCGAACCCTCGCCTCTCAGCAGCCTGACCTTCTGCTGCCGAGGACGGCCAGAATCACCTCCTTGTAGCTCGGCTCGTTATCAACAGGGATTCGGCTTGCATCATTATTAGCTTCTCTGGATTTCCTGAAACCTCTAAACCTCTGCTGTGGCTGCTTAGCCCTTACAGGCCTATGGATATGGATATGTTTTCTGGGTGACGTCATCTGAGAGTTTCTATCGGTAATTAAGGTTGTAATGAAAGAGCTCGTGTTTGCTTTGCTGCGCATTGGGACGTTTTTCAAGGAAAGAGGGCACACCGGGCAAATAGCTGCCAGTGAAGCCACTACATTGTGTGGGTTTACTGCTATTCAATAAATCCTGGTCTTGTAGAACGACATCAAAATGCTAATTTATTCTGACAGTATTATGACAGTATAGAAGGCTATTCAGATAAAGTTCTGTTTAAGTGTAATAACAGGGAGGGGACAACAAAGCAGGACGCCATTTTGGTTATCACTGTCATCCTCTCTGGAAAGATAAACCAGGGCATTATTTTTCCTGAGGTGATATGGAGAAATGTCCATTTGCCCAGACAGGGCACCAGCAGTAAGTTGAGTCCACCATGGAGAAGCAGTGAGTTTACTAGACTTAGATACAGGAGCCTGGGTGAGGGAGTGCGTGTGCATGCTTGTGTGTGTGCTCGTGTGCGCATGTGCGATGCTAAGGAGTAAGCCTAGCATATGCTGTCCTGCACTCAGATAAAGCAACTCTCTGATGTGGTCCACACCACCAGCCCTTAGTGATTGAAGCAGCGTCTCACTAGCTCAGGCCGAGAACTCGGTATGTAGCCTAGGCTGCTCTCAAAGTCTCTGCCTTCTGACAAGTCCTGAGATTAGAGCCACGCATCACCATCCTGCCTTAGCTAAAGTTTTAATCTATTATTTTAATATTTACTTATTAACTTTAGTTTTTGTGTATGAGTGTTTGACCCCCTATATGCAAGTGTACCACATGCACACATTCACTGTCACATACACACCGTCACATACACACAAACACAGTCACACATACATACAGTCACATACACACACAGTCACACATATACAGTCACATATACACACACAGCCAAATATACACACAGTCACACATACATATACACACAGTCACAAACACACATGGTCACATACACACAGTCATACACATATAGTCACCTATACACACAGGCACATTTACATATACATACACAGCCACACATACGCATATACATAGTCACATGTACACACAGTCACATATACACTCAGTCACATACACATAGTCACATACATAATACACAGTCACACATACACAGTTTCACACACATAGTCACACACACATATAGTCACATACACATACAGTCACACATACATATACACACAGTCTCACACACACACACACACACACACACAGCATAAAAGCCCTCACAGTTGTGTAGGTATTACTTTATTTTCAAGTTAATTTTATTATCACTTTTCAAGCATCTCTATTCTGTGCCATTTCTTCTTTTTCCTCAAGTTTCATCATGTTGTGCCTACAGGATTTTAGGGCCAAAAACAGGACTCTGTAGCCCTGACAGCTGAGGCTTGATTACCTGTTGTTATTGACTTAGATAAATATTGAGAAGAGCCATTTCCCACTGAAAATGATTGTAAATGCTTCATAGAAGCCCCAAGAGCTATGGAATATAAAAGACCGAGCACAGCTAAAATTTGAAGAAAATTTAAAACTTGAACAAAGTTTAGCAATGGACAGTCTTAGTTATTTTCATCTTACAGGGCATTTTAAGATAATTATTCTGAGTGACAGTCAGGATCATCAATCAACCTGTCTTAATTTTCTTTTCAAATAACAATTGATTTTTGTTTCAGTTCAAGGGATGAAACAATTTGTCAATAATGTTGTACTTGTATACACACTTCCATTTAATTTTGTGTTTTAAATATACATTAAAAAGTGTTCTAAATATAGTAGTATGCACTAACTTTTTTACACATGCACCTAGAATAATGATGTGGAATACCTTTTAACTATGACTGATGCACTGCTGAGGGGATCCAGTGTCTGGGATGTCTAATTCTCTTTGTGTAATTAAGTCCCTGTGCACACAAGCCAGGGAAAGGTTAGGGCCATGGACAACTCTGGTTTTGAAGAACAACAGCTTGGTGAAGTGTTTTCCTAAGTTTTGTGTTTTACTTGAGGAACACGGATATTCAAGATACAAATGAGCCCACAACAGCTGGCATTCTGTCTACACAGAAGGCCTTCATGGATTAATTCAGCTTCTACTTTTGAAACAAAACGGAGTCTTTGGCTTGGTAGGATGTTTGGTCTACAGCACTAGGAAAAAAAATTAGGGAAGGATACTAGTAACCAGGTCCACGTAGCCTCATTGTTTGCTGATGCACAACTGCATTGTGAGTATATCACAAGATTTTTTTTTTCCTTCCAGAGCTGAGGACCAAAGCCAGGGCCTTGCGTTTGCTAGGCAAGGGCTCCACCACTGAGCTAAATCCTCAACCCCTTATCACAAGACTCTTAACAAGATTTTAAATGGTGAAAATCCTGATGTAAACTGGGTGTGGTAGGGCACACCTTTAGTCCTAGAATTTAGGAGGCAGAGGCAGGCAGATTTCTGTGAGTTCAAGGCCAGCTGGTCTGCAACGTGAGATCCAGGACAACAAGGGCTACACAGAGAAACCCTGTCTCAAAACAAAACAAAACAAAACAAAACAAAACAAAACAAAACAAAACTGTAGGGCTCTTCTGGGAAGGGCAACATCTGGTGCTTCCAGATGGACTCTGAGGTAGGCATAGAGTGACAGATTCCCTTTTTCAGGGGGGTCTCCACTCTACCTGAAAACCTAGAAACTCTTAGGGGTGTCAGATAGCCAGCAGGGAGGCTACAAGGTTGTTTTTCCAAAGGTCCTGAGTTCGATTCCCAGCAACCACATGGTGGCTCATAACCATCTGTAATGAGATCTGGTGCCCTCTTCTGGTCTACTGGCTTATATAAAGACAGAATACAGGACATTCTCCACTGGTGAGTGGAGAAGGAGATCTAACTTTCACACAAACTCTGGTGCCCCATATTTGAACATGTCCCTTGGATGGAGATGCCTGGTGGCACTCAGAGGAAAGATAATAGGTCACCAAGGAGAGACTTGATACCCTATGAGCATATACAGGGGGAGGAGGTCCCCCTCAGACACAGACATAGGGGAGGGGAGGGGAGTAGGGGGGAAGTGGGAGGAAGGGAGGAATGGGAGGATACATGGGATGGGCTAACAACTGAGATGTAATATGAATAAATTAATTTAAAAAATAAAAATTAATAAAAAAAGACAGAATACTGTATACATAATAAATAAACAAATCTTAAAAAAGGAAGAAAGAAAGAAAGAAAGAAAGAAAACCTGTTCAGCAAGCACCTGGGAATTCCTGGAGATACCCAACCTATGCTAATGAGATATCATGGAGTCGTGGCTTTCAAACAGTGTCCTTTGACTTTTCCTGGAGGTCTTCCCCCACCCATGGATAATTAAATACTGCTTCCCCCCTCTTATGACAGGGCTGTTTTGCTACATGTAGATTAAGTATCCCTGTCATCTCTAGCCCCAGCAAATCAAAGACACTCACCCTCAAAACCCATGCCACTGCCCAACTTCTACAAATGTCTCTGATTCATGAAATAAACTCTCTCATGCTTGCACAATTATACCCACCGGGCCCGCAGCTCACCAGACCTGCCTTCTGCATGGTTTCAGGCATCCGCCAGCACCCCCTGCTGTACTAAGCACAGCAGCTTAACCAAGGGGCTGTAACACTTTGGTATCACTTCAGGCCTTGAGTTCCCACTGGTATCTAATACGGGCAATTTCATTCTAAGAGAGCTAACTGTAACACCCAGTGGGAAACAGATTTCCACCACCACCACCAGTGAGACTGGGAGCAGTGCCTAGAGCATGGGACTCACCCTGAGCACTCTAAGCCACCCCTGATAGAGAAATGGGACCTTTGCTCTTGAGGTCCCTGGTTCCCATCCAGGAAGCAAGCAGCACCTGGACCAGCCTAGCAGACATAGAAGCTGGGCCACCACTGGATGAGGAACAAGACAACACAAACAAACAAAAACAAACAAACAAACAAACAAAAAAAGAAAATCCTGATGTAGTACATAGTGAAAAGACAGTATTTATTGGCCACTTTGCATGCGTTAATTCACAGGCCTTTAGCTGCAAACTTTTTGCATGACATCTGGGTATGGTACAGGTTCACACCTCTACACATTTCGGGTCATACATACATAGGCTACAAAATGTGATATAATCATCTTAACACTTGGTTACAAACTGGTTATTTCCTAAAGCTTTAACATAAATAGATATGTAAGTGAACCATTTCCTTAGTAGTCAAATGCATGAGGACGTCAGCAGGAAATGTGAGAAACTATGTTAATAATCCAGCCAGATGTGGTGGCATGTGCTTGTAATCCTGGCACTTGGGAGGCAGAGGCAGGAGAATCTCTGTGAGTTCAAGGCCAGCCTGGTCTACAAAGCAAGTCTAGGACAGCCAAGGCTACACAGAGAAACCCTGTCTCAAAAAAACAAAACAAAACAAAAGACAAAATCCTTGTCCATGAAGCCAGATTTGTCATAAATGTTATGTAGAGTAGACCAGGGTTTTATGTAGACGAGGCTGGCCTCAAACCTAGAGCCTGAGATTCTCTTGCCTCTGCTAGGATTAAAGGCGTGTGCTACCATGCCCAGCCTGACCTTGTTCCTTTGAACACAGAGACCAAAGCTCCAGCTTTTCTTTCTTTCTTTCTTTCTTTCTTTCTTTCTTTCTTTCTTTCTTTCTTTCTTCCTTTCTTTTTGATGAGGTCTTTTTTCAAATATATATTTTATTAATTTATTCATATTACATCTCAATTGTTATCCCATCCCTTGTATCCCCCCATTCCTCCCTCCCTCCCATTTTCCCCTCACTCCCCTCCCCCCCCATGCCTGTGACTGTTTTTCACTGAGAGGATTAGACATTGCTAAAAGGCCTGTGGCTGGAGCCACATAGCTTCCATGAGCACCGGCCAATCCCAGTTAGAGTCACGTAGCCACAGATAGGATTCCCCTAGAAGCCTTTACAAGAGTCTGGGAGCTCCTCCTTGGGCACTGGCATTTTGTGTGGACGGTTGACCCCTGCATGCAGGCTGTTCTGCAGAATAAACATTCGTTGCCTTTTACCTACTATTTGAGTCTGGGGGTGGTCTTCCTTTAGCGATTCTTGAACCCTTACATCACTGGTGCATTCATTGTGGCATAAACTTACATTTGAAACACTAACAAAATATTTTTAGAGAAAAGTGGGTTTTTTTTTTTTTTGGTTTTTCAAGATAGGGTTTCTCTGCGTAGCCTTGACTGTCCTGGACTCATGTTGTAGACCAGGCTCGCCTCGAACTCACATAGATCCGCCTGCCTCTGCTTGCGTCTGCTTTAACAAAAGTGTTTTTTTTTTTAATAAAATATTTTCCTTACTAGACTACCTTAAAATCTTTTATTTTTGTTGTTGTAGCCTTAGCTAGCCTGAGATTTGCTGTGTTGAAGAGGCTAGCCTCAAACTCACAGAGCGCCAGGGCCCAAGTTTGAGACCCCAGAATCTACACACAGAGCCAGGCATGGTGCCAAGTGCCTGTAATCCCAGCCTTGGGGGTTGGGTAAAGATGGTGGATTCCTGAAGCTCATTGGCTGGTCAGTCTGGGCAAATGGGAGAGTTCAGTAAGAGATCCCATCTCCAAAAGAAGTGGCAGAGAGTGACCAAGGAAAGACAGCTGATGTTGGATCAGGCCTCAAGCACACCTGCGCATGCACACCCCTTCCCCGCCACAGCCAAACAAAAATAAATTAAAACATAAATAATAAAAAGAAAAAAGAAAAAAGAAGCATCTGAAAGAGGAAATAAAACAAAAGACATAGGACAGAGGGATGAAAAGCTTCAAGTCCAAAATGACCCCCAAATGCTCACGTTTGGAATGTTTCAAATTAAGCCACATTGAAATAGCAATTCTACCACAAAATAAATTTTAGAGTATGTGAGAATGAATCTGCCGCAGATTTTAGATTCAGTTATTTTCAGAAGTCCTGTGTGCAGTTTTTTGTTTGGCCCTCATATCGTAAAAGACTCACGTGATTAAGAGATGGCTGAAACAGGAGCAAAGCGGGAGGCCTGTTTTGAGGTTAGCTCCTATAGTGGGGTTAGTTACTGGGGCCGGCATTAGCTCCCTTAGCCTGAGGTCAGCTACTCTGTGGGTTCTCCTGTCTTGCACGCTTCTCTGCCATCCTTTCTTCTACCCTTTCCTTCCTCTAACACCAGATAGGAGAGAGGAAAGGACAGAGAGGAAAGGACAGAGATCCTGAATAAAGTCAGGGGCTGGAAAGGGGGTGATGTTATCATTGGACCACTTCCTGCTGGTTAGGGGCTTCCAGCTCTTTGAGGCAAGTTTGATCTTCCCTGTCAGGATATTCAATTTCTTTTTCTTCTTTCTTCTCTGTGTATAACTATTTAACAACTGAGACCAACAGCAAACAGCAACCAACCAACAACCCACCCTGCCTCTGGGGCCCTAGTATTTACATATCTTTTGAAAGAATTCCAAACTTTGCACAATCGTAGAAGCTATCTGCAGTTCTGGGGATCAGGTATCAACACAAAATTACAGAAATTGATCTTCCCTGACACACTGCCTGACATCCCAAAAGCTCAGGTGAACCCAGATTTGCTCAAAAGAGGCCCTTGATGCAAGACCTGTCAGAGGAACAAAGTGTTTAACAGAATCCTTGATTGGCTCAAAATGGGCCTATCAGAGAAATAGAAGTCATCCAAGTGGCCCAAAAGAGCCCCAAAGACAAAGAACGTGGACATATTGTCAGACAAACCTCAGGAATGTGAATTACTCCAAAAAGAACCCAAACAGCTCAAAAGAGCCTCAAGGCTGACAAAGAAAAGGCAAGGCCTGAAGCAGCTGATGGAATGAAGCTACCAAGGACTGAAAAGTCCAAACAACAGATTAGCTAAAAGACAGGGGATTGTAAACTGAGTGTGGTGGCATACACCTTTAATCCCAACATTCGGGAGGCAGAGGCAGAGGCAGGAGGATCTCTCTGAGTTTGAGGCCAGCCTGGTCTACAAAGGGAGTCCAGGACAGTGAAGGCCACACAGAGAAACCCTGTCTCAGAAAACCTAAAAAAAAAAAAAAAAGGTAAATAGGTGATTCTTTATGAATTTGAAGCCAGCCTGGTCTACAAAGTGAGTCCCAGGCCAGCCAGGGCTACAAAAAAAAAAAAAAAAAAAAAAAAAAAAAAAAAGACCTTGTCTAAAAAGAGGGAGGAAGGCAGCAGAGGAAGAAGAGTTTTTAAAAATGTAGTATAACTATTCCCGTAGTAAAGTGAAGGAGAGATTAACCTGTTTTTTAGGATCCCAAGTGCGGGATTGGAACGGTCTTGTGAGAGAATAGGTGAGGTTAATCCACTAGAAGACCAACCACCTAGTGCGGGAGCTTGATTGTTGCCAGCTGAAAAGATCCCGTGAGCAGACTCTGGGAGGAGATATATAAATGAGCCCAGACTGGAGGCGGGGCTTTCTGGAGACTTGGGATAGTTTTTGCTGCTCTTCGCTGCACTTCAAGACGCTCCTAGAGAGAACCACTCCAGGGAAGGCTTCGGGGCTCCGGCTCCTGCTGAGGTTCTGGGTTCTGGTTACCCCAGGTTCCAGCAGAAGAAATCCTGTGGCTCATGCCCGGAGAATCATTCCTCGGAACTAATATCCTTAAGGTTTTGTTATTGTGTCCATTAATCCTCATTCCCTATTGTTTTGGTTAATCAGGTTATAAGTGACGTATGCTCTGTCACTAAGTTGTTAATAAAATATATTGGTTAAGAAAATTGAGCATACAGTAAAGTATGTATTACTTATAAAGGTATATTTCCTTATAGGAAAGAAGAAAGTCTGATGAAAAACTCCATCTTTAAGACAATCCAAATAAATACTTAAAAATAATGTGGGGGATATACTCAGGAAACTGTGTTTTTAATCAAGTTTCCTTAAGCAGGTTCTTTTATTCACAAGGGAACATGGCCTTGCAGAGTCACCAGTGCAGTCCTTCTCACTTCGCTCAGACTCAGCTCTTACTGTGTAAAAACAAGGACGCCCTGTTTTCAAACCAGGCTTCATCTGTGACTCTGACAGCTGTGTAGCAGTTTGTCAGTGAACACGAATGACCTGGTAATGAGACAGTTCAGGAGCCTCCGCTGCCCGCTGGGCACTGGGCTCACTCATGTTACAACCCCAGTTAAGACCAACGCGCAGGGCTGGGGAGACGGCTCAGTCGGTGAGAGCTCTGGCTGCTCTTCTGACAGCTCAGTTTTGCTTCATAGCAGTCATGTGGTGGCTCACAAGCTTCTGTAACTCTAGTCTCGGGGGATCGGGCACCCTCTTCCGGCCTCCACAGGCACCAGGTGTGCGTGTGGTGCGCGCGTGCGCGCGCGCGTGCACACACACACACACACACACACGCGTGCAAGCAAAACACCCATGCAGATACCACAAAAGTTAAAACAAAATAAAACAATCTCACAAACCTCATAGTTTTCAAAAGAACTGCACAGACACGTATGATACGTTGCTGATATTTTAATATAAATCATTTATGATGTAGAGTAAAAAACAGTTTGTATGCTACCATCACAAATACTGAACATGGTTTTATGAAACTTAAAACATTTTTATGACAAAAATATTCCTTAAATATCATAATGATCCTGCCCTTTTCATCTCAATATAAACTCCTTGGATACTTGAATGCCCTTCACCTCAGTATGACAACTGAGAGGAGATTTGGAATTGAGCAGTACCGGCACACCCCCAAATTTGGCCTCACTTAAAAATACCACCTAATGCGTAAGCATGCCGATGATCAAGCATTTCCACATGGTCCAAGAAACCCAGGCCAGCCAACAGATCTCTGACAAGCTTAAAAGGTTACACGTTACTTTTTAAAATTAATATTTTCTTTATACCATTTCTTGTATGCTTTTTCTACTTTTCCAATTCCTTCCCACCTTCTTACCCCCTAACAATAGGACATTTAAAAAAAAAGCCAAAACAAATATAAAATGAAACAAAGAGTTCACAGAAATACAATGGAGTTAGTTTTATGTTGGCCAAATACTCCTGGGTAGGGCATGTGTCCGGAAGTGTGTCTCACACTCAGTGGGGCCTCATTGGACACATTTCTAGTTATAAATTATTACTTGAAACATTACTGGAAATGTGGTAGATCACAAGTACTAATAGACTTATAGGCAAACACCTGCAAAGTCAACATCAACTAAGGTCAGCAGGACATCGCCTCAGCTTCAGGGTTAATCCGCGTGAGTCTCGGCGTTGCCTCCATGGAAATTTCAGTCAGGGGAGACAACAGGACACTTGTCCCCTCTGGGCCTGACCGCAGATGTCCTGTCCGTCTCCGGTCTTCTTGAATGATGTTTCAGCACCGATCAGAGCTCCTCCGTACAGTGCCTCGTCCTCCTCACGGCGGCGGCACTGCTTGCGGACAGCCGATCAAAGTCCTGGAGGTGGAAACGGGCTGCCAGCTGATTGACCATTTTCTTCAGGGTCAGAAACGCTGAGATGACTTGGAAAGTGAGGAAGACAGTGAAGACGATGTGCACGGCCTTCTCCAAGGGCAGGTTCCTTAGGCCTTCGTTAAGGAGCAAGAAGAGGATTAAAGGCAACTGCAGGAGAAGGCTCAACAGCCAGAAGCCGGCCAGCTCCGGGACCTGCAGGGACACACGCAAGGCTGGGAGGTCAGTAAGCGCGAGGTTTGTTTTTGTTTTACATACAGACCAGCGCTTAGTGGTACAGCAGGGACCCCACGCGTAATTCAGGAGTAGGCCACAGTCCCGGGCCTCAGAGAGCTGTTGCCATGAGAAAGCCAATTCGATGTGATACAATTCACACCGGAGAAGGACGGACGGATGGACCGGAAAAGGACGGAGCGCAGCACTGAAAGGTGCCGCCTAAGTGCCGCAGAGTCAAGTGAAATGGAGGCTTGCAGGGTGTTCACAGGGGAGCCATGCCACCCGGAAGCTCCCGCACAGCAGGGAATCAACACTTCCGCCTTGGGTTAAGACAAGGCAAGGGCAACAAGATGTGCGGGGTGGGGTCTATTATAAAGGCGGGGCAAACCACAGAACTGTTTAAACACTTTAGAGACTGTAAATCCTCTGTCAAGATGATTCAGAAAGCATGGACCTGGCGTTGGACACAAATTTAAATTTTTTCTTAAGGCTCCAAACAGGCATTATATCGACTAATTTTTTTTTTTTACAACTCCATCCATCCAATGTACTGTGATCATGTCCCCCCACCCCATACACACTACCCTCCCTTGTCTCTCACCCTCTCCTGCCGTCTCTCCTCTTGTTGACCAACTATTTTCTAGACTGTGAAGAAGTTCCCAATCAGTAAGAGTCTATTATGTTTAGACAGTAATTTATAGGAGTCATTCACTTCATCTCAGTAAACACGTCATGGTTATTTTCAGCATCTAGTATATGGGGAAAGCGGTGACAGAGGTCTTCAAGTGGGAGCTGGCCCGTAACCCAGGCGGATGCCACCTCCGCACCAGCCAGTGCTTTATTTGCATGAACCTTGACTCTTTAGTGTAGCCCTGAAGGGAAGGGAGGCGCCCACCTTCTCCTGCAGGTTCCCCAGGCAGCCCAGGTACAGCCGGATGGCTTCAATCAAGGTGACGAGGATGACCACAGTGATCACGATGAATTTGTAGTAATCGGGCAAGACCGGATACTAGAAAGAAAAGGCAAAGCATGCTTGTAAAAATCTTTCCTCCGGTAACATGTACCGGGGGTACAAGAGGGGTTGGATACCCTCCCCTGGGAATGTGAAGAAGTCAGAGAAGGGCAGGGCGGTGAGGGAGACTCACCTTCGTGTGAAGCATCGTGACGCAGCTCACCCACCACAGTGGGAAAAAGTAAGAGTTGAAATAAAGTGACATCTGTAGTGGCAGGCTGGAGACCATTTCATTATCTGCAGAGAGGAGGACAGCAGCAGTGTTGGCCCTGCCCACTGCCCTGAGAGCCCTGAGGAGGACAGTGGCAGTGTTGTCCCTGCCTGCTGCCCTGAGAGCCCTGAGGAGGACAGTGGCAGTGTTGTCCCTGCCCGCTGCACTGAGAGCCCTGAGGAGGACAGCAGCAGTGTTGTCCCTGCCCGCTGCCCTGAGAGCCCTGAGGAGGACAGCAGCAGTGTTGTCCCTGCCCACTGCACTGAGAGCCCTGAGGAGGACAGCAGCAGTGTTGACCCTGCCCACTGCCCTGAGAGCCCTGAGGAGGGCAGTGGCTGACCCTGCCCGCTGCCCCAAGAGCCCTGAGGAGGACAGCAGCAGTGTTGACCCTGCCCACTGCCCTGAGAGCCCTGAGGAGGGCAGTGGCTGACCCTGCCCGCTGCCCCGAGAGCCCTGAGGAGGACAGCAGCAGTGTTGACCCTGCCCACTGCCCTGAGAGCCCTGAGGAGGACAGCAGCAGTGTTGACCCTGCCCACTGCACTGAGAGCCCTGAGGAGGACAGCAGCAGTGTTGTCCCTGCCCACTGCCCTGAGAGCCCTGAGGAGGACAGCAGCAGTGTTGTCCCTGCCCGCTGCCCTGAGAGCCCTGAGGAGGACAGTGGCAGTGTTGTCCCTGCCTGCTGCCCTGAGAGCCCTGAGGAGGACAGCAGCAGTGTTGACCCTGCCTGCTGCCCTGAGAGCCCTGAGGAGGACAGCAGCAGTGTTGTCCCTGCCCACTGCCCTGAGAGCCCTGAGGAGGACAGCAGCAGTGTTGACCCTGCCCACTGCCCTGAGAGCCCTGAGGAGGACAGCAGCAGTGTTGTCCCTGCCCGCTGCCCTGAGAGCCCTGAGGAGGACAGTGGCAGTGTTGTCCCTGCCTGCTGCCCTGAGAGCCCTGAGGAGGACAGCAGCAGTGTTGACCCTGCCTGCTGCCCTGAGAGCCCTGAGGAGGACAGTGGCAGTGTTGTCCCTGCCTGCTGCCCTGAGAGCCCTGAGGAGGACAGCAGCAGTGTTGACCCTGCCCACTGCCCCGAGAGCCCTGAGGAGGACAGCAGCAGTGTTGACCCTGCCCACTGCCCTGAGAGCCCTGAGGAGGACAGCAGCAGTGTTGTCCCTGCCCACTGCACTGAGAGCCCTGAGGAGGACAGCAGCAATGCTGACCCTGCCCGCTGCCCTGAGAGCCCTGAGGAGGATGGCAGCAGTGTTGTCCCTGCCCACTGCACTGAGAGCCCTGAGGAGGACAGCAGCAGTGTTGACCCTGCCCACTGCCCTGAGAGCCCTGAGGAGGGCAGTGGCTGACCCTGCCCGCTGCCCCAAGAGCCCTGAGGAGGACAGCAGCAGTGTTGACCCTGCCCACTGCCCTGAGAGCCCTGAGGAGGACAGCAGCAGTGTTGACCCTGCCCACTGCACTGAGAGCCCTGAGGAGGACAGCAGCAGTGTTGTCCCTGCCCACTGCCCTGAGAGCCCTGAGGAGGACAGCGGCAGTGTTGTCCCTGCCCGCTGCCCTGAGAGCCCTGAGGAGGACAGCGGCAGTGTTGTCCCTGCCTGCTGCCCTGAGAGCCCTGAGGAGGACAGCGGCAGTGTTGACCCTGCCTGCTGCCCTGAGAGCCCTGAGGAGGACAGCAGCAGTGTTGTCCCTGCCTGCTGCCCTGAGAGCCCTGAGGAGGACAGCAGCAGTGTTGATCCTGCCCGCTGCCCTGAGAGCCCTTAGGGTCCCGAGCATCAATGCTGGTTCAACAGGACTCCAAATTTTAGGCCTTTTTATACTCATTAACAGATTAAGGTATGTCCATCTGAATGACTACCTCTAACTTCAAACATTATTTACCTGTGATATGTTTCATATTCATCTATTTTTTTTGTCTCTATAGTCTGCAACAGTTTTGCAAACTGGTGGTTTGGATTCAATACGGACTATGAAGCTGGACGCGGTGGCCTTTAGTCACAGCACAGGGCATCTCTGTGAGCTCGAGACCAGCCTGGTCACATAGTAAGAAAAGAGAAAGAAAAGAGAAAAGAGAAAAGAACTGTCATCTGGCACGATAGTGCACTCTTGTGATCTGCACACCAAGAGATCAAGGCAGGGAAATACTAAGTTTAAGGCCAGGCAGAGCTACATATATGATCTTGTCTCAAAAAAACACAACAAAACAAACAAACAAACAAACAAAACTCCCCTCAAAACAAACAAAACCAAACCAAACAAACAAAAGGACCGTGAATATGAAACTCTTTTGAACAGACAATTATCATTGCCTCCTTTGTAGGGTCTCTATAAATAGCTATAAAGTGAATAAACAAAAGTGAATCTCTTATAGGTTAGCTCTTTCATAATAATTAATCTAAAAAATTCCCCTTTTAGCAAACCCTAGGCGTAGTGCTCAGCCTCGTCCCATTCTCCTCTTATCCCCCTTGCCGGCCCCAGCCCAGCGGAGCCCTCTTCCCTCCAGGTGCTCACCGCTCTGAACTGTGTGTAAGAAGGGCTGGTTAGGGCTGCTCTTGCAAAAGACTGCGTTCAGTTCCCAGCACCTACACAGTGGCTCGGAACCACTGTAACTCCCTTTCCAGGTGATCGGGTGCCCTCTTCTGGCCTCTGTGAGCACCAGGCATGCATGTTGTACACATACACACATGCAGGGACACATACTTACACACAAAAGAAGAAAAGTTTTAAAAAAAGTTAAAAAAAAAAGAAAAAGAAGAAAAGTGCTGGCAAATAATAATATTCGCTTCATCTAAGATACACTTTGGTGCACTGAAGAGACCATGAGCTTTAGAAGCTGTGGCGATGGCCCCCATAGGCTCCTAGGGAGTGATGTCATTAGGAGGTGTGGCCTTGTTGGGGGTGGGCTTGGGGTTTCAGAGACTCAAGCCAGGGCCTGCCCGCTAATCTGAGGTAGAATTTCCAGCTACCTCTCTAGCACCATGTCTGCCTGTGCAGTGCCAAGCTTCCCACCGTGAAGATAAGAGGGCTAAACCCCTGAACCTGTAAGCCAGCCCCAGGTAAATGCTGTGGCCATGGTGTCTCTTCACAGCAACAGAAACCCTCACTATGGCAGAAGCCAAGAGCTCCCGGGTGCCAGCGCTGGGATACGTTATTACATCTTTCCGAGTAGTCGGTTAATAACTCTGGAGTGATAAAGCCCCCCGGGCTACTTGTGCGGGCTGGGTCACTCTTACCAGTGTGCCTGTCACACTTAATGCATACAACAAGCAGTGCCATCTCCTTTTCTTACTTGTGGACACTCAGTCTCAGTGTAAGCACAGATTTACACTTCATTTCCTATTCAGAATCTTGCTGGATCCACTTTGGATAGCAAGCATGCACAAGAAGACAGAACACGTTCTCAAAAGCACACTGTCATACATGTAGTCATTTGTGACACACAAGTTCCAATTATCCAATGGATTACCCAACATCTTTTGCTTTTGTAAAAGGAAAAAACTCCCTCAACAAGAACTTAATTTTAAAACTTGGGCCCTAAAAAAATACATTATAAATTTAATTACATCCTTATTTTAAGTTGGTTGTTCCAAATATAAGAATTTAAAAAGATACTCACATAAGTTACTTTGAAATCTTTTTTGTTTCCTCTGCATAGTTTATAAAAAAGATTTATTTAGTATGTGTACAGTGTTCTGCCTGCATGTACACCTGCAGGCCAGAAGAGGGCACCAGATCTCATTATAGATGGTTGTGAGCCACCATGTGGCTGCTGGGAATTGAACTCAGGTCCTGCCTCTGCCTCCCAGAGTGCTGGGATTATAGGTATGCACTACCACCACTACCACCACTGCTTGGCTAGGAATGAATATTTAAAATCTGTTAGTTCTGAAGCAAACTGACTAGGATTTATTTTATTTTATTCTATTGTAATAGTACAATTCTTGATCAGTTGTGGGTGTGACGGTGCTATAAACTTCTTAAGAGTCTATCTACTTTCAGATTCAGGAAATAATTACACATTGCCTAAGCTGATACTTTTAGAACCTTTAAAACTGGAACTGAAGTCTAAATTTTGCAGAGCCTGAGGCAGGAGTATTTCAAGTTCAAAGCCGGTCTGGGCTGCATAACAAGTTTCAGGACAACCCAGGCATTTCTCGATTGCACTGTAACATAACACATTTTGTTGTTTGTTTCAAAAGCTACGGGCAGAGTGACTGCTTAGCATGCCAGAATTTTCATTTTATATACTGCCACGTCCATACTTAAAACACATCAAAATTATGCAATTGAAAAATCAGGCCAAAACGTAAATGTAAACCTTCATGTCAATGAACCACGAGGCGCAAGGGGTGTGGACTCACTACATTTTACAAAAGCTCCAGTTGAGTTCTGTAATGACATAAAATAAAAGCATTATCTAATTGGTCACATGAAGTTTACTGACTAATTAGTACCTGTCTTGGCAGAGAGTGAGCTTAAAGAGCTTTCCTAACGTTTGAATGGTTGGGAGGAAAGTCTTTGGGACACATACAAATGATACGAGCTTCTAGATTCAGTGTCTTTCGGGAGTTCTATTGGTACCCAAGCTATTACTACTACCTAGACTGCTCCTGAGGCTCTGCAGCCTACAAAACTACAGGACAAAATGTAAAAAATATATATATTACTTCATCTTTAACTACCCTCTGATCCCAGAGACCATATTTTTATCGCACAGCGCACTGTAGGAAAGACAGAACAGGCAGAGGAAGGGCATGTTAGTTTGCAGCCACAGTCTGGTGGATAGTGGCTTTAAAAAGACTTATCTAATGGGGAAGGGGAAACAAAACAAAACAAAACCCCCCACGACTCCCTCCCCTCTTTGCTATACCCTGGTGGCACGCTGGCTGGCTGGGTACGCGCTCGCTCTGCCAGGAGGGGTTCTGACCCAACAAAGCTTTCGCGCGGGGCGGGCGTCGCGAAGGCACGGCTGTTGAGGCTCTTCTCCCATCCCGGCCTGGAAGGCTGTCGCGCGGGGAACGCGGCGAAGGCCGGTGTCGGGGAGAAGGCGTTCCTGCCCCACATCCCTACCCGCCCTCCCGGCGACATTGCTACCGGGGCCGCCGCAGGGCCGCAGCCTCCTCCACGGGGACGCTGCCCTGGCGGAAGCCGAGGCCGCCATTTTTCACCCGGGCACGGCCTGCGCGGCGGCCCGCGCCCTGGGCACTCACCCGTCGCCTCGCTGGACTCCGGCCCGGTGCGGATGGAGTCGCCGAACATCGTGAGGCTCAAGTTGCTCAGGCGCTGACGAACAGGGTCCGGCAGCTCCATGCCTGGCCTGGAGGCTCCCCCACACCCCAGCTAGTCGGCTGGCGGGCGCAGCGGCGACGCGGCGCGGTTCCCCCGGCAACCAGGCTGTGCCAGCCGCTAGGGACCCGGGGCCTGGGCAGCCCGGCTGGCTCCTGAATCCAACTGTCTTCTTCCCCTTGGCCGGGAGAGCAGATCAACTGGATCCGCTGCAGAACGTGGCCTAGAGGTGCTGAAAATGGCAGGTTCTTTAGTCTTGCTTTTAAGCCGCCCTGTCTTAAAATGATCCCAAGTAATAAGCCGTTAGGTCCCGGGCTGAGCCACAGGGAGCTCTCACCCCATGGCAGTTTATCTAGAGGGAAATCTTAAAAGAATTTCCTTAAAGAGCCTTAGCGAATGCCCTTGACCCAGTAGATTCTTTTCCATGGATTTATAAAATCTGGAGTAAGGCTAGGGTGGATGAGCCAAGTGTTCCTGCTTCAGAAGAGAATAACACAAGGTACCGAGAGCAGTTATTTCTGGAATAAGGGTGGTTTTAAAACGTCAGAAAAGCAGCCTTTTGTCAGGCGAGGTGGTGCACGCCCTGTAATCTGAGCACTTGGGAGGCAGAGGCAGGCCGGTCTCTGAGTTCGAGGTCAGCCTGGTCTACAAAGCAAGCCCAGGACAGCCAAGGCTACACAGAGAAGCCCTGTCTCAAAACAACAAAATCCAGCCTTTTCCTGCTTTCTCTAAAGATGTGTCATTTTTAGCACTGAGGAGGCAGAGACAGTAGGAACTCTAGTTTGACGTCAGCCTGGGCTACATTGCAAAAGCCTTACTCCAAAACAACAACAACAACAACAACAACAACAACAACAACAACAACAACAACAAAAACGTTAAGCATACTAGACTATAAAGGAGAGGAAAGCAGGACCTGAGCGTATTAGGACTCAGGTCACCAAATCTTCCCAGCATCCCCAGGAGCTGCGCTTTCAGTGGCCAGCGGAGCAGCGGCCTATCTCATACAGCAGGCTGATTGCACAGTAGACATTTAACAAGAAACCCCACTTTTCACCATCCACATTTGTAATGGATTTTCTTCCTATTTAATGACCTGCCAACAACCTTCTCTAGTGTTGATGAGCACCTGTGTGTTTTCTACTTAGGAGCAGGCATGACTGGGGCCACTCTTGGTGAAAATGCCTGTTGGTGAACTTACACGTTTATGTTGAGTGTGTACTGGGGATGGAGGCGCAGGGTCAAAGGTTCTGCCACCACTTTTCCAACAGATTTTTTACCAAATCTGCCAGCCTCCCGCTGCCTGTGAACATCCCTGTCACCCGCTGTGCTTTACCAACACTTATATTCCATTCTTCCCTTTTAATCTTTCTGGTGAACGGTGGGCCTGGAGGTGTCGCAACAGCCACCAGACCTTGTTGCTCTTGCAGAGGACCCAGGTTCGATTCCTGTTGCCCACGTGGCGTCTCACAGCCAACTGTAACTCTGTCAGATATCTTTTCTGACCTCCAAGGGCACCAAGCAGATGTGCAGTGCACAAACAGAAATTCAGGCTAAATACATATAAAATTAGTAAGTCGAATTAAAAATTAAAAGCATGACAATCTGTGTATTTTTACAAGTGCCATCATAAAACACAGTTCTCATTCCAAAGGGAGTGAGAAAGAATTTATTCTGAGGTAAATATGAATACCTATAGCCTGGGAACACAAACTCTATTGGTCCCAATGATATGTTCCATTATCCAAGTGACAATGTGAATTTGTATTATCAGAGAATGCAAGATACTCATAAACCGATGCATTTACTAAATACATTAGTGGGTATGTAAGGTAGGCAGGTTACAGCAAACAGGGACATTCTGCCACAGGTCTCAAATGCTGCATAGGACATTGTTAGTGCTTGGGTGGTGGACTGGTGAAAGCCCACAGACAGCTAAACCAACATATTCCAAAGGCATCAGATACAGAGTGGTAAGTGGATGTGGCAGGGGTCGGGTGGAGGTGGGGGGGGGAACACAGGGATGGGGGACGGACAACCCAGGATACTAGAGCGAGCCCAAGGTAATTTTGGCTTTTGACCTACAGCCAACTACAATCACAGAAGCTCAGGGTCTTACAAAGGCGTGGCTTTTCCAGGAACTTCAGGTCACACAATCAAAAGGAAAATTTACAAATACGAATGTCAAGAAGAAGAAATGGAAGGAAATGGTGTTTTAGTTAGGTTTTAAAGGTACTTAAAAAAATGTTTATCAAAACACTTAGGGCAGTGAGACACAGGGAGGTGTGGTTTCTCTGATCAAAGTCCATAGATACATTCTAGTCAGGGATGGCTGAGAGAAGCTGGCTAGCTTTTGCTTCGGTTCAAGATGGAGTTCCAGACCCGGCTTCTTCAGGGTGGCTCTGAGGCCCTCCCTAAGGCCGCTTAACTCCTCTGTGACAGAATCTGCCGCCTGCTTTAGTCACGGGACTGGTCTGTCTCTCTCACCTGCCACTCTTTGGAGCCTTTCATCTTGAAGATGTTTGGTTTAGAGACAGCTGGAGAACTACTGAATGAATAAAGAGAAATAAAGGCCCAATCACTTTCCCCACAGCGACCCATTCCCAGTTCAAAGACGTAGCCAGCTCCTCTGTAAATTCATCTTGTAGAACAGACAACGCATGAATTAAAACCAGGTAAAGTTTAGCCATTAAAAATAAACCGTGAATACGAAGGAATCACTTTTTATCCCTTAAGTAAACCAAGATTTTTACAGAGGAGACAGTGAGCTCAAAGCCAGATGGATGTTGGTTTAGATTGGATTGTACGTGGGACAGCCCCGTAGGAATAAGCAATTAATAACAGTGGAAATAGCTTCTCAGGCCGCTTCTCTCCTCCAACTCTTCCCTGTCAACTGTCAACTGTCAACTGTCAACCGTCAACTGTCAATTTCCGGCTCCTCCCCCTCTCTAGAAAGTCCAGCCTCCCACTTCCTGTCCTCAACTGATTGGCTAAACAGAATTTTATTGACAGTTGCTACATCCACTCAAGCCGTTCCTCCACATGCGTGCCTGGTGATGCCCTTAGAGGCCAGAAGAGGGTGCTAATCCCCTGGAATTGGATCTATGTTTGGTTGTGAGCTACCGTGCGGATGCTGGGAGTCAAACCTAAGTTCTCTGGTGATGCAGCCAGTGCTCCTAGCTGCTGAGCCATCTTCCGGTGGCTCCCGGTATCTGGACTGTGTCTGCACTCTTCTTTCTGATCTGTGAAGGTAAACGGAGCTGCTGCCTCATGCTCCTGTTGTCATAGACTGACCTGCTTCGACCCTCGTGCGCACTCAGTGTGACCAGACTGGAGGAAATAAGCCTTTCCACATTTAACAGTCGTTTCCGTAAGATACTAGGTCACAGTGATGAGAAAAGTAACTAATACGTAGGGCAAGGAGGGTGTGTGTGTGTGACAGAGAGTGTGCCTACCTGTAAGAGAGGGGAGGACCGGCCCACATCACAGAAGAAGGTGCAAGAAACACGTCAAGGACCTGGGCAACATGGGAGCCTAGTGTTCCATTTCCTTCAGAACAGAGGGCAGAAACTTCCGGACAAGCTTTCTAGAGAAGCACCTACATCCTGTGAGGAAGGAATTGGAACCTTCCTACTGAAGCCTGTGAGACATGCCCGGCCCACTCCTCCAGTCCGTGTCAGATGAACACACGGGGTAAAGAATAGGGCACCCCGTTCCCATCCACACTGAGCCGCTGGTGATGGGCCTGAGGTAAAAATAACTTAAAATTCAGTTTGAAGTTTAAGGTGGAAATTAACACGACCAGAATGAGATGATTTTAACAACTTGAAGAGGCAGATAAGTAACGAAATCCAGCAGAAATATGTTTAAAAGAGCTGACACCAGAAAGAAAATGGGTGTGGCTAACACAGCTAGTCTCTGTGTGTAGTGATTAGAAATATTAACCATTTCATATTTTTACTACAGTAAGCTGGGCGCGGTCCTCAAAGACATAGATAGCTACAACAGCTCTGACCTCCAGAGGGCAACACGTGGTTCTGAAGAATAAAGGCCAACACATTCCAAATAAGAATGGCTTTAATGACTCTGTCTTGGCAGAGTTTCTGTCGACTCCACCTGCACCCAGGTTTGCCCTTTTTTAGGCAGAATTCTGTCTGTGGTAGAAATGAGGACATTTCCCCCAGTGGCTTGTCTGCCACATTTGAAGCCATCTCCATAAGGAGGTTCTTTGATGCTCATCATCTTCTTTGGGTTCCTGCCTCACAAATATGTCTGTCAGATATACTGGGCCAGAAGGCTAAAGATTATGCTCCAACATTATAGTTTTGGGTGACTGCCAAGGCAGCAAATTGTCTCTGTCATCTTCTCATTTGGGAAGCTGCTAACCTGTGCCCCCTCTATACTCAGGTAATTAATTTTATTCCTTCTCAAGTCTTTGATGGGGGTGAAGACAAGATAGTTTAGTTTTGCAATTAAGCTTGCTTGTTTAGGGGTTAAGATGTTTTTGGGTCTAGATAGATGTTTTAAGTTGATAATGATGAGATATGATAGATATTTATATGCAGAATTGTAGACGCACCAAGATAGGAAAGATGTTTTCTTCAAGGCTGCCAAGTACAAATAGCCAAAACACTAAGACTGTAACATTTATACATACTTCCTGATTGTTCCATGGTTGTTCTTGCTGTAGGTAGTTTATTGTATATATGTGTAATAATATAAATGTAAATGTAAAAAATAAAAAATATATTAAGAAAAAAAACTAGAATGGCTTTTATTGATTGGTTAGTTAGAAGCTGGTTTTGTTTTGTTTTTTAGCTAAGGCATGTGACACAGGTAAGGATGACCTTGTGGTTTTGAGGCTCCCGCCCCCTCCTCCTAAGTGCTGGGAGGACAGATATCTGCCAGCATGCCCAGTTTTATGTGGTGCTGGGCACCAAATCCAGGTCTTCTTGCATGAAGGCAAGCATTGTACCAACGGACCCACATCCCAGCACAAGAATGGCTTTGTTTTTTGTTTTGTTTTTTTAAAGAATTTTTGTTTGTCCCGATTGAGTTGAAGTGTAACATTCAGACAAAAGCGTGCACAGGTCCTGAGAACAGAGCTCTGTGGACTTTAACCTAGTGAGCCACCTGCGCTGGTTTGATGTGAATGTTCCCTATAGGCTTACGTGTGTAAATACTTGATGTCCATTTGGTGGGAAAGCAAGTCACTGCGTGTGGCTCTGAGAGTCTGGAGACCCATCCCACACCCTGGCCCTGCTCTCTGTGTGTCCTGCTGGAGGATGAAGATGTGACCTCTCAGTTTCCTGGTTCCTAGCTTGCTGCCATGCCTCCTCTGTCATTATGGATGCTCTGCTGCAACTCTAAGGCAAAGCAAACTCCTTTTTCCCTAAGTTGCTTTTGGCGGTGCTATGTTATCATGGCAACAGAAAAGAAACTGATACACCACCTGCATAATCAGCAGCCACAGAGAATCTCCTGGAACAGTGGATCTCAGCTTTTCCAATGCTGTGACCCTTTTACACAGATCCTCATGTTGTGGTGACTCCCCCCCCTCCCCACCCATGAGAAAATTATTTTTGTTGCTACTTTGTAGCTGTGATTTTGCTACTGTTATGAATCGCAATGTAAATATCTAATATGCAGGACATCTGACACGTGACCCCTCGTTTGACCTCCCCCAAAGGGTTGCAACCCACAGGTTGAGAACCACTGCGCTGGTTACTTTCTATAAATTTGACACAAACTAGAGTCAGCTGGGAAGACAAAGCTTCATCTGAAGAATCGCTCCCATCAGATTGGTCTGTAGACAAGTCTGCCCGGTATTTTCTTGATTAACGATTGATGTGGGAGGGCCCAGCCCACGGTGGGAGGTGCCACCCTGGGCAGATGGTCTTGGGTTGTATAAGAAAACAAGTTGAAGAAGTCATGCCAAGCAAGCCAGTAGGTAGTGTACCATGGTCTCTGCTTCTGTTCCTGCCTTCAGGCTCCTACTTCGAGTTTCTTGCCCCAGGCGTCCTTCAACGATGGGCGAAACCTGTCAACAAAATAAAGCCTTTGCTCCTCCAAGATGCATTTGGTTAGTGTCTATTACAGCAATAGAAAAGCAAACTAGACCGACATTTGTATATCCTCCTCCTCCTCCCCAGGTGCTGAAGTTATTTTTATATAACTGTGCTTGTTCTCTTAGTTTATTTCTTAACCCAGCTATCACACACATAATTGAGACTTTTATATTTGCTTATAAAAGCTTCACAACACAATCTTGAGCAGTTTAAGTCTGTTCTTAACCCTCTGTGCTGTTTTGTCTTACTCCCAGCAAACAGCCCAGCGGTACCTGCACTCTGTAGCTTTCCTTGGCTCCAGCTCCTTCCTCCTGATCTTCCTTGCACCTCTACCCATGGCTGAATCCCCTGCTTCCTCCTCTAACTCCTCCCCCCCTGGCTGGCAGGAAGTCCAGCCTTATTCTCTCCCCTGCTCAGCAACTGGCTGTAAGCTGCTTTACTGGTATACCAGGGAAAATTGGAGAGCAGTGTTTACACAACACTGAGATGGAATTGGATTTTTTTCTTTTTGGTTTTTCGAGACAGGGTTTCTCTGTGTAGCCTTGACTGTCCTGGACTTGCTTTGCAGACCAGGCTGGCCTCGAACTCACAGTGATCCACCTGCCTTTGCCTCTCAAATGCTGGCATTAAAGGCGTGTGCCAGGAATCAGAACTTAAACTATGTAACAACCTTATGCCTACACCCAAGTCACTATCCTCTTGATTTCCGTATCTGTAGATTATTTTTGCCTGAGTTTATTCCTATATAAAAGCTTACATTACATATGTTGTGTGTTTACTTCCTTCAGCCCACCATTTTATTTATGAGTAATATTATTTTGTTCAACAGTAACCTGTTCAGAGTCATTGTTGTTTTGCTCTTTAACTATACTATGAGCTTTTATTACCACAAATTGTGGTGACAATTCATAATTTTTTCTTTTTTCCAGTTTGGGATATTACAAAAAAATGCTGCTGAGGGCTAGAGAGGTGGTACAGTAGTTAAGAGTCCCAGCACCTCCATTGTGGCTCACAACCATCTCTTAATTCAGTTCCAGGGCTTCTGAAATCCTCTTCTGACCTCCAGGTACCACACGTGGTATACAGCACGAGGCAAAATAGGCATCCTAATAAAAGAAATCAAAGAGTGCTACTGAACTTGATGGTAAATATTTCATTTAGGATCTTCACATTTTTGTTGATGAAAGAGATTATTCTTTTTTTTTGTGGTATTTTGTATCAATGTTGCACTGACCTCATAGAAATTTTGGAAATGTTCTCCTTTTCTCTGTACTCCAGATGACTTAGCGTAAGACTGGTTAATTTTCTTGTTAGAAAGAACTTTTAAAGATTGCTATAGAATCCACCTGTGCCTGTGGTTTTCTCTGTGGGCAAACTATTTTTGCTTGTGAATGTAGGGCTATTTAATTTTCTGTTTCTTTTTTTTTTTTTTTAACCACTCTGGTACAGCTGTGTATGTCCAGGAATCTCTGTTGTTGGCATGTTGGCATGTAGGTGTTTATAGTTTCTTCTTATTATCTTATTTTTTATGCTGAAAAGATCTAAATTGATTCTCTCCATTTCTGTCTTCATAATTGTTCTCTCCCCCTCCCCTCTCTCTTTCTCTAGAGTCTTTTAAAATTACATTAGTTCTTTTAAAGAACCAGTGTTTGGCCTTTTGCTGTTTTCTAATATCTATTTTTCATAGATTTTTGACTTTTCTTTCTGTTGTATGTGAGCCTAATTTTCCATTTTCTCCCCTTTGCATATGACTTTTCAGATGGATCACTGGCTTTTAGACTTTCCTTTAAAAATGCAAAAATATGAATATCTCATGTATATGTGCATGTGTTGATGTGACTGCATGCCATGGTGCGGGGGCAACTTCTGGAGCCAGTCGGCTCGTCCCGCTGTGTGATCAAACTTGTGTTTCCGGGTTCAGCAAAGCATGTTTATTGTGTGAGCCACCATGCTAGTCTATTGCAAGTTTTCATTATTTATTGTGTGTGTGTGAGAGAGGGAGAGGGAGAGGGAGAGGGAGAGGAGGAGTTAGAAGTTTCTGGTCACTCCGTTTCTAGTTTAATTCCATTACCCCTAGAGAACGTGTCCTGTAGCACTCCATAGCTTTAGTATTTGTTGAAACTTGCCAGGATATGATCAATTTAAAAAATGCCCACATTCTCTTAAAAATAAAATATCTCTCTCAATTGTTAGACATAATTTCTAAGTGTGTTTAATTCAGTCATAGTTGTTAATTATGTTGTTCAATCTTTTGTGTTCTAATTATATATTTTACAAATATATATATACACACACATTATTCTACATGCATGTATACATGTTTTGGCCTCCTTGCCTTGTCAGTCACAAAGTTCTACCAAATTCTCCATTCTGATCATGAACAGATCCATTTCTTCTATAAATATTATTTGCGATTTCTTTGGAATTAAATTAAAATTGAAATTATTGATTAATTAATACCATCCCACCTCCATGGCAATACTGTGATGATTGGATGTGCTACTTCCCTGTTCTTCCTCGTGTGTCAATGTTGTATGTTTTAATTCTACACAGGGTTGCAACACTATGACGTCACTATTATTTTATTAACCATCTACATTTGCTCTGGTTTCTACTCCTGCATTCCTGCATTTCTGAGCCTCTCTCTGGGATTCTGTTCCCCTTGTTTCAGAGATAATTCATCAGCAACAGACCCTCTCAGGTTTATTAAAAGGAGGCAGCCGGTTACGGTGCTTGCATAATGTCTTTGCAGTCAGCTGTGGTTCTCCTTTCTTTGGAGGTAGTGAGCCTTTTTCTGACTATGGGGACATTTCACTCTGCCTTTGGGATTCAGTGTTTGGCTATGTTGTCTTCAACGAGTTTTACTGTGTATGCAAGGCAGAGAACAAGCCCAGGTGCCATGCCCCAGGTGCTGTCGTTTTTTGTGACAGACAAGTGAGCTAGGCTGGCTGGCCAGTGAGGTCCAGGGACTTCTCCTGTCTTTGCCTCCTCACTGCTGGGACTACAGGGGTGCCTCCTCAGTGCTGGGACTACAGGGGTGCCTCCTCAGTGCTGGGACTACAGGGGTGCCTCCTCAGTGCTGGGATTACAGGGGTGCCTCCTCAGTGCTGGGACTACAGGGGTGCCTCCTCAGTGCTGGGACTACAGGGGTGCCTCCTCAGTGCTGGGATTACAGGGGTGCCTCCTCAGTGCTGGGACTACAGGGGTGCCTCCACACTTTTTATTATTTTTTTAACATGGGTTCTTTTAATGTGCATTTTCATGCTTATAAGGCAAGCACTGTAGTGACTGAGTTATCTTTCCAGCCCTAGGGTTTTGGTGTGTGTGTGTGTGTGTGTGTGTGTGTGTGTGTGTGTGTGTGTGTACACTTAATACAAATATCTTGATCTACATTGTACATCTTGTGTTTTGATATATTTTGAGTTTTTGGAAACATTCCCAAATTCAAGTACTGCTTCCTCCTCTTTGCTCTGTTTTTCAATTTTCTTTTTGGAACTCTCCTGTTATATTTAAAATTAAACATTTTGCTGCATTAAATATGTCTCTTAAACTTTAAGAATGTATTTTCTATCTCTTTTTTTCTCCATCCAGGCTTGGGCAGACCGTATGCCCAGACCGCGCCTGTCACTCTACTGTACTCAGCGTTTCGTTCGAGGTGAAAGCCCCCTGCCCACGCTCCTCTAGTGAGAGAAGCAGTTGGGTTGTCTTTGTGTGGCGGAAGTCCAGTTTTTTGTGATTTGGAGCAGGAAAATGTAGGGGGACTGTCCAGCCAGTAACAAAGGGAGTGCAGCAAAGTCCAAAGCAGAAGCAGGTACCGAGGCGGCAATGAGAGACAGAGCAACGCTGTCCTCTGCCTGGGTTCCTGCGAGCTGCTCAGTGCCGACACAGGGTTATGACCCTCTGGAAAATGCGGTATTTATAACCAAAATGGGCTCATCCACCCAGAGAGTGCGCCTGAGCTTCAGAAAAGTGTTTCACTAAGTTATGTAAGCCTGTGGGCGTGGGCGAGCAGCCGTCTTTCAGTGTGATAGAGCCAGGCCAGGAATCACACGTGGAGGATGCTCTGGGTACCCTGATGAGATGATCCGTTGTCGGGGAGCGGCTCGTTTTAAAAGTAAAGTTCTCCCCTTGACCTTGTTCTCTTTAACACTTTTATTATAAATTTTATGGAAATTTACATTTACTTACCAAATTCACAGAAGAAAAACTTATTGTTTAACTGCATCCTGTAAGATGTTAAGTCCAGCAAGGTAATATTTACAAGACAACTTGATATAAAAATAGTATATTTTCATTGTTAAATATTTAATAATCATAACAAGATTGTTTTCTTTTCCAAAGTTTAGTTTTGCAAAAGTGTAATCATAATAAGCATTTTAGAATATATTAAATATTATTCTTAAAAATATTAAATATTATTTTACAATTTTGTTTTAATTGACATAATTTATTTGGGAACTCTAGCAGGATCATGCTACAGTATTGTTTTCTAATTTTTTTTTTGCTTAGAAATCATAAATACTTTCCCAAACCAAACATTATTCTCTCAATTTCTCAATTATTAGTAGATTTTATGATTTTCAATTTTCAGCCAAATTTTATAAGCATAAATTAGAATCTTGTTTTATCATAATTTCCTGTAAATGCTGGTGAAACTAAACATTTTTTCATATGTATATTGGAGATTTGGGTTTTTGTTTTGGGAAAAAAAATCTGTATTTGACTTTTCTTTTTCTAGGTACGGTGTGGATCTAAATGTTTCTTAAGAACTTTCATATATTAAACACCTCAACCGTTTTCTGAAATACAGGTTGTGAATATTTCTTCCAAGTTTGAAATTTGCTTTTGCTTACAGGATTTATTGTATTGTTATATATCTGTATTTAATTTTATGGACTGGATTTTTCAATTATTTTGCCTTTCATGTCATACTTGATGATCACCTCCAATTATTTAACTATTTACTTATGTCTTATATCAGAGAGAGTTAATACTTAATATAAATAGACTAAAAACCAGCTCACAGGTTCAGAATAGCAGTTAGTAAGCCTTCGCGCAAGGGCATTTGCTGTTGCGGCATCAGGGAACTCTGGTTAACTGATTAGGGTCTCAGTTATCAGTAATGAAGCAAAGGGACCAGAAGCAGGAAGCCAGTTCTACACCACTCAGAAAACCTCTTAGCTCCACAGCATGTTTGATTCAATATGTTCGTTACTGTTTATTTTGTAGCCTCATTGTTGTTGAACAATTATCAGGGCAAGTTTGCCTAATGAAAATACCACTTTATCCTCAAGATAAAGCATCTATCATGAGTTCCCCTCCCCCCAAGCATAAGAAACACAGTACTGCTGGGCACGGTGGCACAAGCCTTTAACCCCAGCACTCGGGAGGCAGAGGCAGGCGGATCTCTGTGAGTTTGAGGCCAGCCTGGTCTACAAAGTGAGTCCAGGACAGCCAGGACTATTAGATAGAGAAACCCTGTCTTGAAAAACAAAAACAAAACAAAATAAAACAAAAACAAAAAACAAGAAAGAAAGAAAGAAAGAAAGAAAGAAAGAAAGAAAGACACAGCACCAGCAGTTTGTCTCTGTTTATACAGCGAAGGTAGCTAGAGCCGTCTGCTGTGAGTGAATTCCATAGGCGTTCCATCCTATACCCTGTGTGTCTGAGCCACATGTCTATTTCCAATAAGGATATCTGCCACTGGGCTCTGCAACAGGCAAATAAAGAAAAAGAGCTAAAAGATGTGAAGGTGGGAAATAAAGTCTAGGAAGGGTAACTACTCCCAATCAGGATTTCACTGGGGCCTTCGTTCTGCCAAGTGCCAGGGGATTTATCTCAGGGGCTGTGCACACTACTTTTTTAGGATTGTTGTCGAAGTAAACTGAGAGAGCCGTGTGGAGAACAGCTGATTGGTGGCAAGGGTCCTTTGCAAACATGACATCTCAGGAAACGGTTTGGAGACAGCTGACCATGGGGAAACAAGGCAGAGGCGGGGAGAGCCAAGGTAGCCTGTTTGGTCTGGTTTAGAACTGTGGCATGGATCAGGGCTTAGCCCTAGCCTCATCATCCTCAGGGGCTGGAAAGTACAACCAGGGTCAACAGAAGGAGGCGAGAAGAGGACAGATGAACTTCTGCAGGACGTTTAAGAGTCAGTGTGATCGCAATAAACATGTTTAAAGAGGTGGCACGTTTGTTGTCACTGGAGGCGTTCAACCGAAGGCTGAGCATACCTGCGGCCAATGCTGTTGGGCTCCCCAAGCCTGGAAGAATAAAACACTCATGTTCTGAGTACTCAGTCTGTGCATCCACCAGGGTACCGAGTCACAGCGACGCAAGGAGAAGTGTTCTGTTTCGTTCTCACTTAGCAAGTCAAAAAGCAGGCTAGAGAGACTGAGCGACTGCCTGTTACCACACAGGTGGTAAGTAGAAACATCCAAGTGCAGGCCCAAGTGGGCTGCTTCTAGCGTGCTGATGCTTAGCCAGCGGATTGAGTGACCGTTAGAGTTTCCTCCGGCTCGGAGACTGTCTGGAGGGGTCAGGACCGAAGGGGTTTGCATCATCACCCATTCTGCCGCAGTTTGGCGGCTCTTCGCCAACCTAGTCATTAATTTGCCAACAAAAGCTACTGAAAAAAATCTACCTGTCATTTCAAACCAGAAAAGCGTTGAATATTCACACATCTAGTAAGGTACAAACAAGTTGGTAGACAGTGGCAGAGATCCCAGCCAGACACTGGCGATGAGACTAAGCCTATGAATACCAGATGCACTGTGTCTTATAAAACAAGTAGCAGCACTTATGAAGCATCGTGCTTGTTTTGTTGTTGTTGTTGTTTTTCTTCTAAGTAGAGCAAGCAGTTGATGTTGGGCCATTTTAATATCATATTGTAGGAAAGTATTTGCTTTAGCGGTTTGCATCTATACCCCTGAGTGACAAATTATTTCCCAGTAGTCACAGGGCGTGCTTAAAACCCGCAGCTCTGTGCATATGGTATATTGTGCATCTATTTCCTTTCAATATAAAAATTAGATGAAACACACAGGGAAGTAATGTGTATGCAAGAGATGAGTACAGAGATTGGACCTGTAAAATCTGCAGCTACGTGCATATGTATATTGTGCATCTATTTCCTTTTAAATATGAACACTAGATGAAATATACATAGAAGTAATGTGTGTGCAAGAGATAAGTACAGAGACCGGGCGTATGCTTTTGTTATGAGGAAGGAAGACACACAGACTGAGAGTTTAGCAAATTACAAATGCCAAGGAAGAAAGTAATGTGTCTGTGTTTGAAAAGACCATGCTATTTACTTGACAAGCTGTGCCAGGGCGAAGCTACAGCTGTGGCCTTGCTTTAGATCATTTAAACAGGCTTTTCTTGATGTCACTGACACTTGGGTCACATCCACTGAGCATTGCCATCAGTAAATAATAATTACCATATGTGAGAAGCTAGCGTGCAAGCAGGGCCTGTGTTAACACTACAGTCCATCAACACTGTCGGTCTTACTGGAAGAAAAATAGAAGGGAAACTCTGTGTATTATAACTTAAAATCACAGCGTCATATGCAAAGACAGGCTTGCATTTGTGTGTATATTAGGAAATATGGGCTTTGCGATCTTTTAAATATTTCTATATTCTTCACATTTGGACACATATTAGATCCTTTATGTTCTATCGTCTTTGCATTCATCTACCTCTGGAAACATGGGGCAGAAGGGTCTGCGCTTAGCTTAATCGTCCCTATCTCCTAGCTGTGTTGTGTGGCTGAGATGGCAGGCACAGTTGCTACCATACAAACGGAAGGCAGGCAGCCATGAATGCAAAGACACTGGTGTCATCATGGCATGTCACAGCAGAGTCAGTTCCAGCGACCTAGTTCTTCTAGCCTGATGTTTGATGGGAAATTAAGAGACGTGTAAACCGTCTGTAAGTACAGTCATCCTTCAAGTCCGTGGGTTCCGTGGTGTCGTGATCAGGCAGAGGTGACCGAAAGTGTGCAGGGTGATGTGTAGCGGTTACAGGCAGCTCCTGGGGCAGTTTGAGGAAGGGGCTTGAGTATTCTTGGGTTTTGATGCTGCCCTAAAACCAGTCTCCCGTGGTTAGCTACTGGTGCCTACAACAACAAGATCAGCCCTGAAATGAATCACCAATGGGCTGAAGGGAACATTTCACTTACCTATTTTTAAACCTTTCCTTATTTTAGCTTTGATGGTATATTGCGAGCCTGAATAACCGTTTTGTTTGTCCTCTATTTGCTAATGTGACCAAAATAGCTGAGACAATAACTTCAAGGGAAGATGTATTTATTTTCACTCTTGGTTTCAGGAATTTCACTCCATCACGGCAGGGAAATGACAGCAGAACAGCACAGCTTACGTTACGGTGGTCATAATGTAGAGAGAACGCCTGTTAGTTACTTTTCTGCTGTTGCGATAAAATGTCATGACCAAAACAACTTGCAAAAGAAGGTGTTTGGTGTTTATTTTAATTTTTTCAGAACATTAGATTCCATGCAAGGGCATGGCGGGAGGTAAAGCTGAGAGCTCACATATATTTTTTTAAAGATTTATCTATTTATTATTATGCATACAGTGCTCTGCCTGCATGTATACCTGCAGGTCAGAAGAGGGCATCAGTGCTCTGCCTGCATGTATACCTGCAGGTCAGAAGAGGGCATAAGATCACATTACAGATGGTAGCTCACATCTTGATCCACAGAAGGAAGCAGAGAGAGAGGCAGACAATGGGAATGGCCGCACCTCCTCCAACAAGGCCATGCCTCCCAAATATATAACCAACTGGTGACCAATTATTTCAACATATGAGCCAATAGAGTTTAAATCTCATTTAAACTACCACAGTGGCCTTTCTTCTTAACTCCCTTTGATTCCTTCCTGGCCCTCAGGTTATGGGATGGTGCCAGCCATGTTCAGAAACAGTCTTACCCCTCTTAGGTAATCCTGTCTGGAAATGCCCACACAGCCGTAATCAGAAGGATGTGTTTCATCTCCAAGGCACTTTTCAATCCATCACATTGATAAGCACAGCGAGCTATCTTAATCATGGCTGTTCTGGCGAAACCCCCATGGTTATTACTGTTATCGCTAGAGGCAAATCGCATGGAGTCTGTGTTTGTTTGGGGATGTGGGGTTCTCTGTTGGTATCATGGCTGACATCTCTACATGGGAAAGGCATTGGCAAGAGGAAAGCTTAGCAGGTCTGCTTGATTATAATTTCACAGGAGACACCACGAATGTTCTGACTAAAGGCCTAAGGATGCAGGGAAATATCTATATATTATGTTTATATTTGATAGCTTATAGACAACTATATTGTCTGGTAAACAGCGGTGCAGTGTCACACTAACAGAGTGGGGAAACGCAGCAAGGCCTATCTGCTCAGATTCTTCTTGGTCTCTCTGTCCAGAATCTTCCCTGAAGTGGGAAGCCTTCTGAAATGCGAGTCATATGACGATCAGGTAAAGAGAGAGACCACAGACTTTCCTTATGGCCTCTGCCACACAGAGAGGTAGGAATGACTCAGTTGTAGGCCTCGTGCCTTACCTTGGGGGAAAGGGTTCTAGTTTGGGTCATCTGCCTTAAGGGAGAGAAATGTAAGTGACCAGGTGTTAGATTATCAACGCCAGCTGCAGAGAGCTGAAGACAGAAGGAGAGGCTCAGTCTGACCTCAGGAGGGATGTTTGTTCCCAGAGGGAGCATTTTTGTCAGCCACGCGTGCATGCAGATGGCCAAAATGCCCATGGGGGAAGATGGGATGCGGCTTTACCTGGGTGGAAGCTGGGAAGTGTAGTCTTTCAGCAGGTTTCCCTTAGGAGGAAGAAAAGGAGAAGGAGATGGAAAGACAACAGAAGGTCGGAGAGGAAGGGCCCTGTTTTGTGTTCGGAGACATGCTCTCCAGGCGTCTAATTTGGGATATTGCTTTTTGAGCTCCAACAGCAAAGAAAAAGGAAGGGACTACAGCTGTGGGTGTGTTTGAAACGTCGTATTTAGTTACCCAGTTAATGAAATAATGAACACATTTGTATGTAATAGGTTCTTTGGCCAATGAAATAAGCTGATTCAAGCGGAATTCAAAGTAAAAAGCAGGTTTATTTGGGAACAGCTCCCAGACAAGTTCATGGGTCCCAAAGAATGGGGGAGGGGCAGGGGTAGTTGGGGGAAGGAGCAGGGGGGGATGGGAGGGAGGGGCAGAGAGAGAAAAGAGAGAGCCTACACTTGCAGGGAGAGAGAAATGCAGAGAGAGAGAGAGAGAGAGAGAGAGAGAGAGAGAGAGAGAGAGACAGAGACAGACAGAGACAGAGACAGAGACAGAGACAGAGACAGAGACAGAGACAGAGACAGAGAGACAGACAGACAGACAGACAGACAGAGACAGGAGAAAGCCCTGGTCTAAGTAGGGCCTGAGGGATGCTGGGAGAACCTGGTGGCCAGATCTGCGCTGATACATTAAATAGTTAAATAGACATCTCAACCACTTGTCCCAGGTCTGAAACTCAACAATACACACTTCCCATCACCATTATATATAAATATGGAATAAGAAAGGACTTGGTGATTGTTTTAAGTTGTGATTTCTCAGAGCCTCTTTGGCATGAGGCCATACTGTAGTAGTCAGGGCAGCCAAGCCTCTTCCTGCCTGCAAGCTTCTCTCAGGTCACCCAAGGCACTGGGGGTGTGGCTGGGTGTGGCTGGGTGTGGCTGGGTGGGGGTCCTGTGGGAAAATGATCTCTTGATTTCTCAAGACGTAACTAAATTTTCAAATTGCTTGGTTGTAGCAAGACAGTTGGGTTTTACTTTCTTTTATTCCTAGGTGAAAAGCATGCTGGTCCTTTAAAGGCTTTGGGAAGGACGGACTTATTTAAAAGTTGTCACTTGGGGTGGAAAACTGGCTCAAATTTGAATGATGCAGTGCTATTCTATGCTTTCAGAGATATTTGCCAGACTTTTTGAGGTCCGAAAACTCCAAAGCAAAGAGATGTCCCTCCCCCCCCAGTAGCAGGCAGTGGTTCCAACAGCATCCCACAGAAGCACTGCACAGAGAGGGAGCCTGGGGAAGGACAGGTTTTCTGGTCATGGAGTGGGCTGTTTGCTCTGTTGTACTCACCAGAGTGCCTCTTTAATTCAGTCTGTGGCTTTAAGCATCTTCAGGCTTTGACTGCACAGAGCTGCTGAGCAAATCACCCGTGTTGTTTGGTTCTTTGTACGTATTTTTATAGATTTGGATTATAATAATTCCTCCCATTCGTATGAGGTTTTCTCATTTTTACAGCACCTTGTGCTTTTAATCCTCACAATAAACACGGGTATGGAGGGTCCAGATGGCTCCTTAACTCACACAGTGACTTGACACCTCTGCTTTTATGACTTTAATTATAAAAGTGACTATCCTGGTGTTGGCCAAATCCTACCCTAGGGCCTGATTGTCTGACTCTCAGAGGTGATGGAGAAAAGAAAGAGCGCCTTTGATGTCAGTTCTGGGAGTAAGAAGAAAAACTTTAGGTTCTTGGATGCACATGAAAGGAAGGCGAACCCACATACCCTCTGCCCTGGAACACCCTGGACAGGGCTGCTGTGCATCCCTGTTGGAAGCCGTGCTGTCTGTTGACGGCAAAGGAAGGCTTTCTTTGGAGCAGAACCGCGGGATCATTTTGGGAAGATAGCTGGCAAGACAGAGATGCCTTGGGAAAGAAGCCGCGAGAACCAATAGAATTTCATCGAGTAATTTGCCTTAAAAATAATCTGCTGAAAACAAAGCATACTGTGTACTATCGGTGTAAAACGGAGCACACTGTGTGCTATGGCTATGCAACATTAGCAAAAGCAAGAGTAGAGGTGGGAAGAGGAGCAGGCTTATCAGGAGGAGGAGAAAAAGAAAACCCAGCCGTGGGATCGGGATTTGGGGTGGGGCTGGGGGCGGGGTGCGAGTGGCGGCAGAGCCCACGCAAAATCCTGAGAATCAGACTCCGGAGGCCAGACCCAAGGTGCCGATCTCGCTTTGTTGCGCAGTGTATACGTCTTTATAGGACTGAAGGGCCGGTCAGACCATCCCAGGCCAGCCTCAAGTACGATAGCAATCAATCAGGTTGACGTAGCTATAAGGAAATATGGTCATGGCAGGAGATGACCATAGAGAAGAGGGAGCCAGTCACATCCCTAGCCTCGGATCCATTTTGAGAATTCACTAGTGTGCTAGGACTCCCTGGTAGATGAACACTGTGTGCAGTGGGTCAGGACCTTTGTGCAGTCTTAGGAGCCGCTGACACGTCACTCGCTGTTCTCTGGGCCTCCAAAAGGCTCATCCCGACATGGTCCACAGCCAGCCATGGGGAAAACCAGCTTTCAGGGAGAGTTCTCCTTACTGTACATAAAAGTTTCTTTTTGTTTTGTTTTTTGTTTTCTGTTTTTACATCGATGACCCTGCTCTTGATCATAGTTTGAAAATATTTAGAGTACAGAAGCATTTTTTTTTTTTTGCTCCAGGCAGATTTATCAGGAAAAAAAAAAACCCTTTAATTAGAATTCCTTTGGATTGGCGTTTTTACAAGCCTTAGCCAGGCGGTGAGGAGTCACCCCCCACCCCCTCCCAAGGGTCCCACACAACGCCGGCCTTTTCTTTATGAACTTTGAAGATCATTGTGAAGACCTTTTCCCCCCTGACAATCGAACTGAATTTTGGTAGTGTAAACTTTGCCTTTAGGAACGTTATCTTCAATTTAGCTTTACAGGTAATAAAAAAATAAAAAATAAAAGTTTAATTTATGGAGCTTGTAGCAAATGCAAGGAACGAGTTAGGTCCGGAATGCGAATGGTTTTAGTTCCAGTCCACAACCAAAGGACAGACCCTAATGCAACAGAGCAGCCCGCTGTCTTGAACCAGGCAGCTGAGGTCACAGGATGCTGCTGACTTCAACACACCCTTCTCTTCCTAACCTGAAAGCCGGGTGCTCGCTCAGGGCACTGAACCAGTGCTCTGATAACCCCTCGTGAATATCTTGGCCGAATATCATGGCAACTCACAGACGTTGATCGGTCGATATACCATATTGGCTATTGAGCTTTTATCGATGTTTAAGTACAGTTGGTGTCTACAGATGAGGGCAGTTCAATGCAAGAGGAACACACGGTTGTTTCCCCAAGGCCGCCTTTGAAAACAACGAGCCTGTGGAATCACTTCAATGAAAGGTAAGTCTTGTCCCCAGACTGCCCCTTCCGTGCTCGCCTCGAACCCAACCCACCTTTCCTGCCCGCCTAAGGAGCCCCTCCTCGGCACTTTCTCCTCCCTCGCCCTCGCAACCTTTCTCTCCCTAGATGCCTTCGTGTCCCTTTATAAGAGAGTTGACAGACTCGTCCCCTAGTGTAATCTCTCACTTCATAGTCAACCCTCTGTAACCTGCCGTCAGCATCCGCTTCCTCAGCATCCTTTTCCTCACCTTGACCTGCATTGCTAAATTGCCTTTTTTCTTTTTTTAATCTTCTCAGCAACATCTGGCATAACCAATTATCCTCATCTCCACTCTCTCCTCCTGCCTTTTGGGGGGGAGGGGTGCTGAGGAACAATTTCTTAGGGTTTTTTTTTTTTTTGGTGTGTGTGTGTGTGTGTGTGTGTGTGTGTGTGTGTCTAAAACCAAATTCTTTTCAGAAAAAGAAAAGCCTTGACTATAGTGGGTGGGGAGGAGTCAGCACGGAAGTGTTTGGCTCCCCATACAGGAAGCGTTGGGCATCCTTAGGCGCTTCTCCGGAGTTTATCCTATGGAAGTCTTGTCCCCAGTCTGAGTCACTTGTCTTCCAACAATCCCCCGTGGGAGCAGCTGCAGTTCTCAGCATCTTCCCTGTCCCTTAGAAGAGAACCAGGGTCACACAGGGTTCAGAGGAAGCTAGCCCTCACTCAGTGGCAAAAACAAACAAACAAACAAACAAACAAAAAACAAAAAACCATGCCTTGCTAGCTGTCTGTAAAATCTCTTTAGCCAAACTTGGGGTTGGGTTTGGAGCGTGGGATGGCTCAGGAGGCTTCCAGTGTGGCCACTCTGACTCAACTAGTACAATTCAGATATTGTAAATATTTCTTAGGACTATTGAGGTATGGTGTGATTGCTTGTTCAGTATGAATGTATTTGAAAACAATATTGTCCATGGTTGGTTGCTGCCCTGGCCTGTGGGGTTCGACTAAAACTCGGGAGGAAGTTCACCTGTTGAGAATGCAAGACACAAAGAAGGAGAGCAAGTCTGATTGATCAAGCTCTCAAACTTTATTAGTCAGGCAGCAGTATTTATAAGTCAGAAGGCAGGGAAGCATATTACTATAGCAACCCAGCTGCAGGCTTTTCTCAAAACACAGGGAATTCCAGGCAGGGTCATAGTGTCCTGCCACGCAGGGTATCTGGCTCCCTCTTTGTCTAGTCTAACTGCTAAACCATAACAGGGTTGCTCCATCTCTATCTGTCTTTAGTCTAACTGCTGACCCTCAACAGGGTCAGCTAGTTTCTGGTGAAAGGCAAGCTCTGGGAAAAACAGAGACTTAAAGGTGCAGGCTCTGACAAGATGGCTGAACACTGGCTATATGGCCTATTGTCCCCAACAGGTTGCATCCTTGCATGTGGAACCTACTAGATACAGTGGTTGTTAGTTAACTGTCCAAGCACTCCAGAAAAAAATCCTTCATGGAGTCCAAGCATGATGTAGAATGTGGTCATATTCAGTGCCCGCTGCCCGAAGGGAGGATTTCAAAATTTATACATTCCCGAGATTTGTGTGTAAATGGTCACATGTAACTTATGGATAATGTGTTCTTGTTTCAGAAAGACCTAGTCCCAGGGTGAGAATGCTCTACAAAGTGTCATGAAACCAAAGGCAGGCGGTCCCGATTGCTGAGTGTAGCATATAGTGAGTGCTCTTACAGGCAGAGCACACGGTAGCAAAACTGGTGGGTCCTCACACCCCACGTCAGGAGGGTGCTTCGGCTCAGCTATGCTACAGCCAACCAGAGTGTACCTGGCCATTCTCAAAAACTGTTAACATGCTCAGCTTTTAGTTAAGAAGTAAGTCTCTGTGCTGGCACATCGTGGCCAGCTCAACTGCCTTAACATTTGTTTTCCTTGTAGGGGTTGGGATGTGTGCCAGGTAGCCTGGTATACAAAGTGGTGCTAACGACAAAGATGGAGGTAGTCATGTCCAACAGGATGCCCAGGTTTGTACCTGTCTATGCACATCTGTGTCTATCAGGCTTATTTTGGTTTGCTTGAGCTAGCTAGGCCTTCTGGTGCATGATGAGCAACAACTGTACTTCCAGCCACTCTTGTCTTTTTCCGGGGTAGAAAAGCAACAGCTGTACTCTTGCCTTTTTCCAGGGTAGAAAGGACATGTTTCCTGTGTGTCACATTGAGCATGATGTTCACTGTAGGTTACGGTAGACATCCTTTAGCAGTTTAGGAAAATATCCTTCTAAGGTTGAGGTATTATGGGAACGGATGCTGAAGCTTAACATGTTTCTCTTGTGTTGACATAATTTTACATTTTCCTTCTTTAACATATTAATATATTTCATTAACAGATTTTCTAATATTAACCCATCTTTGAAGTTTTGCAGCATATATACCCTGACCGTGGGTTATTAAATGTTGTATACATTTGAACATTTGCTTTGCTAGTATCTTTACTTCTTTTTTTTTTTTTTCATTCGTGTTCATAAGTGAGATTGTCCTTCACCAGTAAACCAGCACTCACTTCCAGATATGAGCTGGGAGTGTTCTCTTGGGTCTTTCTTTCTTTCTTTCTTTCTTTTTCTTTTTTGTCTTTCAGAATTATTTATCCTCAGAATTTCTGTTTTAAATAACCAGTAAAAGTTTCTGCTCTTGAGGAAATGTCGAGGATAAAGAACTCAAGAGAATAAAGATTCCTGGGTAAGAACGTTAGTGGGTTGGTTAGTCAGTTTCTGCTGTGGTGACAAAACGCCTGAGAGAGAGCAGCTCTAGGGAGGAGGGATGCACCGTGCCTCACAGTTCAGAGTTTTCTGCCCATGGGCACCAGCCCCATTGTTCCTGGGACCATGTGGGATGGAGTGGGCCACCATGGTTGATAGCGCATGATCAAGCCAGTGACAGAATGAGCACGGGGCCCCCAAAAACTATATCCTCCAAGGACACACCCCATCTTTGAAGAGTTCCTAACCATCCCCTCCTCTCCTCAAGATGCCATCAATGTACAAATCCGTCAGTGGCTTATTCCATTGATGGAACCAGAGCCCTTGTTACCCAGTCATTGTTCAAAAGCCCGTGTCAGCAGCCGCGCCCTTAACGCCTGAGCCTTCTGTGGGACCCTTCGCATGCACGGCACAGCTCCAGAGAAGATGGAGGGAATTCAAACACAGTCCAAGAAATTATAGATCCCATTAGACTAAAGTTTATTTATTAGTTTTAGAGGCCCTCCTTTCCCTTTTCCTACCCTTCCTGTGGTGGTTTGAATAAGAACGGCCCCCATAGCCTCATATGTTCGAATCCTTTGTCACCATGGGGTGGCACTACTTGAGAAAGAATAGGAGGCCTTGGTGGAGTAGGTGTGGCCCGGTTGGAGGAAGTGTGTCACTGGGGGGTGGGCTTTGAGGTTTATTTTATTTTATTTTAATTTATTTATTTTTTGCTTTGAGGTTTCAAAAGCCCAAATCAAGCTTATTCTCTCCTGCTCTGTCTGCTGCCTTTGGGTCTTTCTGAGATTGGCTTAAATTAGAGATAATATGATTTATCTCTAGGTGTGTCCATTTTCCTATAAACAGCATAGCGTCCTTCTTCTTTGTGGCGGAAGTAAAATTCCACTGCGCTTATGCATCACATTTCTCTATCCACTTTTTCTGTTGTTGGACACCTAGGTTAGTTCCCTAAATTAGCTACTGTGAATGGCGCTGTAGTAAACACTGGTGTGCAAAGTACCTCTGTGATGTCACTTGGAGTCCTCTGGGTAAACACTCAGGAGGGCTAGACCACCAAGAGTCTGAAGCCATATGCAAAAGCAAGGGGCCTGTATTGCCGCAGAGAAATCCAGCATTCAGGGATCACCATTTAGACAAAATGGTGGCCCGAGGTGAGCTGGAAGGCTCTTTCTTTAAAGGCATTCAGAGGAATTCCAAGGGAAAGGTTGGTGACCTTTAACAGGATTAGAGCGTTCAAACGGAAAAGGCACTGGCAGGCTGAAAAGGTACGGGGCAACCTTAGTCAGCGGTCACGGTCACAAGTTAGTCGTAGGACAAAATATTTCCGCACCAGCAGTAAACTAACCTTAAGAAATCTTATCTTCCTCTGGCCAGGTGCCTAGGCCATCCCTGATTGGCCGCTGTTTTCTCTAACTGCTGAGCTCATTTCCGAGGAATGGGGGCTCAGGCCTGCTCCAAGCTAACAAGAAACTGAAGCCAGTCATGGGGCCAGCTAGACTTAGTTAACCAGGCCTCCTCATTTCGTGTGGAAGGTCTGACTTTAGTTTTTGGGAGCTCCATACCGGTTTTCACAGTGGCTGAATGGCTAGCTAGTGTGCTCTCCGACCAGCAGGGTGTCAAGGTTCACCGCCCCACACCCTCATCAGCATTTCCTTTCCTAACGGCTGCCTATCGTGGTTTTGATCTGCATTTTTCTGGTGGCTACTGGGGCTTAACTTTCTTTTCCTATGTTTGTTAGCCACTTGTATTTCGTCTTTTGAGAAATATGTAACGAGTCCATTAGTACACTTATTCACTGGGTTGTTTGATTTCTCGTTGTTGGCTGGCCTTTGCTACTTTGTGGGTTCTTTTCCCACCTTTATGCCCCCTACCCGACTTCACCTCCTATCACTAGATAGGAGAGGAAGAAGGTTAGAGAAAGAGAGAAAGAGAGAGAGACAGAGAGAAAGAGAGAGAGAGAGAGAGAGAGAGAGAGAGAGAGAGAGAGAGAGATCCCTGAATCTAATTTCTTCTTGTTTTTTCTTTGAGCACAACTACTAACAAACTGCAGTCGATCCCCCTGAAGGACCGCCAACCCCACATACATCACCCAATTGCAGAAAATATCTGCACCTGGCGAAGCCACACCTCTGCTGGAGCACAAAAACATATCCTTATAATATTTCTGTGCATTTAAAGAGGCTGAAATCCCAGAATTCTCACTACATTTAGGTTTTTCAGGTGTTCTTTGTGTATTCTAGGTATCAGTCCTCTGTCACTGTGTAGACAGCAAAGGTTTTCTCCATTGTGTAGGCTGTCTGCAGGCTGTTTCTTCACTTGATTGTTTCCTTGGTGGAACAAAAATGTTTTAATTTTATGAGGCCTCATTTGTCAATTTTTGGAGTCCCATTGAGAAAGTCCTTGCCTATGCCTACACTTTAAAGTATTCGCTATTTTTTAAAATCAATTTCATGGTTTTAGGTTATACTTTTATATATGTGAGCCATTTAGGGGTGAGTTTTATGCAAGCTGAGAGAAAGAACTTTTGTTCTTTTTTTTTTTTTTTTAAGATTTATTTATTTCTTACGCATACAGGGCTCTGCCTGCATTTGTGCCTGCATGCCAGAAGAGGGCGCCAGATCTCATTATAGATGGTTATCAGCCACCATGCGGTTGCTAGGACTTGAACTCAGGACCTCTGAGCCGTCTCTCCAGCCCTGGACTTTTGTTCTTCCCACCCGAATATGCACTTTATTAGAACCATTTGTTAAAATGTCTGTCTTTTTGTCTATCTACATTTTTATATCTTGGTCAAAAATCATGTGGGTGTAGATATGTGGGCTGATATATCTGGGTCTTCTATTCTGTTGACCTATTTGTCTGTTTTTGCTCTAGCACCATGCTGTTTTTGTTACCATGGCTTTGTAGTATAACTTGAAATCAGGTATGGTGATTCCTCTAGCAGTATTCTTTTTGCTTTGGACTGCTGGGCCTGTTTGCACAGGGTCTTTGGTGGTTCCACATGAACTTTATGGTTTTTTTTTCTATGATTAGTGGTATTGGAATTTTATTGAGATTACCCTGTTTCTTTTTTTACTTTTCCTTTTAGTATGTATGTATGCACATGTGCATGTAAACATGTGTGCTGGTGTGTGTAGAGGTCAGAGGTCCTCTCTAGTATTATTCTGGAGTTCTAATTGTATTTTGAGATGGGATCTCCCATAGGCCTGTGGTTCACCAGTTTGCCTATGCTGCATGGGATCCAGCATCTCTGCCTCTGCAGTGCTGGGATTATAAGATGCCCAGTCATCTCCAGGCTAAGTGTGAGTGATGAAACTGGGGTCCTCATGCTTGCTCATCAAACCCTTTACCCACTGAGCTGTGTCCCCAGTACCCCTCAACTGGGATCCCACAACTGAGCTGTGTCCCCAGTGCCTCGGCTGGGATCCCACAACTGAGCTGTGTCCCCAGTGCCTCGGCTGGGATCCCATAACTGAGCTGTGTCCCCAGTACCCCTCAACTGGGATCCCACAACTGAGCTGTGTCCCCAGCACCCCTCAACTGGGATCCCACAACTGAGCTGTGTCCCCAGCACCCCTCAACTGGGATCCCACAACTGAGCTGTGTCCCCAGTGCCTTGGCTGGGATCCCACAACTGAGCTGTGTCCCCAGTGCCTCGGCTGGGATCCCACAGAATCTGGACGCTTCTTATGATAAGGGATATTCTCACAGTATTAGTTCTTCCAATCGACATTCTAATCTTTTGAAACACATTTCTATCATGGCAAAGCAAAGAATCTTTTAAGGTCAAACATTAACGTAAATGAAACCCAGGAAATGAGCAGGTTTTTGACAAAGCTTTTTCTGGAGAGCATTTGTCTCTGTACATGGTAGTTGAGGTGGATTCCAAGCCAGGGGTTCCTGAAGCTGAGTCTGCAGGACTGTACCCCCTGTGCAGGGACCAACCGCAAATAGCCTCCCATCATTTCTTCATCCTGGAAACAATTACAAGAGAATTGCCCATTTGGGAGCAGAGACCTCCCCTGATCTGGAGCTAGCCAGCTCTCTCAGTGTGGCAGTCCAAATTTATACTGTACGCGGGAGTCCAAAAAACTCAAGTCAAGAAAGACTTTTAAACCTTAGTTTGCAGTTTCCAGTTTCCAGGCAAGTGGCAGGAACAAATGCAAATCTATTCTGGGGGTGCCATTTTCAACAGATTCTGGGGTTGCCGTTTCCAACGGAATGCTCCACAACTCACCATTGATACATTCTAAAGAAACAAGAGCGCATGGTTGAAATCAGAAAACACAAAAGGAAATGACGTGCCGTGTGCAGGGACTGGCAATAACAAGATGGCAGCCAGGCTGGGAAGCTACTGGAACAAGTAGGCACCATATACAAAATAAGCAAGCTAACTATGTTGAGAGAAATAAGCAAAAAACTTAAAAATATACAGGAAGCATGACCAGGGGATTTGACAGGCCCAAGAAGAACAAAAACAAAACAAAACTACGCACCAGAAGTTTAGGACACCATGTGTGAATTTAGACATGTAACAAGATGTTACAGAAGTGGTTCCTCACTTAAGAGCACTGGCTACTCTTCCCAAGGACCTGGGTTTGGTTCTCAGCTCCCACATGGTGGCTCACAACCACCTATAACTTACTTCCGGGGGAACCAGGCATGCAGGCAAAGCATTCACAAACAGTAAATTAGATTAAAAAAAAAACCAGTAAAAGTTCAACACATCAGACAAAATAGTGTCTAAGGCCAAAACTGTGCAGAGCTAAGGGAGTCATTCTCCTAACCGGATGCGTCAGTTCACCAGGAAGACGGAAGAAGGATCAAGCTGATGACATCAGGAAAGAAACAGAGGATGAGAAGGCCCAGGGCAACACGGGCACTGTACCTGACTCAGGAGTTGATTATACATCCTTTTCTGACACAATGGAGTCTCTTTAAAAATTGCCCACATTTCTAAAACTATAAAGCCAACCTCAGTAATTCTAGAGAGGCTGAAATCACATACACCAGAATTTCTGATCACGACGCAATTAAGTTAGAAATGACTAAATGAACAGTAATGACTCCGCTATGTGGAATAGTAATATTACCTCTAAATAACCTGAGGGTCAAAGAAAACCTACAACGGAAGTGAAGAAAAAAAAACCCACTTAAAATGTGACAACAAAAACATCCTAAGTGAAAATGTATCTGATGCATTTATTGAGCAATTACAGCCTCAAATATTATTGGGGAAAAAAAAAAGAAGGCCAACAACTAATGAACTAAGAAGTTAGAACAAGAATGAAACAGAAATAAAAATGAAGACAGAAGCAGTACAGACAGAAAGGATGAGCAGGCACTGTTACTTTCTCTGAAAATCCTTTTATTTGTAAGTGTTAGAACAAAAGAGGCCATAATAGCCATGGTCCATACATTAAAATGTGTGTAAGCAATCTAGAAAACCAGATCCAGTTCTGGATATCTAAATTTTCTCAGGAGGAAGTAGGAAATTATAGCAACATCAAAGAAAATGAGTTAGATTAAAATTGTCCCATCGGGTAAGTTCTGGGGGCTGGAATGATGGCCCAGTGGTTAGAGGTGTGAGCTGTTCATTCTTGGAGAGGACCTGGGTTGTTTCCCAGCACATGCTGGGGTGGCTCACAGTGCAACACCAGCTCTCAGGGAATCTGATGCCCTCTTCTGCCTCCGTAGGTGGTGCACTCATTCACACACACACACACACACACACACACACACACACACACACACAGAGAGAGAGAGAGAGATAGAGACAGAGAGAGAGAGACAGAGAGAGAGACAGAGAGAGAGACAGAGAGAGAGACAGAGAGAGAGAAAATAAAGTTTATGTTTTTCTTACTTTTGTATTTGTATATGCTAGACATATAGTATATACTTGTATGAAAATGAAACAGTAAGAAAACAAACAAAAGTTCACTGCTTATAGTCTCCATTCAAAATGCTGATAATAAAAATATGTCAAAATATCAAAAAATTCTTTGTTGCAGGGACAGCGTTGAGCATTTGCAGCTGTCGTTCAGTGAGGAGGTCACTATTTATCATCCTCTAGAGATGGGAGCTACTCTGCCTGTCTCCGAGGCAGCATTGCTCTGAAGGGTTCCTTTCCTGGTGCCCACCCCCCCTTACTCTCGCTAGACAGCTTTGTTTATCCCAACTGTTTTTGGTATTTTCTACCAATTATCCCCTGAAGCAGACACTCCTTTAGCTGCTCAAACAACTTAGCCAAATGTTTGTTCATTCAAAAGAAGATTTTCTTATAGTTCTGAAGGTTAAAACTCTGGAATTACCTCCACTGGGATAAAGATGATGTTACAGCGTGGTTGTTTCCCCTGGAGGCTGTAGTGCAGAGTCCCTTCCGTGCTCCTCCCAGGTCCCGGAGGCTTCCTGCTGTCCTGCGGTTACGGTCTCTTCCTTGGGCCACCCCGGCCCCACATTCTACTGTCACTGCACTGCTCTTTCTGCCTTTCTTTGTAAAAAGTCTTAGAGTCGCACCCAGATACCCCGAGACAATCGGTCTCAAGACTGCACATTTAAAACCATGTCAGCGATATTCTTTTTGCTATGCAGAGTAATAGGTTTCAAGGGTTAGGATCTTGTTATCTTTGGAGATCATTATTCAGCTAATACAACTTTTCATCTAATCACCAGACTCAGATATGTTTCTTCCCCAAATCACCAATTATCTGTCTCCCAGGCTCTCCCAACTCACTGGATTTCAAACTGAACTATAGCACTGAACTATAGGGCTGGAAACGTAGCTCAAGGGTAGGGTAAAAAGAAAATCCCAAACTTTCAACTTTACCAATAAAGACTCAGGAGTCAGATGCTGGGGTGAAACCTTGCTAGCTCAGAGAGGCAGAGAAAGCACCCAGCTGACCTTCCTACTCAGCTCACACCCCAATGGAAAATGCCCAAAGGCTCACTAAGCTCAGCTGATAGCCCAGGAGGAAAAGGCCAAAAAACCAAAGGCCAACGACTTGCTAGCTCAAAGCCCAAAAAGCCAAAGGCCAAGGAGCTGAGGAGCTCAAGAGCTAAAGAGCTAAAGAGCTAAAGAGCTAAAAGCTCAAGAGCTAAAAACCCAAGAGCTTCTACTTCTACAAGCTGTCTTAAATACCCTTCAACTCAAAGTCCCTCCTACTCTTTAATCCCTGTCAGCTGGTTTCTTGCTCTACCTCTTGATCTAGAGATAACTTTATTAAATTCTGTGTACAGAAATCTCCTGGATCAAAATTGTGCACTAGGGCTGAATCACACCTTAATCACCTGTTTACAATAAACAAAGTTCTTGCTTTAAAGGTGTGTGTTAGGGCTCATCCACAATCAACAACAACAACAACAACAACAACAACAAACAAAACAGGTTTTTACAGTTTACAATCTCAGGGATCACAATGAGATCAAAGATCCTGCAACAGCCCTGGGCTCAACCTGCAACACTACAAGAAAAAAAAAATCACATAGTAAAAATAAAATAAATAATATACAAGCAAGCAAACAAACGAACTGAGCCACAGTTGACCTTCCACAGCTGTAGGATTCACTTTTGTAGGGCCACACCAGTGGTGTGCTACTCAGCTTTCTGTCACTGGGACTAGATGCTCATCTCAAAGGAGGGGAGATGATTTCAGCTCACAGTGTCAGCCTTTGATCACTTGGCGTCATGGTTTCTGGGACTGTGATGAAGCAGGGAATCGTGCTAGTGACATGAGCTAGAGCAAAGCCATTAGTTCATACTATCTGGGGAGGGGGAGGGAGGAAGGGGGGAAGGAGGAGGAGGAAAAATAAGAGAAAAGAAGAGGGGAGGGGAAAGAAGGAAGGGGAGGAGAGGAGAAGCTCACCCTGTGAGGGCGTGCTTCCAAGGATCGACTTCTAACTGAGCATTGCTGTCTGCAGTCTGTGCTTCCTCATGACAGCCCACTAAGCTACCAATTAATCAGTGGCACATCCTACTCAAGAGCTCAATTGTTTCTCAAGGGGCCTCTCTGAGTGCTGGTGCATTAGTGACTGAGTGCTGCTGCATCAGTGACTGAGTGCTGCTGCGTTAGTGACCGAGTACTGCTGCGTTAGTGACTGAGTACTGCTGCATTAGTGACTGAGTGCTGCTGCTTTAGTGACTGAGTGCTGCTGCATTAGTGACAGAGTGCTGCTGCGTTAGTGACAGAGTGCTGCTGCATTAGTGGCTGAGTGCTGCTGCATTAGTGGCTGAGTGCTGCTGCATTAGTGACTGAGTGCTGCTGCTTTAGTGACTGAGTGCTGCTGCATTAGTGGCTGAGAACTGCTGCATTAGTGACAGAGTGCTGCTGCATTAGTGACTGAGTGCTGCTGCATTAGTGACTGAGAGCTACTGCATTAGTGACAGAGTGCTGCTGCATTAGTGACTGAGAGCTGCTGCATTAGTGACTGAGTGTTGCTGCATTAGTGACTGAGTGCTGCTGCATTAGTGACTGAGTGTTGCTGCATTAGTGACTGAGTGCTGCTGCATTAGTGACCTACATCAGAGCTAACAATTGCCTGCAGATCCAGCCAGTCTCAGAAGGAAGTGTTTACATTGTGTCTAATCTGAACGTGGATGGTGCCCTTGTCAATATTCTCAGACGATAGGATAACAACTACTTAGAGAGTGTTTAGAGTGCACAGTGACTATAAGTCATTTCAAGAGGTCAAAGTTAGGCTGTATGCAAGCACCATAGCATTGTATAAAAGGTACTTGAGTAAACTTTGGTATCTGAGGAGGTCTTGGAACTGATCCCCAACAGAGACCAAAGGGCAACCTTATATATTTCTAAAGTACATTTTGTTTTTATTGCTAAATCACAATTCCTCACCTTGTTCCACACATACTATTTTGTTTTGTTTTTGAATCAAATGACTTCTATGGACAGAGACCTCATTAAAATATTTGCTTATGGTCCTACATAGCTTAGGGACAGTACTGGATATTTAACTGTTCTTCAGTTTTTATCAAAATTTAATTTTTCTGCTACATATTCAATATTTAGTAAATGCATTTTTCGAGTAGAACACACACACACACACACACACACACACACACACACACACACAAAGAAGAAGAAGAGCTAACCGGAAGGCACCGATGAGCAATGAGTCAGCTAATGGAACTGTGCTCAACGGAGGAGCACGGCAAATGTTTCTGCGTTAACAGTGAGTGGATGATGACCAACAGGACACTGGGAGAGCTTTAGCACAAGAGAGGTGAGTGTATTTGTAGCCCAGTTTGTCACACTGTGTCCTGTGCGTTCTGCACACTATGAAACCTGAGCTAATTTAGAAAATGCTATTCCCAAAGCATTTAGTGCCAACCACAGTACCAGCCCGAGGTGTTAAACTCCAAGCTAGAGTAACCCCATAATCTCTTTGCAAGCAAAGTTTCTGTGAAAAACACCTACTTAGACATAGGGTCATGGAGAAGTCTGGGGTGTCTGCTCTATAAGGTTGTCATTACTTAGAAGCCATCTATAGTTTCACTACATTAAGAAATGTGTTCTAACTTAAAATGACACCATAAAAATGAAAATCGATGGTGGTATTATATTGCCCCCTTCGCTTACTTATTTTATTTCTGCTGTTGAGTGATGACCAGGTTGCTATGAACTTACGCAGTGGATAAGAGTGATTTTTTTCTTCTATGTTATTTTATCTCTTCAACAGATTACTAACTCCACTTACTTCTTTTAAACACAATGCAATACAGCATTAACGGACTGTTCGTCATCTATTCCCTCTTCCTTGCTGAGGCTTGTTCTTAAGCATCGCTGAGGCTTGATCCCACTCCATAGCCTTGGTCTCTCCTGTACCAGTGCAACCTCAGCATTCCTATGGTGGTTTGAATATGAAATGTCGCTATAGACCCGAGTTTGGACATTTTGTCTCCAGCTGGTGGTACACTTTGGGAAAGCTGCAGAACCTTTGGGAGGCAGAGCCTTGCTTCAGATAGTGAGTCACTGGGGGCAGGCTGAAGTTGTAGAGCCTGGGCTGTCACAGACATGAGGATAAGTCATAGAGGCTTTCCTTGGTAAAGTTCCAGAGACCTCCGACTGTCCAGAACGATCTCTGGACATCCAGAACAGCTGTTGAGGCTTTGCTTGCCAGAGTTCCAAAGACCTCCAGCTGATCACCACTGCCCTTAAATATTATGTATGGTCCAGGTGTAATTTTGTCTAAAAATCCATCTTTTTCTCCTAAAACTGTCCTTTCTTTTTATTTCTGAGCCCTAATGAAAATCACACAGGGAAAACTTTTCCCACAGAGAATGTTGAGAGAGGGGCATCCGGCCAAAGGCTTGAGACAATGATAGAGTGTTTGCTCTGATTATGAGCACCCAAGAAGAAACTGCACGAAACAAAGTTAGGACCTTGACTTAACAGTACCTGGCTACATACTGTTACCTGTAGAAATATTTCTTTAGAATGTGCTTTGAAAGTACTAGAAGGTGGGCTTGGAACATCATGCTTTGCAGATACTTTACAACAAAGGACCCCTTGGCAGTTAGCCTAGGCTTGGATAGCACACCTGTTGGTTTGGGACTGGGAGTAAGTCAAATTATTTTCTTTATTAGAGAACATTTAGCACAAGCTGTTTGACAGTCATGTAAACACAATGGCTTTAGCCTGGGGAAATTTATGATTAAACTTTCCTGAGTATTGTTTAAGAAATAATAATCAGGTTATGCTGACTATTGCCTGGAAATTAATTGATTTTTGCTATATGCTTTATTGTAGGTTATACAGAACTGTTTGTATTTCCTCATTAGACTATTCTCTTGCTTTGTTGATTTCTGAATGCCTTATTGATTGTAAAAGATGAGAAAATCATGATGTAATCTGTAATGAAAAAATCGAACTTCATTTTAAATAAAATACTGGGGTTGGTCCAAGGAGAACAGCAAGGAGTCAACAGACAGCAAGCAAGATGGAGACAAAGTTCTCCTGGGCTTTAAGACCTTCAGTTTTGTACCACATATGCCTGGGTCTCTGAGTATTTCTTTTCCTTACATTCCTCAGCCTCTCCTCAACAACTAGATCCTCTAGTTGGTTGCTCAACCAATGGTTGGTTTCCCTTAACCAGCCGTTCACCGCCTGCTCAGTTCTCCCTACCCCGGATCCAACTCTGTTCCCTCCTCTTCACTGTTCCCGGAGCTGGCGCCTGCACTGGGCCCGCCTCCGCCTCTTAACTCTGCTTCCTGACTCCTGCCACAATGAACTAACTGTATCCCCTTAAACTGCAAGCTACAGGAAATCCTCTTTCCCTTAGGATGTTCTCCTCAGGTGCTACGACACAGCAAGGAAAGTAACGAATACTGTGGTCTTTCGTGCTCAGGAAGGCCCCTCTCCTCAGAGTCGGCTAGCTGGGACTCCACACTTCCCTCCCCCAGTAACGGGGAATTCTCTCGTCTTTTCTCATGAGTTTCCCGTCCATATCCACAATTAGCCAACTTATCTACAGCCACATCCTTGCCACCTTCCTGAAACCCTCCGCCCCAGTTTTGCCACGATCAAATTATCTTCTCCCTCCTTTCTTCCCATTTTATCATAAGAAGAACTTTTCATTCTGTTCATGATTAAATGTTCTGGTATGTTCTGATCCAAGCCACCCAGAGAGCTCATGTTTGCCACACCCACCCAACACACATACTCTGCTTCTCGCTGCCTTATGACTCTGTCCTTTCAACATACATGCAAACTAAATCTATCATAAGGGAAACAAATGGGATGCGTGAACAAGTCTCCCTTAGCCTGCTGTCCATCTCAGAACCAGACTGCCACCTCTTGCTATGAACTACACGTCCCCAGCAGGCACCATTTACAGTCACCCTGGCAAATAGACTCTCATAGGAGGACTGAGTGTTTTACGCCTGAACCAGTCCTTGTAGGAGCCCCCTCAAGTTACCCACTTTGTCTCTTTCCCTGGAAAAGACAGGGTTCCCTGGAATGAATTTAAAAAGCAGCAGAAAGGCTTGAAATGCGTTTCTAGCTTCCATTAATGTCTGTTGGGGCCACCAGCTTTGCAGAGCTGTGGCTGTTGTCTAGTTCTTTGGAGAAAGAAAAATCGGTCACAAACTTTTTTCTTTGAGATTCAACGCTACGGTAAGGTTTTGTAACTATTCCCAAGTTTAAGTCTGTGCTTTGGTATAAGAAGACTATATATTGGTTAGGATGTGCTCCTAGCTGGTGTATCTCCAAAAAGGTTAGCGCAGGGCCTTCCAGCTTCTGAACACCTTTCCTGGGACAGCGTTACGTCATACATGGTGGCCCCACTGCTTCCTAAATGCCTATGCCCTTCCGAGGGGCACCCTGGGTTCAATAGCCTCATTGAGAAAAAGTTCCCCAACAAATGCTGGCTCCTTTGGCACAGCCAGTGCAGAAGGCGGTGTTCACCTTGCCTCTGTCTGGGAATCACACTCGATACAATCCTTGGCGCTGATCGGTGGTGTCACAGCTCTTCCTTTTCTTCAATGAAAGGAGCTAAGCGTCTCCAAGGCTGCTGCCTAGGTTCTCAATCTACTCTGGGACTGAGACCATGACAGACCTGCTAAAACAGGTTTTTGAGGCCCGAGCAATTGCTTCCAGCTTATTTTGTATTCCAGGCCTGAGGACCAGTCAGGGAAAAGCCCAGCAGACTGAGGTGGTGATCAGTGCTGGGCTGCAGAAGGGACAGTGTTCTGAGAGCCAGCTTAAAAATCACAGCAGCCTTGGAAACATCCACTGGCTGGGAAAGAAGTCTCCAGGATGCATGGCAAACCAGCACTGGCTGCCTTGACAGCAGCTGCATTGTCCAGTGGGGCAGCGGCACATAGAGGAGGCACCCAGCTGAGACTTCAGGAGCTTAGACGTGGACTCCTCATATCACTTCCAAATTTGGGGGAGACGATGGTCACAACCCCAGATATAGTTGGCCAAGCTCCTGATGTCATGTAGTCGGCAGTCTTCCTGCTTTGAGAGCAGGTTTAAGGAGACAATACTGAATAGGCTAAGGCTGTGTCTGTGTATAAAAATCACCCTGTGGTTGTCTGAAATGTCAAATGGTTCCTATGCAGGGGGCTCCGCGCTGTTACTTGTTTTAGTATGATTGGACGACTTGGTGCTCACTTCACAAACACTGAGGCCAGGGCTTTCTCTGTAGTCATAATTCTCCTCACCGCTAACAAGTGCTGAGCATGGTGGCCTGGTGGAAGCCCACGGGGTTCACTGAGCAGTGGAGGTTGGCAAGTCACCAGGGAGGCCCCCTCATGGGGCAGAGTCTGTCTCTTAGCTGCAGCAATTCAGTCAACCAGAGTTCATTCTAAGTTAAAAAGAGATGCATGGGTGGTTTTTTTTTCTTTCCATTTTTGCGCTTTTATTTTATTTTACATTTTTGGCTAGTGCTTTCTAAAAATTTCTGTTAAAATTACGTTTTTAATTTATTTATTTTGTGCTTATGACAACTTCCTGGAGTTAGCTTTCACCTTCTACCATGTGGGTTTCAGAAATGGAACTCAGGCCACGAGACGTGGCAGCAGACCACTGACCATCTCACTGGTAGCAGACCACTGACCATCTCACTGGCAGCAGACCACTGACCATCTCACTGGCAGCAGACCACTGGCCATCTCACTGACAGCAGACCACTGATCATCTCACTGACAGCAGACCACTGACCATCTCACTGACAGCAGACCACTGACCATCTCACTGGCAGCAGACCACTGACCATCTCACTGGCAGCAGACCACTGACCATCTCACTGGCAGCAGACCACTGACCATCTCACTGGCAGCAGACCACTGACCATCTTACTGACAGCAGACCACTGACCATCTCACTGGCAGCAGACCACTGACCATCTCACTGACAGCAGACCACTGACCATCTCACTGGCAGCAGACCACTGACCATCTCACTGGCAGCAGACCACTGAGCCATCTCACTGGCAGCAGATCACTGGCCATCTATCTCACTGGCAACAGACCACTGACCATCTCACTGGCAGCAGACCACTGAGCCATCTCACTGGCAGCAGACCACTGACCATCTCACTGGCAGCAGACCACTGACCATCTCACTGGGAGCAGACCACTGAGCCATCTCACTGGCAGCAGACCACTGATCATCTCACTGACAGCAAACCACTGACCATCTCACTGACAGCAGACCACTGACCATCTCACTGACAGCAGACCACTGGCCATCTCACTGACAGCAGACCACTGACCATCTCACTGGCAGCAGACCACTGACCATCTCACTGGCAGCAGACCACTGACCATCTCACTGACAGCAGACCACTGAGCCATCTCACTGGCAGCAGACCACTGGCCATCTCACTGGCAGCAGACCACTGACCATCTCACTGACAGCAGACCACTGAGCCATCTCACTGGCAGCAGACCACTGGCCATCTCACTGGCAGCAGACCACTGACCATCTATCTCACTGGCAGCAGACCACTGACCATCTCACTGGCAGCAGACCACTGAGCCATCTCACTGGCAGCAGACCACTGGCCATCTCACTGACAGCAGACCACTGACCATCTCACTGGCAGCAGACCACTGACCATCTCACTGACAGCAGACCACTGACCATCTCCCTGGCAGCAGACCACTGGCCATCTCACTGACAGCAGTCCACTGACCATTTCACTGACAGCAGACCACTGACCATCTCACTGGCAACAGACCACTGACCATCTCACTGGCAGCAGACCACTGACCATCTCACTGACAGCAGACCACTGACCATCTCACTGGCAGCAGACCACTGGCCATCTCACTGGCAGCAGACCACTGGCCATCTCACTGGCAGCAGACCACTGACCATCTCACTGGCAGCAGACCACTGACCATCTCACTGGCAGCAGACCACTGACCATCTCACTGGCAGCAGACCACTGAGCCATCTCACTGGCAGCAGACCACTGACCATCTCACTGACAGCAGACCACTGGCCATCTCACTGACAGCAGACCACTGAGCCATCTCACTGGCAGCAGACCACTGACCATCTCACTGACAGCAGACCACTGGCCATCTCACTGACAGCAGTCCACTGACCATCTCACTGACAGCAGACCACTGGCCATCTCACTGACAGCAGTCCACTGACCATCTCACTGACAGCAGATCACTGGCCATCTCACTGGCAGCAGACCACTGACCATCTCACTGACAGCAGACCACTGACCATCTCACTGGCAGCAGACCACTGACCATCTCACAGGCCCCTGCCCAGGCCTCTAGGCACACACGCAGACAGCATACTGGCAGCTTATTTTCAGTGTCCTGAAGTATCATTGTTTTTTTAGGTTAGTAAAGTTGGTGGTTTGAATGAGCATGGGCCCCCTAGGCTCATGCGTTTGAAAACTTGGTCCCCAGTTAGTGGAACTGTTTAGGAAGTATGGGGAGGTGTGGAAGGGGTGTGTCACTGGGGCTGGGCTTTGAGGTTTCAAAGGCCCATGACATTTCAAGTTCTCTCCCTCCCTCTCTGCTTTATGGTGTGGATCAAGATATCAGCTCTCAGCCCAGCTCTGGTGCCATACCTTCCTGTTGCTGTGTTCCCAATGGAGAAGGCCACAGACTCTAACCCTCTGGAACTGTAAGTTCCAAGGAAACTCTTTCTTCTGTAAGTTGCCTTGGCCACAGTGTCTTACCACATGAGTAGTAAAGTAACCAAGACAACTTACAAAGCAATGGAGTTTATCCTATGTGTCATGTTTTTAATCCTGAAAATTATTCTTCGGCAACCAGCTGTTAATGCATTGTTTCCAACTTACTTATCTGATCAGGCTTTTTTTTTTTTCTGCCTGAATCCCTTAGCGGCTCTGTGGACTGTTCTAGAGAAATGTTCACAGTCCTCTTCACACTTGTATCCTTTGTGGCCTTGGTCTGGCCACTGTGTTAGCCAAATTCCCTGAAAAACCACCTCACATTGCAGCCATGTGGAGCAGCAAGGTGCCTTGTCCCTGTCTCACACGGAACTCTCTGGCTCCCTCCCAGCACCCTTCCCTTGATTTCCTCAGTTTAATCTCATTTACCCTTAAGGCTCAGGTCTGGTGAGACCTGCCCAGAAGCCTCCCCTCAGGGCACTGGCTGAGTTAAGGCTTAGCTCTCCTGTGTCGGCCGCCATAGTAACACATAACCCACTCCAGAGCAGTCTCCATTTTCTCACTGATTTCTGAAACCAAACTTAGATTGGAAACTTTTTCAGTAAAGAACCGAATCGGCTGGTCTTATAAATCCTTATGTTCTGACTGCTGTGTTTGTCAAGGAAGTTGGCAGATAATTGCTTCATCTCAATTATTGTAACAAAATTATGTTGAGTTTGTTGGGTGTCACAATAGTTGAAGTAAAAGCCAAGTTAGAATGTAGCTTCTTTTCCCCCCAAATGCCCAAGAACCAAAATCTAACTATTATTACATGAGCCCTCTCCTTGGTTCTTTCTGAATATTGCAGTTAATGAAAGAAAATGAAGTTTTAATCACGCTATTGTCCAGTCATGCTGTTGTTCCATGCTCCCATCAGATGGTTATTAATATGCCAGGGATTTTATTCACACTTCAAGCTTTGCTTATAGTCAGAATAAACAGTATTTATAAACTTCAAAAGAACCTCCATGTTCCACAATAAATGTGTATGAAACAGTTGCCTGGTGGCTTTCAGGCTAACTCCCCATTTGGTGCAGCCCCCCTGAGCACCCGAGCACTCAGGCTCAGTTCCGGCGGGAGATGGTACAACCTCGCCCAGCTGTGAGGTCTCTCGTGCTCTTTCCTCCTGATAAATTCAAAGTTCGGAGATGTCATTGTGTGGTTTCCTACTGACAAGTGTCCTTTTTCTACACACTGTTCTGTCAGGAGCAAGTTGGTTCCCCTTGGCGGGAAACACAATTCATGAGATAAACACTGTAAGGCAGAGAATCCTGGACGTCAGTGCAGAGTCAGCAAGGGATCGTACAAGGATTAGAACTGTCCACGTGTTTCAGGAGACACAGCTCAGTGGCAGACACAGCTCGGGGTGGAGTGCTTACCCAGCATGCTCTCGGCCTCTGGGGTCAGTCGTCTGCCCTACCTCGCCCTGCTCCCTCACCGGACTCCGCCTCCAACCAAAGCAGAGGGCACCGGGGTGGATCCTCTGATGCTTTTCCTTGCTCAGAATCATCTCCCCATGTCAATCAAGGCTCATGGGAAAATGCGTTGCCTGTGCCCTACGGAGTTGGGGTCTTTATCTCTTTGAGAAAGTGTCTTTCCCCTGCTCCAGGTTGGAAGAACACCATCAGGAAAGTGAAAATAGAGTTACTCGATGGTACCGTTTAGCCTCCTCCTTTCTTTAGGTAGGCAAATCCCATTAATGGACTCTCCTCAGAAGATTGTGCCAAGAGGTACGTCAGTGTGCGTGTTGCAGCAGGGTCGGCTGTTTGCAATGACATTCTGTGTAGTCTCAGGGTTGTTCTTGGTATCTCGAGACTGAGAGTAAACCCAAGACCCAGGTCCCACACGAACAGCTTTACTCTGGGGGCACTTTATGTAAACGGTTATAAAATGAAACCTAACACAGGTTTCTTTTGGGAAACAGATTCTATTGCTTAAAGAGAAGCTTAAAAAGAGAAAAAGATGACTGAGGTGTCGGTCAGTAGAGGCTTGCCTAGCAGAAAATGAACTGAATACTTTTTTTTCTTCAGCAGTTAGTTTCGATAAGTCAGCAGACAAAGTTAAGATTAGCGTACCCATATTGCTACTGTTTAAAGTGGAGATACAGTTAAAAGCATTATTTATTCTGCAAATATATATGGAGCTCTTGGGTGGCCCCCACAGTCCGTCTTTTCTCAGACTGTACATGATGGTGGAAACCGGCAGCTGAGCGGATACCCGCACGGTGGTGATGGATGCTGGCCTTGTACGTGTGCAGAGAGAGAGGGGCGCTAAGAAGGGACTCTGGCTGACAATGGAGCCAATGAAGTGGGGAAGCAGCCATGCTCAACAAGCAGGAATTATTGATGGGGAGGCCTGTGGATGGGGGAGACCATGGCTCTTTTGAAGGACTGGAAAGAGCATATTAAGTCCAGAGTACAGAGCACAAGTCAGAAGCTAGTCTAGATTTTGTGTCAGTTAAGGATTGTAGTGTCAACCCACATATTTTAAAGAAATATACTTTGACATATAATTTGTAAACGGCAAAGTAAAAATTTCATCTATCTTGTGATTCCATTTAATAAATGTGTGTTTGTTATTCTAAAATAAGTATATAAATGCTACTGATGGCTTTTTTGTGTAGTAAACTATGCTTGCTTTACATTTTCTCTTAAACATTTATTATTACTTATAATTTTACATGTACCCCTTTCATACCGACTACTCTCACCTCCTCCCTCCCTCCCACCCCTGCCCAACCGATTTCCCACAAGTTTTTCTCTCACATTTTCACATCTATTCATTTTATTCTGTGACCCACCCCCAAGGGTAACCAGGGCCATCTCTGTGGCTGTGGGCTTGACGCTGTCCCGTGGGACCTGGACAGCTCAGAGTCTAGGGTTCTTTTAATCTCAAGAGCCATAGAAGCAGCAAGGGGGAAATAACCACACTCCTGCCGGGAGGGAGACATCCCACTCATCTATGATGAGAAGAGGATTAGAGGAGGAAACTTCTAGAGTTTTTCAAGTGTGATAGTGAATTGTCTGGCTAAGGGAGCAGACAGGAACAAGAAGGGCCATGGGCAAATTCCAGTGACAACGTAGGGATGTAGGGATGGATTCAGCTAGGTCTGATGACTGATGGGCTGGCACTGGTGTTGGAGACAGAGGACCAGGGATACAGTTCAGCTCCCCCGCTGCCAGGCGGGGAGTGGAGTCACTCGTGGGAAACCATGATGAAGTGAGATGTGTTTTTTTTTACCTGTTGTGTTGGAGGCCCCTATGGGGGGCACCCAGTGTATGCTGAGAAAGCAGCTGGGGAGTCTGGACTAGAGGGAAAGGTACCTCCTATTATAGTTATGTAGAGATAGTGGCGACTCTTGAGGCAGAATGGATGGCAATTCCCGGAGAGTAAGGGATTTGTGAAAAGAAGGTGGCACTGAAAGTGGCCAAGAAAGGGGACGGGGATAAGAGAATATGGTGCCACAGAAGCCGTGAGAAACAAGATATTCCAGTATGGCTGAGTGAGAAATAGGTTACATATGACAGAGGTCAAATCTGAAATCATCTGCGGCACACATGGCTATAGTCTCTCAGAGGCAGCGGTCAGAAGCTCTCCGAGGGTCTGGGTCTAGTGAAAAGGTTTCATATGTTAGTCTTGGCAACTATGTACTACTGAGTACATAGTTAGTTCTGGGTATGGGGGCTCACACCTCCAATCCCAGCACTCAGGGGACTGTTATGCGTTCAGGGCTACCTAGTGAAACCCTGTTTCAAAAAAACTAACGAACAAATAAGGAACAAAAAACCAAAATAACTCAGATACAGTGCACCTTCCATTCTCAATGGACTCCTATACCAGTGTTTAGTTTCTGTAAATATCAGAGGTTTAAAGATCAAATGGCCAAAAATTGCTACATCCCTACTCACCTATCTGCAGTGGTCAGGTAGCTGAGGTGATGTCTGATGTGCTGTTACTAAAAGTCCAGAAAACAAAACCAAGAGTCTCTCTTGGGCTGCTTTTTAGCTGAGTATAATTAAGGCAAAATAAGTATGCCTTGGAAGGACACGGCCAGAGGAAGCCGATGTACACACACCTTAAGTCATGCTAACTCACTGTTTTTCCTGGAGTGGCCTCCATCTTCTGCCCAACTGTACTTACCCTCTGTGCTTTGCCCCACTTACCTGCCTCTTTGGGCATTGATCTTACCAGGTAGAATTGCTGGTAAATATAACAAGCCTAGGATTCTTCCAGAATGGAAAATGTTTGCTACCCTGTTAGCACATGGCTGGAAAGGAACCCAGGAATGTCTATCTGGTCTACCCGCTTCCTCTTATAGTTGGCGAAATTGGAGTAGAAACTTGAGTAAGAATCCTTCAGGCACCGCGTGGGCAGTGGAAGAAGGCCTGTCCTGTGTGGATAAAACAACACATCGTGGAGATAACAGAGAGAATGAAATATATTCTGTCTTATTTTAGGTTCCCAGGGTAAGCCTGCTCATGCCAAGTTGTTAACTCATCTAGATACAAAATAAAGAAAACAATTAGTTTATATGTTTAGAAGACACTGGGAGAGCTGGCCCACAACACTAATTTTCTTTTATTTCCTGTTATGCCACACCTTGTATTAACTTTGTCTCTAAAGAGATTAAAGATAGAGAGATGGGCATTGATTTATTTTGTGTTTATTAAGTTCTGTCTTGACCAGAGGTCTGTGGTTCTTTCTACTCTTAACACCTTGCTCATGGCACTACCTTGGCTGTCCTATGAGAAGTCAGGAATTCGTGTGGCTGCTTCCGTCAGGCTGGCAACGCAACAGGAGACATTCAGGCGGAAGAAGCAGTAGAATCCAGCTCTTGCTGTGCTGGGCTGCAGAAGGAAGGAGCGGGCTTTTTGTAAATAGTGCAGCTCTGAGCTGACAGGAAGTTTGGTGGGGTGGTAGGTGATCTCTAACTCACTGGACTCTGGGGTCCTGGGGCCTGCCCTACGAGTCTATCTAGCCGTGCCTTTTACAGATTTATTTTGCCTTCTCTGGAAAGCCCTCCACTTTCTCTTCTGTGGACTGCAGCTCTGAAGATGAACTGAGAACATGAGCAGAAGCACCCCGCACAGTGCTCCCCACATTTTCCTTTATCTTTTCTTTATTCTAAATTCCTTAGTTCCTTCCCACCTCACGCCCTTTCTGCAGATCCACATGAAACAATTCGGCTAAAGAAAGATTCAAGCTTTTTGCTGAACCGTCCTTGAAGAAAACCTCCTTGGAATCTGGACTTAGAATTTCAGCAGGGCTTGGCATGCTAAGCCAGCTGGACTGTGACAAGTGAAAAGATTATTTGTGACTGAGAAAAATTACTTCAAGTATATAATACTCAGCTGGTTCTGAAAGAAGGTCCTTTGTTTGCTAGACTGAGTGGAGGGTCTGAGGCTCACAGTTTGAGCTCACCAATTGCTCAGCATCAGAAAAGTCTGGATGATTGAGCGACTGATTGCAGAGGTCAGTGGACGAGTAAGTAGATCCAGAAGAATTCAGAAAGCTTAGACTTAGTGTGTGCACAGCATTGATGAGTAGAGTAGTTTCTGGGGAACTTTGCTTGGAGGTCCCAGATTTAAATTTCTATAAGTTTGCCATGCCATGCTGGATCCAAGCCTTGCCTGTTTCTCACTGTGAGATCTACAGTCAAAATCCATGCTTCTTTTTTTTTGGAGAGAGTGAATTTTGTTCTTGCTGAGGAGTGAGAAGTACCGAAGTCTACTTGAAGGTACCCGCGAGCCCAGGACAGTGATGTCTATGAGGGCCCAGGGACATCAGGGCCCCCAAGACTCAGATTGCCTTCTGCAGTTGCAGATGCAGTGTTTTTAAAAGTAGAAAGAAGCACCCAGAAACCGTTTCCACTGAGCTGAGGACAACAACTCTGTTCTGAAGGTCTGACGTCGAGTTATACCTGGCAATAGCACACCAAATCCAAAGTATCCGTGCAACCTCAACAATGCTCAGGACACCTCTCCTCCAAATCCTGTCTGTTCTGGGCACGGAGCTGCAGCTGCACAATTTGTGTGAAAAGTCAGAGAAGAAAAGCGTTCAGTAAATCCCCGAGCCGCTGGGAATTGTTTGCATGCTCATAAAAACCAACAGCAGTCTCTCTGAGGTTGCCTGCAAGGCAACGGGGTAATGGCTTAGATTTTCAGAGCCTCCAGCCGAGCTTGTGGTCCCATTAGCCCTACTTCCCCACAAGCCTCTTGCTTTTTTTCCGCAGCGGAAGAGGGCCTATTAGCGAGCGGGAAGTCGCTTTTCAGAAAAAGGTTAGTGGGAAAAAAAACCCTACAACCCTCAAAAGACTGATAGGAGGGAAAATTGGATATAGACAAGAATTTTGGCGTCCAGGGGAGAGCACGAGAGGCGGTTGACGCCTGAGAATGGCACGCGGTGAGCTGCTTTGGCCTAATGGCTACTGGGATGACTAGTGTCACAGGAATTTGTGGTTGGAGCTTAATTGCTTCAAGCCTTTCGTGCTACTTCCAGAATGGTCACTATTTTAATCAGAAAACCAGTTTTTACGGAATGACTGGCAGGTTCAAATGAGTAGGATGGTGCTTTGCTACAAACTGACACGAGATACCCTCGGATATGAAAATGCTGTGGTGAGCTAGCTGCCTTGGAGAGAAGCCCTAAGAAGCAAGCCTTGTAAGGTAGGGAGCAGGACAAGATTCAAGATTCACAGAGCGGCTCTGAGGAGCTGGCTCCTGTGCGTTCTCAGCACCCATGTAAGGGGTTGAGCACAGCAGCTCACCTGCACCCACTGGGGAGGCAGAGACAGCGAGTCTCTGGAGCTTGCTGCCCAGCCAGCCTAGCCCAATAGGGAGCTTCAGGTTTAGCTGGAGACCCTGCATCAAACCAAACCCACCAACCACCGTGAACGAACCAATCAAAACCAAAACCTAAAACACAAAACCAAAACCAAACCAAACCAACCAACCAACCAAAAACAACAAAACAAAACAAAAACAAAACAAAACAAACAAACAAAACAAAACAACAACAATACAAGAAAAAACACAAATAAAGAACTGATAGAAGCCGCAAACCTTTGATCCCAAGCACACAGGGAGGCAGGGGCAGGTGGATCTCTGTGAGTTCAAGCCCAGCCTGGTCTACAAAGCAAGTCCAGGACAGCCAAGGCTACACAGAGAAACCATGTCTTGGAAAAAAAAAGTTGTCTTCCATGTAGAAATGCAGCCTTTAAAGATGTGAAGGGTCCTTTCAAATATCAGTAGCCATCAAAACACCAAGGAATAAACATTCATCTTATCTTCAACATGCATGAAACCCCAAGCATCCCAAAGTCACCCACATCACTCTACCGGCAAATCTTTCCAAGAGTGTAAGGTGAACAGGGTTATGTGTGTGCCTTTTCTCACTCATCTTCAGGTCTCCTTTCTTTCTGATGGGCAGGAGGACAAGGGTTATCAAATAAGACCTTGGGCCAGCATGTTTGGCCTCACGTGCTTCTGACTTATTCTCTTCAAACTTTGGCGATGACGCAGGGCTTCCGCTGAGAGATGCCGCGGGTGCACCAGAGTGCTTCCTGTGCACAGACGCCACCCACCGCCTCTCTGTTTTCTATGTCCAATAGGTTTTACTTTCGTGTAGAATATAAATGGTTTTTTTTTCCTTTTTCAAATATCTAAACACTTACCTCTATTGATAAAATAGGCTCCTATGCAGTATATACTCTCAGGTATGTGAATGAAGTTTTAAATTATTATTTTTACTAAATTTTTATTTTCGTGTGTGTGTGTGTGTGTGTGTGTGTGTGTGTGTGTGTGTGTGAATGAATGCCATGTGTGTTCAGGTGCCTCTAAAGGTGAGAAGAGGGCATCAGATCCCTTGGAATTATACCTACTGAGAACTGCTAGTGTTGGGGCTGGGAACTGAATCCAGTTCCTTTGCGAGAGCAGCAGGTGCTTTTAACTTCTGAGCTGTCACTGCAGGACCCAAGTGTTAGCATTCTGCTTCAGTCTGCCTACCTGTGACGTCATCGCTTACCTGCCACAGGGGCGTGGCTCTGCCCAGGGCCATATAAAAGACAGACCCTCCTAGTGCTCCCCTTCCTCCCTCTACCTGCTCTACCCTCTTACTTTCTCTCTCTCCTTCTCTCTCGGGGTACCCCTCCCCTCTTTCCTTCTCCCCCCCCCCATGCTCACTTAATAAACCTCATATAATATAATATCTGTTGCCTCGCATTTTATTATCTTACCATTTTTTTCCTGAGACAGGGTTTCTCTGTATAACTAGTCTGTCCTAGACTCGCTTTGTAGACCAGGCTGGCCTCAAACTTCCAAGATCTGCCTGCCTCTGACTCCCAAGTGCTGGGATTAAAGGTGGTGCACCATCATGCCCAGCCTCCATTTCTGTATTTTAAACTTAAAAAATAATCATGTATCAGATATACGATTGTAAAAAAAAAAAACCAGATATTTGTAAGTTTATGGATTTCATATGTAACTTCATTCTGAATGAAAAATTACAAGACAAACGTTATAGATTATGAGGTTCTGATTGAGCTTAAATGGTTCCAAACTTTTTAAAAATTTGTATTTTCTCTAAATCTCAATAGCGACTATCTAAAATAAGTATGCACGTTGGGGTAGATATTCTGTAGCCTAGAGGAAGTCCAAGCTAACTTCAGTGTTTATAAAGTAATTATTTATTTGATGTCAAATGATTATCTTGCCATATCAAACTCTTCATCCCCGTCAGCTAAATAGTAACATTTAATTAGTGACCAGAGGGGAGGAGGCCGGTTTGCGGTTTGCAGTAACCCAAAACAAGATTCATCCTTTGAAAGGCGGAGTTCGCCTTTTAAAATGTGCTGTAAGATTGCGTTTCTTCAAGAGCGATAATCTTCTCTTTCATTTCTGAACTGACATTCCTAATATTTAAGCAAGCCATGGCAATAGGTTGCTAGATACTGGTTGGGGTAAATTGGCTTTAATTAGGTCACCTCTTTCACTACGGTACATAGCAAGCATTCACACCAAAATCCTCCCTGACAATTCAGATCAATGGAAAGATAAACAGGCACCATTATAGTGTCGCAGCACTCAGGCTGCTTGTCAACTCTGACACCAAGTGGGAAGGAATGAAGCTCTGAATTCATAAAACCATGCCAGAACTTACAGTTTGAAGCTGGCATAACTCAGTGAATTCCCAGGGAATTTGCTGGTGACGTCAAAGCTTATCAGGAGGCCAGTGTCCCTGCTGAGCTCCCTGGATGTGTCGCACAGCCCCTGAAAACCTTTCTCTGCTTACCAGTTAACATCTGTTCCGTTTCCAATCTTATATTGGGTTTTAGGATATAGATTATAACCATAGCTACACGTTCTATTAGCAAATATCCACTAAGAGATAGTAGAGCAACAGTGTAGTTAATTTGAAATGTTTTTACCTTTCTTTCTTTCCTTCCTTCCGGGCTTGTGTGGGGGTGTGCATGCCATGGCATGTGTGAGAAGGCTGTAAGGCAAACCTGCTGGTGACAGTGGGTGACAGTGGGAAAGCTGAATGTGCACAGTGACAGAGCGCAGAAGGTCACGTGGCCCAATGGGCTAGCCCGAGTAGATCTTCCCACTTGCTAATTTAGTGAAATCTTCTCTGCCACTTTTAAAAGGATGCATTTGTTTTATTTTATGTGTGAGTACCCACAAGTATCTATGTTTAGCACGAGTGTACCTGGTATTGCCCAGGCCAGTTGACAAGAGTCACAGTTCCTGGACCTGGGGTTACAGGTGGTTGTGAGCCACCATGTGGGTGCTGGAAGCCAAATCTGGGTCCTCTACAAGAGCAGCAAGTACTTTTAAGTGCCAAGCTGTCTCTCCAGCTCCCTTCTTTGGCATTTTTAACTATTCCTCATGAAGCTTCACAACTTCCTTAACCCCTGCCCCTGGCCTTTTCCTCTGCATCTCGGGATGCTTCCAATTTCCTGCAACTAAATGGCCTCTAGTCGGCATCTTTTCCAATGGGTAAGTGTTCAGCTATATCACCAGTCATACACGGTGTGTACCTCCTTATACATGGAGCACCCCCAGTTCCCCACTGCAGGGTGCTTCCTGCTCATCATGAAGGCCACACCATTATGCCTTCAGACTAGACTCTCTGGGGTTCATAAAACTGGAAACACTTGTGGAAGTTTAGTTTAAGACTTTAAAACAGCAAGTTATATAGATTTATCGTTTTGTTGTTTGTTTGGGGCAGCCTCATTCTGTAGTCCTGGAACTCACTGCCCGAGCTGGCTTTGAACTTGCCGTGCTCCTCCTGTCTCTGTCTCAAAAGTGCTGGGATTACAGCTACGGCCAGAACGTATCTTTTTAAAAAGATTCTTTAATTATTATTACTACTGCTGCTGCTATTATTTGTGTGTGTGGAGGGAGGCATGTGTGTGCGTGCTGTGGCGTGCATTCAGCAGTCAGAGGACCACTTTCAGGAGTCAGCTTTCTCTGTCTGCCATGGGTTCTTGGGATCCAACTAGGGACGTAAGCTTGTGTGTCTTTTACCCACTGAGCCATCTCACCAGCTTCTTTGTTGAGGTAAAAACCAGACGCCATAAAATCCACTCATTTCAAATGCCCCATCCAGTGGATTTTAATATGCAGACAGAGTTTCACAACCATTCATACAATCCAGTTTTCAACATTTTTATCATGCCAAAAGACTGGTGATAAAGCCTCCTCAGCATTTAGAAATGTTTGCTCTACTTCATCTTTACAGAACGTCCTGTTCTAGACCTTGGCTTCTCTGAAATGGCCTCACATGGCACACGGCCTTCAGCTGGCCACTTTCACTTAATATTTTGTCCTAAAGGTTAGGTACGCATTTCTGATTTTGTGTGTGTGTGTGGAGGGTTGGCTTTCTTTCTTTCTTTTTTTATTTATTTACTCACTTTACAGCCTGATCCCAGTGCCCGCCCTCCCTCCCTCCTTTGCCCTCCCCTCAATGTCCTCTTTCTTTCTTCTCAGAGAAGGGGAGGGCTCTAAGGGGGTACAAACCTATCTTGGCTCTTCAAGTCACAGCAGGGCTAAGTGCATCCTCTCCCACTGAGGCCTGACAAGGCAGCCCAGCTAGGGGAAAGGGATCCAGAGGCAGACAGCAGAGTCAGAGGCAGCCCCTCCTCCTGTGCTTAAGGGGCTCACATGATAACAAAGCTGCATTTCTGTTACATACATGTAGGGAGTCATGTCTGATGTGTAAATCAAGTTGGAGTCAGAAGCGATACCCGGAAAATGGTGGCTGCAGATGGCCCACAACCCAGGAGCTTAAGAGATGGGTCAAATCGGCTGCTTCTACTAATGATGCCTCCATTCTGTGAGCACTGGAGAGCTAGTGAGGGCTCTGAGTGGGAAGGGGGCCAGCATGGTCACATGAACACAAGGATGAGACATGGGCTCTTGCCTCATCTTCCCAAATGCTGCACAACAGACTGATGTGCACTGATACCGCCTCGTTGGACTCCTGATGAGGTTAGTTAGGCTGTGGGACAGGTGGCATGGTCAAGAGTGTGCGCTGCTCTTTCAGAGGACTCGGGTTCAGTTCTCAGTACCTGTAATGCAAGCTCCAGGGGACCCAGGGCTGTTTTCTGACCTCTGCAGGCACCTGCACACATGTCACACACTGCATGCGACCACATAAAATATAAATTAGTCTGTTAGCTCCAGAACACAAGGCTGTTGTGGGGTGCAGTAAAGCGATGGGTATGGTGATGTTTGACCTCAAGGGAGACAGATACAGAAGGTTAATTTTGGATGCTAAGGAGCTACGTAGCAAGACTTGCCTGATGCTGGTTACAACAGAATGCCACTGTTTAGTAAACACATAATCTTTTTTTATTTTCTTTTTTGAGATTCTTATTGTTATATCATTTCTTTCTTCCCTCCAAACCCTCCCACGGACCCCTCCTTGATCTCTTTAAATTTCATGGCCAGTTTTTATTCACTGTTGCTCCATGCACACACCCACATTTCTAAAGATAGCCTGCTCAGTCCATATGATGGTAGTTGCATGCATGTTTTCAGGGATGATCATGTGGTACCGGATAACCAACGCGTATGTTATTCCATAGGGAAGACTATTTCTCCCGCTCTCAGCGTTCCTCAGTTGCCCGAGGCTCTTCATGGAAGGTTGAATCCTCGTGGTCTTCCCCCATCCACTTTGGCATGTCTCCTGCTGTTGTCCTTGCTCACCTCGTGTCTGGGCGGTCACGCTGGGGAGACTTTATAGGTGTGACGTCTGACAGCACGAGGACACACTATCCCATTGTGCCCCAATGTCTTCTGGCTCTTGCACTTTCTGCCCCTTCTTCCACAATGTTCCCGAGCCTTAGGTATGGCAGTTAAATGCATATTTTCTTGCACTTTGTCCTCAGTAAAAAGTGAGATAAGTGTTCATGACCCCAGTATAGAGCTGAGCAGTTTTAAGAGGTAACATCCCCTAAACCCATAGTGCTTGGTTTCAACAAGGATTCAAATTGCATATGGCTGGCACCCTACAATGATCTCAGCGTGGTTGCTGGGAACTGAACTCAGGGCCTCGTCAAGTCCAGTACATGCTCTTAGCCGCTGAGCCACAGCCGAAATCACCCATCTTATGCTTTTAATAGTTTTCTTTCTATTTAGCATGTTTATTATAAGAACCACAGATGTTAACTTCTTAAAATGAACCCTGGCTTATTCTGTCCATGTACCCTGTGTATAAACACGACTTCTCTAGATGATTGTAATGTCAGCCAATGTCAGGTCAGAGGGGCAAACGCCTCAGCTTCCCTTGGGTAACAGCTGGGCAGTCAAACATTTGGTTACATTTATTCTATTTTTCTCTTGGCACCAAATACGATTGATTAAATAAATTTTTTTTCTTTTCATCCGAGTGTTTTGGCAAAAATCAGACAAGCAGGATAGGAAAGATTTAGATGCAAATATTTTTTGAGGTGGACTTGCACTTGGTGTTTTTAACCAGGGTGGAATTGGAATTTGGCTTCTGAACTTTGAACTTCATGAGCTTAAACTTACAGCAAAGAGTCAAAGATTAGAAATGATAAATTGTTAAGTGTTTCTACTTCCTCACACTAAACTTAAGCCAGTTTTGATGAGAAAAATTGTATAATATAGAAGAACAAACAGATTTCTTTTTAATAACATGAGATTTAGGAATTAAACATAGCAAGCAGGAGATCCGGTAGGAATTCCAAGTGATATTTTCCAGTGGCCCACCAAAGAGTGTTTTAAGCCTTGGCTTGTAGAGCATGCTACTTTATGTAGTATTCTTTATTCTTGAGATCTCCTCAGGAAAAGATATTATATTGATATACATAATCATCTCCGCTTCCTTCACAGCTGGACATGTGGGAAAGGAATAAGCAAAAGTAATGTCCAGCTCACAGAGGAGGTGAGAAAAACATGTAAGAAGATGAAAGGCCAGCATCAGTGGGAGGCAGTGATGTGTGATGGATATCCTAAACGATAAACACAAGCCAATAACACACCTGCCCGTTTTAGCTTTTAAAGAGTTTATAATTTTATGGTCTTTTCAAAGGAGACATCTACCACATTTTATAAAGCATTGTCAAGAGTCCTATACTCATTTATGCCACATTTTAAAAAGTCATATAATTAGTGATTATTCATTATGTATCTGCTAAAGATTTAGGGCATTAAAAAGTGATGGAAAGAGAGAGTTCGTACCCTCTGATTACTTGTCCTTGGGTTTGGTTGGAGGGGCCAGCAGGACAGAAGCAATACAATGATTCATTGAGGAGGCTCTGTCAGGGGTACAGCGGGAGAAGCAGCATTCCCACAGACTTCTCTGGAGGTGGAATCCACTGTGGAAATCCTCTCACCAAGACAAGCACTATGAAGAGTTTGCCCCAAAGCTGGGGAAGAGTTGAGGGACAACGCCCGATGGAAGAAAGTAATGAGATGTTCTTGGTTTAGTGCAGGGTCATGTACGTAAAGATGAAGGCCTGAAAGGAGACGAGAGGTGGTCAGCGAGGTAAGCTGGAGGCGCCATCAGGCCACAGAAAGTCACAATAATGTTGACTGTGTGTTCTGAGATTGCTTTCCTCCCTGGAACCCTAATCCCTCTGCTTCCCGCCTCGCCCTGCATTCTCTCTACACGGAGTTCCGGTATTCGGCGGAGTGTGTTAGGTGGGATCATTAGCTGCTGACATGCGTGGCCCTCAAGGGAGGAGTCGGACTGTGCAGATGGATGTAGGAGAAGGTCCCTGGGAGAGAAGAAGGCAGGGAGATGACAAGAGGACCCAAGGCTCAGAGGAGCGCCCTGCAATCTGAAAGGACTGGGAGATTTTATTCAGAGCCCAGGGTACAGGAGGCCCAGTTTATACAATAAAGCCGAATGGGCTAGACGTAGTGCCTTATGCTGTGATAAAACACTGGACCAGGGAAACTTACAGAAAGGTCTATTTGGGGCTCACGGTTCCAGTGGGATGAGAAGAGACCACGTCACAGCAGGGAGCGTAGCCGCAGGCAGGTGGGCATGGTGATGGGGGGGGGCAGCTGAGAGTGAGCACGTTTTGACTCACAAGCAGGAAGCTCAACACTCTGGGAGTAGTGCCAGTCTTTTGACCGCTCAAAGCCCACGCCCACCCCCAGTGACACACCTCCTTCAACAAGGCCACGCCTCCTCCTAATCCTTCCTAAACAGTTCCACCAACTGGGACCAAGTATTCAAACACAGGAGTCCACGGCAACTGCTCTTATTCATCCCACCACACACAGAGTCGGGGTGTTTCCAAGAGGAAAGAGAATTGGGGGGCGGGCGAAGCATAATCCTAATCTTGGAGGAGATGACCTTCTAAGATTGGTTGCCAGGTAACAGGTGAGCAGTGCAGAGAGGCCTAGGATGAACAAGGACAGTAGTGCGCATGTCCACACCCAGCCTCACACCCAGCATCATGGATGAGAATATCGTCTACAGCTTGAGATCCACTCATTGCCAGTTCCTTCGACTAGAAGCTTCTTTTCAAGTCTCTAATGGTTTGATAAGAAACATGGCCCCTTACCAGTTTTGAACAGCAGCATCTTATTTGATTAAAGATGAAAATTGATTTTAAACCCTCAGCTGGCTTGGTCAAGAGTAGGCAGGTCTTGCCCTCTGTTAGAGGGCACATAGAACACAACCTAAAACCCACCAACCTAAAGCCCTGGGTGCCTCACTGGTCTGCGTTCTTGATGAAAGCACGTTGACCTCGCGCGGAGACATTTCATTGGAAGGGTGTGCCAGAAAATGAAGAGGGTTGCTAATGTCTAGGGCTGGCGAGGGAGTGGGGACCCCTTGATGAGGTGGTGAATCCACGTGCTCTTTGCAAGTGAATGCATCACTTTTAAGGGTCTGAGCTGTGATGTGTCGTAGCTCCCCTTCAGGAAATCAATCATATAGAAGAAACATTTCACATCTTCTGAAACGTGTCCTGTAGCATGTTCACTACAAGATGGTAAAAGCAGAAACAACTTTAAAGGGGAAATGGCCACTGGCCTCCATGAAACGAAACACCGACGAGACATTCAGATGAAGTCTATGGATTTTGTTCATATGGATAGGGAAAGACCCCCCTTGGTACCATGGCAACTGAAGATGGAGGTCACAAAAGAACATGATTTGGTATTTTTAGTGATCAAGCAGATCTCTATCGCAGCTGTGTGATAATTCTAATTGCCCAGGAAAAATAAAAATAAAAAAGAAAATCTAGAAACAAATGATCAGTATAGGGGTTTTGTCTCTTGGAGAAGGGGAAATAGATTTAGGACACATTTTTCTCTATAGGTATTTGTGGTATTTGATTTTTCTAACAAAAGCTATGTTTTACAATTGCAAAGTGAAGAAGATAAAAGGATACCAAAAACTATTGAGGCTTTTTTCTTTTAACTTGGTAAGTTGTATGTTTTCTGTTGTACTTTGTAGATAATAATGTTCCTGTTTTCCTTGGTACCAGGAAAATTCACAGCCAACTTCAACACGTGAGGCCTAGAGGGGGCACTGACCTTCAGGTCTGGAATATTTACATTTTCCTTTGTTCTGGTTTTGTTCAGCTAATGTTGTTGTTGTTGTTGTTGTTGTTGTTGTTTTGTGTTTTCCCTCCCCACAGCGTCTCTGACTTCTTTCTCATCTGAGATAGGTTATGGAGGGACAAACTATGAACACTGAGCAGTCTGCGCGTCTCTGTCCTGAGGCGAGGATGGAGCATTTACTGGTGACACTTTATCCTCCAATTATTCCCACATACAGTGGAGGCATTAAAACTGCTGAAGCTGCGCCTTGGAGTTTTGGCTCACCCCTAGTCCAGAGCTGCAGGGACAGACTTGTGTGAGTGACAAAGCTTGCCTTCACTCTCCAGAAGCCGGGACACTGTTAAGACAAGGAGTGACTGGATCTGAATCGTGTTTGGAAAAAACCCACACGAGCTGTGGAGGAGAAAACAGGCTGGCGCAGGGGAAGGAAGCGGTGCCCGTTGAACACCTGCAGACTGGCTGGATGACCGTGGCCTAGGTGGCTACAGTAACTTGTGGGCGTGTGTTGAGTGTGGCCTTCTGCCTGTTAGTCACGCGTGGTTGGAGGGCTTGGTCTGAACATGAGGCAGTGAGATTCCTAACAGGAAAACAACAACAACAACAACCACCACCACCAAAAAACCTAAACCAAGTACCAACAAAACTAGTTCACAAACACAGCAAGCCATTGCATAAGGGGACAGTGTGACTAGTGTCTTGTGGTGGAAAAGAAGTGGACTCATTCACTCACAGGCTCATAGGTAACATCTTTATTATGTGGACAGGGGCCTCTTTACTTTGCTAGGAGTGTGGGAGGCACACTTGCCTCACCTCTGAGGAGGAAACGAAGCCCCAAGAAAGGCAAGTGGCTTAGGGTCAGACCCAGGTCAGTGATTTTGTCACTTATTAACTGGGTAGCCTTGAGTGACCCCCTCAAGAGACAGTTTCTTCATTTGTGAGAAAGGGCGAAGACCCATTTCTAAGCATAGGAGGATAAAATAAGGGAAAAGTATGCAGTCTAAGAACTAAGTGTGGCTTTTAATTTTTATTTTTACAATTCCACTTTGTATGCCTCCAAGGCCAAAAGAAAAATATTTTAAAATAACAATGTTACATGTTGCCGTGTGTAGTCTGAGTCACCTGTTTTAGGCTTTTAATAGCTTTGAAGAGCAGGAGGAATCCCTAGCTAGTCTGTATTCTTCCTTTAAATCAAAGGATGTGGGGACTCATCACACGCACCTCTCATTTTAGCTGTTAAGCCTTTGAACAGCCAACCTGCGCATCTCCACTTGCAGAGGACCCCTAGTTTCCTGAGACCTTCCTCCAGATCGCTTGGTGGCAGCCCCAGCTCACAGAGATTGTAAAACAGCTGCCACAAAGATCAGCCGCTCAAAAAACAAACAAACAAACAAACAAAAAACTGCTGCCGGATTAATAACGAGACTGTGCGTGGGTTCTATTTCCAGAGCACTGGCAGGCATCAGGGAGCTACTGGTTAAAGTCCATGCTAGCGTTCCTCCGTCACACTTGGAAAATCTGGGAGGTCTTCAGCCAGCAGCTGAAAGCCCACTGCACCCTCCGCACCCCTAGATTAGGGGCGATGGGATATTCTCACGGAAGGAGAAAACTGTCCTCGTGGAAGTGAAAATCTTTTCCTCAGAGTCTCTGTCAACTGGCAGTTTTCTAAAATGGTGCTTGCGTTGTTCCGCACGCTGCTGTTGCCGCTCGCTCGCTCCCTGTCTCCAGCAGGCGGTGGGGCTCCGGACGCCTTGCCTCCAGGTCAGGCTGCCCCAGCGTGCTCAGCACGGAACAGGTTTCTGCGGTATATATAACCCACCCCTGCTGCCTCTGCCTCTGGGGCTGTGTAAACACCAGGCAAGAACGGAGCGCTTCTTGCTTTTTCCATAGTTTCCCTCATAAAACAAAGGAAAAAAAAATCATGTTGTCTGCATATTGAGCTGGGACCTTAACTCTTAATCGCTCTGTTCTAGCAAAGACGCAGGGAGAAACCCTAAACTGTTTCTTTGTTCATTATCAATCTGTGAAAACACATTTGTTAACAGTACCCAATATATCACAATAGAGAGCTGGAAACAAATTACACTTACGATGAATAAAACAGGCTAAATACAGAACAAACAGCACATATCCACACAACTGAACTGTCCAAACCCCTTACACACCTCTGAGGGGACAACAGCTGGGTTTTAAAATGACCTTTTTCTTTTCCTTTCCCCCCCCCCCTCTAATCTCTATTTCTAGAATTAATTTTGAAATGCCTGAATATCAGATCGAGTCCCTGAATAACTGATTTTGTTAAAAAAAAAAAAAAAGGCAGCACCACGGGGCTGTTGATGTGGCTCTGTCGGTAAGTGCTTGCCTTGCCAGAGTGCCACAACCTGAGTTTGGGTCCCCAGAATCCACACAGAAAGCAGGCCGAGTGCCTGTAATCCCAGCCCTCTGGATTGGGTGGATCCCTGAAGCTCGTTGGCCAGCCAGTCTGGGCAAACGGGAGAGCAACAGGTTCAGTAAGAGATTCCATCTCCAAAAGTAGCTTTAGAGTGATCAGTGAAAGGCACCTGATGTTGACCTCTGGCCTCATCTTACACACACACACACGTGCATGCACACACGTGTGTGCACGCACAATAAATTTTTAAAAATTGTAAAAAGTCAACAGCTAAATAGGAAGTAAAAGCTAAAGAGAAAAGAGAGAGGAAACAGCCGTTATAGACAAAAATGTCCCCCAAATGTTCACACTCACACATTTCAAATTAAGCATTTCAAAAATAGTGGTTTTTACCAAAAATAAGTTTTAAAAAAAACGAAGCAGCAACAGGTTTGTTACTCAGAGTCTTCAGGAAGTCAGGATAACATTGTTGGTGTTGGTCTCTGCTGCCTTCAGACCCATTTGTTAGAGACTTCACTTGGTGGCTGATACAGGGGTCAGTGCCAGAGGGAAGTTTGGGTTCCCTCGAGCTCCTCTTACGTCTTAGGGAGCCGCACCCAAAGGGATGTGGGTACTTGGAATTACCACCTACATCCCCGGCAAAGGCGGTCTTCATGAGGGATTGTCCAGGTCGGCCTGCGTTTGTGGGGGACGGTCTTGACTATGTTAACTGAGATGTGAACACCCAGCCTAAAGGTGGGTGGCACCATTCCCTGGGGATGGGCTTCGGATTGTACAAATACGGAGACGGTGAGCGGAGAGTGTACACACGCATCCATTTCTGTCTGCTCTTGGCTGTGGAGATGACACAATCGACGGTTTCAAGTCTCCCCCCACCCCTACCCCCACCCCCTCCCCCGTTACTGTGAGTTCCTTATCGTGATGGGCGATCTAACATGGAGCTGTGAACTAAGGTAAACCCTTTCTCCCCTCAATTGCCTTTTCAGGGTATTCCGTTTCAGCAACGGGAAAGGACACTAAGATAGTTTGTGAACCTTCTATATGAGCAAGTCAGGAACACACCTTATGGGGTTCCTTAACCAACTTCAGCACGTCATGAGGTCATAGCCCCATGACGTCTCTGTTACGCTGAGTCATCCAGAGGGGACTTGAAGGACTTTTCCCTCTTCACTCGGAGTCCAAGGACCCCCACGCAGCTAGATCTCCACAGGCACTGTCGAGAGGGCTTTCAGATTTTCAGCCTCCTTTAAGACGGCCATCACGTACTCCTCTTCCTTACAAAATAGTGGTGGGCATGAGGGGCGACAGCAGCTATGCAGCACCATCCATCCCGTGCCCCCCATAACTCCCTCCAGATACTAGTGGCTGCCCCTCAAAGGCCTCTTCTCACCTGGCTGTCTGCTGCCGTTGGTAAGAGCGTCTTCCTCAGGAAAGCCCAGGCTCCGCACTCCTGACAGGTCTGCCTAGCTCTGTGTCCCCATATTCCGGTCAAGGAACTGGGGAAAAAATGAAAAGATAAAGGGGTCAGTGACCCCAAGTCCACTCTTGGGGTACTGACATGGACTAGATTTAAGCAGAGGGTGGCAGGTGTGCGTAATCAAGCAATCCTAGTCAAGTCATCACCCTGCCTGCCTCGGTCTCAGCTCCAGCCCGCAAGGTGGTCCACGGTTTCTTAATCTGTTAACCAGCTGTCCTCCAGGGACCAGGGCTTGCTACAAGAGGATTCCTGTGCCAGGAAGCAGTCTCACCCTGTGGATACCTGCCCCCATGGTAGGAGAGGAGGGTCTGTCCTGTGGAATTTTGCTCTTTCTGGGGGAACTCAAGGCAACTACAGGTTGAGGACAATGACATCTCTGCGTTGTTAGCCTTGTGGTCCATGTGACAGTCAATCCTTTTTATTGCTAGCAGCTTTCAAGTGCCTATTCCAAAGCAACTCAATCCATGAAATTATTGTCATGATTAGCCTGGTCCTATCTCATTTAGATATTACTTCTTTATAAACCCATGGTGCCCCACATTATGAGAGTTCCTGCTTTCTTGGCTTTTTCACCAGATAGTAAAGTTGTCACTACAGCAAGTGGGAGTGCGTTCAGTTAGCGTCTCTCCTAACTGGTTCCTTCACTGTGGAGCAGGGTGCGTGTAAATGAGGCTGATGAAGGGCTGAGTGCGCCCATTCCTGGTGCTAAATGCTCAGGACACACGGGGGAATGAAAGAGAGAGAGAGAGAGAGAGAGAGAGAGAGAGAGAGAGAGAGAGAGAGAGAGAGAAACAGAAGGACTTGCCTGCTCCTGGGTACGGTGGAGGGCACAGCCAGAGAAGCCTGGGAGAGCCCAGAGTGAGAATGACCAAACTCAGCTGGCCATGTGAAGAGAGGGGGGAAGGGGGAGGAGGAAAGGGGGAGGGGGGAGGACAGAGGGGGGAGGGGCAGTCTGGGCCAAGACACTGGACAAGAGGGTAAAGGGTGGACCAAAAGAGACCAGGTAACCAAAATGGCTGGAATATATAGGGAGGGGCAGCTGGGGGAAAGGACAGCTCAGCCCCTGGTCTCGAGAAGTTAAGGGTAGGGGGCCAGGTATGTCAGCCACACCCTGTAACAGGTACAGTCTGAAGGATGCTGGGAGAACCTGGTACCCAGGCTCACTTTGGTATGAAGGGCACCTCAGCCAGTTTGTCCCTGGTTTGAGCCCTAACAGCAGGGGTGTGCTTGGATACCATCAAATCATCATCCATCATTAGTTAAGGCTTTCACTGTGTCTCCTGAAGTTTTTTTTGGTTTTGTTTGTTTGTTTGTTTTGAGGAAACTTTTAGGAGGTGACGCTGTAAGAAAGGGCAATTAAATCAAGCTTGACCTTGACCTTGTAACAAAGTTTGAGCAGTAGGAGCGGAGGCACTTCCGTTTGAGAATTTGCCACCAGGGAGAAACTCTCTGGCCCCTATATGGTCACCTAGGGTGGTGCACACACGAGGGTCCTCTACTGTGTCCAATGCTCTGATGTCACCATTCTGAAGTGCTTGAAATTTAAGCAAAGGGACCCTGTATTTTCACTTTGCAAATTACGGAGCCTTTTACCTTGATACAAGATCTGATACAGGCAGGAGACAAAGGGAGTTCCGATGGCGGTGATCGGTGATCGAGGGAGGTTTTAAGAGAAAGGCATCAATGGATACAAACGCAGCTGGAACCCGTCAGGAGAACACACCTCTGTAGGAGACTTGTTGGCTTTTCAGCTAGGTTTCACTGCTGTTTAACCCTCTCTTCAACCCTGAAGATGGATGCTCGGCTGAGCCTGTGCCGTGGCCATTTTCTGATGAAGTTCTCTATGATCGTTTAGGACACTCACTTTATCTCGACAAACCTCCCTTACATCCGAGAGCTGTAGACAAGCCAGAAGATCGATGTCCCTATATCCTGAGCGTATGTTTAGTGGATTTACCAGTCTCACTGCAGGATTGCTGCGTGAGCTCACTGTAGAGTCCTGTGTTCTCCAGGACGGGTGTGAGGACTTTTAGAAACTCTAGACAAACAGGAATCAAGAATCTGTTGTGTTCCCCTTGGCGGTCACGTGATGTGAGTTTGAGCCTTCTTTAGGAAGCTACTGCAATTTCAAGAGTAAAAAAAAAAATCTATTGTTTACATATAGAAACATAGGCGGCAAAGGCAAATAGAGGGCAGACAATGCAAGCGTGAGTTGCTATTAACTGAAGGTGGCCACTGAGGAATACAAATAGGGCAGGAGCATGGGCCTTATAACATGGCTAATATTTGGAGATGGAACGTTAAGAGTGCTTGCTGCTCCTCCAGAGTTCTGTTCCCAGCACCGGCGTTCCGTAAGTACCTGCTAACGCTAGCTCTAAGAGACCCAGTGTCCTCCACTGGTGCCTGCACATGTGTGACATACATAACACATACATTTAAAGCATCCTTTATAAGAAAGACAGTTAATACTTTATTTTAAAAATGTTTTGATAGCATAAATTATACATAATAATGGACTTCATTATGGAATTTTAAGAATGTATATAAAGCGTTTTCATCATAATATTTTATTCTTATACTAGGCTAAGAAGGAAGTACATGGATATTGGACTTTTACTCTTTAAAATAGACCTATGTTTTAATATTCCCTTCTGAATGCAATAAAAATTAAAATAATAGATGGAGATTTAGTCAGTGGCCAGGTTAGTCTTTTAGCCACATGAGCCTCGATAGTCATTTCGCCATGGAATTTGGGATAAAGGATGTTGGCCTTTCCAGTCCACATCTTCCTTTTAGTTTATAACCATATTAATCAGCCTTTGGTATGTCTTCCTGTAAGTGGTAATACAAATTTGTAAGTTTTTATTGTTTTGCATATTTGGCGAGTTAATGGATTCATTCATTACTTGGTAATGCTTTGGGTTTTTTCTCCCCTGCCCCCCCCCCATGTCTCTCTCTCTCTCTCTCTCTCTCTCTCTCTCTCTCTCTCTCTCTCTCTCCCTACCTTCTTCCTTCCCTCCCTCCTCCTATTCTTTTTCTAAGGCAGGATTTCTCTATGTAGCCCTGGCTGTCCTGGAACTTGCTCTGTAGACCAGGCTGGCCTTGAACTCAGAGACCCGCCGGCCTCTCTTCCCCAGGCCTGGGATTGCAAGCATCTCCAAGCCCACCCTTCCTCGTGCTCAGAAGGAAAGAACTGTAGGAACTGAGCTGCCTTCTCATCCCTCAAGTTGCTCTTTGAGACAGGATCTTGAAACACAGTCCAGGCTAACCTCAAAGGCACCATCCTCCTGCCTCGACCTCCTGAGTACTGCTGAGCACACATCCTCATTCTGGGCTCAAAGTTTTCTCCATTGATCTTGATTTCTTAATTCTACTTAGATTTACGGTTGAGATAGTAAACAAGGAGCCTGAAGGGATGACCTTACCTTTTGGTATCAAAGCCCTTTACGCCCAACACTTCTAGAATGTATCCTGTGTGGGGTTACTCAGTGCAAAGGACTTGAAGGTTTGGGATATTTTTGCTAAGCTGGCTATGTGCAGACTCACCCGCCTATTTCTCCAGTGAACCATTGGTTCAGGGAGTAATATTCTGGGAGACACATAAGTTACGTTGCTCATAATTATTCCTTCACCTTCTTTGGAGAGCCTTTGAAGGCACCAGGCATCAACAATGCCTGTCATCAAGAGCTCCTTTGTCTGCAGTTTCTGTGATTGCATTCGGCTTATTCACAGCACAGAGAGTGTTTCCTCCTAAGATGATGGATTCCCGCTCCCCTCTGGGAAAAGCACCCTACCTGCAGAAAGGAAGTTGGCACAGGTTCCGAGCAGCCAATCAATTCCTGAGCCGTTCTTCTTGAACAAGTGACCCTTTCTTGATAACTTGAGGCTTTTCCCTCTACAGTTACAATAGTGGAGTCGTTTGTCAGCCAGCTGTTTGTCACCAATAGACTGAAAAGATTATCTGCCTGTACTTAAAATCTCAGACAAATGTGCAAGATCACTAACTTTCAGTTATAAACTTAATAAAAAACAAGAAATTTCCTGAAATAAGGATATAGAGGGAGTCATAGAAGCCAGGCGTGGGTGGGTGCAGTTTGTCCTTAAAAATGGGGGTGGGAGCCAAGAATTAGCAGGGACACAGGGACTCTGCCCCGGGTTTGTTGCTCTCTAGGCACGTACTTCATTTTTTTCTGTATTTTCTGAAAAGCGGGTTTTCTTTTTCCTTCTTTGAAAAAAAATTACATTTTTACAGTGTGTGTGTGTGTGTGTATTGGACAATTTACAGCAGTCAGTTCTCTAATTTCTTCTTGTGGGTTCCAGGATTCAAACATAGGTTGTCAGGTTTGGTGCCTTTCCCTGTGGTGCCATCTTGCCAGGCCAGAGGGTTGGGCACAGACACTTCTGTGCTCATCTTACATTAGTTGAGAGATTTTAGGTGATGCTGACATGAGAAATGAATCCAAAACAGGAAGAGTTTTTTCCTCATTCATGTGACAGGTTTCTATGGGCTCTGCAGCCCACTTCTCTCTTCTATGATTAGGTTGAAACTATGTGGCCTCCAAGATGACAGGAAGGGGAAAAGTTAGAAATGTTTCCAGCATCTGAGCCTAGATGGTGTCTGCGTTATCTCTGTGCCACTGGCTGGAACTTACTTACACATCTCTCATCCAATCGTGGGGCAAACTGGAAAATGTACAAGATCAAATGGAAGGTGGAACCAAGGAATTCAGTTATGTAACCATCAAAGGACGTCCCAAACCAACCAGTCCAAACTTTTGTTCCAAGTATCTCTCTTAGTCCAAACCTCAAACCCTTAAGGAAGAGACGTTGGCCAACTCTTGGTCAGCTCTCCATGCTTATCCTACAGTGTGTTGGAAAAGGAGTCGGGCTGAGAGGGACAGCAGCCATCTTCCCACCTTTGAACATGGCTCAAACGTGGACAGCGGTGACAGCACTGGAAACAGAAACGTCTTTGGATAATCAGTATACAGAACCTGCAGTCAAAACTTCCAAGATGCCAGTTCTCGCTCACGTTATTTCTCAGCACTGGCTTCTGAGTTTTAGAGAAAACATAATTTTAAAAATGAAAACTCTAGTGACCTACACGGAGCAGACATGGCTCCTTGTGTCCACTTCTAGATAATCACACGCACATGACCTCCCTTTGGAAACAAGGTGCCCACAGTGATGATGGACGCTAGACATGTAAATGTAGAAGCCATTTCTCCTGGTCTCAGTTGACACTAATCTACAAGAGGTGGTACTGGGATCCTCCTCTGGACCCTGAGGTGGCAAAGGGACCCTCAGTGGTAGTCACTGGGGTTTCCTCTTCTTTTGAGGATTTAAAAAAAATATTATCCCCTGTTTTTGTTTTCTTTTTTGAGACAGGGTTTCTCCAGTAAGCTTTGGCTGCCCTGGACTCACTTTGTAGACCAGGCTGGCCTGGAACTCACAGAAATCCTCCTGCCTCTGCCTCCGGAGTGCTGGGATTAAAGGAGTGCACCACCACCCCTGAGGTTCTCCTCTTCTGGCTATGTGGGGAGAGTCTGGGCCTTGGAGTGGCCACGTGACTTGCTTTGGCCAATGGCAAGGAAGCACAAGTGTTATAACAGATGCTCTCAGCGAACATTCTTACAGGGCTCCCAGGGATACCCAATGGCTGAGCCTGAGTCTCCCAGCTCAAGGAATGCCAGACATTTAGTATGAACAAACAAGGGACTTTCATTTTGTTGAACCGATGAGACTAGAGCAGTTTGTAGAAAAACTGGCCCATGCTAACTGCTAACTACTCAGAGGCAGCAACCCGCACCACAGAAGATGCTGACCAATAGGCACAAGCCCATGTGGCAGAGCATCCTTCTCTGGGCCAGCTACTAGAGAACGCCGATGGCGGTGGGTGGGGCACGTGAGTTCTTTTACATGTCTGTGTACCACCAAAGTGAAGCGTAGGTCCCGCCCATATGTTAACTGGGAAATCTGTGCATGTGGAAGTCCGTAGCATAGATTAAACGATAATAAACACTTAGAGTCACCTCACTGCTGTTAGTTGCAGCAGAATACTGGCTCTGGTGACCTCACCACAGACTCTACTTCCTTACACAGTAAAAGATAACCTGCTAAGTAAAGAGCAAGGGAGACCGCTAGACCCGGACCTGGCTTCGGTTCCGTTTTATTTTTTAGAAGCCTGGTTGTCTCGCTGTCTCTTCTCCACAGCCAGCACAGTCTTCACAGGCTCCCCACTAACAGGCCACACCTAGCTCACTTTCTAACGGGTTTAGCTTAAGGATGCTCTCAGCTCAAATCAAGACTCAGGCAAATCTGATACCTTATCAAAGCACCGCATTTTACATTAGTTCTTTTTGTTTGTTTGTTTTGTTTTGTTTTTGTTTTTGTTTTTTGACATAGGGTTTCTCTATGTTATCTAGGCCATCCCGGACTTTGTAGACCTGGCTGGCCTCGAACTCATAGTGATCCGCCTGCCTCTGCATCCCGAGTGCTGGGATTAAAGGCGTGCGCCACCAGCCACACCTGGCTTTACATTAGCTCTTAAAGCTAAGAGAATTAAAGAAATATAAATAAGTAAGGTGGAAAACCAAAGGTCCATTAAAATAGGCAAGGGCCAGGAGCCAATCACACTGGATTTCGATAAGCCTCAGCTACAGTGTTGGTGGCACCAGGTAAAGAGTAGCTGGGAGATACAGTGGCAAGGGTTTGCACTGAAAGCTGCCCAGCGCCCATCTCATAAAGAAACCCCTTGCCAAAGCCCTCAACCCGAGTGCTTGACTGCATGTTTCCTCAACATCTCCTCAGTGATGTGAAACTTCCAAATCACGGCTTTGGAACTCTCCAAAAGGATGTAGTGTCAGCTTGTTCATGCTATTCCTGACGCTGGGAATCAGCCTCTGGAGTAAGAAGTATTCCAGTCACAGGCTCGGGGCCCAGTCAGCCTGCAGCTTGGGTGAACATGAGGAGATACACAGGTCTTCCTCAGGGATGCAGCCCTGAGCCCAGGTGCTCAGTTCTGGAAAGCAAATCAGAATTGAGTTTCCTTCTCCTCTTGGCTGGCCCTGAGGTACAGGGCCCAACATGTGTTCAAAAGCCCGACCAGTTTGCCTGGTCCCTGGATTCTCTTATGGTCTAGCTTAGGAGCCATAGTGTACCAAAGTGTAGAATCTGCTACACAGTTCACCAAAGAGTCCATCCTTTAACTATGAGGAGATGAAGGATGAGAAGAATGGTGATAAATGTTGCTAATCGTTGCTATTATTAATTTTTTGCTAATATTATTATGATTGCTAATTAATATGGCAGTGGAGTTTCTAGCATATTCCAAGAAAAGCCTGCGTAGTGATTCCTGTTGCTGAAATCCTCCTGCTGATTGTACCAGCTCCAATCCCTGTTCCGAGGAGCATGGGACGCAGATGTGAGCTGCAGTAAGGTGTGGGAAGGATGAGGAGAAAGGACAGAATGCTAGCATCTTTTTAGGACACGTTTAGAGATGAGTGATGTCTGAGTATGTCATTTTCTTCTTCCTTCCTCCCTCTCTCCCTCCCTCCCTTCTTTCTTTCCTTTCTCTCTTCCTCTTCTTCCTCCCCACACCTCCAGAGTGTATGTATACAGTGGCCTGAAACTCTAGAAGTAAGGACCCCCTCCTCTGCCTCTGAGTGCTGGGATTGTAGGTGTGCCCCAGCATGCCCGGGCTGACCTAAATACTTGCTCTTTTCTTCTAGAGCACCGTCCAGCATCCTCGTACACACCACCCTGTCCCCCTGCCCCCCCCATGCACACATACAATCCCTTTCCCAGCAAATGAAATCCCACCGATTTGGTGCAGCTGGTCTGTAAGGATGGTTGCCATCGGCTGAACTGACTGTGTTAAGAAGAGAAAGATGATCGTATTGTTTTCCTAGAGCCCGCTCCTGCCCCACCCTTCAGCTTTTATTTGTTGATTTGTTTACTTTCAAAGGGAATGACGCTTTTCCAGGAAGAGCCCATGCCTGGCTGCTGCTTGCTCCTGGACACAGCCTGTCAGAGCTCTTCCTATTTACTATGATATCTTCCCTTCAAAACTCTGATTTTTTGACAGCCTCTCATTTTCATCTAGTGACTCTCTTGTAGAAGAAACGGGAATCAGCATAGAGGTGGGCTTATGGAGGGTGGGCGGATGAGAGGTTGCCCCTGTGTTTCATTGCAGAAACACAGGTGTTAAGTCCAAGGCCTTCTCACTGGCTGGCTCTCCCACATCTGTACAACAGCTGCACTCACACACAGGTGTTAAGTCCAAGGCCTTCTCACTGGCTGGCTCTCCCGCATCTGTACCGACAGCTGCACTCGCCTAGTCGCTAAGCTCTCTGCAGAGGAGGGATGTTTTCTGTAGTGAGACTCGCCCAATTAGACTCAAATCAAACATGAATCAAAGCGGAAAATGAGAGTGGTGTAGAGTGCGTAATATTACTGTCAGTGTATTGCTCAACTGATCTTGAATTGCATGAGATTTTACATTACAGGAAATTAGCTTTTAATTAAATGACTCTGTGGTGAATTACATTGTTCTAAAGCGAACACTAAGTGAGCTAAGAGTGCCCCACTTTAACAATGAAGCGTGCTGTGTGGGCAGGGACAGCTGTATTTTAATGGGTCTGCAGCTATGCCTGAGTCACTGTTCCTGGGGGTTGATAAAGACACAGTCATTCTTTTATTTTTATTTTTTTAAAGTTTTATGTACATTGGTGTTCTGCCTGTATATGTGCGGGAATCAGATCCTCTGGAACAGGAGTTACACAATCGCGAGCTGCAATGTGGGTGCTGAGAGTTGAACCAGGGTCCTCTCAAAGAGCAGCCAGTGGTCTCGACTACTGAGGAATCTCTTTAACCTTAAGGCACACTAATTCTCAGACTATCAAGTTCATAGCCCATAGAAAGAACCAGGAGTATGACCTTGAAATCCTGACATAAATAAATACAATGCGCTTGTAACCTTCCTGGCAGAATGAGTATTCTCAAGAAATGTTCATGCCCTCTGTGTGGCCATCAGACTACTGAGAGGGCACACTCCCAAGGAATTGGAATTTCCCAGGAGTCTCACCAGGGAGACAAAAAGGCTGCGGTGTTGGTGCCAGACAGAGGAGGGACTGGTCTTCCTGGAAGAGATTTCACACAATTCTAACCACCTGTCAGGCCATCTTGCAGGAGAGGCCAGAGCCCAGACAAGGATGGGTCAAAGTCAGCTTAGCGCTGATAGGCCACACTTTGGTGGGAATGCTTAGGTACACATGCCTCTTGCCTTCTATTCAGACCTAAATCTCCTGCCTGGGTTCCAAAGCTGGACTTAGGTGGGGAGGAACCGCTGCTCTCTTTGTCTTTTCAGCTTGGCCACACTGAATAACTGCTTTCTGCTTTTTTTTTTCACTTCTATTTGTCCGTTTCATAAACCTCCTGAGGATGGAGAGCCAAGCCTACGTGTCAAGGTTGCCACAGGGACCCTAACACCTCCATCCAATCAGCCATGGGTCCAAGTGTTCAGCAAAACTATCTCTTCTGAACTTGTACAGATGTTTTTCTTGTCTTTATTCCTTGAGATACAGTAGAGCTGTTTGTTGCTTAGTATTTACATGGTATTAGATATCAGAGTTAATCTAAAGGTTGTTTATGTAGGAGGATGCCCGTAGGTTATATGTAAATGTTGTGCCTTTTATGTAAGAGACTTGAGGGTCTGGCCCAGAGCCAACCTCCCCAGGAGACAGAGGGACCACTGTGTACTGTGTTCATTCTCGCCTCAAGACTTCAGCAGGAAATCAGCTGAGTTAGATATCAAAAGGCTCTTTCTGGTGGGGCCCCAGCTTCCAGCCTCTGTTTCATTTGCACAAGCATAGAAAGAATGTGTTGGCCTTTTAAAATTTTTATTCCCGAACTCGAAATTGGAGGCTCTGGTTGGGCACTTTTGATATGACAAGTCTTGAGAACACTCAGAACAATTGTCCCTTTGGAGTCGGGTTTGGGCTGAGGACAAGCTTCCTCAGCGCCCTCCCGCCACCCTGGACAGTCAGCACTCTCCGGGAGACCAGTGTCCACGGCCTTCAGTGGGAGGGGTGAGCAATGTCATTGGTCCCCTAGGTCTAAACAAGGGGACCTACAATGGTTTGCTTTGTTTTCTGCTTTGCTGAAGAAAGCTAAAGAATATGGTAGTCAGGGTTAATTCTGGAGTGAAAAAAAAATCATGCATGTAGATGATTAAAAATAAAAATTAGGAGAGAACAAACAATATTTTCCCCCAGATGCAAAACATTCTTGGGATAGCTACCGCTGCGCCATGTGGAGGGCACATGGTAGAATGTTCTATTTGTTCTCATATTTTCCAGGCCTAATGGTCATGGCAAATTCCAAAGGTAACAAAGGATGAAAGCCGTGGTGGGGCTGGCGCCGCACCAGAAGGGAGCTGAGCAGCTCTGGCAGAACACGAGAGACCGGAGGGATGAAAGAGGGCTGCTCATCTCTCCAAGTGTTGAGACTGTACTAGGAGACCCAGGGTCATAGGAGACAAGATCAGAGCAAGGGACCCAGCATTCCCTGTAATTAGCAGGTTCCAGGCCTTATCCCTACTTTATTTCTAAACTATCACTCTAAAGTTCATAACTACAATGTTCTCTTGGTCATTTTTTTATTTTTAAAGATTTTTATTTTATTATACATGTGTTTTTCCAGCATGCATTTATTTACATCATGCTGAGTGCTCTTGGAGGTCAGAGGGCGGCACTGGGACCCCGGGCACTGGAGTTACAGGGTTGTGAGCCAGCGTGTGGGTGCTGGGAAGCAAACCTGGGTCCTCTGCGAGAGCAACAAATACTCTTAACCACTGAGCAATCTGTCCAGCTTTGTCTCAGCTATGATTCTGAAGTCAATACATTCAGATTTACATTTTATCGCCAACTGTAGAATTCTAGTCCTTCAATGGCTAAGTCGCCTGAGAGAATTGGAGGTCGAAAACATAAAAGAAACTAAACCAGCAACAAAGTTGATCTTTTTGAATGGAGACAGGATGGATGAAATAAGTTGAACAACACAATCCTGGTAACGGGGAGGAAACAGAAGAGGTGCACCCATCCCTTGGGCTCAAGAGCCAAAACTCCAGGTGTTGGGAGAGATCAATTCTCAAAGGTGTAGAGTTTGATTTTTTTTTAACCTACTTTATTTGGGTTCCTTAATGCCTCTCCCTCCCTTCCAATCCACTGACCCTAGGTAGGAGAGAAAGAAGGTTAGTAAGTAGGGGCCCGAGATGTAGACCTTGCTAGACTCAGTTCCTTGGAGGCAATTCTACCCTCTGTAGTCAGGATTCCATCAGCCAGCAGCAGCCAGCAGCAAACAGCAATCAGCAAACAGCAATCAGCAAAGAGCAACAGTGGAACAAATCAGCAGCAGCCTTCTCAAAGCTTTCTCCCCGGTGTCTGTCTGTCTGCTGTCTCTCTCCCTCCCTCCCTCCCTCTCTCCTTCTTCTCCTTCTTCTTCTTCCTTCTCTCTCTCTCTCTCTCTCTCTCTCTCTCTCTCTCTCTCTCTCTCTCTCTCTCTCTCTCTCTCTCCCTCCCTCTCTCTCTCCTATTTATACCTTCTCAGAGTCCACACAAGGATGTTTTCCAGCAGCCAAAGACCACACCCTCTCTTTCCAGCTAATGAAGATCATGAGCCCTCTCACAAAGCTGAGGCAATTTCATATCCTATACTTGAGATCAAAACAAAGACATGTTTATATAACCCAAACTTCCCTTACATGTCCGTCTCAAAACCTCCTACATTTCTCTGGGCCCCAGATACTGCTGTAACAGGGCCCCCGGGGATAGGACTGCAGTGTAGGCACAGCAGAGACTAGACACTGCAGCACAGCGTACATTGAGTTTTAGGTTGCAATAAATGGCGTGCCAACAGCGGGTGTGGCTGAATGTGCTGAACATAGATCTAAGGGCCGGCAAGTTCAAACTTAAGATCCACAATTGTTCCTCCAGTCTCCACTTCCTTTCTCAGGGCCTCGGGCACTGCTGCACCAGGGGCTGGGAAGGAGAAAGCAGAACCAAACCCACGAGGGTAGAGCGGAGTCGGTCCCGTAAGATCCCGGTGTGGAGGGGAGTCCTCCTCCGAGGTTTTCAGGGTTACAGTGGGTTAGCTCAGAGCTCTCCCACTGACATAGCAACTCTTACGCAATATCCGGTGAGATCGTTCGTGTGTTTTATCTGGGGTGAACAAGGGTCATATGAACATTCCAAGATGGGTTCGTATTATTGGTGGCGGCTGGGGCAGATGCTTTATTTACATGGGGAGGAATTCCAGGTGCCAGACAACGTGACTCCTTTGAGAATTGTGGAGGTAAGAGGTCGAGGATACGTGCACCAGGGCGTGCTGGCATAGAAGAGGGAGGGAGCGATCCTTATTCCTGCCGATCTAAAGATCGAGATTTCCCAGGTTTGGACATGTTTCCACCTCACTCTAGCTCCATGCTGGTTTCTCTGATGGCACGGCCCTCGGGCCCCACACACAATAATTACACAAAGTGGACACCATTGCTTACACTGTGCTTTTAAGAGCAAGAACTTTGCTCCAGAGATGTTAAATAATCTGTCCAGGTCCTACGAAAGAGGACAGTCTTCCAGAACATGCACAGTTGTCTGGATGTTGTCTGTTGCCTCATTTTGCTCCTACAGACTAATTCAGCATGAGGGACCAGGGTGAAAGTGTCAGGGAGACATGGGAGTTGATAAACCGATACCCCGGAAGCATGAAGGCTGGAGGACAACCCTGAGTGGCATTCCTCACAGGGCCTGGCATTCATGAACACTAGGATGGCAGTGCACCAAAGGACCTGTCTGTCTGTCTCTGCCTCCATATCGGTGAGATTAACATAGTCAACAACTAGGGAAAAACCACGTTCACAACATCAATCAAACAGGTAGAGGACAAAAATAGTATATCAATACAATAAAGTATAGAATTGCTGGTAGAATGAGAAATATTAGATGCTGATTTAAAAAAAAAAACTACAGAGAACAGTAGCAGATAAGGAACCATCGACACAGACTGATCAAACACTGCATGCAGCGCAGTGCAGATTCCAAAAAAACTGCATGCAATAGTTTATGTGAAGCAGGCAGAGTGGAGAAAGTCTTGAGATTCATAAAAACAAGGAAAGCTGGGGGTGTGTTTTCTTCAGTGATCTCCTCTTCCTCCTCTTCCTCTTCCCCCTCCTCCTCTTTCTCCCCCTCCCTCTCCTCCTCCTCTTTCCCCTCCCCCTCCCCGCTCCTCCTCCTCCTCCTGCTGCTGCTGCTTAGATGCTCCTATTTAACCCTCACTGTAAGGTCATTTAAACAGCCCTACTGACACCAAATCTATTAAAGACTGAGGTGAATATTCATTCAGTAAAATAGAGTAGAGAATATGTGAGGTTAAGGATTTTTCTTTTAATTAGGAAAACCTCATTTGAAGAATATAAATTAAAATAGGAAGGGTTGTAAAAGGTGCTCTGTTGGTTAACTCCAGCTGTCAATGTTTCGAGGTTAAGGGTTACCAAGATAGTAGGTAGAACATTTTTTTCTTTGAGAGTGTTTACAGAAGTGATAAGCATTTCAATCAATAAACCAAACAAAGAAGATCTCTCTACCCATGTAGGTAGATGAACTTGCTCCGGGACCCAGGGAGCACACACACAGGACAAGTGTGTTCACTCTCTTCTTCATTCAGAGTATCTGCCTTTCTACTCTCAGATTTGTGGTCCCTGGATCTCAGGGCTCTGGAGTCCCGGACTTACACGGTGTAACTTACACGTCCTCTACCGAGAGTATCCTCATTAGCCTCAGACTTCTCAGGCCTTTGACTGGGACTGAATTGCATCCCAGCTCTCAGCTGTTTATACTATCATCTCTCTCCCTCTTCCTCTCCTCCCCCCCCTCGCCTCTCTCTCTCTCTCTCTCTCTGTGTGTGCATCCCTGCACTAGAGATTTGATTTAGAGCTACATATACTTTGGCTAAGCACATGCTCTGTCTCAGCCCAACAGGCTCTTTCTTTTCATGGTGGTTTAATTTCGAAAAACAGTTTGAAAGCCAGCTTTCCTGTTTGCATTACTTTGATCACAGTGAATATTTCAGAATGAGCAAAGTACATTGGACATTCTAAAAACACACCAGTGACTACACTGGTGCGTTACAAAATAGGGAGGAACAAGTAATATCAACTTGCATGGTTTTTAGAAATAACTTGAAATTTTTAATTGTGAGCTTTTTGAGTCCCAGGAAAAAGGTCGTGAATTATATATAATGTGGGAGCAGTACTAAGCTCACCAACCACTGGTATGAGTTTAAAAAAAAATCTATTACCAGTCACAAAACCCCATGTGCTCTCCTTATTCTTCTATAGTCAGATAATTCCTCTGTAATGCTCATTAAATACAACTGTTTGTGAAGGAAATTACTTTTGGGTGATTTTTAGGTTATTGTCTATCTTCCCTCTATCATTGAAACAGAAGCCCCAATGACAACAAAGGCATTTTCTGTTTTGCCCAACAGTGCTTGGTATTCAATAAACACTACATGTTGAATACATGAATAAATGGAGGGGTGGGCGTGGTTGTGGCTTTGAGGTCTTCTGTGACTGGATATCCTGCGTGCACACTTACAAACGCGACTTGTCTGTGACTTTCATCCTCTTCCATCGTTCTTCGCCAGTTCATCATTTAAACTGTGTGATCCTGCCTGTACATACGGACCCATCTCACCGGGTAGAAAGTGAGTGAAGACGCTGGCACCAGAGAGATGGCTCTGCGTTAAGAGCATTTAATGATTTTGCAGAGGACACAAGTTCAATACCTACAACGCACATGGTAGCTTACAACCGTGAGCAACTCCAGCTCCAGGGGATCTGATCTCCTCTTCTGATTTCGGCAGGCTCTTGCACATGTGTGGTATAGACACATACACCCAGGTGTACATACATGCACATAAAATAAATAAATAAAACATATTTTATTTAGAAACAAAGTTTTATAAAAAAAAACTTTCATAGGGAATTTGCATCTGAGAAGATATTTGCGATGCAAACATGCATTTTGTTTTATTAAATCCAGATCCTTGGGTGGAGTCCCTCAGCTAAAAGTCACTCCCAAGCAAAATAGATTGCTTATTATTTTCACAAGGAATTTACAGGAAGCAATTTTTAAAGGTTGCCATCAGCCTGAAGTCATTGCTGGCACTAGACATCAGTGTGCCGTCAATATTGCAGTAATCACTTAACCCGGGCCCGCTCGGAGAAATTTCCATCACACAAGGAAAATTGAATTCTACTGCCGCAGATTATAATCGCATTTGATATTATTCCAATTTGATCATAGAGTTTGAAATACTTGACATATCGGTTTCTCTTATCCACCCACCATGGTAAAATACCTGTTTTACATGTGCTCCACACTGGTTCTGTGGTTATCAGTTATTTCACAATCAGGGTTTTAGAAACCTGCCTTTCTTTCTTTGTCTCAGAAAGTTGCAGTAGACCTAGCTAAGAAGTAAATGGTTTGCATCCTATCCAGTATTCTGCCTCATGATTACATAAGAACAGCCAAAAATAAAATGTGCTCATCTTGGACTAGCTACCTTTCCCCGCAGCAGACAGGTAGCACAGTCATTGCAGGTAGAGATTTGAGGACATCAGAAACACTGGATCTAGGCTTGAGATACTGATGGGAACTTCTGTGTCCCCAAATGCCCCAAAAGTATTTATTTCTGAACCCCTCTGAAAACAGGGCTTTAAAAGCTAGAAGCCCTTACATTCCTATCACGGGCAAGCAGTAGGCTAGTTTCCTATGTTTCCAAAGCCAGTTTCTAAGGTGGAAAACAAGGTCTTGACAAAATCCAAGTGATTGCTTTTAACCTTAGCCAAATAAATGCTGGTTGGTTCATTTACTGATTTCTCAAAAAAAGAAAAAGAAAAGAAAAGAAAAGAAAATAGAAAGAAAAGAAAAGAAAACGGGACAGGGGAGAGAATGACGTGAGCAGTCTGCACAACGCTGACTCTGAAAATGAGGCAGCTGCATTTAAGTGTGTAGCCCTTCCTGCTACTAAATGACCCTTGTTACACGCACTGGGAACAATCACATGCAGACTTTACGGTCTTTTTGCTTGCCTTATCAAAAGCTACGTCAAGTTAAGTGCTCACAGGTACTGCAGCTACCCTGGACAAACACTGACGAGAAGTGTGTGGTCCTCTCTGGATGGCACACTGAGCCCGAGTGCCAGCAATGACTTCAAGCTGATGGCAACACTTACAGATCATTTCCTATAAATTCTTTGTGACAACAAGCACACACAGCCATACCCGTTACTCAGTCACTTAGACTGCTGAGGATAAAAGTCTTGTCTTCCGTGCAGTCTTCAGCCTTTCCAAACTGTACAGATTTCTTGCCTGAGTCAAGCCGTATACCAAGTCAGTATAATCTTCTATCTTCTGTCCTTATACAACAAGTATGCTTGTTGTGGATTTGACATGGCCTCCTTGTACTTCTGTAGCCACCCTGATGTTCTTATCGCTTGTCCATCACAAGCCTGCTTAGAACTCTTTGTGTCTATTGGTTCATATGCATCTGGGTCAAAGAAATTAGTTTGTACTGTACTAGCCAACTTTTTGTTGTTGTTGTTGCAGATGCCTCACTGGTTCCCCTTGCTTTATTTCACCATATTACTGTGACTAAACACCAGGCAGAAACCGCTGGATGGATGGAGGGTTTATTTTGGCTCAGGACTGCAGAGAGACTTCAGTCCTTTGTGGCACAGAAGGGTTTGACTGTTCGTTGTGGTCAGAGAGTGAGACAGAGCAAATGAAGGGTTTTTGAATTAGTGGCATTGGCAGAGGAGATTTCAAGACATCCTAGTATTGACTCTGTCACATGGTGACTAGTGGTCACTTATGCAGATCTACAATGAAAAGGAGCAAGCTGAGGAAGGAAAATAGAAAATGTACAGTTTGGAAAAGGAGCACCAAAAAGTATAACGAAACTATGTCCAGTCCTGAAGGAGATACAACATCTAAAGAAAAGCCAGATGCTGAATGGAATAAAGGGAGTAGTAACCTCAGAGCAAGACCTTACCCAGCTTTCAACTTGTGGAAAATGATGGGTTGTGGCTCACACCTTTAACCTCAGTACTCGGGAGGCACAGGCAGATGGATCTCTGGGTTCAAGGCCAGCTTGGTCTACAGAGTGAGCTCCATGTCAGCCAAGGCTACACAAAGAAACCCTATGTCACAAAACAAAAACAAAACAAAACAAAACAAAACAAAAAAACCCAAACCCCAAACCAAAAACAAACACAAACAAACAAACAAGCAAAAAGCTTGAAGCAGCAAAGGAAATCATCGACAACAGAAAGCTGATATAGATATCATGGAAGCAGGGGGCCAAGTTCTGGCCTGAGCAAACAGCAGAACTTAACACCTTCAGCCACGTGGCTCTGGGGCTGTGGCATCTCCCTTTCTGGCTAAGGAAAGCTGCAGAGGACAGATGTGTGTGTCAGGGGTGTCCCTGCATGGAGTCCTGGAGAGGCCACTGAGTGAAGCTTTGAAGGGGAAGCCTGGGTTGCCTTGGGGACCCCAAGATTCTGGAGACGCCTGAGTCATGGGATGCCTGCCAAGGAGAGCTGCTAACAGGTCTACATAGTGAGTTCCAGGACAGTCAGAGCTACATAGTGAGACTGTCCCAACAACAACAAAATCAGAGAGGCTGGAAAATGACTCAGCAATAAGAACAGAGGTCCAGGGCTCAGCTCCCAGCATGCACACCAGGTAGCTTACAACCATCTTTAGGGGACTCTGGTGCCTCTGGCCTCTTCAGGTACCTTCACTTACATGCACATGCATGCACATGTACATATACTCGCACACATACTTATATAATTAAAAATGAAAGAAATATTTTAGAAATTTCTAATAAATATCTTAATGATGTACCCCCAGGTCTTAGAAAAAGCAGAAGACAAATCTCAAATTGGTTGACAGAAAGAAATAAAAAAAGATCAAAGCAGAAAGTATAACAAGAAATTAAAAGAATAGTACAAAGAATCAGTGAAACAGAGCTGGGTTTTGAAAAGATAAACAAGACCAACAAACCCAATAACACACACACACATACACACACAGACATACACACAGACACAGAGACATACACACAGACACACACACAGACACACACATACACACAGATAGACACACACACATACACACACAGACATACAGACACACAGACACACAGACACACACACAGACACACACACACACAGAATATTCACAGTAATAAAATTAGAAGATGAAAAAGGAGACATTACAACAAACATCAATTGAATACAGAAAATCAATAGAAAAGGCCTTTCAAAACCTGTGTTCTACTAAATTGGAAAAATGTAGAAGAAATGGTTAAATTTCCAGACACATATGATCCATCAAAATCTAACCAAGATATAAGCACTTAAATAAACCCGAGTGAGCAATGAGCTGGAAGCAGAAATAAAGTCTCCCACAAAGGGGGAGGGGTTCACGGCTGAGCCCTACTTCTCAAGTAATCCCATAAAACAGAAGAAGAACGGGAGCGGGGAGAGCTAGAAAATCACTCTGCACTGTAACCCTGACACAAAAACCAAATAAGGGTACAAACACAAAGAAGAGTGTGTGCCAAGGTCTCTGGTGGGAACATGGAAGTAAAAATTCTCAAACACCTGCCAGCCTTCTCATGCTGTGCACAAATGAATTCCAAATGGACCAAGGACCCCAGTGACAGACCCTAAATGCCGACCGACACTTCCGAAAGAAAGAGTGAGGCGGTATACTGCAAGACATAGGCTCAGATAAAGACTTGCTCAATAGGACCACAGTTCCCCAGGAAGCTTGTTTGACCAAAGAGGCAGCCTACAGAATAGGAAAAAGTAAAAAAATAAAACAAAAATATCTTTGCTTGCTATAAATCTGACAGAGGATTAGCATCTAGAATTTTAAAAAAAGGACTCAAAAGGCTAAACACCAAGAAAACAATGTAATTAGAAAATGGACTATGGATCTGAATAGAGTTCTTAGAAGAAGAAATATTCTTGAGAGTGTTCGCCGTTCTCAGCCATCAGAGAAATACATATTAAAACCAAGACGAAGAAAATGAAAACAACAAATAATGGCAGGAGTGGGGAACATGGACCCCCAGCTGCCGTTGGTAGGAGGGCGTACTGGTACAGCCACCGTAGAAATCAGTGTGGTACTTCCTTGAAACAAACAAACAAACAAAAAAACCTTTCCACGCTGCCCAGGGACGGTCCATAAGGGCGTTGCTTTTGATTCCTATCGTAACTTAAAGGGAAGCTTAAACACTGTTCAGAGCCCTTCACGTTTTGCAGATGGAGGAGGAGGATGTCCTCAAATTCCTTGCCACAGGAACCCACTTTTAGGTGGCACCAACCCTGACTTCCGGATGGAGCAGTACATACACAAAAGGAAAAGCGATGGTATCTACACCATAAATCTGAAGCGGACCCGAGAGAAGCTGCTGCTTGAAGCTCAGGTTATCATTGCTTGCTGACGTCAGCGTCATCTCCTCCAGGAACACTGGCCAGCGAGCTGTGCTGAGGTTTGCTGCTGCCACAGGTACTACTTCCGTTACCGGCAGCTTCCTGCCTGGGACCGTCACTAATCAGATCCAGCAGCTTCAGGGAGTCATGGCTTCTAGTGGTGACATATCCCAGGGCATCCTCAGAGAGGCATCTTAGGCCAACCTGCCCACCATGGCTCTGTGTATCACAGACTCTCCTCTGCGCTGTGTGAACGTTGTCATCCCATGCAGCAACAAGGAGCTCACTCCGTGGGTCTGATGTGGAGGATGCTCGCCCGGGAAGTACTACGCGTGCGTGGCACTATCATTTGACCCCCGTGGGAGGTTGTGCCTGCTCGCTACTTCTAACAGAGGCCCAGAGAAGGTTAGGAAGGAGAAGCAGGCTGCTCCCGAGAAAGCTGTGACCAGGGAGGAAATTCAGGGCAAACGGACTGAGCCAGCTCCTGTGTTTACTGCTGCTCAGCCAGAGGGGGCAGACTGGTCTGAGGGGGTGCAGGTGACCTCTGTACCCACCCAGCAGTTCCCTACTGAGGACTGGAGCCCCCAGCCAGCCACTGGGGACTGGTGAGCAGCCCCCACAGCGCAGGCCACCCTGTGGGTTGGAGCCACCACTGAGTGGTCCTAAGCTGCTCTGAAGACACCTGAACCTAAGGGGAACAATGGAAGGAAAATAAAGTTCCTAAAAGCTGTAAACAAACAAACAAACAAACAAACAAACCAAACTCTAGAAACGTTATCTACCATGTGACCCAACTACACTTGCACCCTACACTCCCTTTCCTACTACAGAGGTGCATGTTCACCCATGTTCATCGCTGCCCTATTCACAATAGCCAGGGCATAGAAACAACCGAGACTTCCATAAATCGATGGCTGGATAATAAAAAAGCAGTATTTATACACAGTGTAAGGAAAAATGAGATCTGCATGTCAGCAGGTGGAACCATAAAGCACACTAAGTGAGAAAGACACACTGTTCCATGTTTCCCTGCATACGTTTACCACAGCATTGCATCTTTAACTGCGCGTGGTTTAACTTGGAATGCCTGCAGAATTCAGGGAACTAGAGAAGGACCACTGATGGAGGAAGAAGAAGGATGTCAAGAGGGAGGGGATGTTATGACGCAGGTGATATGAGGAGGGAACGGGGATGAGTGCTAGGCTGTGAGGTTTCAGTTAGGAGAGGAATTCAAGGGGAGGGCAGAGGAGAGGGTGGAGTAAGTGATGCCTAACACTAAGGAGGTTTGGAAGAAGTGTGGAAACATACTATTTTATAAACTTCCAAAAATCAATACACAAGTATAAGATAGATAAACAGACAGACAGATGATAGATAATTAGGGGTTATTTCACACATAAGATAGTGTTCCTCCCAGAAGCCCTAGGTTACCAAGTAAAATGCCCACTGATAGGTGTGGGATGCCTTCTCTCAAAGAGGTGGCCAGGAGTATCCTAGAGTTCCAAGATCAATACAAACTAGTGCCATTGCTCCTTGTGGTCCACGGGAGCTGGATGGTAAAATTCTACTGCTGAAGGCCACACACACTGGACAGAGTACATGGAGATGTAAAATTAGTTCTGACCAGGAAGCTTGCTCCCAGCTTGCTGGCTTGCATAGGGCCAGAAGGTACTATGCAGGACGCTAGAGGCTGTAATCAGCCGTCTTACTGATCTGTGAGCCCTGTGAACTATAATAAATGACCAATGCGTAGCTGGTCCAATATCTGTGCTCATGGATGCCATAGTGGCACAAATGTTCTGGGAGTAGCCAATAGCTTTCTGATTGAATTTAAGGACCACTCCATGGGAAAAAAAAACACATGCTGGCACTACAGATTTTATTAAGAATCTTTAGGCTTACAGGCCCCCAGGGTGCACCTACTAATATTATTTTGTTAAATAAACCTATCAAACTGCTCTTTAAATTTATATATCTATGCACATAGATTAGTGCAGTTCTTGGATCTCATCAAAGGAAAAAAAATTAATGGTTTTGATAGTTATCAAATTTACAAATGGCCAAAGTACAGAGACTAAATGTCTGTCAAGTATTTGGCCACAAGATAAAGAAATATAGATATTTATGAAGTATATATAAAATCATATGTATATATGTATATATATATTGCTCCTCCCCTCAAAGCGCAGGGACTAATGCAGAAGAGGAAGAAGGAGTGTAAAAGCCAGAAGTCATGGAGGGCCAGAATAAAACAGTGGCTTCTGGACATGATAGAACCATGCACTCATGAACTCATAGCAGCTGTTGTTGCCTGCACAAGATTTTCAAAAGATCAGTCTGGTCAACATTCAAGTTTGGACCGGGGAAGAGCTCAGGAGCCTCCAACCTAGCTGAAGAGCTATTGGTGGCTGACGGCTACTGGTTGAGGGTGGTTTTCCCTGTATATGGTTCCATACCTCTGAGTATTTAGACAGCAGAAGTTAGACTTGATAGGTTATTTAAAAAATAAAAAGAATAAATTCATAGTGGGTGGGGTGGATGCAGGAGGAGTAGGGGGTAATATTATCAAAATACGTTATATACATATATGAAATGCCCAAAGAATTAATGAAACATATTCAAAAACACTTGCAAACCAAATTAAACAACATATTACAAATATCATTTACGATGACCAGACTGACTTCATTCCAGAGATGCAAGGATAGCTAAACACACGTAAGTCAATAAACTTGATGAAGCACGGAAGTGGATTCTAGGACAGAAATCACCTTAGTTAAGTGCAGGAGCGTCCTCAGATAAAGTCTAACATACTTTCATAACAAATGCCCTAAAGAAACCAGGCACCGAAGAAACACATCTCCACATAATAAAAGTTGCATCTGGCAAACCTATAGCTACATTCTACTAAATGGGGAGAAGATCTAAGTATTTCCTCAGAAATCAGGGACAAAGCAAGGTGTCTGCTTTCTGTGGGTTTATTCAGTAGCTTGCTTAAAGTTATTAGCTAAGCCATAACACAAAAGTAAGACACAAAGAGAATACAAACAGGAGAGAAATGATCGCTATTTGCAAACTAAGATGCGGTTAATAAGAACCCCGGGGCTGGGGAGATGGTCTGTGGGTAAAGGGACTTGATGCCCGGCTCTGCAATGGGGAGACAGGACAACTCCCCAAAGCCAGCCTGCCATCCATAACAACAAAAGCTATTTTATAATATACATAAAATGCTTTTTCTGGCTAATTAAATCCAACACATTTAAAATCAGTTAACAATATGTGGTTATCACTATGCACTGTTAGCTGTGTAGCATTAATTTTGGTGAACTCAGTTGGCTTTGTCTAAGGACAGGAAGGGTGTTAGTTTGGGAGTACAGAACTGTGGTGGTTTATTCTATGTTTGACTTAAAGTTATAAACTTGGGAGCTTTACATGAAAAACATGAATTTTCTAAATACATTTTAATGTTGAATCAAAAACTCCCTTAGGGAATAATCTTTGTAGATTTGCCATCTTTATACTGTAGAGCCTACATTAAAAGTATATTTGCAGCGCCATCTCTATGTAAATCACTGTACTTGGCATGGTGAGAAACAGAAATGAATTGCTCCTGCAGTCTGGACCCGGGGGTCTTGTGTTACCAAGGTAATTTGAAGAATTTCTGATCCTTAAATTATGTCCCAATGAATTATTTACCTTGCTGCTCTCCTTGATTTATTTTTCATCAAGCACTTCCAAGTCTTATTAAGACGTAACTGGCCAAGGCAAAGGCCCCTCTAGAACACACAGAGGGGTACCATCCCCTTGCATGCATACCTGTGCACGTGGGCTGCAGTTGAGCTGGAGCATTGGGTTTTTGTTTGTTTTTAACAACCAAATCCCTGAAGGATGCAGATAATTACAAAGCCGTAAACGTTTTCTCTTTAGAATGTTCTAAAAGCTGATTTGATTGTGGCTACCTAGCTTACTGAATAGACTAGAAGTGAGTAGATTTTGTACTGTAGTGAGAGAATTGATGTCATGAAAATTTACCTTAATAACATAAAATTTTAAAAGGTATCCATATGATAAAATGTTGCTCGGAAGAGTTAAATTGGAAAGAAAAAACGGAAAGGAAGTGAACAGGGCATGTAGGAAGTACGTTTCCACGCTTCTGGTGTCAAGCAAATTGAGACACACAATTATTAGTGACCACTGTCAACTATGATGATGTGACAATAACTATTAAAATTATAATGTTTTAAACTCACACTTTTAGATCTTTTAGATTTATATCTTACACACTTACATAAAGAACAATATTTTAAATTAATTGTCCAAAAATACTATCTAAATAAAACATGCTAGATGGTGTAACATAGTCAAAAAAAAAAAAAAAAACCCAAACCAAAACAACAACAATTGAATAGATACAGACTTAGTCGTGAAATGGGAACACCTTTAGCCACTGAATAGCCACTTAATTAGAGGCAGGTTTGAAATAATGAAAGAATATACGGACTGTGAATTCCTTTGCATGAAGAATGCCTGTGCTGAAAGTTTTCTGAGGTACCCTAGAAAGATTCTAACCATTGGCAGAGTCCACTTCCAGAGTGTGGGCAGGGAGCTCCAGTGTGGCATATTACGTCTGAGTGGTTACACAGTTCACTTTCTACTTATATTTATGTGTGTTCTACAAATAATCAGCATCGAGTTACTTTTCTAGAGAGCACAAGCCTTCCTCATCTGACTGTGTACACCGGCCCAGGTAGAGTTCTCTACCTTAAACATGGAACATCCAAAAGAGATCATAGTTTTAAGCTTTAAGTCACTGTCAGCCCCGACCTCGCACTATGAATAACTATAATCCAGGCATCAGCCCCAATTGAACTGTTGGGGAGACAATTCAAATTTCAAATATTGTAACTCACACCTTGCATTTGGATGTGACTCTGGATATGAACACTTGACTCTCAGAATTATATTTATTAGACTATCCCTTATGCCTGGGAAAGGTTCTCAGAATGTTCAGACATGCATGCCTTCTCATCCCTTCCCTGTTCATGACTCCTGATGCTCTAATGCCATTTTACATTTTGTCCCCTGGCCACAAATGACTGAACTGGGAATGGGCACTCCACCCCATGTGTCTTCTGTGTTCACTGACTCGGATCGCTGGTCCCAAAGCAGATAGGTTGAGTCTGTTAGACTCCTCTTTCAAGACCTGGAATTGAAAAACAGAAGCTAAAGCTGTGGTCACCGTAGGCTTAGCTGCAAGCTGGCCTGTGGAGGATCCAGAAGAGAGGCAAACATACCATGAATTTGTGATGTGTTTCCCAAGAGGAGAGAGAGGTGTGTCTAGCTGATGTTCTGGAACTTTCTGACCCTGGTCCTGCTTCCAGGTCATATATGTCTTGGAAGACATTGTTTTTGAAATGACTTAAGTAGATTCTTTACAGACAAAAGATTTTACTTATAGCACAAAGCTGGTGGTCTCATTTTGTTTGTTTGTTTACTTACTTTGGAAGTCCTAATTAATAACTACAACCAATTTTGAACTAGTAAGAATATCATTCTTCCAAAAAAATGTCAATTGGCATTAATTCTCCCCAAAGAGGGACAGGCACACTTCATATGATTGGTGGAAGACCATACTGATTGGACCATTCTGAAGGGCAAAAGAATTAAACAGATATCAAAAAGCACAAGGAACATGTGTCCTGGGATTCTCCTTTAAAGACTATAGAAGGCTCGGCAGGTGATGTGCTTTCTGGCCAAGCTTTGCCATCTGAGTCTGACCCATGGAACCCACATAAAGTTGGAAAAAGAGACCCCACTCCACGAAGTTGTCCTGTCATGCACACTGCTGCGTGAGTGCTCCCCAACCCACAAACAAGTACTTTTTAAAATTATATGTATGTGGTGATTTGAGTAGGAATGGCCCCCATAGGCTCATAGATTTGTGGTTGTGGCACACGCCTTTAATCCCAGCACTCGGGAGGCAAAGGCAGGCAGAGTCTCTGTGAATTTGAGGCAAGTCTGGTCTACAGAGTTAGTCCAGAACAGCCAAGACTGCACAGAGAAACTGTCTCAAACAAAACAAAACAAAACAAAACAAAAAAGGGCTCATATATTTGACTGCTTGGTCACTAGGAGGTGTGGCCCTGTTAGGGTAGGTGTGGCCTAATTGGAGGAGGTGTGTCATTGGGGGTGGGCTTTGGGGTTTGAGATGCTCAGACAAGGCCCACTCTGCCCCCTCCCCTCTTTCTCTCCATCTCTCTCTGCTTGCTGCCTGCAGAGCCTATTGTAAAACTCTCAGCTGCTCTGCAGCTTGTGTGCTTTCAAGGCTAATAATAGACTAAACCTCTGAAACTGTAAGCGAATCCCACGAGTTGCTGTAGTCATGGTGTCTCTTCCCAACAACAGAACATTGACAAAAGCAACATATAATCGGAAAAAAATATACTAAATGGTGATACATATCTCTAGGTGAGACTGTGACTGACCTTAAATAGTATGCTTTCCATAACAGTCGTGTCTTACACATTCTCAGAAGCAGAGGACACGATATCAACAAGACACGGTGGTGCAGATCTGTAGAAGCAGCATGCGTGACAGTGAGTCACAAAGATTGTCACGAGTTTCAGGTTAACCTGGGACACACAGCAAAATGCCACCTCAGACCACAGAGACAAAACAGGAAACCCAGATAGCAGAAATGAACCTCACGTGTGCTTGATCCTTCCAGGCGTGGGAACAAGGTCGATGCTATGATTCTTGCTCTGTTAGAGTACGGAGGTTCGTGGGTGTTTGACAGGCCTCTCTCCCACAGTGACTCATGAGGGATACTTAAATGTGAGGCACATGAGAGCAGGCGTGCTGTGTGTTTCATGAACAGTTGTATATTCACTATCTAGACGTCAATGGCTATTTTTAAAGGAACTAAGGGGAAAATCAGACTTTGCACCCAAGTATACCTTATTAAGATCTCCATTCCAACCCTTTGCTTTAAACTAGAGTTTAGTAGGCTTTTCACCCAAGAAATTTTTACATGATTCTGGATATATAACTATAGAAATAGATATACAAACAAAGCATACTGATATAAATAATAAAAATATTTTAAAACAAATCTTCACTAAGCCTGTGACTTTAACATCTATTAGACACAAAAGCAAATTTAAATATTGATGAGGTGATGGACTAGTCTTACTTCACATAAAAGGTGAAGTGTGGCTGAATATTAGATACAGTTTATGATGAGTGTGTTCCTTTGTTTTTATTTTACTCAAAATGGAAGGAATGAAAGTTAAAATGAGAATGCTTATAAAACATGAGAGTGCCAGAGGAGGTAAAGTCAAATGATAGGTCACTGCATACCCTAGTCAATGAACTAGTAGGCTAGGTAGAGAAACATGCGCTTAACAAAACTTTATGTCACGTATTGTTTATATTTCAATTAATATAGTATTTACAGTGATTGCTAGGGCAAATTGGAGATTTAATGCATAGCCAAAAATTCAAATCTGAACTCATTACACCATTATTTTATGTGGAGAAAACTCGCGGTCTTAAATCGGAACCTGACACCAAGCAGCTTTCCTACAGTAGCAGCTAGCACACTGAAACAGAGAACATTCTTTATATTGTTACTCAAAATCATATTTTTTTCCTTTTGTAGTTGTGCAGAGTTTTAAATCAGTATGAAGCACTGTTTGGGGAGGACAGCTGACAAACTATGATTCTGTGTGAGCCTCAGATGTTCAACCAGGCTCTGAGCTGACAGCTCCAGTGTCTATGTCAATTTCAAGTAACACTGTACTACTGTGATGACTGTAATGAACACTGTACTACTGTGATGGCTGTGATGAACACTGTACTACTGTGATGGCTGTAATGAACACTGTACTACTGTGATGACTGTGATAAACACTGTACTACTGTGATGGCTGTAATGAACACTGTACTACTGTGATGACTGTAATGAACACTGTACTACTGTGATGACTGTGATGAACACTGTACTACTGTGATGACTGTAATGAACACTGTACTACTGTGATGACTGTAATGAACACTGTACTACTGTGATGACTGTAATGAACACTGTACTACTGTGATGACTGTAATGAGCACTGTACTACTGTGATGACTGTGATGAACACTGTACTACTGTGATGGCTGTAATGAACACTATGAACACTGTACTACTGTGATGGCTGTGATGAACACTGTACTACTGTGATGACTGTGATGAACACTGTACTACTGTGATGGCTGTAATGAACACTGTACTACTGTGATGACTGTAATGAACACTGTACTACTGTGATGACTGTAATGAACACTGTACTACTGTGATGACTGTAATGAACACTGTACTACTGTGATGACTGTAATGAACACTGTACTACTGTGATGACTGTAATGAACACTGTACTACTGTGATGACTGTGATGAACACTGTACTACTGTGATGGCTGTAATGAACACTATGAACACTGTACTACTGTGATGGCTGTGATGAACACTGTACTACTGTGATGACTGTGATGAACACTGTACTACTGTGATGACTGTAATGAACACTGTACTACTGTGATGACTGTAATGAACACTGTACTACTGTGATGACTGTGATGAACACTGTACTACTGTGATGGCTGTAATGAACACTATGAACACTGTACTACTGTGATGACTGTGATGAACACTGTACTACTGTGATGGCTGTAATGAACACTGTACTACTGTGATGACTGTAATGAACACTATGAACACTGTACTACTGTGATGAACACTGTACTACTGTGATGACTGTGATGAACACTGTACTACTGTGATGGCTGTAATGAACACTGTACTACTGTGATGGCTGTGATGAACACTGTACTACTGTGATGACTGTGATGAACACTGTACTACTGTGATGACTGTAATGAACACTGTACTACTGTGATGACTGTAATAAACACTGTACTACTGTGATGGCTGTGATGAACACTGTACTACTGTGATGACTGTGATGAACACTGTACTACTGTGATGGCTGTAATGAACACTGTACTACTGTGATGACTGTAATGAACACTGTACTACTGTGATGACTGTAATGAACACTGTACTACTGTGATGACTGTGATGAACACTGTACTACTGTGATGACTGTAATGAACACTGTACTACTGTGATGACTGTGATGAACACTGTACTACTGTGATGGCTGTAATGAACACTATGAACACTGTACTACTGTGATGACTGTAATGAACACTGTACTACTGTGATGACTGTGATGAACACTGTACTACTGTGATGGCTGTAATGAACACTGTACTACTGTGATGACTGTAATGAACACTGTACTACTGTGATGACTGTGATGAACACTGTACTACTGTGATGGCTGTAATGAACACTGTACTACTGTGATGACTGTGATGAACACTGTACTACTGTGATGGCTGTAATGAACACTATGAACACTGTACTACTGTGATGACTGTGATGAACACTGTACTACTGTGATGGCTGTAATGAACACTGTACTACTGTGATGACTGTAATGAACACTATGAACACTGTACTACTGTGATGAACACTGTACTACTGTGATGACTGTGATGAACACTGTACTACTGTGATGGCTGTAATGAACACTGTACTACTGTGATGACTGTGATGAACACTGTACTACTGTGATGACTGTGATGAACACTGTACTACTGTGATGGCTGTAATGAACACTGTACTACTGTGATGACTGTGATGAACACTGTACTACTGTGATGACTGTAATGAACACTGTACTACTGTGATGACTGTAATAAACACTGTACTACTGTGATGGCTGTGATGAACACTGTACTACTGTGATGACTGTGATGAACACTGTACTACTGTGATGGCTGTAATGAACACTGTACTACTGTGATGACTGTAATGAACACTGTACTACTGTGATGACTGTAATGAACACTGTACTACTGTGATGACTGTGATGAACACTGTACTACTGTGATGACTGTAATGAACACTGTACTACTGTGATGACTGTGATGAACACTGTACTACTGTGATGGCTGTAATGAACACTATGAACACTGTACTACTGTGATGACTGTAATGAACACTGTACTACTGTGATGACTGTGATGAACACTGTACTACTGTGATGGCTGTAATGAACACTGTACTACTGTGATGACTGTAATGAACACTGTACTACTGTGATGACTGTAATGAACACTGTACTACTGTGATGACTGTGATGAACACTGTACTACTGTGATGGCTGTGATGAACACTGTACTACTGTGATGACTGTGATGAACACTGTACTACTGTGATGGCTGTAATGAACACTATGAACACTGTACTACTGTGATGGCTGTGATGAACACTGTACTACTGTGATGACTGTGATGAACACTGTACTACTGTGATGACTGTAATGAACACTGTACTACTGTGATGACTGTAATGAACACTGTACTACTGTGATGACTGTGATGAACACTGTACTACTGTGATGGCTGTAATGAACACTATGAACACTGTACTACTGTGATGACTGTGATGAACACTGTACTACTGTGATGACTGTAATGAACACTGTACTACTGTGATGACTGTAATGAACACTGTACTACTGTGATGACTGTGATGAACACTGTACTACTGTGATGGCTGTAATGAACACTGTACTACTGTGATGACTGTAATTAACACTATGAACACTGTACTACTGTGATGAACACTGTACTACTGTGATGACTGTGATGAACACTGTACTACTGTGATGGCTGTGATGAACACTGTACTACTGTGATGGCTGTGATGAACACTGTACTACTGTGATGACTGTGATGAACACTGTACTACTGTGATGACTGTAATGAACACTGTACTACTGTGATGACTGTAATAAACACTGTACTACTGTGATGGCTGTGATGAACACTGTACTACTGTGATGACTGTAATGAACACTGTACTACTGTGATGACTGTAATGAACACTGTACTACTGTGATGACTGTAATGAACACTGTACTACTGTGATGGCTGTGATGAACACTGTACTACTGTGATGACTGTGATGAACACTGTACTACTGTGATGACTGTGATGAACACTGTACTACTGTGATGACTGTGATGAACACTGTACTACTGTGATGACTGTGATGAACACTGTACTACTGTGATTACTGTAATGAACACTGTACTACTGTGATGACTGTGATGAACACTGTACTACTGTGATGGCTGTAATGAACACTGTACTACTGTGATGACTGTAATGAACACTGTACTACTGTGATGACTGTAATGACCACTGTACTACTGTGATGACTGTAATGACCACTGTACTACTGTGATGACTGTAATGACCACTGTACTACTGTGATGACTGTAATGAACACTGTACTACTGTGATGACTGTAATGACCACTGTACTACTGTGATGACCAGATTATGGCCGAAAGACTAAGCTAGTCATAGTGACCAGATTTACAAAATGTCAATGCTTCCACGCCTCCAAGTCTGGTCCTAAGCTCGGCGTCACTTTCCTGCCCTCGCGGAGCTGCTGATTAACTGGAGGCAGAAGGAAAAGATGATGCTACTTGGGCATGCCTTCTGTCAGTCTTCTCATTTACCGTCGCTGAGGGAGGTCAACCAAGAAAAGAGAAGAAGCCCACTAGGAGAAATGAAAAAAAAAATCACTACTTGAAGACAACCAATTATGTGCCTTGCAAAATGAGCCGACTAGATTTTTAAAGTTAATAGACTGGTCAATAGTCTGATTGTCTCAGTCAGTGTTCTGTTGCCGTGAGGAGACACCATGCAGGGCAACGCCTTTAAAAAGAAAGCGTTTAATCAGGGGTTGCTTGCAGTTTCAGACGTTTTGTCCGTTGTCACTTGGGGAAGCGCAGCAGCACACAGGCAGACAATTGTGGTAGCTGAGAGTTCTACATCCAGAGCCACAGGCAGCAGAAGAGAGAGAGGTGCTGGGCCTGGCTTAGAGTTTTGAAGTCCCCCAGTGGCACACCTTCTCCAAGAAGGCCACACCTCCTAATCCTTCTCAAGTAGTGCCACTCCCCAATGACCAAACAACCAAATATATGAACCTATGGGAGCCACTTTTATTCAAACCACCATTAAATTCCCTGGCCCCAATAGTTTTGTATCCATATCATAATGCAAAAACACATTGAGTCAAACTTCAAAAGTCCCCATAAGTCTATCACAGTTTCAACATTGTTTAAGAGTCCAAAGTTCAAAGTCTCTTCTGAGACTCACAGCAATCTCTTAACTGTAACCACTGTAAAAATCAAAGTCAAAAACAAGATTATCTACTTCCAACATACAACGGCACAGGATGTGCATTACCATACCAAAATGGAAGAAAGGAAGCAAAGCGAAGAAATACTGGACTAAAGCAGGACCTAAAACCAGCTGGACAAACTCCAAACTCTGCACCTCCATGTCTGATATCAAAGTGCTCTTCAGATCTCCAACTCTTTTCAGCTTTGTTGACTGCAACATCTCACCCCACCCCTCTCTTTCCAGGCTGACCTGGAACTCAAAGAGATTTGCCTGCCTTTGCCTCCCGAGTGCTGGGATTAAAAATATGTGCCACCGAGTTTGGCATCATGATTGTTTTAAAGTAGGAATTGCAACTTTGATTGTATCCCATAGTTTCCAGTATGTTGTTTTATTTTACTTTTATTTTTTAAAAATTATGTATCTTTGACAACTCCCACCTAAGTGCCACAGGGAAGACATGCAGAGGCCCCGGGCACCACTAAGATGAGCAACTAAGTGGTGGAGAGATGGAAGAAAAAGAGAATCAGAATCAATCAAGAGAGGCAGAACTGGAGAGTCCAAGGTGATGAGGAACAGCCTGACGTGAGGAGCCAGTGTTGCCACCTGAGGCCATGGTGAGGTCCTGGCCCGTGCTGCAACTGAGGGCCAGGCTGGGGTCTATGGCCCTGAAGCAGCAGAGGTCTGTGTTGACGTCCGAGGCCCATGTTTCCACCAAAGGCCATGAGGACAGCCCTTGTTGGCTTTGTGGTGGCATGGCGCTGGCACAGAGAGCTGGCCCCACCCCTTGGTAGCTGGAATACTCAGGACAGTAGGTCCTATAAGTTGCTTGGGCAACATAGAGCTGGTCCTGTTGGCGTTGACATGGGTAAGCTGGACCTGAGGGCACAAGTGTAAGAGAGATGACTCTGCCCTTTGCCTGGCAGCATGAGAGAGCTGGCCCCAAGAGTAGGAGAGTGGATAAGTCTGCCCCCCACCCTCACCAGCTACAGCACTTAGGAGAGCCAGCCCTGTACCTGGGTAGCACAGTAGAGCTTGCTTTGTGGTGTGGGCATAGGAGACATGTCAGGCTGACCAACTCAGCCACCACCCAGGCCCAGAGGCAGGGCTTTGGGTTGGGCCACTCCAATATCTACTCCACCTATGAGCTGCTGAAGCATGTGAAGGGGCCAGTCCTGCAGATCCAAAGCTGCAGGACCTCCATGACACAGGACAACAACAGGACATCTGAGAGGAGTCCTGGTGAGGCTCCAGTACTGATAATGTAGCAGAAGCCAGAAGCCTGGAACCAGACCAATGACTCATGGCAATGAACATTTACAAGAAAATCTGTTTGGACAAAAGGGTGTACTGTGTGACACACTGCAGCTTCCATGTGAAATTCACAAAGAATCAATATAATGCTTTTATAAAAAGAGAAAAGAGATATATCCTTAATTATGTTTTTATTTATTTATTCAGTGCATACATGTTTATGTGTGTGTGCATGTATATATGTGTGTATGAATGTGTGTGCATGTATATATGTGTGTATGAATGTGTGTGCATGTCTGTGAGTGTGCATGTATGCAGGTGTGTGCATGTGTGTGCATCTGTGCATATGTATGTATGTGCATGTGTGTGAGGGTACATGTATGTATGTATGTATGTATGTATGTATGTATGTATGTATGTATGTGCATGTTTGTGAGTATGCCTATCAAGGCAGCTGTGTGGTCAGTCAACTTGCAAGAGTTGGTTCTCTCCTTCCACCATGTAAACCCTGAGGTTCAAAGTCAAGCTGTCAAATTTGGCAACAACTGTCTTCACCTGCTGATCCATCTTGCCATTCTGTTATTTGCTTTTAATTCACTATTTTAATCAGATAGAACTCAAGACACTATTTCAATTTTATTGTATTTGATAAGATTTTTCTAAATCACATGTTTGATCCTTTCAAGATGACTTATAGATTGCATATGTTCTATTCATAAGTTCCTATTATTTTATCTTCGTCATTGTCTGAACATCCTAAAATTAATCTGTCTTGTCTTCGGGCTGTGATAGGGTGTCTCCCACTTGATCCATTCTATTGATAAGGTTTTTCACTGAGCTTTTTATTTGATAGTTTCCATTTCCAAAAACTTCAATTTAGATTTTCCCTAGTATTTATATTTCTTATTGAGTTAATCTTCCATATCCTATATTGACATCCTTATTTCACACAGCTATTTATTTATATTTTATGGATTAATTCAGGAGTTTGTGTCCTCTTTTGTTAACCGCTCTGAAAATCATCTTTCTGAATTCTTTGTCCAGGATTTCACCTAAGTCACGTTCATTAGACTCCATTGATATAGAATTGGTAGTTTTTGGAGGAATTGTGCACTTAATTTTTAAATTTTTATATTTGGTATGTTTCTGCAACGGGGCTTGGACAACGGATTAGGCCCTGAGCTGGTTGTTTTGGTTTCCTGTCTTATGTTCATTGATGCGTTTAACATGTTGGTGGGGATAGGTTATAGTTGGGTTGGGTGTCCGTCTTCCTTAATGGGCTGGCTGTGGAGCTCCATAGCTGACCCCTCAGCCCACATGCTTAGCCATGATTTCTGACTCTACTCCAGGAGTAGGATTCTAACTGTATAAGCAGCCACTAGCCATGGACAGGCCTGCCATGCAAACACAGGCGGATCCGATGAAAAATAACCGCCCTTTCAACTCCTGTAGCTCTTGAGAAATAAGGAAACTAGGGTAGCTTGGTATGCAGTAAGGCAGGAATGGGAAGACATCACATTGGATTAAACTAGTAATTAGTATTACAGCAATAGAGGAAAACAGAAGGGGGAAAACCAAGTGGAGGACTGATAAAGTGGAAGAGAGGCAATATGGCAGCACCCGCTAAAGGTATGATGAAAGAAAACAGGAAAAGCACTTGATGGCCTAAACTCATCCCAGCATTCAGGATGCTGAGATGGGAGATTCTAAACCTCAGACGAATTTTGTGAGAGCCTATTTTTGAAAACAGAGAGAGAAAGAGAGAGAGAAAGAGAGAAGAGAAGAGAAGAGAAGAGAGAAAGAGAGAGAGAGAGAGAGAGAGAGAGAGAGAGAGAGAGGCAGAGACACAGAGAGCAGAAAGAGAAAGAAAACAGTACAGTTGAAAGAGGCTTATGATGTTAGATTCAATATTAAACAGTGTCTCTGTGGTTTCTCACATGAGTGTAAATGCTGAGCCTTGCATGTGCAGATGCAGACCACCTAGCTATGCTTACTTGCAGGGTGTGCAGTGCAGACGGTATCTATGTGGTCACGCCGAAGAGCTGGGATGGAAAGGGTCTGATGTCACTTGTCTGAGTGCAGATGTTGGTCCTGGCATGGCTGGATTCTAGGTACTAACTAGACAGCACTGTGGGCAAGCATGCAGCTGGCGTGTGCTCTCGTGTCTAAGCAGTACCCCTAACCAGCCCTCCTCTGGGAAATAAGAGGGTCTGGCTTTAGAGTGTGACAGACCACTGTGTGGAATATTAAGCAGCTCCAACTCTGTCTGCGCTGTCTAGATAGAGTAATTTGCAGGCCAGGACCCCGAGAATAGTTCTCAGCCAGTTGCTTGGGTTAGCAGAACGGGTTGGGCAGGCGAGGGAGCTTTGCCTTTAGTGCCTCCTGTCTGCTGACTCAGCAGGACCTTTATTAGGAAGGGGTTTCTCACCCATGCGCCAGTAGAATGCAAAAAAGGATTTTCCCACTAACTATATTGTATATAGGCTTCAAGGTTCCTGTCCGTTTGGACAGAGCTGCCTGCGATTTTTAAGCCTGTGTTGTCCGGTCTTCTCCCCACTTTTGGGCGCTGCCAGGGCAGCATCTCCGGGCCTGTCTGTCTGTCTGTCTGTCTCTCTCTGTCTCTCTCTCTGTCTCTCTCTGTCTCTCTGTCTCTCTCTGTCTCTCTTTCTCTCTCTCTCTCTCTCTCTCTCTCTCTCTCTCTCTCTCTCTCCCTTCCACGTTGGGAACATAGACTCCCTGCTAGGCTGAGTTCTCTAGAATAGTCTGGACTTTTTCTCTTGTTCTGCTCATTAAGCAGTCCCCCTTTTCCTTTGTCACTGCTTTTCTGTTGTCACCTCCTCACAGGACAGCTGCTTTTACAGCCCCATCAGGTTATCTTCATGAAAGTAGACGGTGCCATCTTCCCCCTTTCTTAACACCACAGTTTCTTTAGCCAGTAATCAGTTGTTGGGCATTTAAGTTGCTTTTACCTCTTGGCTTAGCGTGGATGGTATTGTGATAATGTAGGTGTGCACATAGCTCTCTCAGACGCTGCTCTAACTGTTTTTGGGTACAGTACACTCAGAAGTATGCTTGCTTTGTCATATGACAAATCTATTTTTCTTCATAGAAACAGAGCAAGTTCTTTCCCTATCCACTTTGAATATCCCCTATTTCTTTTACTTGTTTGACTGCTTTGGCCGGGGCTTCCGGTGTTATGCTGAATATTAAGTCATTAGAGTAGACACTCTTGCCTTCCTCCTGATTATTTTAGGGAAAGCTTTCAATTTTCACCACTTAAATTTTAATGCTTAGTATTCAACAAGCATATATATAATTAAAGCAATATATAATTAAATATGTTCGGTGCATCAACACCAATTCCCTAAAACTGGGGAGCATTCATACTTTTCTAGTGGAGCATCTGTAACAATGGCTGGTGTAACAGGGAGGGGCTCAGGCCAATAAGCTCGTGTTTTCCTCCAGCTAAGTCACGAATTGTTGAGCCTCCTGTAAGCAGACTTTCTTACTTCTCCTCTAAGTTTTCCTTTTCTCTTCTATAAAGTGGAATAATGTTGTTAGGTTCGCTTCGCTTCCTAAAGCCCCAATGAGTCTAAATTAGACTAAAGTTTGTATGTAAACTACTTTATGTTAATTAGTGATCAGAATGACATTAGCGAGATGCAGGCTTATAGCAAGTCTTTTTATAGGAAAAGATTATTGAGATCCTCACTTGTATTCTAAAGAGAAAAGCAAACTTTGTAAAGATGGCAAGTTTAGATTTGCATATATGCTAATCTTTAACAGTAACTACTACCCACATATAAATAAAACAACCATATCTTTGCTCTGAATAAGTGTGCAAAAGTTCATTGTATGTGATGGTAATTGTTTTTAATAGTGTTTCTTACCCTTTGAAAGATCCATATGTTTATGAAATATGTATTGTCCATATCTCTCCACTCAAATGCCCCAAACCTTATGTCCCTCCCAGACTCATCTCCTCTTCTCAGTTTCAAATTTATTTTTTCATATCAATAAACCCCTGAGTGCAATTAGTGCTGTCCATGGGTGTGTGTGCAACCTACCAGCAACCACACCCCCAAAGGAGAGCGGCTCTCTGGCCCTCAGCAGCCATCAGCTGACAACAGAGTCTTTATTGGTCCCTCCACCATCGGTGCTGGAATTTTAACTGTCCTGATCTGGTACAGGCAAGCACAGCTGCTGGGAATCGTCAACATCAGTGTGCAGCAGCCTTGTCATGCCCAGAGGATGGCACGTCACAGCCTCCACCTCCTCACCTCTTCCCTTCTTCTGCCCCCCTCTTCTTCAAAGTTCCCTGAGCCTTGGGTGGTGAGGGGGTGATGTAGATGTCCCACCCAGAGCTAAGCACCTTGACTGGTTATGTGTCTGTGATTATCCATTACCCAACTAATCAAAGGAGAAGACTTCCTGAGACAGGGTCTCACAATATAGCCCTGGTTGGCCTGGAACTCCCTCTGTAGGCCAGATTAGCTTTGAACTTGAGGCACTTTCCTGTCTGGGATTACAGGCATGAAATTTTAATTGTAGATTTTGTTACCTTTCCTTTACCTGTTGTATTTAGTTCCCTTTTTAATCTAGGTCATCCAAGCGAGGTTAGGGTGAGGTTCTGGTTGTGAACATGTTAAAGTACATGTTCTGTCTGTCTGTGGACCTGGGAAGCCAGACAACAAGTTATTTGCTCTGAAAATACAGTAGTGAGATGAGCATAAGACAGTTACAGATATTGCCGTTCAGAAAGGAAGACAGGAGAAAGGGGGAGAAAAGGAGGCATGAGGCCCGAGCAACTGTGGGACGCAACAAGGAAATGCCACTAGACCTCAAGGCCTGCCTGGGAACTATCTCAGCAGAACATGGCTCTTACAATCAACCTCTTCTTCCCTGCCTTACTGAAAAGAAAGCCATGTTTTGCAGCTACACAGTCTTGACCAGTTTCCTGTCTATGGAGCTTGAGAGCTGTTTGCTTTGTCTCTTCATACTATTCCTTTTGGCCTTGGTTGATGACGTTCTGCTGGGGCAAAATTCTCAAGACTCTTGTGCATCTTTCTTCAGATGGGCCATGCAGAAAATCCTCGCTCAGGAATTCCCCTGGGTGCTCTCCTCTCTGTTACTACATTTTGTTGAGGTAGCCGAGAGCTGGCTTTTGCCTTCTCCACTGTGACATACCGTATCCCCTCAGACAGGAAGCCAAAACAAACCCTTGCTGCCCCAAGTTGTGTTTTGTTTTGTTTTGGGGGTGGGGTTGCAGGTATTTGGCCACAGCAATGGGAAAAGGGGCTAACCCTTCATTTATTTCTGAATGTTCTTTGATCTCGTCATTTTCATCATTTCGTTTCCTTTTTAATCCAAGTGTCACTGTCGGAACACAGTCTAAGAGTGGAGTCACAGGCTAGAAAGATGGCTCGGTGGTTAAGAGCGCTGGATGCTCTTTGAGGACTTGGGTTCAATTCCCAGCACCTATATGGCAGCTCACAACTATCTGGAAGCCCGGTTCTAGGTGATCTGATACCCTAATACAGACATACATGCAGGCAAAATACCAGTGCATGTGTGCATGTGCATGCATGTGTGCACAAACAACAACGACAATAGCAATAATAATAGGGCTAGAGGGATGGCTCAGAGGTTAAGAGAGCACTAGCTGCTCTCTTCCAAAGGTCCCGAGTTCAATTCCCAGCAACCACATGGTGGCTCACAACCATCTATAATGAGATCTGGTGCCCTCTTCTGGTGGGCATGTGTACATGCAGGCAAAACACTATATATATGATAAATAAATCTTTTAAAAAAAATAGTAACAACAACAACAACAACAACAAGAATAGGAGGAAGAAAAAGAAGGTAGTCATGTGAAAATTCTTAGTGCTTGTGAGAAAACTCCAAGAAAGCATGACAGGAGTTTTGTGACCGACTTCAGTTTTTTCAAAACACAGAACTGTTCTTGGGATGTGTTTTTGTGTTCCTCCCACGTGTAGCAGATAGGAATAAGTTTGCTTCTGCTGCTGCTGCTGTTCATGTGCCTCTATGGAAAAGCATAGTTTTGTCATGTGTGCCTTGTCCTTTGCACTGTACACTTTACTCAGGTGACACTCCTTAACCCTCAGAGTATAAGTTGCCTGATGCTCTGAGTAGTGTTGGTTATTGCAGGAGACTTTAGTCTACCTTGTTTTTAGGCTTAATTCTCTCAGATCCCAGCACTTTTAGAGTGGTGAACAGGCAGCACTACCTGAAGTCAATTGGGAGATAAGAGAGCGGGTGTGCTCACAAAAGGAGACTGGGGCAGAAACCTCTGCCTTACGCCCAGCTTATAAATCTTTTTTTTTTTAAATAAAAAAGGAACACAAGTATGATACCTGGTTTTCATAAGAAGAAACTTTAGGTGAAGAATTGTGGGGCAGAGTCTGAAAGAACCTTGAAAAGGCATATGAACAAGGGTGAACAGTCCCAGTTCACTTGGGCATTAATTTGGACAGTTGTTAAACACATAAGGAAGATAAGGATGATATTAATCATAAGGAAGAGGAGGCTAATTCCTTGAATGATTATAAATTGATGATCAAACCTTAAAGTTGATAAAAGAGGCAAAAAGAGATTTTCCCCTGTTTGTTCCAATTCAGAAGTAAGAACAGCATCTCCGGCAACGATGCCAACGATGCCAGAGACAGTGGTGGTTCCCTCAGCTCCCTCGCTGGAACCTTCCTTAGACATGAAGCCTGCATTGCCCAGAAATGACCCTGAAGCAAGGGGTGAGGAATTTGATTATCTAATCTTGAATTCTCTCCACTTTCTGATGAGGACTTAGGAGGTGCTATGACCATAACGTCACCACCTAGGCACACTAGGGCATGACGGGGAAACAATTTGTTTAGCAATTGCTTCCCAGCCTCGTGAGGTGTGCTTGGTATTTCCAGTGCAATTTCAGCAAAATCATACTGCTTATATGCACTAACCAATCTATTTAAACCTCTAGAAGGAAAGACAGCATTGGCTAGTCCTTGCACATTATCTTAAGAAAGTAAGAAAGAAAGAAAAAGTACAGCTATTTAAATCCAGACTAAAACAGGAGGCATTTGTGAATCCCATGGCTCCTTTTTTGCCTCAAAGTTTACTCATTTTCCCCAGTAAAATTTCTCCTACAGGTGTTATATCACATGAGGATAAACAGGTGCATTTCATCTATTTATGCCATGAGGACCATAAAATACTAACTACTTACCTTACTCTTCTTGCTCAATTAGTAAATCAGGGGAGGACCTGATGTCAACAGTTATATGGATTTGATCCTTGCTCTATTATATTAACCTTAACTAACAATCAACTTTTAAGAGTGTTGAAGAACTCTATGGATTTCCAAATTTCATTTGCAGATTACTCTGGAAGGATAGGAAGTTACTATCTGGCTGGTAAACTACGGGATTTTCCCATATGAGCTAAATCTGTGATTACAGAAATTGTCCAACTTTGTCCCATTCCAATAAGGCAGACACTTATTTTACTGATGGCCCATCTAATGGTATAGGGGGCATTCACAGTCCAGATAGTCACCAGTGTATTAATACTTCTTTTTCCTCAGCCCAACATGTGGACCTGGCTGCTCTGATTCATCTATTGTGGTTAATTCATAAACCCTTGTATGTCACTTCAGATTCTGCTTGTAGGATTATTTCCGGCAACAGACTCATACTGGTGCACACTCTAACCTCCCTAGCTTTACTGCAGAGGGAAAGAAGCAAGCTGAGGCATTAACCTGCCCTGCTTTTATATCTCCATAAGAAAGCTGGGAAGGGGTGTGCATCTGTCATTGCAGACGGGTCCACTGAAATGTTATGGATTCCTTTCCGGCTCCTCCAACCGAGGGTCATCGAGGACAATGGTGGAGGGCGAGGAGACAGTGGGAGTCACCAAAAGGACAGCAAACTGTAAGGCGCAGCCGCACCCGATAATGGCGGCGACCGTTACTACTTGGCAGCGACCGTTAACGCTCCCGCGCATACGCAGACATAAACCCTCTCAATGCACCCCTCCCAAACAGGGGTATGCAAATGAAGCACTCCAACAGGGCCCTCTCAGCTGCGGGCATGCTAATGAGGCATGCTAATAAGGCATGCTAATGAGGCATCCAAATGCAACCAATGAGACTTTGACACGCCACGTACAGACTGTATTTAAACAGCGTGCTCACGGGCATTCGGGATCTTTCGCTTCAGCTTCAAGGGCACTCCCAATAAAGCACGATTGAGAAGAATCCTGGTGTCTGCGTTGTTCCTGCCGGCGGGAGGGTGCGACAGCAAACCTCCACCTGAAGGGCAAAAGGAGACCAGGACCACCTCATCAGAAGCCAAGTGTGCCCACTGGGGGTCATTTTGAGGCCCTATGCACGAGGGAGGAGTTATTCTCCTAGTGCCTCGGTGTTTATGACTGGACCTTGGGTGGAAAATAGACTCATTCCTTCATATGAGAAGAGAGACTTTAATTTTTCTCTTGGGATTCAAATCACTTCCTATTTTCGTAGGATGTCCTAACATTTATATTCCTATTAAAAGGCAAATATGAACTCACAGTCTATAAGATACTATAGCTACTAATCACATGGGTCCCTTTTCAAGATAGTCTCTAGATTTTTCTGATCAATAAGGCAATTACTAGTACTGGACGTAGTTTGGATTTCTGTTCTTGGTGGCAGAGAATGATGCTTTTGCTGTTCTGATATTATCATTTGCTTACGTGGAGGATACTCCTGCCATGAACAAAAATGTACCTACAACTCCTCAAATCCAAACTACTCAGAGTTTTTTATTTTTAAAAGTGGGAGGAGCCACCCTCAGGTATGAATGCAGAGTTCTATATTTAAGATGGGATTATAAGATTTAAGTTTCTCTCCAGTTTCTTAAGGTGGCAGTTGGCATAATAATGGATCTCGCAAAAGGTGGACAGTGCAGTTCTTTGTTGCAGGGGTCACTGGAGTCACCTGAAAGATACAAAACTAAAACAAAGCAAGCGACAAACGCACTAACGTAATTCACCCAGATGGCACCAAAGTGCTGCCCAATTCAAAAGCGACTCTGGGTTCTGCTCTAAACTGGTTGTCGCAAAAGAGGCCTGACCTCTTGAAGCTTCTTGTCTCTCACAACTTTTCCTTTGGGGACTCGGGGCAAGATGGTTCATAGAATCCCAATTATCAGACTATTAGAAAATAAAAGGCGAGAAGGGGACCCAAGAATGGTGTCGTGTGAGAGTTCTGAGTGCTTGTGCGAAAACTCCAAGACCTCATTTTCTTTAAAACACAGACTTTTTCTTGGGATTCCTGCTCCTCCCAAGTGTGTCAGACAGGAGTGGCGTTGCCTCACCTGCTGCCACTCATGAGCCTCAGTGGGAAAGTGTGGTTTTGCCACCTGTGGCTTGTCCTTGTGATTGTGCATGTGACTCGGGTGACTCCTCTTAGGCCTCAGAGGATAAGCTGTCTGAGACTTGAAGGAAGGAGGCCATTGCGTGAGACTTCAGGCTGCCTCATTTAAAGCCTCATGCTCCCCACTTCATGCCACCAACCAGAGCAGCAACACACCACTTACACGCCTGGTTTCGTTTTTATTCAAATAGTTGCACTGTATGTGTATGTGCGTGTGTGCATGTGTGTGTGTGTGTGATGGGGTGAGTTTAATGTCATAAAGTGTAACTTCTGCTGTTTGACTTTAGCAGAAATCATTGGAATTGTTTTTGTAGTTTAAAACATAATTGGCTTTTGTAAAGATGCATTTTCTATTTACCAGCTATTGAATTCTATGTACTTAGGATATCTAGGTGCTGTTTTTTTTTTTTTTGTCTTGTTTTGTTTTTTAACGGTGTTAATTAAATTCCTTGTGTCCTTGTTTGTTTTTGCTAGATTTAACTCCTCTGATCTTAAGTTTGAAGTCTATGTTAGAATTTAAATTATCCTGAAATTTTCTGCAGAGATAACATTAACCTCAGCCTAAGATGTTACATACAGAAGCTGTCTTCCTAAGCAGTGAGTGCTGCAGTTCATCTATATGGAAGAAGTCTGGTCACATGGGACCATAGAAACACCCCAAGTCTCTTTTGCCATTTGTCTCCCCATATATACAGCATGTAGGGCGTGGCACTGATGCTGAGCTAATAACTGGGTTCCCCTTCTCACTGTCACTTCCTGGGGTCACCACTCTAGAACCAGAGAAATGCAGGTGAAGCCATCATGGGATTCTCTAGACAGTCGTACCCACCCCTTACCCCTACCCCCATCCCCCACCCCCTACCCCCACTCCCCTAGCCCCCACCCCACCCCCACTCTCCTAGCCCCCACCCCACCCCCACTCCCCTAGCCCCCACCCCACCCCCCACTCTCCTAGCCCCCACCCCACCCCCCACTCTCCTAGCCCCCACCCCACCCCCCACTCTCCTAGCCCCCACCCCACCCCCACTCCCCTAGCCCCCACCCCACCCCCACTCTCCTAGCCCCCACCCCACCCCCCACTCTCCTAGCCCCCACCCCACCCCCACTCTCCTAGCCCCCACCCCACCCCCACTCTCCTAGCCCCCACCCCACCCCCCACTCCCCTAGCCCCCACCCCACCCCCACTCTCCTAGCCCCCACCCCACCCCCCACTCTCCTAGCCCCCACCCCACCCCCACTCTCCTAGCCCCCACCCCACCCCCACTCTCCTAGCCCCCACCCCACCCCCCACTCCCCTAGCCCCCACCCCACCCCCACTCTCCTAGCCCCCACCCCACCCCCCACTCTCCTAGCCCCCACCCCACCCCCACTCTCCTAGCCCCCACCCCACCCCCCACTCCCCTAGCCCCCACCCCACCCCCCACTCTCCTAGCCCCCACCCCACCCCCCACTCTCCTAGCCCCCACCCCACCCCCCACTCCCCTAGCCCCCACCCCACCCCCCACTCTCCTAGCCCCCACCCCACCCCCACTCTCCTAGCCCCCACCCCACCCCCCACTCCCCTAGCCCCCACCCCACCCCCCACTCTCCTAGCCCCCACCCCACCCCCCACTCTCCTAGCCCCCACCCCACCCCCACTCTCCTAGCCCCCACCCCACCCCCCACTCTCCTAGCCCCCACCCCACCCCCACTCCCCTAGCCCCCACCCCACCCCCACTCTCCTAGCCCCCACCCCACCCCCCACTCTCCTAGCCCCCACCCCACCCCCACTCTCCTAGCCCCCACCCCACCCCCACTCCCCTAGCCCCCACCCCACCCCCACTCTCCTAGCCCCCACCCCACCCCCCACTCTCCTAGCCCCCACCCCACCCCCACTCTCCTAGCCCCCACCCCACCCCCCACTCCCCTAGCCCCCACCCCACCCCCCACTCTCCTAGCCCCCACCCCACCCCCCACTCTCCTAGCCCCCACCCCCCACTCCCCTAGCCCCCACCCCACCCCCCACTCCCCTAGCCCCCACCCCACCCCCCACTCTCCTAGCCCCCACCCCACCCCCCCACTCCCCTAGCCCCCCCAACTCCCCTAGCCCTCCACCCCTCTACCTACCCCCCCCACACACAAAGGAAAGGTTGTGAGCTGAGCTGCCCGGTCTCAGAGGTCGCTCTTGAGTTGGACAGCCAAGCCCTTAAGACTGCCTGGGTGAATAACGTTAGTGAGTTTGTTGCTTGTTTTGTTTTAGTTTTGTATCTTTCAGGTTGCTCTAGTGACCCCTACAACAAAGAACTGCACTATCTACCTTTCGCATGACCCATTAGTATCCCAAGTGCCACCTTAAAAGAAACTGGAGAGAAATTTAAATCTCATAATCCCATATTAAATATAGAACTCTGCATTCCTACATGAGAGTGCATCCAGAAAGAATTGCTTCCATTTTTTTTTCAAATGAAAAAAAAATATCCTTTAAGACTTATAAGTTTCCATTCTTAACTTAATCTTAAGAACCTTAAGTGGCCTGTCCTTAACTGCGTTTAGCTTGGAGAGCTAAGAACATGTAAAAACCTATTTTAAGAAGCACACTTTGCTAACTTGCGCTAGGGGAGCAAATTCAACAGGGTCCTGGTGATAATGGGCCGGCGAAGCTTGACTGTCTTAGCCGCTGCAGCGGCCGAACCATTACGTTGTCTGTTCTTCGCTGAACTCGTTACTGTGCTGAACTTTGAATTAACAAAATAAAACCATCCACTGCACAAAAGGAAAGCAGCTGTAGTATCCTCTTATCGAAAGAGACAAGGCATAAAATCTTCGGCTTTAGGGACAAATAGTAAATCATTTATGCAAGAGAGATTTGGGAGTGGAAACGTGGCGGGAGGGCAAATCATAAAGTACTGACGACGCAGTATTAAAATGATGTTAGCTTTCGGCCAAAGGCTGGAAAGAGCATGGCGGTAGCTGCGGTCTGGTTGGGGAGTGCCGGCTTCAGCTGCTCCTGCAGACCCAAAGAGGACCTCGCTATCCATTCTCAAGGCAAGAAATCCATTGTTAAGAGTTTAGATTCAGCCAGGACGGGGTTCGAGGTCGTGGAGGGATACACATCACTTCATGAAAGAAACACGAAAGGCCGCAGAGATGGCTCACTGTAAATGTGGGAGTTACCCGTCAAGGACCTGGGCGGCCTCTCACTGGTACCCAAGCCGTAAAACAGTTTTGCTTTTTCCTTTGTCTGAGCCAGAACTTTAGAGACCAGAAGAGAGCTCTAAATCTTCAGCTGACAAATAAGATGCACTAGCCTCCCGCCCCCTCCACCTCCTTGGCTAGAAGTAGTCTTTCTCGTTTTCTTTTGAAATTTTGCTCCATTCAGCATCCTTTTGTTTGTTTGTTTGTTTGTTTTTCAGTTCACGGGCTAATGTGTACATTTTCGGTTACTGACTTTCAAACATGTCCCCCAGCCATGAACATTCTCACTTCACATTTAATCACTCAGGTTGCAGTGAATTTTGAGGTCAAAGCCCCATGCATCGCTCTCAATAGGTTAAGGGGTAAAGAGAGGGTGGGCAAGATGGTTCAGAGGGCAAGGATGCTTGCCGCCAAGCCTGATGTTGTGAGTTCAATCCCTGGAAGTTCAGATATTAAAAGAGAGCTGCCTCTTGCAACCTGTCTTCCGACTTCCACACGTGCACTCTGGCATGCACACACCACTGTCATAAATAAAGAAAAATGGTTAAAAAATTTTTTAAAAATAAAAGACGTAAAGCAAAGAGGTAATACAAGTGGCTACCTCTGCCTGTCCTAAGCTATTGCAAACCCATGATACCAAAAAAAACTAATCCACTGTATCTATTTGTTCTTCTTGCTTGTCTATTTATTGAGACATAGTCCAGGCTGCCTTACATTCCCAATCCTCCTGCCTCAGCCTACCAAGATCCGGCTGTACAGGTGTGTGCCACCTGTCCAGGTATCATTTTTAATGTCACCATACAGAGTTCAGCCCAGCTGTCTGGGATAATGTAGTCATCACAAAGGTGCCAGAGACAGCTACCAGTGTAGTGTCACGGATGCCCCATCAGTCTACCTTGCTGGAGTATCTCAGGAGGGGAACTCGCAAAGCCTGTCGGTCGAGCACTCACAAAGCTCTGCGCTCAATCCCAAGCACAGGGGGGGGAAATAAATAAATAAATAAAAGAATGTCACCGGGACAGAGGGGCCTGTGAGGATCAGGCCTGAAGGAGATGGGATGGTAGGATCAGGGATTAGCTAGCTAAGTGAACAGATGAGATGAGGGCTTAGCGGAACATCAACTATCAGACTAGGCAAGGTGTCTGTTCTCTGCACTGTGCTGTGTGCTTGTGGCAGCTCATGTTACAGTAGTAGACACACGGAAGGCATGTGTCAACCACAAAAGCGAGCTCAGGGCTCACAAAAGCAGTCTCTATCTAGAAGGCTTGGGAGCTTTCATTGACAATACATTCTCTCCCAAAACACAGGGTTCTCTGAGCTCAGGTACCACGTAGGAGTCTAAGCAAAGGCCCTCTGCTCCTCCTGTCTCTCCGTCCTCCCTCGCAGCCTGCAGTCCTTCCTCCTTCCCATCAATACCACCTTCCGCGAGGTGTCTTCCAATCATATAATCAGCTTTATTTGAACGCCTTTTGCTGCGTCCCCTGCATTCAGTCGGCCAGTGTGAGTTCTCTGGATTGGAGATGAGCATTCTCAGGCGGGCGCTGTCCTGTGAGGCTCCTGGGTTTAGTTGTCCTAGCATGTGTCTGCAATATCGGTGCCTGAAGTGGCAATAAAGCCCTGTTCACAGAAGGTGCTATGTCAGGGTCCCACGCTGACTTCTATTATGCCAATCCTTTGGGCTATTTTAAAGAGCTTTATCAGTTCCGCCCACTTTGTTAGCATTAGCTGCGCGCCCATTTCTCCTGGCTATTTATTTAAGTCCACCGTACCAGTTTGGTCTGTTTAGACTGGAATTAGAAAGTCCTGTTGATGGTAGCTTACAGGGTTACTTGGGGTCTGAACAGACTTGCTATTTCTCAGATTATTTATACAATTTATTTGTCTGCATTTTCTTACCCTGTATCTGTAAAATTCATCTTAATGCAATACAGCCCTTAGTGCCAAGGCAATTTTTTTCTAATACATGTTTTCCCTAAAGCCCCAATATCTTCATTCCTTTGTTCTGATTTATTGCTGCGGCCTAACCACAGCTACAAGGCAGAAAATAATAATAATAATAAAAATTTTAAAACCCTAGTAGCAGGCACATCAGGATTAACATACTAGGTCTATGTTAAACTGCCCAACAATGAACTAACTCATCTTTAATTTATTAGCTTGATTCTGATATAAATTCTGAATGAAAAGTAAAAGGTTGTGTAGATTAATAACATTAAAGTTGCAAAACAAACCTCTGAAAAATAGGAAACGTTAAGCAAGGGAGCTGTGCCATCTTTAATTCATTTCTCTGTTCTTAGGCAATTCCTTGCATGTAGGACGAAAACTCACAGAAGCGTTTTTCAAAGACTTTACAGAACCCAAACTCTCAGTGCAGGTAGAATCAGAATAGCATATTACTCTAAACTTTAAGGCCCAGTTTGTGTGTATTCTATATGACGTTGGCAGAAAAATATTCTTCTTCAGAAATAGGTCTGTTATTCTGGAGGCAAAAATCGCAGGTCAAGTATTAAAGGAAGAAAACAGTGAGCTGTTCCGCCTCCCTAGTCAGCACAGACCTGCACCCAAGAGACTAAGCCCTGATGTCCTGAAATCATCTAAGAACATCAACCAAAAATTACTATCAGCATGCTTAGTACATAGTACTTTATTTAACCCAGCTGGGGAAACTGGCTCACATTTGCAGAGTGGATATATGACAAAAAAAAAAGTCTGGATAATGGACATAATTTATCAGTTTTCAGTGTCGCTGGTTACTCCAGTTCCCTCTTGGCACTACTACACTGGGAACTCTGTACTGCTTCTTCAAACTGACAAGAAAATGCTAAATTGATAATAGTAATTATAAAACCACTAGAAAACTCTTCTAAATTTAGTTAACAATTAGCACAAACATTCTCCTCTCAGGATTTACATCTCAATAGGACACGCTGGTATTTTGCAACCAACCTAAAACTGATCACAGTTGAATAACCAACGTTTGCAACTTAGTTACTTAAAAAAAAATAAATCAGAGAAAAGGTAAGGTTATTGTAGGACATTTCAATGTATTTTCTTAAGAGGAATTTTAAAAAGCAAGGGTAGAGTGACAGAGATGGGGCCAGAAATTGCATATGGCCCTGTGGCTTTGGCCAACCCGTCTCTTGCATCATCGCACAAGAAAACAGGATGAGTTAGTCTTTACCTTCATTTGTTTGCTTGATAAACACATCTGTCCTACAGAAGTAGACACTCGCTCAACTCTCTAATTGCAATTAATTAGGTTTTGTTTTGGTGTGTGTGTGTGTGTGTGTGTGTGTGTGTGTGTACATCTGCATAATTGCAAAAAAATGTGAGTCTTGTCAATACCACCAGTAGTGACTGACTGCATATTGCTATAAAATTGCTCCTCTCCTAAGCAGAGAGGAGGAGAGACATCTAGAGAAATGCTGGTAAACTCAAAGGTGGTGCCACCTTGATGAGGTCACCTAGGACACACAGTCCCTGCCCAGGAACACTGTAACACTGGCCACACTGAGACAATGGACGTGGGCTGTCCAGACAGTTGCACAGTTGCTGTATACCTTTATAGTCTTGTAATTTGGGCTGTGTGGTTCCAGTTACTAAGGCTACTCCCTCCCTGATTTCCTAATATTCCCAAGAATTAAACTTTTAATCATAAGGCTGCCTCATAAGTGTGAAGTCAGAGAAAGAAGTGGAGGGTGATTTTAGGAATGTCCTCTATCTAGAGAATAATACACTAGACAATTCAAAAAAAATAGTAGGAAGAATTTTGGAAGTTTTCATCAGAAAGAAATGACAAATACTTGAGGAAATAGATATATTTAACCTGAATTAAGCCTTATACAGTGTGTAGATAACATGGCACCCCATCAATATGAATAACTTAATGCTTTTATGTTATTCTTTTTTTTTTTTTAAGAAAGCGTCAGGCCATACTGAAGTCTGAAGAATTGCCCTTAGCCTACAATACAGAATACCTTTCTAGTTGCCAGCCTGAGGAAGTTCCCAGGAGCAACACAGCCCACTCTGAATAGTGGGCTGCGGATTTTGAAATCACTGGTTTGTCTCTAAGAGCTCTGACCTCAGTCCCTTCTGTTCAGACAGTTGGTTCAGTTTCAATACATTGATGCAATAATTCTGATTCTATGGACATATACAATAGGAAGTGACTCCAGCTAACTCAAATACAAAAGCGTAATTTATTGGAAGGACTTGGGAACTACCAGAAAAACTAAATGAAAATCTGAAGTCCCTGGTCATTAAAAAAAGAAAATCCATACGGCTGCTTGAGGCCATTTGCCAATTGGCAGTAGGAAATAGACATTTACATGAAAAGAAATGTGAGTGCTGGAGAGATGACTCAGAAGCTAAGACCATGCATGGCTGCTCTTCCAGAGGACCCAGGTTCAGTTCCCAGCACCCACATGGTGGCTCACAACCACCTGTAATTCCATTTCCGGGATACAATCTGATGCCCTCTTCTGACCTCACAGATATCAGGCAGACATGTGGTGCTCAGACACACATGCAGACAAACACTCATATACATAAAATAAAAATCATTAAGCCGGGAGCAGTGGCACACACCTGTAATCCCAGCCCTCAGGGAGGCAAAGACAGGCAGATCTCTGTGAGTTCCAGGCCAGTCTAATCTACAAAGTGAGTCCAGGACAGCCTAACTCTGTATCAAAAAAAAAAAATTTTTTTTTTAAAGCATGAGGTATGGGAGTATGATTACAGAAATATGTTCAGAACAGGAATTACAACGACCAGTTGTCCCTCAAGGGGTAGAATATTGGTCAAAGTAAGGAAAAGCCACACAGGAGACATGGTAGCCTAACTGACTCCTGAAAGTACGTTACCTTCAAGTATCTTTTGACTGGTGGCCAAAGAGAGAAAAGTTCCCAAGCCCTGAAGGGTTAAGGCGGGAAGTGAAGGGTCACAGTGCGGTTGTCACACTAAGAAAAGTCAGCAAGGGTTGGTGAGTGCGGTGTAGTGAGAAAAAAGGGGCCAGAGGGAAGGTCAACGGCCGGCCCATCAGCAGCAGCCATGCTTCATTGAACTATGACCACAGAAAAGTGGAGCCGAGTCCAAAAGGTGAATGTATGTGTAAAGCTTTTCCAAGGCTCAAAGAAAGAAAAACACACACAGAAAATACTTTTCCAATCTTCCTTCCGGTCCAGTGTCTCACTACCTACCGTCTTTCTGCTGGGTGGCACACAGGTCTGTAGTGTTATGATAGTCCACGCTAGTTGTTTTTCCTTTTTTTTTTTTTATCTTACTGTTATTTAATGTTTATGTATGTTTGGCCTGCGTATGTGTCTGTGCACCGTGTGTGTGCAGGGCTGGCACAGGCCAGGAGCGGGTGTCATAGTCCCCGGGTCTTGAGTTAAAGACAGTTGTGAGTCACCTTTGCAGGTACTGGAAATCAAATCTGGGTCCTCTGCAAGAGCAGCCTGTGTTCTTAACCACCTGAGCCATCTCACTGGGGCCCCATAGTTGTTTTTAAATGTTAAAATTAGGCCAACTTTGCGCCATAATCTCGAGGCTGACCAGATGTCATCTCTTTGAGAATCAACCTCTGAAAATGCTGCCGAGACAGCAGGAGATTTTGCCAATAGTAACTCAAGCCATTTCCATGGGTTAATTTCCTTGGGGAAAAATATCGAACCTGTTTTTCTAAGCCGTACTTGGTTATCAAGTTTGTTCAAATAGTTCTTTCCGTGGTATTTTCAGAGAATAGGCCAACCAGCCAAACTGACCCTCAGACTTGGTGTCCCTCCGAGTCACTGAGCTGGAGGCACAGTCCACAGGGAGCACACGTGGAAGGTGTCTTAAGACATGTTCAGGTCACTAGGGCTATGTCCCCAGGGGACTTGTGGAGCCCTGGCTCTGTCATTCCCTTCTGCTTCCTGGCCATACGGTGAGTGATTTCGATCAGCTACACACACTGCTCTTAACATCTGGCACCTCTGCTAATGGTTCCAAGCCCCGTCACGGGCTGCAACCTCTGAAACCATGGGCCCAATAAACCTTTTCTCTTTATAAGGTTACTGTCACCAGCATTTTGCTACAGTGATAGAAAACTGGATAAAGTTGGATTATTCTAGACTAATTTTCTATCGTCTTTATGGGTGTGTTAATATAACATGTGATACAATGAGACATAAGCTAACTCGAGGAAGATTAAATCCTGAAAGGTTTTGTTTATTCTGGGCATAAGATTTTTTTTTTAATGTAAGGTTACAGCATGCAGCCCAGCTTGGCCTCAGACTTGATCTTCCTGTCTCCATCTCTAGCTAGACATAAGAAGCTTGTCAATAATGTCCAACTGTAAACTTGAGGGTATCCTTTATTCTTGGAGGTTGCAAAGACAACTAGAAAATTTCCAGAATAGCCGAATCCTCCTTCTGAAACAGATGTTAGCACTTTAACATTTTATCAGACACAGCTGCATGTGGTAGAAGGGACCTGTTTTTATGAGACACAGCTGCATGTGGTAAAGGGGGACTTGTTTTTATGAGACACAGCTGCATGTGGTAGAGGGGACCTGTTTTTATGAGACACAGCTGCATGTGGTAGAGGGGACCTGTTTTTATGAGACACAGCTGCATGTGGTAGAGGGGACTTGTTTTTATGAGACACAGCTGCATGTGGTAGAGGGACTTGTTTTTATGAGACACAACTGCATGTGGTAGAGGGGACTTGTTTTTATGAGACACAGCTGCATGTGGTAGAGGGGACTTGTTTTTATGAGACACAGCTGCATGTGGTAGAGGGGACCTGTTTTCAACATCTTCATCATGGACTGACTTTGTGAAGAACCAGCGTAGAACCCTAGTTGGTGGAGCCCCAGGGCCACTCTGGTTCTTCTGAGCTGTGAAAATGCTCTCGCCTCAGCCCTCTACCTTGAGATCTCACATCTCTTCTGGGACCCCCGTTCCTGTGGTGATAATGCAAAAATGCCAGCTGGATGCTTTACTGTTAGGATGAACAGCTGTAGCTTTTCAGGTTGCTGTAGCTTTCTATCTATTTTTCTGTGCTGGCTAACATAAATAGTAATATAACATATATGTACATATATATATCAGCTTGCCATAAGGTCGGGTTACCTGGGAAGAAGGTCCCTTTAATTGAGAAAATGCGTCCACACGATTGGCCCATAGGTAAGTCGACACGGCATTTTCTTGACTGGTGATTGGTGTGGGAGGACACAGCTCAGTATGGGCAGTGCCAGTCATGGGAAGGTGGTCCTAGGGTGTATAAGAAAACAGACTGAACAAGCTACAGGGAGAAAGACCAGTAAACAAAGTTCCTCCATGACATCAGTTCCTGCTGCTAGGTTCCTGCCTTGAGTTCCTGTTCTGACTTCCCTGGCAGGTGGACTACAAGATGCAAGATGAAATAAATCCTTTCTCCCCCAGTTGCTTTTGGCCGTGAGGTTTTATCATAGCAACAGAAACTCTAAGACAGTGTTTCTCAGCCTGAGGGTCATGATCCTTTCACAACAGTCATCTAAGACCATCAGAAAACACATATATTTACATTATGATTGGTAATAGTAGCAAAATTATAGTTATGAAGTAGCAGCAAAAATAATTTTATGGTTGAGGGGTCACCACAACATAAGAAACTGTAGTAAAGGGACCACTGCTGTAAAACAGCCTGAGTGTTTTGGACCCCATCACAATGTGCTATTCATTGTGATAGGGAATGAAGGGAGATGATTTATTAACTATTTGGGCACTATCAGTATCCCTACCTCCCCTCTTTCACCTCTTTCATAGTCCTTTCCCACAAAGAATAATAGTTCATAGCATTTTACCCAATATCATGTAACATTAACATCTTCCCCAACATAGAAGATCCAAGAATACAACCAAACTTAACATTTTCAATTTTGTACAGTATCACAATTAAAATCTCTAACAAGAAATGTATTTTTAGGGGAGAACCCTAAGATTACTTATACATTTCAATTCTCTATCCTCTCAGACTCTCATTACCGTCGCGTAGCTGTTCTCTTTGAATCGAAACATTCCCTTGTGAAGGGAAAACTCACAAGACTTGGGAAATTCATTAAGCCCAGGAGACACAAGAAGCTCATGAAACTTACAAGACTGATGAAACTCCTCCTCAAAGTTACATAATGGGATTAAAGAGTCATCTGTGGAACAGCTGCCTCCAACCCGGGCAGGGACCACAGTGATAAAGCTTTTGTGCGTTGTCACTCACGCTGGGGAGAACTTTGCGGTGGTAGCCGTTGAGTCACTTGTACTTTTGTAAGGGGCACCAATAAACTTATTAATTCACCTGGACTTGTGTGGAAATCTTTTGTTTTGTTTTGTTTTTTGGTTTTGTATTTGTATTTTTTGTTTTGTTTTGTTTTTGTTTTTTGGCTTTTCATGTGTCCTCAGGAAAGGTCACACGTTACAACTGATGCCTGAATAGGGACAACAGAACCAAGTACGCATCTGGGAGACATAGCTGTATGTCCTCTGATATGCATAAGGCATACAACAGAGGCTGAGGGTAGAGCATCCACAGGCGGGATCCCAATACGTCTGCCCTTTCCCATGTGGTAAGGTCTGCCTCCTTGCTGCAGTGGCCATTGAGGGGCCCCTGCTGTGTATGACCTAACCTCAGAGGGTGGGAAATCCCTGGGGGAATCTGGGATGGATGTCTTCTCTATGTGAAGTGTGCTAATATGTCTCCTGGATAAACGGGGTCTGCCACATGAGCATGGGGATGCGCCCACAAAGTCATCTGTGTGTAAAGAGGTTGTAAGGTGGCTTCGGTAATGGTTGTCTAGCTCCTCTGCCCTGGGCAAGCAGCGAGACATGCAACTGAAGTCAAACTGTCTGGAAAGAACCGGCCTGTGTAAGGAGGAATTCCAGTGTGCAAAGGGCATGCAGATGATATCCTTGGCAGTAGTTTCTGATTTGGCAGGAGAAGTGGGAAAGGGGGGGGGGGCAGGGGAGATGAAACCGAGGTGTTGGCTTGGCATTTATTATAACTGGCAGGATGCAAGGAAAAGAGAGCTGGAGCTATGTGTCTGCTAAGGAGCCCTTCTTGGGATCCAAAACTGTGGATCTCATGGAAAGAGTGAGACAGTGAAAAAAGAAAGAGTGCGGTGGATGTGATGGGACGTGTCCTCAGATCCCGCCTTCAATACAGAGGAAGGACGAATCAGCGACTCAGCACACAGGCAGGGGCTTTCATAATAGCTCAGCACAGGAAACTATGACAATCAGGAAATAATCTGCCTCTGAACAGCTTGAAATCGGAAAGACTTTTAAACGAGTAAGAAACAACCTGGCTGTTGAAGCTAAGGAACTCCGGGTGCATGGGGGTCACTGTCGCTGCTGTAGAAAAGGAGAAAATGAGTAATGTAGAAAAACCAGAGGCGATGCAGGGAAAACCAGTCTCCGATGGATTGGCAGGTAGTTTGTTATCACCAGCCGAGGCCTCCCTTGAAATTAGGGACCTAAGCTGGAGGTGGTGGCGCACGCCTTTAATCCCAGCACTTGGGAGGCAGAGGCAGGTGGATTGCTGTGAGTTCGAGGCCAGCCTGGTCTACAAAGTGAGTCCAGGGCAGCCAAGACTAGACAGAGAAACCCTGTCTCAAAAAATAAAACAAAAACAAACACAAACAAACAAACAACCCCCTCAAAAAAAAAATAAAATTAGGGACCTGAATCAAACTGTACAAGCATTATTGAGGGATTTGCTCACAGAGAGGCAGTGTTTGGTGTCTAATTCACCGAGCTAGGCAGGACTGCTTACTGGAGAGACAATAAAGGAATAAGCTCAGTAGAGACCCTGACATTGTTGTGGGGTTTCAGTGGCGCTGCAGGCCCGGTGCTGCGTCATGATCTTTACAAGGTAAGAGCAGGTCTAGTCAGGCCTCGGGATTTAGCCTCACATATAAATCACTTTCTTAAATGCGAAAGCACTCATGAGGGAATGAAAGAGGGACCACGTGAAAGCCAACGCAGCAAGATGTGCATCAAGATGGAGCCCCAGGGCCCTGCTATGGAGCCTCTGGGAGGTTTAAAGCCTCAACAAGAGTTCGTCAAAGAGGCGAAGGCAAAAGTAGAGGACGGGGTAGTATAGTGGAAAAATTTAAGCTTGTCCTTGGGGAGTATTGCTCTTCAGGGTGTGCTTGGTGTTTCCCTCCCCTACAAGAACATACTCCACGACAGAGATCGTCAGTCCAGGATGAAGAGGTTGGATGGCTCATGAGAAATACAAGCATGGATTTGAGAGCACTAAATTAAATCAGGTCATGCCCCCTCAGTGTATCAGTTAGTTTTCTATGGTGCTGATGAAACATCATGACCGAGGCAACTTATGAAAGAAAGACTTTCATTGGCCTTATGGTTGCAGAGGGTTAGAGTCCATGATGGCAGAGTGAAGGCATGGAGGGAGGGGAGCTGGGCAGCAACTGAGAGACCACATCTTGGGTCACAAGTAAGAGGCAGAGAAAAGCACGCTCAAAATGGTAAGAGTTTTTGAAACCTTAAGTCCCCTTAGCTCCCAGTTGCAACACTTCCTCCAGCAAGGCTGTACCTCCTAATCCCTCCCAAACACTTCTAACAATAAAACACCAAGTATTCAAATATGTAAACCTAAGCCAGGCGGGATGGCGCCCACCTTTAATCCCAGCACTCAGGAGGCAGAGGCAGGCGGATCGCTGTGAGTTCGAGGCCAGCCTGGTCTACAAAGAGAGTCCAGGACAGCCAAAGGCTACACAGAGAGACTCTGCCTCAAAAAACAAAAAAACAAATATGTGAACCTCTGGGGGCCGTTCTGATTCAAACCTCCACACTGATCCATGCTTCCCTACTCAACCTTGCTCTTCCAAAGAAACTAATGACACAAAAGACAGACTCTTTTTTTGTGTTCCATTTGACTTTGACACACACACACACACACACACACACACACACCAGCTATTGAATTCTAATATCAGTTGGCACTTGGACAGTCAATAATAAGCCTTCAGATGTCTTTTTCACTCTCTGTAAAAACGGTTCATCATCGCATTAATTCCTTTCCTCATGTCAATGAAAAATGCTTGAGAAATGCAACTTAAGGAAGCGAGAGTTCCTTTTGGCTCACAGTCGAGGGTCTAGTCCGTCACAGCATGGAAAGTGTGGCAGTGAGAGATGCTCTGCTTGTGCCAGCAGGAGTGTGGGGCGCAGGTTCACTGTGTCCTCAGAAGGCAGCAAGGAGCTATGAGTGCCCTTCAGCTCACTCTCTCTGTGTCATTGGGTCTGTGGCCTCAGCTCATAGGATCGGGTCACTTACAGTCAGGATGGCCCTTCCTCCTCACTTAGTCCGCTCTGGAAAACCCCTCACAGACATGTCTAGAGATGTGTCTCCTAGGTGATTATAAATCCAGCCAGGCTGACCATGAAGCTTAGTCATCTGAAGTTTGCACTTTGGTGCCTAAACATATTAGTTTTTGTTTTACTAATAATATAATACTAATCATATATTGATTATATATATATATTATATATATATATATGTGACATTTTGCCTGTGTTTGCTTAAGCATATATGTCATGACTTATCCCTTGCTGGCCTCGGAATTTGCTGTGTAGACCAAGCTGGCTTTGAAGTTACAAGGATTTTTCTGCCTCTCCTACCCAAGTGCTAGAGTTATAGTGCAATGGCCACAGGCTATATTGTTTTGAGGACACTGGAGTTCCCTGACCAACAACTTAGAAGGTTTCTTTCATCTAGTACTGAGGTTTTTATTAGATAGTCTATGGCTCTTGGTTGGGGAGCATTATCACCCCAAGTGGTATAACTTCATTTAAATTATTTGTACATGCATACACATATACACATATGTATTGTAAGTAAATATTAATTAATATGTCTCCCTAAGGCTTCTCAAATCATCCTTAGTATTCTTTATCTGCTCTCCCTCATCCCTTTATCTCTGCTTTGCCTTCTCTTCCCCTCCCTGGATAAAGTCCTCCCACCATTTCCCCACCATCCCCCTCACTAGGGCTCCCTCTGTCCACCCTATGGTCCCTTTCTGCTTTCCTGGTTCCTGCAGTTACTCCAGGCCACATACTCACATCTGAAGATTCAGAGCTGGGATCCACAAGGAAGAAAGAGAACGGGGTGCTTGTCTTTCTGGGACTGGGGTTACCCCAGCCAGTGTAATATCTTTCAGTTCCATCCATTTGCCTGAAAATTCCATGATTTCCTTTTCCTTTACAGCAAGGTAGGGCTCATTGTGGATTTGTACCTCATTTTCATCACCCATTCATCAATGGAGGGGCACCTAGGCTGTCTCCATTTCCTACCTTTTGTGAACAGAGCAGCAGTGATCGTGGCTGAGCAGAGCCCGTGGAGTAGGACAGAGTGGTTTAGGTGGGTCACCCAGTAGGTCTACTTCTAGTTTTTGAGAATACTTCACACTGACTTCCAGACTAGTTTACAGTTCCACTAACAGTGAATGAGGGGCCTCCTTTTCCCACGTTCATGTCAACATTTGTTGTCAGGTTTTTGTTTTGTTTTGCTTGTTTGTTTTTTATCTTAGCCATTCAGACTAGGATAAGACAAAAATCTCAAAGTAATTTTAATTTACATTTTATTAATTCTGAGGATGTTGATCACCTTTAAAGTTTTTTTTTTAGTCATTTTTATTTCTCCTTAAACAGAAGATCCAAACATAACTGCACATAATTATGCCACCTTATATACAACAAAGATGCCAGAAATACACACTAAACAATGATTGGTCTTCAACAAATAATACTGGGGAAACTGCTATCAACATGTAGAAGAATGAAATTAAACCTGTATCTACCACCCTACATTAAAAAACAATACAAAACAAGAGGATGGAAAATCTTAATATGACATCTGAAATGATGAAATTGCTAGAAGAAAACATAGGGGTCCTCTTACAAGAGTTAGGACTTTCTGAACAGGACTATGTTTGCTCAGGAATTAATGCCAGCAATCAACAAATGGGAACTCATTAAACTTTGCTTCTGTAAAGCGAAGGAAATAACCAGGTAAAGAGGAAGACCACATAGTGTGAATATCTTTGGCATCTGTACATCTGTCAGAGGATTAACATCCAAATATACAAAGAATTCAAACAACAACGTCAAGAAAACAAACAACCCAGATAAAGAATGAGCTGGGAATCTAGATTTTTAAAAAAATATTTATTTTTAATTTTATGTGTGGGAGTGTTTTGCTCGCATGTATGTATGTGTGTCTAGTGCCTGTGGGGGTGAGAAGAGGGTGTTGGGTCTTCTGGCACTGGAGTTACAGTTGTGAGCCTCCATACGAGTGCTGGCCACAGACCCCTGGATCTCTGCAAGAGCAGAAAGTGCTCTGAACTGCTAAGCCATCTCTCCAGTCCCCAAACACAACTTTTTTAAAAAATAATTTTTATTTAGTTTTATTTATGTGCATTGGTATGTAGGTGTCAGATGCCTTGGAACTGGAGTTACGGTTGTGAGCTGACATGTAGGTTCTGGGAATTGAACCCAGGTCCTTTGGAAGAGCAGACATTGCTCTTAACCACTGAGCCATCTCTCCAGCCCTTTCCCAAACATAACTTTTAAAAATTATAAAACTCCACCTCTGGTCATTGAAGGTTCAGATATGTCAATAAAAATACATCTACTCATCCTTGAAAGTCTCCCAAATCTAACAGCCCCAACACTGTTCAAAATCCCAAAGTCTCTTTTGGGACTCAAAACAAATCCTTAAATATGCAAAACTATAAAAATGTACATGTGTTGGTGTATTATTTTTTATCTATTTTATTGGGGTTCTTATATCTCTACTTCCCTTCCAACCCTTACTCCACCCTAACCCCTTCCAAACCCAGCCAACACACTAGGTACAAGAGAAAGAAGGCAAGAGGGGAAAGGGGGCATAGAGCCCTTTAGACTACTTCCTGCTGATCATGGTTCCTACCGACAAGTCCAATGTGTTTTGTCAGGATGTCTTTCCAGTCAAACCTCAACAACAGCAACCAGGAGCAGCAGGGGAAGCAGCAGCCTTCTTCTTCTTTGGAGTGCACCCCGAGACTCTCTCAGGCCTCTGGCATTTATCCCCTCTCAAAAGTTCCCAGAACTCCCAATGTCAACTATCCTCAGCCGCCAAGACCACGCCCCTGCTAGTGCATGAGGTAAATCATAATCACCTGCTGTGAAGCAGCCTCTTATACCACGCCTGGGATTAAAACAAAAACATCATCACATAACATAACTGTTGGTTTTTTTTTTTTTTAAGAAACCAAAACTCTCGCTACGTACATGCTTCCAATATTCAATGGCACAGAATAAACATTTCCATTCAAAAAGGAGGAATGGGGACAAAGCAAGAAAAATTCAAACCGAAGAAGGACCAAACTCAACGAGGTAACCACTAAACCCTGCAGCTCCAAGCCCAGAATCTAAAGCTTTTGGTGGCAGTAGCCTTGGGTAATCCTGCCTCTCCAACCCTTCCATCTGCAGTGCTTGTGGCCTTTCAGAGAGCCATTTCCACGCCATGCCTTTAGCTTTCCTCACAGAGCATCCAGTTGCCCTGGTGTCTCCAACATGCTGGGGTCTCCATGGGAACATTGAATTCTTGCAAAAAGAAGTACCAGTCATGATGACGCCAACGTATGCTTCCAGCTTGAGATGTAGCCACGCCCTTCTACCACAGCTATAGTGGTTTCCTTGCACCTTCATGGCTTAACCTGAGGAAAATGGTGCCCTGCGTAGCCATTTTCAGATGAAACCCATCAGCTGCATTCTCACTTCAGTCTCTCTTCTCTTGAGATGAATTTTTGGTTGTTTTTACAAGCTGGAGTCTTTGACGGGTAGTGCCTTGCCTCAAGGTACCTTTCCTGTTACCTCCGCACAAGGTGTAAGTGTTCAGTCTCCTTAACTGTGCTAATGTCTTTAGAAGATCTAGCTGCTTTCTCTGCATCCTCCTCTGCAGAACCTTGCTGCCCCTGGCTTTGCCAAATTGCACGTTTTCAGACCTTTCTGCAGCACTTGTTACTCTCTCTCGCTATAAACCTGGAAGACAGCAGTGGCGCCAACGCTCACAGTCTGAATTCTAGTCTGCCTTGAAATCTCCTCCACTAAACAAATTAGTTTGTTGCTTTTGAATTAAGCCTCATCGCAGTTATCAGGACATAGGCCGGATCCTTCGCTGGAACACACACCGAATGGCCTCCGGACAGCTTCCTGGTACAGGTCTCGATCCCCTCTGAAACCTCATGAGCTCAGCATTTAATGTCTACATCCCTATTGGTATTCTGATTTTCCCAACTCCCCTTGCTTATGGAATGTAGGGCTTCTTTGGCCTATAGCTCCAAACTTGTCTGTGTTCTCCCTAAACTAGTTCCATGGTTTATAAACCATGATCCCTTTCAGAAACCTGTTCCAAAGGCCTACAGACCACACCATCAGGTTTATTATAGCAAAGGCCCCCACTCTTTGGTACTAATTTTCTGTGATCAGTTACTTTTCTGGTTGTTGTGATAAAATGTCTGACAAAAGCAAGTTTAAAAGGGCAAGTTTTTTTTTTTGGCTCCTGTTTGGGGAGTATCATCCATCAGAGCATGGGAGTTGTGGGGTGAGAGTAGCTTTTGCCATGGCAACAGGATCATGAGGCAACTAGTAACATCGCATCCACAGTCAAGAAGCAAGAGAGATGACTGCTGTCTCTCCGCTCATTTTCTCATTTTTATTCAGCCTGGCATCCTAGTCCATGGGCCAGTGCGCACATCCGCAGGGTAGGCTTTTCCTCCTTGGATAAATCTCTCTGAAAATGCCCAGAAGTGCATCTCCTAGGTAACTGTAAATCCAGGAAAGTTGTTAGTAAATATTACCCATCACAATTATATAATGATAAGCCATGATTATCACATGGATTTTTTTTTTAAGTATCTGGAAAAATAGAAACAACAATTAAAGAGTTTATGCCAAGTCATGTATGTAGGTGGACAAAAGGCACTTCCGGAAGCCGTGAGGGTGTTGAATGAAGAAGAGCTTAGTGCCAGGAGTGGGTTTACTTCCCTCTAAGTTGTTGCCACGGTGATGGCCACTGCTGTTGGTGGCATGCCAGGGCTACACGGTAAGGCACTATTGCTGAGAATACTAACTACACGCTTCAGTCTCAGGACACAGAGAAATCAAACTGAAACCGAGCTGGGAGCTCCCTCCCTCCTCATTAGCTTTTGGCGTGCCAAAAGGGAGTTATGCAGGATATTTGGAGAAATTTTTTTTTGCCAAAAATCCTATCTGTTTACAGAATGTCAATATGCCAAGGGAAAGTACCTGCTGGCACAGGGGTGGCATAGCTACAATGGGTACAACCATTGGGTTTAAGAACCACGCCATAGGAAGGAACCTGCGTTTAATACTCTAAACAAGTACAAAAATCTGTGGCTGAGGACGTTTTATGCCATAGTTGCGAGGCCACTGATACTGTTTTGTTAAATGGATATGATGAGCCTATCAAATTGCTTTCTAAATATTTGTTTTATGCCTATAGATTACTGTTGCTCTCAAGCTCAGTCATGGAGGGAGACTAATTTTCGGGGAGGGGTGCTGTGGCTACAGCAAATATTCATGCACACCAGAAGAGGGAATCAGATTCCATTACAGATAGTTGTGAGCTGACATGTAGTCACTCGGATTTGAACTCAGGACCTCTGGAAGAGCAGCCTGTGCTCTTAACCACTAGCCATCTCTCCAGCCTTACAGCAAATATTCATAACTGTTAAAGTTGCTGAGAACAAGTGACTATTGCATAGTGGCGTAGTAGCCCAGTACGCAACTGTAAATGGATTAAAATGATCAGACGTCTACATCACCCACTGTCAGGCTCAGGGGACACTGCAGAATAGCAGAAAGAACATAAAATCTGGAGGATGGAGTGGAGTGTTGTGGGGCTGTTTCCTTCAGACTGGAACATTCCTTCCTGGAGGAAGGGAGAAGACTTGACTAGGCACAGGAAGTTCACAAAATTTATAGGACTCACAAGGCCCTGCCTACAGGTTAGGCAGGCAGCTCCAGTTATGTAGTTTTCCTGAGTTACTACTCAAGCTGGAAAGAGCTACTCAGGGGTGCAACTGTCTGAGTCCCCCGTGTTCCTATAAGTAACTCCTACTGACACTTCTGGAAAAAAAAATTCTAAGAAACTAATAAGTTCAGGGATGGAGAGATGGCTCCATGATTGATAACACCGGCTGTTCTTCCAGAGTATCTGGGTTTGAGTTCCAGCACCCACGTGGCAGCCCACAGCCATTAGTGACTAGTTCCAGGGAATTTGATGCTCTCCTCTTGACCTCTGTGAGAACCAGACAAGCTCATGGCGCACAGACACACATACAGGCGAAACACCCATCCGCATAAAACAAAGAAATCTTGGTAGTTCACCTAGACCTGGGTAGATTTGCTTCTTCAATCTTCTCGATGTTCTGTCTCGGTGAACTGATATTTTCTTAAGTCTCCCTCCAGGACAAGTCATATAACAGCCAAGATGGTGCTTCTCAACCATGGCAAATGTCATTTTCCAAAATCTCTAATCTCATAAACTCTTCTACAAAATGATCTTGTGCTACCTTCCCAATAAAAGATAACAATTTTCTCTGCCATTTGACTCAGAGGACCATATGATTTCTTCAACAACAGAACATAGCGGAGGTGATCCTGTGGCAGTCTTTGGTGGAGTTGTCTTCTGCCCTGGCAGTTTCAAATTCCTGCCTGGTAGAGTTTAGCCGTTAAGAAGTGTGACTTCCCAGAGGAAACTTCTACTAGAATCCTAAACTGTACTAAAAGGCATGGAGGATGCTACACAGAGACTCCAGGAGCACCAAGGCTGTGGCTCAGAAGCAAAAGGAGCATTCGTATGTCCAGCCTGGAGAAGCCTTTCATATGCCCAGCCAGGGAAAGCCTTCAGAGGTCCAGCCTGGGGAAGCCCTCATATGTCCAGCCTGGGGAAGCCTTCAGAGGTCCAGCCTGGGGAAGCCTTCAGAGGTCCAGCCTGGGGAAGCCTTCAGAGGTCCAGCCTGGGGAAACCTTCAGAGGTCCAGCCTGGGGAAGCCCTCAGATGTCCAGTCTGGGGAAGCCCTCAGATGTCCAGCCTGGAGAAGCCCTCAGATGTCCAGCCTGGAGAAGCCCTCAGATGTCCAGTCTGGGGAAGCCCTCAGATGTCCAGCCTGGGGAAGCCCTCAGATGTCCAGTCTGGGGAAGCCCTCAGATGTCCAGCCTGGAGAAGCCCTCAGATGTCCAGTCTGGGGAAGCCCTCAGATGTCCAGCCTGGGGAAGCCCTCAGATGTCCAGTCTGGGGAAGCCCTCAGATGTCCAGCCTGGGGAAGCCCTCAGATGTCCAGTCTGGGGAAGCCCTCAGATGTCCAGTCTGGGGAAGCCCTCAGACGGCCACAACTGCAAGGTCTTCATAAGAGTGCCATGGCCAAATCTACTCAAGCCACAAGACCAAGGAAGACAACATGTTGCAGTTTTAACCACTCAGATCTCCAGTGGGTTGTGAGGGTTTTTGGTTTCTTTGGGTTTTTTGTTTGTTTGTTTGTTTGTTTGTTTTAGATCATCCCTTTGTAGTTTAAGCTGGTCTGGAGCTTACTTTGGAATGCAGGCTGGCCTCGGATTCACAGCAGTCCTCCTGCCTCTGCCTCCTTTGTGCTGCAGTTACAGGAGTGAGCCACCGTGCTGGCCTTGGGGCAGAGGCCTATGTTAACTAAAGCGACTCTAAGGTGACCTTCCCAAACTTCAGGTGGAGAAACTCAGCTTTTCTTTTCTATTTTATATTCTATGCACAGAAGAAATGTTTTAGCAAAAAAAAAAAAAAAAAAAAATAGGTACAACTGTTTTAAAGATTTGGCTACCACTGCCAGAAGGAAGGCAGCATTGGCTGAACAAACACGAACCTCACAGCTTCTCCAACTAGACAGCTTTAGACAAAAATATAGCTAGGCCACTCTAGGTAAGATATGTTTTTATGTCTTCTTTGTTGTTGTTGTTGTTTGGTTGTTTGTTTCAAGACAGGGTCTCTCTGTGTTAGCCTTGGCTGTCCTGGACTCACTTTGTAGATCAGGCTGGCCTCGAACTCACAGCGATCCACCTGCCTCTGCCTCCCAAGTGCTCAGATTAAAGGCATGCACCACTATGCCCAGCTCTTATCTCTTCTTTATAAAGCTCCCAATTAGAGGTTCCACTTGGAGTTTCCTACAGTCCTCACCTTCAAGGAATTATTTGCCACTCAGACTTAACAGATCAGATGCGCCCTCTTTCTCCACCTACCTTTAGTTTAGAGGTGTTGCTCCTGGTATCTCTTTTGATGACCTAGAATGTAAATCTTGAAGGAGCAAACCCCACTTTCCTTGGGGCCACTCTCTTACGTAGACACGAAGCTGTAAGAAAAGGCACCTCAACCAGGACAGCCATGGTAATTAAAAATGGTTTCCTCGGCGATGTTGCGCATCGTACCGGTCTAAGCTTTTTGGAAAGCATATGACATGCTCTTACCCAGCAACACTTCGCAAAGCTCTGTGTGGACAGATTTCCTTAAAGGCTTCCATGTGCTCAGCTAAAAGCAACGCTTAGTCTTGCTGCGCTGGTCGTCTGCTTCTTTTTTATCATTCAGGCCATCTGTGATGAAGTATATTTTGTTAACTCAGAAAACCTCAATTTCTGTAAGACTTTGAAATGAGGCATTAACGTATTTTTAATGTATTGTGCAACATTACGGTTAGGGAGGCTTCTCACTTCTGTTATTAAACAGAAGCCCTGCCATCTAAGCGTCTCACAAGAAGCTATTTTTACCTTCATAATCTGTAAAGACGCTTATGTAAAGGAGTACTTTGAACTCTTTTGGTACGATTTTAGCTTCAGCCTAAAGCTTAACAATAATGTAATTTGTGAGGGCGGCTGATCCCCACCTGTCAGAGATGCTGCTGAAAGATAACGTAAATCAGCTGGGATCTCATCCGCAAACGGGTTAGAAATCCACGTGACCAGTAGTCATTCCCGCGTGATCTGGTTTCTTAATACCGCAGCGGGCCCAGACACTGGGGATTTAGAACTGCAGTGCTCCTTCAGAATCGTTTTATTAAACCTCCTTAATGCTACAGATGGGTAAACTGAGGCCACACATTCTAGGAAGCATCCTTTCTTTCCCCTGTTGCTTTGCTAGTCAGAAAAGTGCTTCCTTGGAACAACACCATAATCCAAGAGTTTGTGAGGAAGACAGGGTGTAGGGCAGCACGGGGCAGTTCACCTGCATCAGAATCTGCAACGTCACCAGCTTTCCGGCGACCGGCAGTCGTGTTAACATTTGAAGCTCCCCGTGCCACACTAACTGTTTCCAGCTAGAGTGGAGTTGGTTGGATGCAGATTCAAAACCCAGCTTTTCCAACTCCTAACACAATCATACGACTTGACTTCTCCGGTCTTCTGTTTCTAGTTTAAGTGGGTTATAAGGTCTCCTCTGAAACATCAACATGCTTTATTTTTTAAATTGATTTCTAATTTTATTTTATTTTATAAATATATTTTATTAATTTATTCATATTACATCTCAATTGTTATCCCATCCCTTGTATCCTCCCATTCCTCCCTTCCTCCCACTTTCACCCTGTTCCCCTCCCCTGTGACTGTGACTGAGGGGGACCTCCTCCCCCTTTATATGCTCAGGGTATAAGTCTCTTCTTGGTAGTCTGCTATCCTTCCTCTGAGTGCTACCAGGCCTCCCCATCCAGTTGATGTGGTCAAATATGGTGCACCAGAGTTCATGTGAAAGTCATACTCCACTCTCCACTCAACTGTGGAGAATGTCCTGTCCATTGGCTAGATCTGGGTAGGGGTTCGAAGTTTACTGCATCTATTGTCCTTTAAATGAAACAGTATTACTAGTTCTGCCGCCTGTACTTTTGTAGCCGGTGCGGCCATCATCACCGTCACCCACATCCCAGAGAGGGACAGACAGTGCCTTCCGTTCACCGTTCACCGGCAAAGTGAAACCCCAGCCCAGCCTCTTGTGTGTTACTCCAGCGTAGCTCTCCCTGTGCATCATAGATTCCTCCTCCTTTAAATGCCAGGGGTAAAATTCTTGTATGAGGCCTTCTCAGTCCTTGAAGTGGGATGTAGGAAGGAAGAATTCTTTTTAAAGGATTGCCATTTAAACCTCTTGGAGCGGTAAAGCGGGTGCTCTTGGTTTTGTTTCTGCGGATGACTTAGTGAGTCTGCGCTGCCTCTGCTGGCAGCTCCGGTCTCCTTGAGCTGGGAAATACAGCCTTGCTCCGATTTTGCTTCTGGCATCCAAAAAATTTTCCACAGAAAGTTTGACTGGATATGATAATACATTTGTTTTCTTAGAGACCAGGATATGTGTCAAACCCTGGAGTGACCTTGAACTTTTAAAAATGAACTGACTTGTGTCACACAGCGCTCAGCTTTCTGCTGAACCGTCCCCACCCTCTGAGCACTTACATGACTCCATTTGCAATTATGTAAAGCAGGGAGAATCCCCTGGTTTTATTTATTTAATTTTGTTTAAATAAAGGACTTTGCCCTAGTGTAAAACTAAAGAATATTAATTTCTTTCTTTGAGGTCCCAGAAAACTTACATGTTTCGTTCTTAGAGTTGAATGTGTTTCTGCTCTTCCTCGCCACCCTCTCCCTTTTCCCCTCCCTCTCCCCAATCCTCCCCCTGCTCCTCCTCCTCCTCTTCCTCCTCCTTCTCTCCCTCAAGATATGTTTTACTATATATCTCTGGCTAACTGTCCTGGAACTCAACTAGGTAGACCAGGCTGGCCTCAAACTCACAGAGACACCCCTACCTCTGCCTCCCTAGCGGAGATGAAAGGTATGTGCTACCCTTTCCGTCTTGACTGTGTGTCTTAATTTGAAATATCGGCTAAAACGCTAACCCCTTGACCGCAGGCACACTAGATTCTGGAAAGCCCTAGGGCCTCTGTAGTCAGCTACTCTGCCTGTGTAGAAAGCACTCAGCTATCGCAGTAAGATTTGTCTGAGAACATTTCCACCACTGATAGCTAATGGCAAAGCTTCTTCCCACAGGTAAGTGGGGAAGTGCAAACGTAAGAAAATGATCGTACAGCAGGACCAACTTCAGGCTGACCTCGATGTAGACAGTAGTGAAACTCCGGGCTTTATTTTTAAGCCTTGATTTTATTCTTAATAAGAAAGGAAACCACAAGAATTATTTTCCTGGGCCTAAGTGGGCTCTTCAAGACCAATAATGGGGTCCTGGGGTGAAAGGGAAGATCTTTTGAACAAACCCTGGTAGAAGAGACGCACCCGCCCTCCTACAAAAGTGGAGACGGGCTGGCTCTTCTGTCTCCAGGCTGGAACTTTGTGGTTTTAGGAAGAATAAGTGGGCGCACCAGAGGCTTTCGCAGCCTAGGGCTGCATCTTAGGATTTAGCAAATGCCGCGCCTGTGCTTTTAACAAACACATAAGATTTTAGCACAGCTCCAAATGACCCCATAGAGCCACTGATTAGCTCTGAACGGTCTTACCCCATGCCTAATACAGGTTGGCTAATTTCACAAGCTGGTGGCTTTGTCAGACTCAAAAGGTAGAAGCTTTAGAGAGAAGACGTCTGACATTTCCGGGCTGTGGACATTGGACTGTCCTGGCTTCCCGTTGCATGGGCAGGGGGATGAGGCAGGGGGACGGATCAGTCCTTAACTGCTGCACCAGCATGGAGACCTGAGTTTGGGTCACTAGCACCGCTTAAGAAGCCAGACACGCCTGTCACCGCTTAAGAAGCCAGACACGCACTGTGGAAGCAGAGGCAGGAGGACCCTTGGAGGCCACAGACAAGCTAGTCTAGCTGTGTCCGTGAGCTCCAGGGTCAGTGGGAGACTCTTGCCTCCAACACCGAAGGCTGTACATTATAGGCTACGGCCGTTGCCCTGCACTGTGCACCGGAGATGGAGAGTAAGTTCCTACTAGTGAGGAAACCGCGAACGTCAGACACAGGGCCCAGAGGTCCTGAGCTGGTTCTTGCTTGACGGTTTCCTCCCTGAAAGACTAGTTCTTATGGTACCAAAAGGCACCATGCAAACTTCCTGGGGAAGGAAGCAACCAATAATCCCACAAGGCTATAATGCCTGTAAACCACAACAGCCTGTGTGGCACAACACCCCTAAGGATACAATAGTGGCACGCACACCTTCGCAGTAACCAACAGCTCTCTAATTACACGTAGGGCTCGCCCAACAGGAGGAAAATCGGGCCTGATACTGGAAGCATAGCCAACTACCCGGGGCTAGTAAAGTCATGGACCTGGGAAGAGAAGCTACAACTGCCACTTAAGTAAGACAGCATAATCCCTAACTACATTTTAAATATTTGTTCCTCCACCCACAGGTAAGTGTCGTCCTCACCTCTATCAAGGATCCCTCTCTTTGCAAGAAGTGGCTGCAGAAAGCCACAACTGATCAAAACTCAGAGTTGTGGGATTCAGTCCCAGACAATTCATCTACAACACAGCTCCTGTGCCTAAGGATTAGAGATTGCTTCAGGGTGGGGCGAGGGGGGGCGGGATGGGAAAAGATTATAAAAGCCAGAGGAACAGGAAGTTTGCTGTGAGATTGCGTCTCCTGGAAATGTCAGAGAAGCTACTCTCATGAAATCTCATGAGCGTGCCTGCCTAAACGTGAACTGAACAAGGATGGCACCAACAGACATGCTAACCAGGGAGAGGGGAAACTAATGAGGCCTCAATCCCAGACGAAGAGCTGCAGGCAACCGAGGAGTGCTGAGGGTGGGAGAGAGAATCTTCCCCAAGGAAGAGCATATTAATTGGCTATCCAATACCAAAAGGTCAGTCCTGACATCACACACACACACATACTTGTATATACCTATACAAGTACCTTTATGTGGACTGAGCACGTTGCATTTCTATATTTAGGGACACACACATACACACACACACACATACCACCACCACCACCACCACCACCATCAGCAGCAGCAGCAGCAACAACAACAAAAAAAAAAACCATGAATTTGAATGAAAGTAGCAGGGGTCGGGTGGGGATTACATGGGAGGAGTTTTAAGAATAAAAGGAAAGGGAAAAATGATGTAATTATAATCTAAAAAAAAAAAGAAATATATATATTTTTAAATGAGGGGTAGAGATATAGCAAAAGACACCTGACATTGACTTCTGGCCTACACATACACACACACACATGAATGCACCAGCACACACACACACACACACACACACACACACACGATCCTTCAATCTTTGTTTATTCACTTACTTAATATGAGCCAAAGACTACTCAAACGACTTTTAACTATAAACTTGATACCTACAACAATCTTTAGGTAGCTGCCTTTCTTATTATCTCCTCTCACGGGAGAACATGGGAGAGCAGAGTCACAGAAAGTTCCAGTAACTTTCTGAAGACAATTGAGCTGTAATTGGACAGAACTGGAACTCCCGGCAGTTTGGCTATCTGTGATATCATGAAATTATTATGTTGGGTTTTCTTTATAATTAATCAATAAATACATTTTTCTGCTTTCAGTGCTAATGAAAATGGTGAGTTCAGTCTAGGAGTGTGCTGATCCTAAGGCTCTGCATATGTGACGGCTGAACTGCAGAGTAGGTTTGTAATTTGACGTCTTTAGTCAACCAATTATCAGTAGCATTTTCAATTCACAAGACGGAGGAAAGATCCATGTCCTTTTGGGCATCATGGGTTACAAACGACAACCATGAGAAACAAGCTAAACATTATTGCAAACTCATCTTAAGGCTGCAATACAAGTAAGTTAACCCAGAGGCAGAAAGACTCAAATGGTATATACTCACTTATAACTGGACACTAGCCCAAGGGGCATGTCCCATGAAAGTCTTCACTTACCAGGAAACTGGGATAGAGGGGAGGACATCCTATTGGGACTCTAGGTGAGAGAAGCATAGGAGAATGGGGAAATAGAAGGAACCAGAGAGTCCTAGAAACCTACGAGAAGAACGTTATGACAGGCGGATCTGGCCCAGGGGTCCTGCTCAAACTATGGCACCAGCCAAAGACAGTACGTGCAGTAAACTTAGAACCCTGACCCAGATCTAGCCAATGGACAGGACATTCTCCACAGTTGAGTGGAGAGTGGGGACTGACTTTCACAGGAACTCTGGAGCCCCGTATTTGACCATGTCCTCTGGATGGGGAGGCCTGGTGGCACTCAGAGGAAGGATAGCAGACTACCAAGAAGAGACTTGATACCCTATGAGCATATACAGGGGGAGGAGGTCCCCCTCAGACACAGTCACAGAGAAGGGAAGTAAAGGGAAAGTGGGAGGGAGGGAGGAATGGGAGGATACAAGGGATGGGATAACAATTAAGATGTAATATGAATAAATTAATAAAGATACATATATATAAGAAAAAGAAATATATTCTTCTATTATAAAACAAAAGAGGGAGAGAGGGAGAGAGAAAGAGAGAGAGAGAGAGAGAGAGAGAGAGAGAGAGAGAGCAGGTACAAGTTCCCAGAGCCTACAAAGGACTTGCCAGAGACCATTTAAAAGAGATTGGAAAGAAATGATTTGTCTGGCGCTCAGATGCTTCTCTTCTGTGGTGCTGAACTTTCAGTCAGGGTAACAGAGGTAGAAAAGTTTCCAACAGGTAACCGCAGACTCAGGAATCAAGATCCCCCAGTGCACATTAAAAAGCTAACAGAAACAAACCCACACAGCCTCCCTCATCTGTCCTTAGCCAGAGCGAGCTTCTGGCTGTGGACCTGCCTCATTGTCCCTGAGCCATGCCAGCGCGGTCAGCTCTTGTCACCATGGTGGCAGGGACCCTCCGCATGGGGCTGCTTTCAATAACCGGCAGCTGCCCGTGCAAGAGCAGGACGAAGGCCCGGTTCTGAAGGAGCCTTTTTCCCTGCTGGGCTTTGCGACCTGACCTGAATATTGTTTAGCCATTGAATTTCCTTTCATTATTTAGTTTGAGATATCAACTTTCCTTGAACTTTTCCTCTCGTCAGGGCTGAGGTTGGCAAGACTACAGAAGTTCCTTTTTTTTTTTTTAAATGTGGGGTTTCCCCCCAACAGCTCTTGAGGTATATCCATTCTGGACCTCACACACACACACACACACACACACACACACACACACACACACACACACACACGCATGCACACACATGTGTGCCTGTGTTTCGTTGTATGAAGGCCCAGAACATATTTACTGATTCAAGTCATTCCAGGGGGAGGTCTTAGGCATTGGCCCCAAAACTATTGTGACTCCTCAATGAAAAACACATTCCATTTGCTGTATAAAAACCCGGGACTGGAGCAAAAAAAAAAAGTGACCCTTTAATCACTTTATTCTGGCCACAATCATAGGGTCTGTATTTAATACTGAACACATTCTAATTAATAGTTGACTCACAGCCTGCCCTTTCTTAGTTTACACATAGGCTAAAGATGAGGAACGAGGAAGTATAAAGTCCGTTATGAACCGTGACCCTCTTTTTCCACAGGGAGGGCAGAAAAACTGTTCTTGATGCAGCCCAGGAGTTCCACGCTGCATGAGGTAAAATTTGCCTGTTTGGCTTCGAAGACAATTGGAATAATTTGGAATAATTTAGGAACACGCCTTGCAGCGCCATTGGTGTGTTTACCAGTTGTTAGTAAAGACTGTCAGAGGAAAAATGTTTGTGGGCACGCTATCCAAAAGGCTGACAGAATCCAGAACTTGCTTGGTATTCAAAGAACGGCCCATCATCCAGCGTTACCCTGCACAGCGTATAATTACTTGCATATTGGGAGCCAAAAAAGGGAACACAGTTCTGTAAGTGTGTGTTTACACTGAAGAGGCTGAGAGGGAAAACAATCCGGCAACGCTCTTCATGCCTAGCATCTGGGAATAGTTAATCTGCTTGCTATGCTGCACACAGCAGGGGACTGATAAAGTTGTCCGAAACTCTGCGTTTTTGGGTCAAGGCTTGCTGCTTTAAGGGTTTGGGATTGTGGCTAATTTCAATAAATCTTTTTATTTTATTTTTTTATCCTAAGTGCTAAAACAAGGACTATGTGCTGCTTACAAGTTCCTCATCGTTTTGGTCCTCTTCCAAAAGCTGCCACTCGAAGCCCACGCTCTTCTTCTTCTGCAGGCTAAAGCGTGAAAAGGCTCCCGAAAGTGAGGCCTACAAAATGCAGCAGCTGTTTTGTTTAAAGATATTTTTATTTTACGTGTATGTGTGTACGCCTCCATGTATATATGTGTGCCATGTAGGTGCAGATGCCTATGGGAGCCAAAAATGGGTTTCTCGATCCCCCTGGAACTGGTTATCGGTGGCTGTGGGCAGCCCCAGCCACTTGGGCTCTGGGAACGCAAGCGGGGCCTCTGCATGTGTGCCAAGTGCTCAGACTTCTCCTTCGTCGCATGGGAATGAAGCTAGGTTTCACTCTGACCTTAGCTTACGTAATTCAGGACTGCAAACAAGAAGGGCACGCGTCTTTTTGTTTCCGGCTGTGTGCTACGGGCATGAGCAGGGCTGAGGTTTTCTGCAGCTCCATGGGAGGCCAGGGCTCACAGCATCCATAGTTCCCTTCTGCTGAGAAGCAATCGGTGGGGGGGTTGGGGGGGGGGAACTTCCTGACATAAGCTCCCTGACATAAGCCGACTCAGCTTTGCCTCACTTGCTTGTTCCTCAGAGCTTCTTCTCTTGGGTGCTTTACAACTGTATCAGATCATCTGCGCTTCCTGGTGAAAACTGCTAAGTTCTAGAAGGATTCTGTGTATATGAGGTTTTTTTACTCACAAGGAAGTCACTGGTGGCGAGGAGATCTAAAAGTGGCCAATAGGTGTGGGACTGAACTGGCCTTAGCAGCTAAAGGAGAGCTGAAGCTGAATGCGAAAGAGACCAGCATGCTGGTAAAAGGATGGGAGGGAGGGATCCGAACCTCATCATTTGGGAACAGAGTCTAGATCACCCTGGCTGAAAGCAAGCTCTGATAGGGTGGCTCTGTGTAATCACAGCTGAGGTGAGATCAAGAGTTCAGCTCCCTCTGGGACAGATGTTTTCTTCAGTGACATAATCACTGGTTGGGAACCTATGCTCCTGCAAACAACCCCTCACCCAGGACCCTGTGAGAAACCCTAGTAAAACACAATGGAGGACACAAACAGAAGTGGGAAAGAGACTAATTAATAAGAGGAAAAGGATTAGAAATAGTGGGAGGGATGAATAAGGGGTAATGGGGCCGAATATTTTATATATATATATATATTTCATATATATATATGAAAATGTCATATGAAACACAATATTATGTATAATATATTAACACACGCATGCATGCAAAGCATCACATCCACTGTCTAAGAGTGATATCACATATCTATACTGCCACATAGAACACTAGGGTGTGATATCACATATCTATACTGTCACACAGAACACTAGGGTGTGATATCACATATCTATACTGTCACACAGAACACTAGGGTGTGATATCACATATCTATACTGTCACACAGAACACTAGGGTGTGATATCACATATCTATACTGCCACATAGAACACTAGGGTGTGATATCACATATCTATACTGTCACACAGAACACTAGGCTGTGATATCACATATCTATACTGTCACACAGAACACTAGGGTGTGATATCACATATCTATACTGTCACACAGAACACTAGGGTGTGATATCACATATCTATACTGCCGCACAGAACACTAGGGTGTGATATCACATATCTATACTGTCACACAGAACACTAGGGTGTGATATCACATATCTATACTGCCACACAGAACACTAGGGTGTGATATCACATATCTATACTGTCACACAGAACACTAGGGTGTGATATCACATATCTATACTGCCACACAGAACACTAGGCTGTGATATCACACATCTATACTGTCACACAGAACACTAGGATGTGATATCACACATCTATACTGTCACACAGAACACTAGGGTGTGATATCACATATCTATACTGTCACACAGAACACTAGGGTGTGATATCACATATCTATACTGTCACACAGAACACTAGGGTGTGATATCACATATCTATACTGTCACACAGAACACTAGGGTGTGATATCACATATCTATACTGCCACACAGAACACTAGGGTGTGATATCACATATCTATACTGTCACACAGAACACTAGGGTGTGATATCACATATCTATACTGCCACACAGAACACTAGGGTGTGATATCACATATCTATACTGTCACACAGAACACTAGGGTGTGATATCACATATCTATACTGTCACACAGAACACTAGGGTGTGATATCACGTATCTATACTGCCACACAGAACACTAGGGTGTGATATCACATATCTATACTGTCACACAGAACACTAGGGTGTGATATCACATATCTATACTGCCACACAGAACACTAGGGTGTGATATCACATATCTATACTGCCGCACAGAACACTAGGGTGTGATATCACATATCTATACTGCCACACAGAACATTAGGAAGTTACATGCCTGAACCCCAGTTCCATGGCATGTGGAGGTCTGTCAAAGTGAAGCATCCTGGACGTTAGAAGGTAGTCACTACATTCTACACAATAGAAAAGAAAAGAAACATGTCATGTAAAGAGAATTGAGAAAAAGCTTTTCACTGTCTTTGCCCAGTAATAACTCATGGTTTTCCTTGCTCCAAGTCATAAAGCTCCATTTAACCGGAAGTAAAGCAAGCGCAATGGTTGTCCAGAAAAGAGTTAGGTCCTAGTTAGCAGTAGTGTCTACCATAGACCAAAGTCATGGTGGACTAGGGATGGGATAACCACCATAGTAACACACACACGCACACGCACACGCACACGCACACGCACACGCACACACACACACACACACACGGCAGATGGAGGTAAAGGAGAGTAGGCTACGCCACTGGGACACCTGTGACTGGGACAAAGAAAGCTGAAGGAGCAGATTTCAGAGGAGAATGATGAGGGAAACATTCCCCCCCCCCCCCCCGCCGCCGCTCCCCCCCGCCCCCCCAGCCCCCCGCCAATGGTGCTCAAAGGCTCCTCAGGGTGCTGTCCCCATGTGCTTGACCCTGTCGTTTCTGTGAGTCATTGATTCTCCCGTGCTGCTCAGAACAGTGGGAAGAGATGGGGCCCTGATGTCCTAGCTCTCCTCAACCATCCCTCTGTCCTTGTCTCAGACCCTACTGCAATAAGCATCCATTTTTTCAGGGACATGACCAGCCATTCACCCCTACTCTGTAACTAACCATGCCTTGCAGCATGGCCTGCCTAGCTCTGGCACAGGCTGCACCATGCACACAGATGACTAATTCCCTTTAAACTCCACTTTGCCCTTTGCCCTAAGTCCAAAGCCTCTTGCAAGAAAGTTCCTTCTCACAGCGTCCTTAGCCCCGCCCCCACTCACACAGCCCTCTTCTCAGTCCTCCCTTGCCCTCCTCCCTTGCCCTCCTCCCTGACTTCTCCAATGGCTATGATCCCAGCTTGCCTTAGGCTAGCACCTAGGCATTCCTTATGAAATTCTGTCAATGAAGCAATCATTGTAAATTTTTTTTAAATCCCCAATAAAATAGTGCATCCTTACTAAGTGTAAAGAATGAAATTTCTGAGTTCATAAAGTTTGGAGTGGAAGACAAATAATAATTGTCACGTGACTGGGCGTATTCAGGTAATTAATTGGTTAAAGTGGACACAAACCTCCGTGTCAGTATTCCATGGCTGTTATTCTGAACACCAAGGAAATAGGGTCAGAGTTGTATCTTCAACCCCACTGGTCTAGGAGGAAGCTAAAAATGCAGATGTAAGTCACTGGAACTCAAAACAAAACAAAACAAAAAACAAACAAAACCTCATGGTAAAAATCAGAGTATGAGGCCTACGGAACAGGGAAGCACAGGCACTCTAAGAATGTCGGGTGGCAGCACCAGGATGCAGTCAGGGTTTCTGATCTGGACAACCTGGGGCTAAAGATGGATGGAGACCACCAGCCTCTCCAACCTTTCCCCTGGGCAAGCCAGCAAAGCAAGGTGTCCAAGAGAAGGCTGCTAGGGGGCGGGGCATAGAGAACTTCTCTAAGTCAGGGAAAATTTGAGACGGTGGCATTCACTGATCAGACCAGAGGCTTGGTCACTGGAGGGGAGGGCAACAGATCTCCTGAAGCCTTCGAGCTCTTCTATTTGCCTCTGTGATGGTTTGAATGACAATGCACACTCAGCCTAGGCTCATATGCTTGACTACTTGGTCCCAGTTAAACAGCAGTAACAAATGTAAAAACTCTTTGCAATCCGTAAGACTTGCAATATATGTAGGATAGGAAGACTATTTAAAACCTAGTCGTATAAAATTAGAGTCTGCAACTCAAATTTAGGGAGAGGCCCTATGTTAGGTGTTTCATAAGCACTGTTTTACTCAGTCATCCCACAACTCTCAGAAGTGCGTCCTATTCTCATTTCTGTTTTCTAGATGAGAAACCCCAAGCTCACAGTCTGTCTGACCAAACTCAGGCAGCTAACTGGTGAGTAGAGAGTCTGTGTTCAAGCTCACATCTGCACTGATATCAGAACGCCCTCTCATTAGTCAGCTTTCTGTCACTGCCACAAAAGCGCCTGAGACAGTCAACGTAGAAGGAGGAAAAGCTTGTTCTGGCTCATGGCGTTAGAGTTTTCAGTTGGTTTTGTTGCTTTTGAGTCTATGGAAAACTGTCCAGGAGGGGTGTGTGTGTGTGTGTGTGTGTGTGTGTGTGTGTGTGTGTGTGTGTGTGTGTGTGAAGAAGCTGTGCAATTTGACACAGCTGGAAAGTAAACAAGAAAAAAACAGCTTCCAAAATCTCTTTCAAGGGTACACCACCACCCCCAGTAGTGTGCCTTGTACATCTCAGCAGTTATAAGCTAGGGGCACAATCTTTAACATTTGCCACTTGGGGGGCTCTTTAGGTCCTAATTATAGTCGCTTTGTGGCTCAGCTAAGGACGATGAGTCCAAGACTGGAGTTGTGTGAGAATTCAGAGTGCGTGTGAGAAAACCGCAAGGCCTCACAGTCGCTCCAAAACACAGAATTCTTCTTGGGATTCCTGCTCCTCCCAGGTGTGTCAGACAGGAGTGGCGTTGCCTCACCTGCTGCCTCTCATGTGCCCCTGGGGGAAACCGTGGTTTTGCCACCTGTGGCTTGTCCTTGTGATTGTGCACGTGACTCGGGTGACTTCTGTTCCCCCTCAGTGTATAAACTGTCTGGTGCTTGAAGGAAGGTGGCTGCTACGCGAGACTTTAGTTGGCCTCACGTTTAGGCCGGGCCTCCCAGGTTCACACCCCCAAGTAGAGCGGCAACACCTGACCCTGTGCTTTTCCCCTAAAGACAGAACATCCCCAGCTGTGTTTTGCTTGAAACTTTGAGCTGTGTCTTCATTCAGTGGCTGCGGAGGTTAGTCTGGTAAGCGCAGCCTGTGTGGTGGGGGAGGGGGTGGGGGAGGGGGAAGGAGGGATGTTGGGAAGGGTCTGGGAGGGGGCTGCAACCCACGCCCACACAACAGTACACCCCCCCCCCCGCAAGTTCTGCTGATCCACAAACTGGCCTTATCCCAGCAGCCCTCACGTTCCTGCCAAGAGCCCCAAGCAGGACACATTCCCAACTGGGTGGGGGAAGGATTCCTAGCATTCTTCAGCCGCTGTCTTCCAAGAGTCCTAAACTCCAGTGGGATGGGAAAGAAAGAAACGAAAGAAAATAACCAGAAAAGCCTCCTTCATATCTGGTGTTCGGAATCAATCTGTACCACGTCCCACTCTCCAAGTCATGAGACGGGAAAAGAAGGAGGGAGCTGGGGTCATCGAGAAATGTACTTGAGGAATCAGAAATTCATCACTCAGGACTCTCAGGCCTTTATTGTTGGCAGCAAGTATGGGACGTCATCCACATACATCACAGCAATGCTTAGTATCAGTTATGCTTGTAAATAGAACAGTCTGGATGCTCGCATGAACACCGTCATTTAGCTATGTGCTCCTTCCATAGTGAAATTATATTTCACAGCGCTTTACCACTTACATGACTCATTAGATCAAGAAAGACTGCATGTTTTGTTATTTCCCATTTATTACGCTCAGCTGAGCCGAGAGGTGAGGTAACTTGCTCATTGTACAACAGTTAGGAGGCAGCAGAGATGGCCTGTGATTAGGTCCTCTGACTTCCCTCTGGGATGACTCACCCAAGTCTTCTCATTATGGCATCACAGATGCTACAGGGTGACCCCCAGCCAACTGTCCAGTTAGAGGGTACCATCTGACCCTCCCACCCAGAGAGGGACTCCAGTGAGAGACTGGGGCTTTGGAAGGTCAGGCTAGGGCTGCCCTGGATTGCTGGCTAGGGCATAAAGTCCAAGGATAAACTGGGAACGGTAACCAGCAACTTCAGCTGCATCAAAAAGACAAGCCAAACGATCCAACCAGTGATACCAACCACAGCTAACAGGTAGGTCATGAGCATCCTTCCAGTGTGCCACAGAATGCCTTTTGTTCTGGATTTGTGTGTGTGTGTATGTGCGTGCACGCTTTGTTGTTAAGAGGTACTTACTAATTGTTAGGAGTAAGTAGTATTTGGAATTCACAAATAACGTTTCCTCAAATAACTAGAGTTTAATGAGAGCCTGACTGAGAATTTGCCTGCCTGATAGGCAACACTTGGTGATGTCAGTAAGCTTTCTGTGATGAACTATGTGGCTGCCACAGCCTTGGCTTTGGCGAAGTTTGCCTTGTTCTTGGAGGCAGTGTGTAATGAGTTGGTTGTGCTTGTCAGTGGCTTCTATCCCTGATAGTTCATCATAAATTATACTTCATTTATTTCCACTGCCATCCATATTTGGTTTGAAATATATTGAAAAGTGATGCCTATACTTTAAAAATGACGTCATTTATGGCTTATGGATTTACTAAGGAACCACCCATACCAATAATACTGAGACAAATGTTCATGAGGCCCACAGGATGTTTTGTACACAGTTTATTGCTATCTTTGAAAATGAGGAAGGGGCAAGGTGAAGTGAATCTTGGAGACTTCATCCCTTCTAGGTAAACTTTGGTCCAAAAAAAAAAAAAAGTTTGAAAACTCCTTGAGCAGAGACACACAACTTGGTCTATTTCAGTGACCTGAAGAGAGCTGAAGTGACCAGAAAGGAGTGAAACTTTGAAGGAAGCCTGGGGAGGCAGGAAGCTGGAGAGATTTCTAATGCTGAAGAAGAAATGTTGTCCTGCGGTGTCATTTCAGGCATCGTTTCTGTGGCCTCAGGCATGGATTGCAAAGGGGCAGCTGCAGGACATATGTTCCATGGTCTACCCAACAGTCTCACTTGCACATGGTGAAAGCACCCTTCCAGGAACAGATAAAGGCTGAAGTCCAGTTGTCTCTTATTGACCATGAACCCTAGAGTCCAAAATAAAACAAACATTTTGTAAATTGTCTGCCTCTACAGAGTGTCCTTCAGCAAGTGGTCCTTAAAGCACCTCTATGTGAAAAGCACTACCCTTGAGATACTTTGCAAACTCCCAGATGTCGCTTCTTCTTGGGTATACCAAAGACAGCCATTTTCTGCTTCCAATTAGAAACCATGGTGGAGTCGTGTTAGTGATATTTTTGAAATATAAAAATGTAGGGTAGTCTGATGGTGCTCTTACAATTCTGGAAAAAACCAGAACACAGAGGTAAAGAACCAAAGTACACATTGCATTGAATTCTTCTGTGTCTTGAAATGCCACCAAGAAACTCTGTCCCCAGATGCTGGGGTAGAGATGGGGAGCCTCAAAGCATGACCCCATGGAGAGGTGTCTCCTCGACCTGAAAATCTTTTGAGTTTGAGGAAATTACTTATCTTAATTAAAAATTGAAAGCTCCTTAGATTAACAGGGCTAAAATAGAGCTACTACCCTCTTCAAAAAGCACTGTTGTAAATCTTTCCTAAAACGCAACTTAACCATATTTTTTTAATAGGCATTATGCCATGACTAATCATTGAATGTTCCCCAGTTCATAAAATAATAGCTATATCGTGAGTGGCAGGACACCGTCGAAGGTGCAGCTTGGCTGCTGCAGTTGTGCTGGGAGAGATGAGCTGGCAATTATTTGCAAACGTTTTATTCCCTGGGTTACCACAGCATTTCAGAGCTCACACTTTGACAGTGGTCAATGGTTGTTAACTGATTTATTCGGTAACTGAGGAGAGGCCCGTGTCCCTGACATGCCAACTGGGATCCCCCAAGGCGACGTGATTAGCAGTCTGCAGTAGCTCTTGTTTTTCTCAGTTCTTAACATGTGTGTAAAGGCCTAACACAGAACTCTGGATGTGTCTGTATGCACTATACATTTGAGTTACAAGACCTGCACCTAATACATTTTAGGACTTTGCCATTTATTTTATTTTTTTCTCACACCCTAATTATAGTTTCCCCCACTTCTGCTTCTCACAGTTCTTCACCACCTCCCCTCCCATCCAGATCCACTCCATTTGTCTTGGAAAAAAAATGCTTCTAAGGGATAATAATAAAATAAAATAAAATAACATAAAACAAAAGTTAGCATCTCAGTATTGGACAAAACAAGCAACCAGCAAAGACTTGCTATTTTTTTTAGTACTCACTTTTATACTTTAGTATCCCATTATGTTTTTGGGGTTTTTTTTTCCTATTTTTAATATTCTCCTCTTCTCTAATTGGCTCTCCTAACACTCTGGCTTCTTATCCTTAGATTCTACTAGGAATCTGGTTCCTGAAGCAAGGGCCATAAACAATTCCATGCTTCGTTTATTACAGAAGGTGTTTTGTCAATTCCTCAACCCTAATAAAAGATTGCAGCAGAGACTCACAGTAGAATATTTTCAATAGTATTAAATCCTAGTCCACTACCACCTAAATGTGTCCTGTCAACTGTTTAAAGACCAGAAGTCAAGCCACAGCAGAGGGAAGGCTGGATCTGAGCGTGCGTGTCCACAACACACGGGACGCGGCAATCCTTGACCGGCCTCTTCTACTGTCTCATTCCAAATTAAAGAAAAGGAACTTGAGGAAACTCGTTTCACCAAATGTGGAAAGCTTGCCCTTCTTTATGGCTTTTGTAAACCCAGGGAGGCCCAAAGGGAAAGCCAGGCTCCTCTGTGGATGCTTCACTGGATTAGGAGAGCTCAAAAGGGCTACCCAGCTGCAAATCTGCTCCAGCACAAAGGCTTCCCAGGATTACCCACTGCCATCCGAAGGCAGAGTCTCCCCCCCCACTGCCATCTGAAGGCAGAGTCTACCTCCCCCCAACCCCACCAGCTTCTCCCTCACCCTCCCATCTTCCCCCCCACAAACACACACACACAATGCTTCCGTATTCTTTCCTTGAGTTGTTGAGTCTGAGGATGCAGGAGGTACACTACAGAAGGAAGAGAAAGGGACGAGGTCTCCCACAGACCATGAGCTCATCTTCCGGTTCGCTCCCCACACACTGCTCGCTCATGACTTGGGATGGGGGCTCAGGAAAGAGAAGGGGGAGGTGCAATTAGGAGACGCAGGACTTGAGTTTTAACATTACTACTGCCTTGCTATGACCTAACTATGGGCAGTCATCTTTCCAAGGTGGCAGTAGATCATAGGCAGGCCAACACAAAGGAAAGGGAAGTACATAAAACCCAGAGTACATGTAAGAGAGCATGGCTACAGGATAAATCAGTGCTCTAGGAAACGGCAAAGGTGCCTTCTGGCCACTAGTTCTATTCAGTTGACAACATTGACGCTTGGAAGCCTGCACGATATGTAGAAAATCTGGCTTTCCCAGGAATGTTGGAGGGCCGGCCTCGTTGTATTTTGGGGAAGGTGGAATTGGAGGGAATATGTTTATTTTCAGTATTTTCTGCCTGGAAGAAGATACACTCCATATGAATGGGAGTTGGATATCAAGGAAGACTATGTTACATAGAGCAGAGGGGCATGGGGAGGGACTAACTAGAAGGGAGCAATTAGCATCTCATTTCAGAGAACCTTTTCCAGGACCAGAAGGTACCGCATGTAGTTAATCTAGAAACACACGTGAAATGAGAAGGGCACACATGCTGTCATCAGATTAGTCTGTTCTGGGAGGCAGATCAAGGGACACAACGTGGAGTTCTTGGGCTAAAAATGATCTCTCTGTCCACTCAAGTGAAAATCTGATGCTAACAGTAGAGGGGGAGAGGCTGTGACTCACTGAAAGGGGGTATTTTCCTTAGATGCGGTTTCTGTTTCAGTAGGCAAAGACCCTTCTCCCTGGAAATAGTTTTAACATTCAAGAGGCTGGGTTGCTGTTTAGGACGGACGTAGAAGGCATACATACATACATTCTGAGGGAAATCTAACTCCATGACGAGGGAAGGCTAAGACAGGTGCTTCTTTAACAGGCTGCTGCTGATGTGCTACATCAGGCACTGAGTAAGGCGGTCCCTGTCCTCCCAGTCAGTGGGTGTAGATCCTAACCAGGCAATGACAGTTGTGTTCTCTCTTGCCCAGAGCTGTTAGGAAGGAGCTTCCTGGTGCTGTTGGATTCACTCCTTTTCTGTCCACTTCACTTGGGTGGTCATCGTCCTGGCTCTCTCTGCCTGGCCTGTTGCTTTTAGCAGCAGCTACAAAACAGAAGTCGTGTTGAGGAGGATGTCACTGGGTTCTGTTTTGCAGACAGCTCACAGTGAATAGATGGACAAACTTACAAATGAGTCAAATCATCCCGACATTTAGGGCAACAGCAGTATTAAACTATTAACTAGACAGTAAGTCTGACACAAGTTAGAGTTTCTTCTAACCTAGGAGGCCATAGCGATTGACTTGAAAACAAAATGTGCTGGGTGTTTTAGAACAACACCATCAGTTAACCAGAACCTCCTAATTGGAAGAATAAGATGAGAGATGCACATTCACTGATCCCCTGGTCACTGATACCAGTGAAGTGCATGCCAACATATAAATTGAATACACAAGATAAAAAAATTATTGTTATGTGCTGTGCAAGAGTTAAAAGAAATTAAAAAAAAAAAAGCCGAGAGCCAGGCATGGTGGTGCATGCCTATAATCCCAGCAGTCAGGGAGGCAGAGGTAGATGGCGCTCTGTGAGTTCGAGGCCAGCCTGGTCTACAAAGTGAGTCCAGGACAGGCAAGGCTACACAGAGAAACTCAGTCTTGAAAATCTAAGAGAGAGAGAGAGAGAGAGAGAGAGAGAGAGAGAGAGAGAGAGAGAGAGAGAGAGAGAGAGAGAAGAAAGAAACATTTGGATATATTAGGATGCTTTTGGTGGCAAATATCTGAAAACTCATCTTAAGATGTCCTATGCAGAAGGAATGCATTGGCTTATATAACTGAAATGTTCAGGCTTTGCCAATTACAGAGAAGCAAGTGGTCTTCAAGTCACCATTCCCACTTTCCTCTTTGATTTTACACACACACTCTCTCTCTGTCTCTCTGTCTGTCTCTCTGTCTGTGTCTCTGTCTGTGTCTCTGTCTCTGTCTCTGTCTCTGTCTCTCTCTCTCTCTCTCTCTCTCTCTCTCTCTCTCTCTCTCTCTCTCTCGGTTTGTGATATCCCACCTCCTCTTTGAATAGAGACAGTGTCTCCCGGCAACTTCAGCCTGAGGCCTGGAGTTGCATTTCATTGGTTAGGCTGGGGCCAAGAGCATCGTTTTTCAGTAATGATGAGGTGGCGCAGCTTATGGTTGGTGCCCACAGTATATGAACAGAAAGTAGGAAACTGGAAACAGTGGAGGAATGAGCTGTAGACAGGCAAAAAGACAAATGTCTACTTGTCTAATATCTTGAGTACATAGATGTTTAGGTGCAATTGTTGACACCCTTGATGCTATATTGTTGTCAAGGAAATGCTCGGAAAAGCAAATACTAGCCAGGGTGCAAACTACACAACTTCAGAGGCATCTGGAGTTCAAGGACAGCCTGGGCTACATAATAAGACCCTATCTCAAAAATAAAATATATAAGCAGACAAACAAAGAAGGGCAAATATATGAAAAACCCAGGGCAAAAAGCAAGCAAGCAAGCAAACAACAATAAAACAAACAAACAAACAAAACCCCTGGCCTGGAAAGTCCTACAGGAAAGTATAAAACAAGAAGAATCACTTCTTGGGAATTTTTTCCCACCCTATTTTGGAGATACATGGATAGGTCGGCACAAATAAAGATTGCTCTTTGTTTTGTTTTGTTTTGTTTGTTTTTAATGCAAGTTTGCAAATTGACTCATCAGTGAATAATGGAGAGCATGGGCCGGAGAGACAGAAGGATGAGTGTCCTCTAGGCGCCAGGCACTTTTATGAGCTACTGATTTGGTTGCAAGCATATGGAATGGCACTGACATGGCTCTTGAGAACCCCTACACGCACCTTTCTTCCCTGGTTTTTTGAGACAGGGTCTCTCTGTGTAGCCCTGGCTGTCCTGTGTAGACCAGGCTGGCCTCGAACTCACAGAGATCCGCCTTCCTCTGCCTCCCGAGTGCTAGGATTAAAGGCATGTGCCACCACCACCACCCGGCTCTTAAGAATCCTTTTACCTGTTATCAAACTTTAGTCACAGTCACTGTTAGACATGCATTTTAACAAGTATTTTTGCTTCTGATGCTAAATAGTAATATTATTGTCTACCAGTGACTTCAAATAAAAAGGCTTCAACTAAAAAACCACATTCTTGACTTCTGTCTTCCATCTGTCCTTCATCCATTCTTTTCTTCTTCTTCTTCTTCTTCTTCTTCTTCTTCTTCTTCTTCTTCTTCTTCTTCTTCTTCTTCTTCTCTCTCTCTCTCTCTCTCTCTCTCTCTCTCTCTCTCTCTCTCTCTCTCTCTCTCTCTGAGACAGGGTTTCTCTGTGTAACAGCACACTGGCTGTCCTGGAACTCACTTTGTAGACCAGGCTGGCCTCAAACACACAGAGATCCCCTGCCTCTGCCTCCTGAGCACTAAGATTAAAGGTGTGCGACCACGCCCAGCCCCAGCCACCCTTCTGTTAGGTTGCTGCAAAAGGAATTTTTGAAATTTCAGACCATTAATTTTTTTTTAAAAAATCATTGCAACTAGGTTCAAACATATCTTTATTAAGCAAAATAGGAGCCATTCCAGTGAACCTGTTTTCTGCCAACACAATGTAAGTTGTTTATTCCTGTTGCACAAAAGTTCCTGCTTCCGATTCAATGAAGGATTGGAAATTATTTTTCTGCATTCGGCTGGTTGTGGAAGATGTTTTTACCCAGGAAAAGTTACCACGGTGCCTGAAGTGGTAGTTGGTTGGTGAGAGATCACACAAATATAGTAGATTAGGTACCATTTCATACTTCAATTCACTCAACCTTTGACGTGTTATCTGTGTGACATACAGTTTGAACATTGTGGAGAATTGGGTTTCTTCTGTTAACCAAAGCAGGTGCTGCATTTTTTCTTTCTTTTTTTATGTTGTTATTTTATTTTATTTTATTTTGCGCTGCAATTTTCAATGCATTTCATCAGTTTGCTAAAGCACATCTCTGATGTAATGATTTCATGGGGATTCAGAAACCTGTAGTGGGCTGGATCAGCAGCAGACCACCAGGCAGTGAGCAGGACCTTTTCCTGGTGCCAGCTTAGCTTTTGGGAGCATGTTGGAGTGTCACCAGAAGTCACATGTAATCTAGTTTTGACTGCATGACAGAATTCAACCCAGAAATGGTGCTTCATAGCTTAAGAGGGGATAATAGTTCAAAATGATAACTTTTTATAAAAAAAATGTTCGTGTGTTCAACTCATAAGGCACCCACTCACTCTTCGTCTGTCTAGTCCGCGTTGACTGTTGAGCAGCAGTTGAATGGTCCACATTGGGTCGTGGGCAATTTCACCCTTACAGTTGTAAGAAGGTTAACTTATCTCCCAGTTGGTGCTTGTGTCTGAGGCTCTCATCTCTGCACAACGCCTTGAACCACCACAGCACTGAACAGTCTTTAGTATTTCTTGGCGCATTGTTTCTTCCCATTATCTCAGGATCCATTTTGAACTTAAATAAGAAAAGTCACTGAAGTTTGCTTTTTGCCTAATATCGTTTGCGTAGTGTAAAATGAACAATGAGGTGAAAGTAATTAGGAAAAAGAAAACCTTAGAAGTGAGAAATGCAACTTTTGAGCAATGTATAATCTAACCAAGTTTACTAAGAATGCACTCCAATGTGAAACAGGAAATTGCAGCAATGCCCAAACTGAAATTCTTTTCGAATGAACCTAATATAAAACCTACCAGCAAAAGGAAGATAAGACAAAAGGGAGGGAAATGTGTTGTGTATTAGATTGCAAGGGTTGCCACGGTGACGTTCTATAAACTAACTGGCTTAGACAACAAAATCTGTTTTCCTCACAGTTCTGGATGTAACAGCTTCTTGTTGCACTGGAGGTGTCAGCAAAGTGGAGAGCCTGTTGCAGGTTCTGCATCGTGGCCGCACACACCCCAACCACCTTCCCATGGTTTCAGGGCAGTCGTTGGTGTCCCTTGGCTATAGAAGCCCCGCCTTGATCTCTACCTTACCTTCGTCTTCGCAGGGGCTCCCTGTATGCACGCATCTGGGGCTATGTCTCCTTTTTATAAGACCCATCAGTCACACTGGGAATAGGGCTCATCCAAAGGCCTCAGCTTTGGGACTGCAACAGCCCCGTTTCCAAAGCAGGCTACATTCTGAGACAGCGAGACGTGGACTTCATAAATTCAGGGAGACACAGTTCATGATGCCCTTTCATGGTCTCGCTGGGTCCTCACGTGACCGCATGTGTGCTGCAGTGCTTGAGTTCTAGAGCCCAGTATAGACTCCACACTGATTGCTGGGAAGAGGGTTGTATGCTTCAGTGGTTCCTCTTTCCTGTCCCTGAGATCGTCATGGAGACTGAAGGATAAAAGATAAAGTTCTTCCAGATTGCAGGACCTATATAATCTTTTGCAGCAATCAATGGAAGGAAAAGAAAATTCTTTCTGTGTAAAGGGATTAGTTCTTCGGCCTTGCTAAGGGAGAGGAGAGCCCTTCCCCCACCTCACTCTTAAAGGGGTTAGGAGCACACAGTCCTTTTCCTTCTCCTCTTCCTACTTCCTGTCTAAGGGAGGGGCGCAGAAAGGGATCAGTTGACTCCTAATTGGCCTTTTAAGAGTAACTTTAGCTGCTAAAGCAAACCAAGGGATCACACGCCACTAGAAATGCCCATTTGCCCTGTATGAGTGAGGCTTTGTGCTAAACAAAAGAAAGACGGCTCTACTACCTTTAACCACAGCCAAATCCTTTGTGGGCCAGCCAGGGAACACCGTGCATGACTGCAACCCATCAATAATGCACCTCGTGCCATCTGCATTCTGCCGACTCTTTGGGACAGAGGCAGCTAGCTATTCCTGGACAGGATTAAGTGTTAATCCTAACTCAAGGGCCAAGTCTTGCAGAGAGTGACGCTTTCCTTCACCTCTTCTCTCCTTGTACTTTCAGGCCAGCGAAGCGTAAATAAGTGGGCAATTTCTCTCCTGATCACTGAAGCCCTAAAGATAAGGTAGTGGACCTGGCAAATGGTGAATACACGCCATATGGGGCTAACGGCAAGTTCTGGTGTAAATGGTCTCCGCGTTGCTCTCTCTGCAATGCAGATAAAAGAGTCCCTGGAGCCGTCCTTTTATACTGAGCTGTGTGGATCTGAAAACAGTTAAAATCACCAGAAATGGGGAAGCGTTTTCTTTCTGCTGAAGCATGCTGGGCCTTGCTTCCTTCAGTGACGAGTGAATGGTTAAAAAGCGTTGTCTGACGTTACAACACAGTTTATCTCATTTGAGATCTCATTTTAAACAAGTGTTTGAATTCTCTTGGCTGGATACATTAGAAGTACAATCTGGTGAAAAAAAGAATTGATAGTAATATTTGTCAAGCACTTACTATGGGTCAGCAACTGTTACAGGCACTTTTATAAGTTTCACCATTTACTTCTCGCAAGAACTCTAGAAGGCAGATGCTAATGCTCTCATTTTTATATAAAGTTGTTTGCCAGCCTTTATGCTGTTCCCACCATTCTACAGAACAACTTACTTTTGGACCTGAAGCAAGGACACATGCTCTCTGTCATTTTTTTAATAATTCTCTCTCTCTCTCTCTCTCTCTCTCTCTCTCTCTCTCTCTCTCTCTCCCTCCTCATCTTCTACCTTTTTGTGAAACAGGGTATCTCTAGTGTCTGTGGTACTGTCCAGGCTAGGAGACCCTTGAACTTCCAGAAGATTCCTCTCTGTCCATCTGCTGGCATCAGAGATGCATATTGAACACGGGTTATCACACTAGCAGAGCGAGTACTTTCACCTAGCAAACTGTTTTGAGACAAGGCTGGTATGAAATTTGTCCTGCCGCCTCGGCTGGTCTTGAATCCCTGGCCCTCCTGTGTTTGCGTCTCACGTGTTGGGAGCACAGGAGTGCCCACCATACTCAGCTCTTCTTTACTCTTAAAGAGATTTGCTGACATGCGCCCTAAAATCCTTTTCTGTTCTACACACTGTCTTTTATGTCATCAAAGTACTTCACAAGATATAAGCAAACACTTTATTTAAATGCAGCTTTCTTCTTCAAATCTAAAGACAATCCTCCTGTTATAAGAGGGGAAGGAAAACTTCCTTCTGAAAATAATGATGTTCAGTGTCTCCCCACTTTGCTTGGGCCTGTCCCACTGTTAGTCCATGTTCAGTCTTCCAGTAAAGCATTAGGGACATTCCATGTGACCCGTCAAAGGACAGTAATGTGCATTGTTTATAATATCACCTAATCTTAAAAATACTAATTCTCAATGGAAGAAATTCCTTGAAATAGCTGAAATAAGTTGGTGACTGTAGCAGTTTCCAGATATATAGAACCCATTTCACAAGAAAAACAAGGTTATCTGTGACATAAAATGCTTTCTTCTTTGTGGAAGTATATGCTGTTTTGAAACTCTTTAAGTAAACAGGCCTCACTTGACTAATTTTCTACATCCTGGCCTATCCTCAATAAAGATGAGTTTGCAGATGGCTCAGCTGTGAAGAGTATTGCTGCTCTTTTAGGGGACCCCAGTTCAGTTCCCTGCACCTACTTGGAGAGGGATGGTTCTGAACTGCACCTAACTGCAGTTCCAGAGGATCTGATGGCCCCTTCTGGACTCTTTGGGCACCAGCAGTCATGTGGTAGCCATCCGTATAGACACATACCCCCCCCCCAAAAAAAAGGGGGCTTAAATGCTTTTAAGGCATGGCATGTATCGTGGTTTGACTCAGAGTGGCCCCCCTAGGCTCATTTATTTGACTCTCTGGTCCCCAGTTAGTGTAGCTGTTTGGGACAGAGCAGGAAAGGTGGCCTTGTTGGGGAGTGTGCGGCCTTGTTGGAGGAGACGTGTCACTGGGGACAAGCTTTGAGGTTTCAAAACCCCGTGCCAGACCCAGTCTTGTGGTCTCTCTGTCTACAACTTGCGGGTGAGATATGAGCTCTTAGCTACTGCTCCAGCACCATGCCTCCCTGTCTGCCACCACTATTTCCCTCCATGACCTTCAAGGACTAACCCTCTGAAACAGTAAGCAAGCCCCCAATTAAATCCTTAAATGCTTTCTTTTAAAAGTTGCCTTGGACCCATGGGGGCCACAGAGACTGAGCCACCAGCCAAAGAGCAGGCATGGGCTGGACTGAGACCCCCTACACATATGTAGCAGATGTGCAGCTTGGGCAACATGTGGGCCCCCTCACAATGGAAGTAGGGGCTGTCTCTGACTCTATTGCCCGCCTTTGGATCCCTTTCCCCTAGCTGGGCTGCCTTGTCTGGCCTCAGTGCTGCTTGAGGAGTCACGTTGGGTTGGGACCCCTTGGGGGCCTCCCCTTAATGGCAGTGGGGTAGGGAATGAGGGTGGGACTGGGAGGAGAGGGGGGAAGGGGGGCTGGGATGAGGCTACAAAGTGATTAAATGAATAAATGGGAAAATTTTTGCCTTGATCGTGGTGGTGCACCCCTTTAATCCGCGTACCTTTAATCTGAGAGGCAGAGGCAGGCAGATCTCTATAAATTCGAGGTCTGCCAGGTCTACATAGTGAGTTCCAGGACAGTCAGGACCATATACAGGAGCCCTGTCTTAAGACAAAAAAAAAAAAAAAAAAAAAAAAAAAAAAAAAAAAAGAAAGAAAAAAAGAAAAAAGCTGCTTTGTTAATGATCTGTCCTCACAGCAATAGAACAATAGCTAAGGCAGCATAATTCCTCAATGAATGCACCTAGTCTCTTTTTCCTTCCTACTCCTCTTTCCTTCTTGTTCCCTTCTTTCCTCCCTCCCTCCCTTCCTCTTGTCCCCTTTCCTTCCTTCCTCCCTCCCTTCCTTCCTCTTCCTTATTCTCTCTTTCCTTCTTTCTCATGCATCACTGTTTCAACCCAAAACCAGGAAGCCAGTGAGTCTAATACTCTACAGTCTAATGAAATGGTTCAAAATGCTTACGTGCTTTTGTATGTACATTCAATGTTTAAATGTATAAAGACAAAAGGTATTTCTTAAAAGAAACCTGTATGTGCAGGCCAACTAGGGACAGATCCAGGAGACCAAGAATAGGTGTGTTTTTATGCCATATGTAGCTGACTTGGCTCAAGCAAGGCCAGCCAGCCCCAGTGAGGAAGTTACTGATGAGGTTTCCACATGGGATGATTGGATGGATGATGTCATGAGCAGGTGACATCTTAGATGGACCTGCCTTGGAAAGAAGACAGGGTGGATTCCAGGAAAGATTTGCAGTTTCTCTTTCATTGGGGCTTGATTCCAATAGAAGCTGAGAAGTAATATAAAACCAATAGTGGGTTTAAAAAAAAGAAATATCTCTTTCAGGCTCTGATTTTTTAGCTTAAGAACAGATTAGTGAGGAAGCTAACTTAGTACTGGATTTCTAAGTTAGACATGCCGGACAGCACAAATGATTAACCCTGTCCTCTCCCTTACACTGGCTTATTTATTTACTCATGGAGACAGGGTCTTGCTGTGTAGCTCCTGGACTAGAAGTCGCTTTGCAGCCCAGGGTGGCCTTGAATTCACAAAGATCTGCCTGCCTCTACCTCCCAGTTCTGGCATTAAAGGAAAGCACAAGTAAATGAACACTGGTTAATTCAGTAAATAAACTTACATACTATACGCTGTCCTCAGAAGAGGCAAAAATAAAGGATATATGATTTATCAAATACCTTCTATGTCCCACATTTGGCAAGACTTTCCTCCCTCCCATCCAAGATTGCAGTGGCTGCGCTGTCAACTCGATCCTATTTGAAGCGGAGTTACCTGATACTCTGGGAGTGTCTGTGGGAGACTGTCTTGACTACACTCATTGAAATGAGAAGTCCCGCCCACTATGGGCGGAAGTGTTTCCCTTGGCCACATTCTGGTCTGTCTAAGAACTTGAGACACTTGAGCTACACACTAATATGCGTAATAGTCTCCACTTCTGACCGTGGGTGTAGTGTGACTAGCTGCCCAGGTTCCCGCCGTGTGACTTCTTTCTCAACGGCGGACATTTAGCCATGAATGACGTAACTGGCTCCCTCTTGGGTTGCTTTTGTAGAGCATTTTATCACAGCGACAGACTAAGGCACCGGTCCTTGCCATAGAGCAAGCAGAAGAAACGAATCACTTCTGAAATGGACAAATCAGAATGTAACCATTTACAAATAATCCCCACAGCCGGGCGTGGTGGCGCAAGCATTTAATCCCAGCACTTGGAGAGGCAGGCTGATCGCTGTGAGTTCGAGGCCAGCCTGGTCTACAAATTGAGTCCAGGATAGTCAAGCCTACACAGAGAAACCCTGTCTCAAAAAAAAAAAATCCCCATAAACTAGAAATTGTCTCATTCCTCAACTTTAAAGAAGAGAGATACAGGACAAGGTTGTGGGTTCAGAGTGGCTGCCCCAGCTTTGACTCAGGAAGGGCACAGCCGTGAGCACTGAGGAGGCCATCTTAGTGTAACCCTTAGTAAGCATGCACAAATTGCATAACTCCACCATCCCAGAACTGCCTAGTTGTGTCTGAGTCACCAGAAGCCTGTCAAGGCACTACAACGTTAGAGAGTTTAAAAAGAATTTAAAATGCAATAAAACGTAAGTCATTGAAACCCAAGAGCCATAGAGACCTCAAGGCTTCCTCCAAGAGCTGTCGAAATAGGATGTGCATGTGACCTCAGAGGGGAAAACTCACATTGAGTTTGAAGGGAATAAAAAAGAAAAAGGAAATGTTTCTTGGGGAAGAAAATCTACATTATTGAAAAATATCTTTACAAATTCTAACTTTTTTGTTGTTGTTGTTAATAAGCCTAAACCTGGTTGTTTTAGGATCCCAATATTTATAACCAGAACCTAAGATTTTCCTAATAAAACATTTTATTACATATTTATTTATTCTTTCGTTTAAACCAAGGTTTTTATCCTTAATACACGAATGATAAATGGTTAGAGTTATTACTGGCCAAGCAGTGAGTGCTGGAACTTTGGGGAGTAAGCCACGGCTGAGGCTTTATGGTCTTCCACACTTCTCTGTTTAACATAGCTTGCAAGGATGCTTTGAAAGGTTTCTGATGCACGTGAAATTGTGATATGTCTTCCTTCTGACCACAGTGGGTTGTATAGTTATTTATAATATTTCAAGTTTTGGTGACATCTTGCCCAGAATCAGGTGGACTGTCACATCTTTCAGGCATGTAGAAAATTCTGAGAAGCTGGGCGTGGTGGCACATGCCTGTGATCCCAGCACTCTTGGAGGCAGAGACAGGTGAATCTCTGTGAGTTTGAAGCCAGCCAAGGCTACACAGAGAAACCTTGGGCTCAGTGGCTAGGAGCACCGTCTGCTCTTCCTGAGGTCCTGAGTTCAATTCCCAGCAACCACATGGTGGCTCACAACCATCTGTAATGGAATCTGATGCCCTCTTCTAGCATACTGGTGTAAATGCAGATATAGCACTCATATACATAAAATAAATAAATTGATTTTAAAAGAACAAAAATAAATAAATAAAATTTAAAAAAAGAAAATACTGAAAGTAGTCACTGTTGGCACACAGCATTTAGTGCATGGGACCTTTGGAGCAGCAGAACAGCCCACCCGGGGAGAGCAGAGAGCCTGCTCATGTTGTTATTGGTTTGTTCGTGCCTGCGGCACTGGAATCTGAGCCTAGAGATAGACTTCCAGAACTTTCTATGTGTTTATAGATAGGGTCTTGTTAAATTGGACAAGCTATTCTAAATGTTTCCATCCTCCTGTTTTAGATTCCAGTGTGCTAGCACTATAGACATATGAGATTACACTTGGTTGGTGTTTGTAAGAATATACTTTTTAATTAAGTGATTAATTAAAACTAGTAATTAATAATTAATTAATTCTTATAAGTAATTAACATAGTGAGACAAATGGTGTCCAACTATAAAGCCATATGTAAAAGTGTAATAGTCAAGAGTGAATTATTTGTTTAAAGTTTATATTTCAAAGCCGGGCGTGATGGCGCACTCCTTTAATCCCAGCACTCGGAAGCAGAGGCAGGCGGATCACTGTGAGTTCAAGGCCAGCCTGGTCTACAAAGTGAGTCCAGGACAGCCAAGGCTAACACAGAGAGACCTTGTCTCGAAAAAACAACAACAAAAAAAAGTTTATATTTCAAATAATTTTTTTAAAATACAGGCTCTCTCTGTGTTATGTATATAACTCAGGCTAACTTTGAACTCATGATCTGCCTTCCTCACAGGCCAACTGAGGGCTGATTTTACAAGGCATATATACCAGCAACTATTACCAACTGAAGGAAAGTGCTTTCTAAAATTTGGGCTCATTCAAGCATCCATTAAGCAAATGTTCAAGCCAAACATGCAGACTTGTTTAGTCTGAGTTAGGAAGCTGGGATAGACTGGAAACAAAGTTAGACTTCTACTGAAAACTTATTTCAAAGGAAAGATCTTGCCTTCTCCTTAAAGGGGATCAATTTAGAAACCCACAGTGTTTGGAACTTTCTGGCTGATTTGAAATGCAAACTGGATGCTTTAGTACCTGACACATGCATTAGTGCACATGACACATGCATTAGTGCACATGACACATGCATTGGTGCACATGACACATGCATTAGTGCACATGACACATGCATTAGTGCACATGACACACACATTAGTACACATGACACAGAAACTCAAGTGAAAATAATGGCATACATGTGATCCTTTTCTTTCTTATATTTTCAAAGATCTAGTGATAGACAGTTGAAGGAAACCATAGTGGCTTTACAATTTGTGAGGGACTGGGCTTCTTCATGCTCACTCCTCTGCCATCTCTTATCCTCATTGTTCAAGATAGCTGCTGGGCCTGTCGCCAACACATCCACATCCTGCCAATGGATGGAGGAGCAGGAAAGGCTCACTCCCTCTCTCCAAGGAGGCTTCCAAAAGCTATACACAAGACTCCGGCAAAAGTTATCCACTTTGCAACATGTAGCAGCAAAGGTCTGGCTGACAGGTAGAAATGGCTCCTCTGGGAACTGGGGTTTTTATTGCCAAAGAAGAAAAGGGAAAATAGGGCATTGATGGACAGTCTGATGGACAGACTTTTGTCATTCTGACAGAATGTAGGACACAAGCAACTTAAGAGAGGAAAGATTCCTTTTGACTCCTGGATTCTGAGGGTTCAGCTTATCACAGTGAGGAGTGTATGTGTGTGTGTGTGTGTGTGTGTTGGAATGGGGTGGTGGTGGGAGTGTGTGTGTGTGTGTGTGTGTGTGTATGGGTGGGGTGGGGTGGGGTGAGGGAAACAGAGCGGAGAAGCTCACATCCTGGTAGTCAGAAGGCAGAGAGGAACGGTGTGCCAGCAGGATGCTTCCTTTTGCCCACTTCACTCCACCCAGGGCCCCAGCTCATGGGTGATGCTACCACATCCTCCGCCTCCTCAGCTCTCTAGGGAAACAGCCTTACAGACACCCAGGCCTGTGCTCTCCCCTGTCTTAGAATCCCTCCTCAAGCCAACCGAAGCGCTAATCAAAGTTAGCCACCACAAGCATCCAACCATCGCTGCCTCGGAGCCTCTCTAGGCCCCCTGATGTCTCCCTTCAGCTGGAAAGCCCGAGGATGCAAGGAGAAAGGCCACCAACCCAAACCAGCATGGCCAAAGTAACCAACGTGAGCCTTTGAGAATCTGTGAACATAGGCCGCCGTCCCCTAGGGCAGGGCTCAAGCTGTCAGCGTTAGTTGTGAGGAAGACAAGGTTTTTATCACTTGGGGGTGGGGTTCCAAATGGGGGATTTAACAGGCATAATAGACAGGGTTACCAGGGCAGGACATAAGCATAAGCAAATTATGAATAATGATTTCCTGAAACAAACACAGGATTGCAAGGTGGTCTTAACATGGTAGGCATAGTGACGGCTATCAGTACAAGGTAGCCATAGGTGGTTACAATAAACTTTTGAAACAAAAGCATGATTTCTGTTTCCTGGAACAGGCTGGACAGAGCCATGTGTAGTTAAGGTTACAGGCAGCCCATAGCCCAATCCTTGAGAAACAGAGGTTTAATCATAAACAGGAACGAACCTAGTTTGTCTTAACCAAATAGATAGATGGCTTGTAAGCTTAAGATGGAGGCAGGACGATTTAGTTCTGCAGAAGAATCAGGGAAATGGCATTAAAACCTAAGCGCTTCAACTAGGATGCAAGGTTAAAGTTCAAGAAACAAGCAGAAGCTAGGCATAGTGACGCACACCTTTAATCTCAGCACTTGGGAGGCAGAGGCAGGCAGATTGCTGTGAGTTCGAGGCCAGCCTGGTCTACAAAGTGAGTCTAGGATAGGCAAGGCTACATAGAGAAACCCTGTCTTGAAAAAACAAAAACAACAACAAAACCCAAAAGAAAACAATTAGGTTATCAAAATAGAAATAAATGGCGGAAAGCTTTTAAAATATTTTTGTATAGTCTTTTTGAACGTGTAATGTAATGGCATCGTTTCCCCCGCCCCCATTTCCTCCCCTTCAAGCTCCTCCATGCATCCTCCTTGCTCTCCTTCAAATTCATGCCTTTTTTTTCCTTTGATTATGCAATCCTAAATACCTAAACACTACCCACTCTGTCTGTATAGTGTTATCTGTATGTATCTGACCTCAGGGATGTATACATGTTAAATGTGTACATATGTATTCACCTGATAAATTGGGTAACCAGTTGAGGGGACTTTTCTCCAGGGAAGACCATTTGAGATAAACTTTAAAAAAAATTTATTTATTATCATTGTTGTTGTTGTTGTTATCGTTGTTGTTGTTTTTTGGTTTTTCGAGACAGGGACTCTATGTTAGCCTTAGCCGTCCTGGACTTGCTTTGTAGACCAGGCTAGCCTCAAACTCACATCAATCCGCCTGCCTCTGCCTCCCAAGTGCTGGGATTAAAGGTGTGCACCACCACGCCCAGCTCCTGGGATAAACTTTTACAGCTTCTTTTCAAATTGCACTTTCATATAACTATGTACTAAACACAGGTGCTTTTTAAAACTACAAAATTAGAGTCGAGATCTGGTCCTTATCTTCCCCACCAGCACTCAGATGGAACAAGACAAGTGTCTCTTTCTCTGCCTGGACTTTTGTCTTTTGCTAAGCTTGTCTCTGTTATCAGGCGGACTTGGTCCATCAGCATCCTTGGCAGCAGAACGGTCACCGCTCCCCGAAGAAAGAGCCCCCGTGTGTAATAATTCCACCTAGACTCATGGAGTTACATCAGCTCAGATACAAATCGGCTAGGACTGCGCTGGTTCGGCACCCGCTTTACATGTGTATGTGTAGATGTCACATACATCACGTTATGCACATGGTCTCCTATGTATTTCTAGGCATGAGTCATATGTGTGCCTCTTTGCCTTTACCCTGTGAAGCCATAGATGTTCCTGGGATGACATTCAGCCCACAAGAGTAGCCCAGTTCCCTCAAGCTCATGCTCTCGTGTGTTCTCTGGACTTCCTCACAGCTAGCTTGAGTCTTTGAGACAGCAGGGGCTTTCTTGTGTCTCTTAACATTATCTTAGACTGTGTGCTAGTCAGCTTTGTACTACTACAAGGTTGATTTTAGCACTCAGTGTTGGGTGTTCCAGGGCACGCTCAAGATGAGTTCACCCCGCTGCTCCTGAGCAGGCCAGCGCACTATGGTGAAGCTTCAGGACAGAACGGAACCTTACAGCCAAGAATCAAGGAAGAATGACAATGTATTCATTCCTTAACACTTAGATCTGGGGTGGGCGCCCAAGATCCAAACTCCAGCAGACTGCTATTTAAATGACTTACATCACATTTGATACCATTCACACTTTAACAGTCTATACATATTTCTCAGCCTAACTGTAAAAGTTTAATTTTTAATTTGTACTTTTAATTTTTACTTATTTAATAATATTAATTTTTTATTATTATTATTATTATTATTATTATTATTATTATTATTATTATTTGTATGTGTGTATGTCTAAGCATGTCAGTGTGTATGTGTGAACTTATAGGAGTCAGTGCTCTCTTTCTACCTTTACATGGGATTGAACTCAGGTCTTCAGGCTTGCACAGCAAGGCCTTTTATCCACTAAACCATTTTACCATTCTTTATTCATTCTTAAAAATCCAGTGCTTTCCTGCACATTAAGTAGGCACTTAATAAACATCTACTCATTTGAGCCCCCTGACTTGATACTGAAGCAGGAAAGAGAATCTTCTACATAAGCAGGGGTGTGCAGAGCCAAACGTGAGCCAGAATTAGAAGATACTGAGGAAATGAAGTGTCCCCAAACCATGACTTTCATGGTTATATAGCAATGCAGGCCCATAAAACGGACCAGTGAAAACTTACACCTAAAAAAAGATTTATTTGTATTTTATCTGTATGGGTGTTTTTCTTGCATATGTGTCTGTGCGTTACATATGTGTAGTGCCTGTGGAGGCTGAAAAGAGTGTGTCAGACCCTCTCATACATGAGTTACAGATGCTCGTGAGTCACCATTGTGGATGCTGGGAACTGACCTCAGGCTCTCTGCAGGAGCAACAAGTGCCCTTAGCCACTGAGGCCACAAGTGAGCCCTTGGCCTGTGGGTCACAAGCCCTTTGGAGGTCAAGTGACCCTCTCACGGGGGGCCTCCCAAGACCACTGGAAAATACAAGTATTTACATTATGATTCATGACAGTAGCAAGTTTGTAGTTATGAAGCAACAACACAAATAACGTTATGATTAGGGATCACCGCAACATGAGACACTGTGCTAAAGGGCTACCTCACCAGGGAGGTAGGGGACCACTGCCCTGAGCTGTCTCTCCAGCCCTCACTCTTCTTTTTATGCTAGAATATAGGCAAGAAATTCCTAGGAATGTAGTTGTTGGAAGGATTTTTTTATTTCATTCAGTTGCCAAACAGGGACCAGTCAATGGGCCCAGTTAGTCCGGACCTACCAGGATTGAATTCCAGGGAAGACTTGCCATGCTTATAAACTGAGAGTGATTTGTGGCCTGAAGCTATGTGGAGAGATTTTAGAAAGTGAGAAAATATGGTAGAGAGCACATAACGATGATGTACGTAGCAGCCTAAAGCGCAGTCAAGCAGTTATTGTTATTTCATCATTAAACTGGTCTTAGAAGTACTATTACTTAAAACGTTTACATTACTTTAAAGCTATTTGTGAGTTCTATTTTTTTAATTCATTAAAAAATTTTAAATACATATTATATTTTTTTGAATAATGTAACACATATAGTGTCTTGCTTCTAAGAATATCTGGGAAGAGAACTAAAATTTTGGAGTGAAAGTTATGAAAATCAGCCTTTTTATTTTTCCTTTTCAGTAAAGATCTCATAGCTTATACATAGCTGAGGTTGCCTCAGACTTAAGAAGTCCAGGCTGGCCTTGACATCCCCACACCTAAACCTCCCAGGTACAAGAATGGACCACAACCTCAGGCTTTTAAAATTCAGTTGTTAATAGTTATATTAAAAGGTAAAAGAGAACTCAAATGGCGTGAGTGTGTATGGCTTTAGTTTATATACATGTGTGTAATATATAATATACAATGATACATAATATGTATATATAACATAGCAGAAAGGAAAGTAATTCGAAAAGTGCAAGCCCTTAAGAAGCCACATATTAGGATAAACCTGGTTTTGAAAGGTGTCACTGACAACGCCTTTAAACTATGTATCACTTTAAAGCAAGAGTTGAGTTGCTAGGATAAATAAGCATCACAGAGTCCACTTACTACTACAACTTAGATAAATCCCTCCCTAAAAGCTACATTGTGTCCCCTCTTCCTCCTAATACAGGGTCTCTTGCAGCTCAGGATGACCTCAAACTCACTTCTACTTCTCAGGTGCAATGGCCAGTTAAATACAGAATTGTGACTCCATAATTGTGACTCAACAGCATAATATTTTGGCCTCAGTTTGCCCACACAAACCACTGAACCAATTATAGCATGATAGATGCTAGAGGGACTTGTTTTGTTACAGAGGACTTTGTTCTTAATATTTAAATTAGATTCATCTCATACGTATAAACGTTTTGCCTTCCTGAGCGTATGTGCACCATGTCCGTGCCCATGGATGGGTGTGAGCCACCATGTGGTGCTGGGAACCAAACCCCAGGTCCTTTGCAAGACAGCAAGTGCTCTTGACTGCTGGGCTATCTCTCTGCCCCTTGTTAAGTAATTCTCATAAGCATTAATTATTATCTTGCCTGCTGAAGTCATCATTCACACAGGGCAAAATTGAAGCTTTTATACGTGTATTTATTCTGCATCTAACTTTGAAAACACTATCTTTTAATATTAAAATACAAACAATGAAAAGTAGTAGTGTATTCTGATCATAATTTAATAGTAACACTACTATATTTTAATATTAAAATATAAACAATGACAAGTATTCTGATTATAGTCATTCGCTCACCACTGCATACAAGGACCAGAAGTGGTGGGCCAGATGTGTAGACCTGTAATCTGAAAATTCAAGGCCAGTCTGGTCAACTCAGGGAGACCAATAAAAATTATTTAAGGGCTGGGGATATATAGTACAGTGTAGAGTGCTTGCCAGCTATTCACAAGGATCTAGGTTCAATTCCCAGCATGGAAAATGAAACAAAAACACCATAAAAAGCCAGGCGGTAGTGGTGCATGCCTTTATTCCCAGCGCTTGTGAGGCAGAGGCAGCTGGATCGCTGTGAGTTCGACGCCAGCCTGGTCTACAAAGCGAGTCCAGGACAGCCAGGGCTACACAGAAAGACCCTGTCTTGAAAAACCAATCAACCAACCAACCAAACAAACAACACCATAAAAACCAGCACATGCTATTCACAGGTCCTATTAAGAGGCCTGGCCCCGATCAGCACTTCTGGAATGATGAAACGATGTTTGTAGTGGTTCTCCCATATGTGCCAGTTATCAGGGCACCTTTGTTCTTGATTTGGATCAAAGTCTATCAGCTTTACATCAGTCAGTCACTTCATTGGTTTCTCTTGTTCCCTGACTTCCAAGAGGGATAGCGTGTGTGTGTGTGTGTGTGTGTGTGTGTGTGTATGTGTGTGTGTGCGCGCGCGCGCGTGCGCGCGCGTGTTTTCAGCAAAGAGTTTATTGAAAGCCATTTTCAGGGAAGTTTGCTTTAAGCTTGATGATTAGGTCTTCCTTATCATACGGTGGGCAATAAACTAGCATACCTCCATTGAGCACATAGCTGTTGTCTCCCATGGGTAGCAAGGCAACAATGTGATGTGGATAAAAGGTAGGGACTATGGTTCCTTTGGTCCTCAAAGTGAACATTTGCTTTTGGAAGATGCTGATCAGTCCTTTAGCCAGCTCTAGGTTCAATCATAAAGGTCTTCCTGTTGAGTAAAACATCATGGTCCTGAGCTAGCAGAATGGGCAGCATTCCTGAGTAAACACATCACAGTCCTGCTCTAACAGAATGGCAGCACTTCCTGGCTCCAGGCTTGGTCCTTGGTCTCCTTCGTCATGGAATGTTATATTTCAGCCATCTTTCATGGTTTTGTCAATATGAACTTCTAGAAGCTTCTCTTAGATCATCTTCCTTTTATTGAGCTTTGACATCTATTATATGAGACCTGATGTGCTTCCCCTGGCCCTGGCACTCCATGCACACAGGCTGAGTTAGCGGAACCAGCTCTATCCTAGCTGATGAGTCCTTACTTGGATTCCAGTACCTGTGCATTTGTAACAAAATTCTCCTGCTCTTCTGTTAATACCTTGGCCTTCATGTTTGTTACAAGTCATATCATTTTTCAGAGCCAAGTTTCCCATTGTTCCATAATATAAATATCCTAAGGTTAGTAAGAGCTGGTGTAAAATTTTTTTGTCTCTCTTTCCTCCTTTTCCAAAAAACATAACAGAGCTCAGTGGGAGAGCCAGAGCTACCAGGACCTCCATCGTCCTTAATCACTTCTTTGCCTTCTTTGTCATATGATTTCCTTTTCTTGACATCAAGGAGAACTTAATAAGCAGGAGAAATTTCTCCATTTGTATTCTCACTGGAGAAGTACTTCAAAAGCTGATTTTTCTATGCACCTTTTGAAAAATTTCTTACGTTTGACCTTCAAAACATCATAGTAATTAGTTTCGTGCACTTTTTCGGAATGGAATATGTGGTTGTGTGGGCCTTTTTTTGAAACTTCTTTTACTTTTTTTTTAAAAGATGTTTTATGTAGCCCAAGTAGGCTGTGGTGGTTTGAGTGAGAAGGGCCCCCACCCCTGCGCTATAGGCTCATATGTTTGAATACTTGGTCCCCAGTTGGTGGAAATGTTTGGGAAGGATTAGGAGGTGTGACCTTGTTAATTGAGATGGGCTTGAAGTTTGAAAACTCTCAGTGCTGTCCCCAGAGTGCTCTCTGCCTCCTACTTGAGGAGCAAGATGTGATCGAACACTCAGCTGTTGTTGCACTCCACCACTGTAAACTCTAACCCTCTGGAGCTATACGCCAATTCAACTCTTGTATAAGTTGCTTTGGTCACGGTGTCTTATCACAGCAAGAGAAATGAAATGAATACTCGGGCCTTGAACTTGCTATATATATAGCTGAGGATGATACAAACTCCCAATGCTCCTGCCTGGACCACCCAAATGCTAGAATCACAGATATGGACCACCACATCTGCCTCAAAACCTGTTACATTCTTTTTTTGTCTGCGTGCCACAAGAGGGCACCAGATCTCACCATAGATGGTTGTGTGCCACCATGTGGTTGCTGGGAATTGAACTCAGGACCTTTAGAAGAATAGCCAGTGTTTTTAACCTCTGAGCTATCTCTCCAGTCCCAAAATAAATCTTTTTTCTTTTTTCTTTTTTTTTTTTTTTAGAGAAGGTTTCTCTGTGTGGTCTTGGCTGTCCTGACCTACTTTGTAGACCAGGCTGAGTTCCTGGCCTCGAACTCACAGTGATCTTCCTGCCTCTGCTTCCCGAATGCTGGAATTAAAGGCATATACCACCACACCCGGCTCTGTTACAGTCTTAATAACTGTTACATTCTTTTTATTGTTGTTGTTTTCTTTTTTAAGAGTTATTTATTTACTATGTATACAACGTCCTGTCTGCATGTTGTCCACTTGCCAGAAGAGGGCACCCGATCTCATTATAGATGGTTGTGAGCAACCATATGGTTACTGGGAATTGAACTCAGGACCTTTGGACGAGCAGACAGCGCTCTTAACCTCTGAGCCATCTCTCCAGCCCAACTGTTACATTCTTAAAAGTTGCATGTGAGCTCTAGGGAATGTGTTGATCTTGTCACTTGGTTACCAGTTAAAGGTTGTGCATCATCCCTTCCAGAAAGTGGAATTTCAGTTGGGACCTGTGATGATTTTTATTTTTTATAGCTAGAGTAGTGTTGCATTGTAACTATTACTTTAAGAAATAGTAGCAATATCACTAAAGTGCTTAATGAAACACAAAAATAATAACAAAATAACAATATAATACTATAACTCAAATACAAATAGGACTCCAGCTCAAATACAGGTTATAAATCTGTGTGTTGTAATGTCTATAATGGGACTCTGCATAAACAGCCACAAAGGAAAGAATACAAAATACAATAATAAGTTGGATTTTATTGAGTGAGTGATTTATGAACAATAGTCCCCAAAGTGCTGTCACTTATAGTGCTTTTCTCATGTTTTGTGTCACTGTGAAGCAAAGTATAACCCCCTCTCATTGACTTGGATTTTCTAGAGCAAACGCTGGAGGAAGAATTTCAAACTGACAAGGAATATGAGTTCCAGAAGGGGAGGGTGGTTTTTTGTTTTGTTTCGTTTTTCCCTTTGGCTGTGCTGCATTCTCTGTACTTTGTATAATGGCGCAATCTTAATAATTATCTACCACTAATATTTGTTAGTAAATAAATGCAGTTTTCATTTAAGAACACTGCCAAGGAAAGTCCAAATCTTTCTGGATATTCCAAAAGAACTTTGAAAGCTGCCATTCAGAATTACACTCTATGGTGGTTTGAGTAAACATGGCCCCCATAGGCTGATAGGGAGTGGCCTAGTAAGAGGTGTGGCCTTATTGAAGTGGGTGTGGCCTTGTGTAGGGGTGGATTTTGAGGTTTCAGACGCTCAAGCCAGGCCCAGTGTCTCTCTCTTCCTGCTGCCTGCCAACTCAGAAGTAGAACTCTCAGCTCCGTCTCCAGCATGGCTACCTGTGCACCGCCATGCTTCCAGCCATGATGATGATGGACCAAACCTCTGAAACTAAGTCAGCACCAACTAAATGTTTTCTTTATAAGAGTTGCCATGGTCATGGATCTCTTCATAGCACTGAAACCCTAACTAACACACACTCTTTCTAGCAAAGCCAGATATAAGTTTTTGTGTTGATTTAAATCTCCCAAGGTCAGCCAAAAGTCAGACACTATGAGGATAAGTGAGTAAAAGAAAGAAAAAGAGCTGTTGGCAAAAGTGCTGAAAGTCAACTAACATTCCCGCTTTCCACACACGTGTGTGCAAAGCAGTGTCTGTCTGGCCTTCAGCACAGCCATCGCTCATGTCACAGCATGGCAGCTATGAGGAAGAGGGGTAGTTGGACTCCAGCAGCTGCCCTTTGGGGTAAGCATCATTCTGTAAGCCATGGTTTACGCTGGAGAATACCCATTACCCACAGAAATGTGTTCCGCATGATGGGCACAGGCAACTGTGGCCAGCTAGGATGTGTGTTACAAAGTATACGGAGTTAAACGGTTAACGGTATGGCCCTGTTCTTGTTTTCATTCTTCAAGGAACAAGCGAGTATCTCAAACGGGATCAACTTACTATATCCCTCACATATGTGTGTCTTTAGCAGGTGGAAAAGAAAGAGGCACTGAAGTAGGTTAGTACTCATATGGTACGTGTGTGTGTGTGTGTGTGTGTTCCTGTTTGCATGTGTGCTACATACATGCATGCAGGTGCTTGTCGGGGACAGAGGATGTCATCGAAGCCTCTGGACCTGGAGCTTCAAGTGACTGATTGTGAGCCAGCCTGCGGGTGCTGGGGACTGAACCTGCATCCTCCGCAAGAGGGTGAGTCCTTGGGGGACTGCTGAGATGCGTCTCCAGCCCTCATGTGTTTTTGAAATAAGCAATGGAACACAAATATTGCCTGATAATGATTTTAAGGGATTTTCAGTAGGTGTGGCTCAATGCAGTACCCTATTCTGTATGTAGAAGAAACTAACCCTGTGGGCTGGGTAGACAGCTCTGTTGTTAAAGTGCTTACCAAGCCAAGGGACCAGAGCTCACACCCCAGAACCCAGGTAAGTGCCAGATGGTCACTGTGGCCTGCCTACAATTCCAGCCTTGGAAAATGGAGACAAAAATGCTAGCTAACTAGACCAGCCATTTGGCAAGCTCTGTGTTTGAGGAGACCCTCAAAGAACAAGATGTAAGAGCCTTGGGCCAGTGCACACATGCACATGTGCACCCACACACACGAAGACATCCATACAAACACACATATCTCACACACACATATAACAATTTTACAAATAGACTATAAACAATTTTAAGATAGACTAGACTTATTTCAGAGGTAGACTATTATAGTTTTAATATTAGACTTTTTTTTTCTTTTAGAAGACAGAATCATGGTACAAAACTTGAGTCTTACCCAAGTTTTTATCCCTTGGAGAAAGAGAGCAATGATACATCATTGGGGATATTGTAACTCAAAGTTAAAAAAGAACATAAACACTCAGCGGTGCTCATGGCAGAGAAAAAAAAAAGTTCCTAGGCTGATACTGTGACTCTCTCTGGTTGTCTTATTATGACCTGTGGCCTGGAATTTTTAATCCCAGTACCAATACCAGAAGGTTGCCAAACTGCACAGGTTAGTGCAGCCTTCTGGAAGCTGGGTGCATCTTACTAGTTAACTCCTGTGTGACGAGCTTCAGCGACAGACTTGCTTTTCCTTGTCTCACGTGAGTGTCTGGACCAGGGGAAGGTTCCACCTCATCATAGCTCCCTGTTTGTCTGGGATGGAGGTGTTTTCATTCAACACCACACTGAGGGGGTGCAGTCATGGCCACCTGGGATTGATTTTCCTGTGCCAGTCCCATCTTACTTTAATATTTTTAGAAGATATGAATTATATTATTTTGTTCATAGTATAGCTATCTCATAATTATTTAGAGGAACACAGATACTGGATATGTCTATATCTAGATATCTGGCACTTGTTTTTACTATTAAAAGCACAGGAGAAATGAAGCTAAGTGTATCTATAAAATTAAAGATTCCTCAGGAGAAACGATCTACAAGCCATGGTCAAGAGTCTCCGTTAATTTTATAAGATTATGAATTCATTGAATTTTGCAAAATCTTTCTCAGAAAGATCTCCTAGTTCCAATTCAAGCCTTTGCCGTAATAATTCCAGGAACTGACCACTTACTTGTAATGTACAAATTGTCTGTAATAGCCACATGCACCTTGACATATACAGCATTGCGGAGTGAGACTTTAATACCATGAAACTATCTCTGGTAAACTGAAGACTAAAACTGAGGACGAGGTGCAAGTCTATTGATCTCTAAGGCTAGGGGTGATATTTAGTTGACCCATAATGGCACAATGACTTGTGACCTGTCATCTGTGCTGATCTGTGCCTTGGCTGTACTGCTAGCATTGTGAGGATCTACGTGAAAACTATTTTAAAACTTGTCTTTATGAGTGTGGTGGTTTTGTGAAGATGGCCCCCAAAGGCTCATAGGGAGGGGCATTATTAGGAGGTGTGTGGCCTTGTTGGAGGAAATACGTCACCACTGGGGTTGGGCTTTGAGGTGTCAGATACTTAAGCCAGGGCCAGTGTCACTCTTTCTTCCTGCTGCCTGCCAATCCAGACGTAGAAGTCTCAGTTGCCTTTCCAGCACCATGTCTGCTTGTATGTTGCCGTGGTTCCCACAGTGATGATACTGGACTAAACCCCTTAAATGTTTCCTTATTAGAGTTGCATTGGGCATGGTATCTCTTCACAGCAAGAGAAACTCTGAGACAGTGAGTGTTTTGCTCACATGTATGTCAGTGTACTATGTACATGCCTGTGCCCACAGAAGCCAGAAGAGTGTGTTGGATCCCCTGGAACAGGGGGTTTTGAGACATCATGCTGATTATGGGAATTGAACCCTGGTCCTCTGGAAGGTCAGCCAGAGCTCTTGACTGACAAGCCATCTCTCCAGCCCCAGATATCTACACATTCATATCATTGCCTGTAGAATATCCATGAAGATTTTTCAGGTGCCTAACAGTTTAGCTACTCAAGGATAGTCATGAGCCATGTGCATTGCGGGGGGATGGTCTGCTCACAGTTTCTGTATCTTCCTGAGTTTACAGGCAGGCAGGGGTGCTCTCTGGCTTCCATCAGCCAGGCCCAGGTTCATCCCAGGCCTCCAGAGGCCGACGCAGAAGAAGCATGAGCTTAAGGCTAGCCTAGACTACGTAAGAAACAGTGGGATTTATTTAGCACACAGCTTAGGCACTGGACAAGGTACCATCTCAGGCCAATGTGCACTTCCTTATGACTAACTTTACAGATCTGTCTTTGGGCAACCCAGATAAAAGAATTTCACAAAAGAATATACTATGTTGTTAGGGTTTTTAAAAAAAAGATTATTTTAATGTCCATCCCTCAGATAGGATTTCACGTTATAGCTCAGTTTAGTTTCAAATTTACAATCTTCCTGCCTGCCTCTGCCAACCAAGTATTGGGTTTGCAGGTACATGCCACGGATCCCAAGGGATGGTGACTGACGAATGCAGCTCTTCTGCGCCTTCATGCCAATCTAAGAATTCGTAATAGCAGGTAGAGGAAGTAGCCTCTAAAATGAACAAGATTATTCTTTTAGAATTATCATAAAATATTATGTGTGTATATATATATCGTCTGATATAATTCTCAATCTAAAAGAAAAAGTTGGGGTTTGCAAGAAGGAGCTAACAATTTTACATTCCTGTACCAAATCTCAACTTTAAACTCAATTTTGGAAGAGGCGGTAGGTGCTTCACTGCTGTCAGTGTGGCAGAGACTGCTTCTCAATAGAGAAGCTTTAAATGGCATCTGGGTCAGAAGGACCGACGGAACACTTCCTTCTGGCCTTCCATTTACCACAGTGACTCCTCTCAAGATTCTCAGTACATCTTTCCTCAAAAGCATCTAACCGCCGACTTCGTCTTTGGTTATCAGCAGGGCTTATTGCGTGATGTCTCCTTAATGCCTCGGTAGCGTTTTTGGATAGCTGGGAATTGTATTGACTCTTCCAGAACCACAAGGGTTCTTTGTAAGTGTGCACTGTCCATTGTGGTAGTTATGTTTGTAGCAAGTACAATGAAATAACCCTAAATCTCGAGCTACCCAGTTATATCAACCGGCTTTTGAGCATCCAGATAGTCTCGTGTAGCTTCTGGAGATCTACTGGATATTTGTTCATCACTAAAGTTTGATTGATTTTAAAGTTCCGGTTAGGCTGGCCTAGATGCATGGCATAAGCTGGCCTGGTCCTTTCTTCTCTAAGGAGTTTGCACATTGTTAGGCGTCTAACAGAAAGAAAGTTATCTCCTAGGTAGAGTCGGCCACGTCGGTTAGTTTTCTCCGAAGCTTTTGCCAGAATATGGTGAGACTAGATACTGGTGTTAGGCTTTATGTTTAAAAATAAGATGCCAAGAGAAAAAGATAGAAGATAATAAGATGCCAGGCAACAGATATTAGATTATATGAGGTTTATTTAGTGAGCATGGGGGGGGGGGGAGAAAAGAGGGGAGAGGGGCACCCCAGAGAGAGAGAGAGAAAGACAGAGAGATAGGGAGCAGTGAGAGGAAGAGAGAAGAGAGAGAGACAGTGAGACAGAGAGGCAGAGAGAGAGAAGGAGGTAAGAGAGAGAGAGGTGAGGTAGGTCTATCATTTTATATACCGTGTAGGGCCACGCCCCCATGGCAGATAGGCAGTGACATCACAGGCAGGCAGACACAAGCAGAACCCTAACCCTAGGGATCCACTGACATCTAGGCTCTTACTACATTCTCCCCAACTTTCTTTCTCTTCCAGCCCAGGGCATCTATTTTCATCTTAGTGCAAAGAGGCTTTGTTGTTATCCACACCAGCATTGTCCGATAGCAACACAGCACAGGACACACATGGAATGGCATTTTGGGGCCACGGCTGTAGCGTAGCAGTAGCGTCTGCCTAGTCCATGCATGGACCTGAATTCAGTTTCCAGGTCTGCAAGACCAAACTGAAATAAAACAATGAAAACTGCTCAGCGTTGCTTGGGTAGCAGCCAGAATAAAAAGTAAAGGAACAGGTGACATTACTTGTGACATTTACCTCGGTGTATCCCCAAATATAATGTCAGTGTGTAGTCAGTCTAGTTGAGAAGCCTTTAATTCCAGCACTCGGGAGGCAGAGGCAGGTGGATCTTTGTGAGTTCGAGGCCAGCCTGGTCTACAAAGAGAGTCCAGGACAGCCAAGGCTAACACAGAGAGACACTGTCTCAGAAAAACAAAACAAAACAAAAACAAAAACAAAAACAAAAAAAAAAAAAGAGAGAAATTATATTATGTTCTCTTACACAAAACACTGCCTATTTTATACCTATAACACTTCTCGGTTTGCACCAGTCACACTGTGTTCAGGCCACATGTGACTGGAGGTGACCGTGTGAAGTCTCCGCCTGGGGTTCTCGTCCATTCCTAAGGCCTTCAGGACACCTGGCGGGGGGAGGAGGGCTGCTTTTCTGCATTCTCTTCTGTTTCTTCTCCGAAACAAAGAGCAAAGGCTGCCTTAAGTGGGCATGGAGACGCCATGCTCCGATCATCTCGGGCTGAGCTATCCACGAATGCCACAAGATAAAAGGGAATAATTAGAAAAATCGTACACACCATCGGTTAGACTTTCAAGAAGCGTTAGTTCGCCACGGTGAGAAATGGTCGTCACAGCATAGTTGCGATTATGTGTTTTGGCTGTGGCTGTACAACAAATGGATTATTAGTTACAAACTGCAATAAGATCTTTGTGTACAGCATAACTACTTTGGTAAAAAGAACAGTGCAAACACCTGCAGATGTGTTGTCTGGAGTAAATCTTGCTGTAAAGACTGACTAAGGCATAAATTCCATTAGGAGTTAAGTCCTACGCTAACCCTGCTGACAATTCTTACTACGAAAACTGCAAAACCCAAAGAGAAGAATTCTGTCACCAGGAAAGAGAACAGTAATGCAAGCCCGTGGCGGTATGTCCTACCGAGACGCTCCACTTTGGAAGTTTCTGGTGAGAAAAGCTGGCTCATTGGAGATAGTCTGCGCCGTTTCCTAAACTTCTGCCACGAAGGTGGTTTAAGATGTGTGCGTGGTGTTGCCTACCTGTTGCATTTTATGCTTTGATGGTACTTACAGGCAAACTTAACATTGTTTTTTAAAGTATTTAGTGAAACTAAGATTTTTTCAGCCAGCAAGGAAAGGTCTATGATATGCAAAATAAGCCTGGGACAGAGGTGGTGGTAAATCAAGGCCCTCATAAGCAGGGGACCGGGAAAGGGGGAGGCAGAGACATGGCTGGAGTCCTGCAAGGACAACGTCTCAGGAGGCACATGCTAAAAGGCAGGGGACATAAAGTGGATGCCAAATGACCCTGGCTAATATGGCATAAAGGGTGGCCATGAGGACTGAAGGTGGGGAAATACTAAATAATTATCATAAAGTCGCAAATCCACCAAAATTACCGGTGTGCATTTATACTCACTGAGTTAAGGCGAGAGGAATGACGTTAAATGTACTGCCTGGGAGCCTGTAGCTTTCCAGCTCGAGACCTGTCGGTACCAAGTGGTTATTTGCTCCAGCATTCTTGAAATGTTTTGCTTTTTTCTTGTTTTAGTTTGCTCCTAAACACACAATATGCACCTTCAGTCATCACTTGACTGCTTACCTTGTGACAGGCACTTTTTGTTCACAGCATCCATCTCCTCAACATCCCAGAAAGGTGAGTGTGTTTCCTGGTTTTACGGGCTACGAAATTCAGTCTCAGAAAGGTAAAGCAATTTCTCCTGCATGCACGCTGAAGATCTGTTTCCGAAAATTCTTTGAGAATAGACACTATAACTTCAATGTACTATTAATAGTATTTTATATGATCAATATTTAGTTGCTACTTCATGATAGGCTAAGCAGACCAAACAATCTTAGAATAGTCTATATTTAAAGTTCCCCAATCAATTTAGTTGCTAGACAGGTTATTTTTAAAAGTACTGTGGGGAGAAGCTGCTGTTCCTTGCAGCCGTCAGCAGCCAGCCTGTATGCTGGAGCTCAGCGGCAGAACAGTGTCAAGGTCTACCTCAATTTCTTCCCTTGGTCTGTGGACAAAGTTTAACTCTTTCCATAGCTACCTTGGTGGCTAAAAAGAAAAGTAAGTTTACATTCAAGAAAAATACTAGGCCGGGTATAGCGGCACACACCTTTAATCCCAGAACTCGGGGAAACAGGAAGGTGGATCTCTGTGAGTTGGGGGTCATCCTAGTCTACATAAAGAGTTCCAGGACAGTTGGGTTATGTAGGAGAAAGACCTGTCTCCTCCTCCTCCTCCTCCTCCTCCTCTTCCTCCTCAACAACAACAACAACAACAACAACAACAACAATTGGTCTCTTGAAAGTTTTGTACAACTTGAGGAAGAGCCTTATAGCTCTCCTCTTCCTTCTCCCTGCCCCTCACATCTTCCTCTGTCTTTTTCTCATTGCTCTTTAGATAATTTCTTTATAATAAAATACCCTTTTTGAGAAAGGGAAAAGGTAATAAAAGAAGCCAGAGCGACCACATTAGAACATTTGAGAATCTATGACAAAGAGTAGAAAGCAGAGTGCAAAAACCTGATTGTCCTGTGACTACTTTTTTTTTTCTTTTTTCTTTTTTCTTTTTTTGAGACAGGGTTTTTCTGTTACACAGATCCCTGGCTGTCCTGGACTCTCTTTGTAGCCCAGGCTGGCTTTGAACTCACAGAGATCTGCCTGTCTCTGCCTCCCGAGTGCTGGGACTAAAGGCGTGCGCCACCATACCTGGGTCATGTGAGTTCTTGAAAGACACTTTAAATGGAAATAGTTTATGACCATTTCTATAAATTATCCATCAAAAGGTCTTTCCACATAATATCCATTAATGAAGTAGAATATATTACTCTCCGGCAAGTAAGCAACCTAGAAAAGACAGCTGAGACTTCTAAAGTGAGTATAAAATAAGAACACATTATTTTGGTTATTTTACATTTTAGAATTAAAAGAGGATAGCAAAACCAAGCGATAACTATACCATTCTATACATGTACATTTTTTTCGTGTGTGGTATTATTAGATCACTTTCTTTTCCTGAAATTAGCTACTGGGTTCAAGACTTCCTGTCTTCATATCTCTCCTGAATGTACACTCTCTGCCACTTGTTCCCCACTCTGTACGGATGTCTTGTGCCATCCTGCTTTCCCCTCCTCCAAAGAGTCTGTCCCGGAACGCCAATAACTTTCTAGTCACTTTTTAAAATTTGCTTCCAACTTGGATACGACTAGGAACTAGCGGGAAAGCAATCCGTGTTTTGCTTGTTTTCGTGCTCGCTTCTGTCTCCTTTCCTATTTCCTCTTGCCTTGCCGAGCGCTTTGCTTTTTGCACCATTCCTTCTCAGCTGCCCTCCCTTCTTTCTCCTCTCCCTCACCTCTTCCTGTCACCCCCACCCACCCACCCTTTTTCCATTCCCTGCCCTCTTCTGTCTCCCCTCTCTTCCCTTCTATCTCATCCTCCCCCTCGGCCACAGCCATAGCCTCCTCAATTTCTTAATCCGACTTTACTGTGTAGTCCGCAAAAGTCATAATTTTATTCTTAATTCTTTCTCTGTACCCGAGGAGGCCCATGAAACAAATCTGTGTGTTTTGAGACACTTTCTATCCCTTAAGAAAGCGTCTACAGCTTTCACACCTTCAGTGCTTCGCGCCTGTAATCCCAGCAATCTCAGAAACCTGGATGTTGAAACAGGAAGATCATGAGTTCGAGGCTAGCTTCTGGCAATAGAGTTCCAGGCCATCCTGAGCTGCCACAGACGTTGACTCTTTTAAAAGGAGTAATCACCATAATCACCGTTGCTCTCAGACTTAAGTTCCTTCGCGCTCTCTCTCTTTCCCCATAGTCAACCACTCCCAAGTCCACCCCACAGCTCATCCCGTGCTATAATGAGGCCACAAACGACCACGAGAATGCAAGACTCAAAGAAATGTTGAGAATGAGACCGAGAAGTGACCGTAGGGCAAACATTTTATGTCAGCTCCGCTCTTAATGAATCTTGCCTTGAACCCGGGGCGGCGGCGGGGGCGGGGGGGGGGCGCGGGGAGGGGGCTGGCAAGGTCAGGGAAAAACTCGGAAAGCACTGAGTGAAATAAAGGCCGTGTGTACAAAAATCGCCGGCTGCTACGGATGAAGGAGAGGGGCGCCTAGGTCGTGGGTGGGGACGGGAGAGAATAGGAGAGAAACCACAGGACCTGAGTGTCCCTGGCAGCCGCTAGAACCAGAGCGAGCTCGGTTCCTAAGCAGGAGCCAGAGGCCCCGCCCGCCCAGCAGCCACGGTGCCTTTGACGGACAGCCACCGTCTGCAATCGCTTTCCAGTTCACTATAAACACTCCTTACTCCTCCCGCCTCCCGCTGCCCTCTCTCAACCAGTCAAGGGAATGGGCGGGATCGTCCTTCGTGATTTCCATTTTTTTTTTTTTTTTTTAAGTGAAGGAGGGTAGGCCCGGCGGGTTCCACCTCAGGAAAAAAAAAAAAATACCTCGAGGGCTAGGGGTGGAGCCCTTTTGACTGGCATGAAACTCTACCACTGGTGCTCCCAGGCCTTCCTAAGGCCCGCCCCCCAGGGAGGCGGGGCTCTCGCAGGCTCGGCCAATGGCGGCGGGGCGGACCGCTGTTGAGCCGCCGTGGCTAGGGTTAGTGTGAGAGGTGCGGCGGGGGAGGTAATGATGGTGGTGGCGGCGGATGAAGGCGGGGGAGGGGGATCTGGGCTCTGAGCCGCGGCTGTGGCGGGGCTCGCTCGGGCGGGCGGGGGACGGTCGCAGGGCGCTGCGCCGGGAGGGGGCGGGCGTCGTCCGCCCGGGAGGCTGCAGACCCCGGCTCCCGCGAGCGCCGCGCCGGGCTTCGCTGTTCCACGCGGCTCCGGCGGGGATGGAGGACTCGGTGGCGGCGGTGGCGGTGGCGGCGGCGGCGGAGGAACGGCTCTGAGGAGGGGACAGCGGGATTAGAGGTGTGAGGAGGGCTTGGAGCGGACGATCGGAGGGGCCGGGGTTCGGGGACCGACGCTGGGGTCTAACGGCAACGCTTGGGTGACAGGGTCCGCGGCTGGCAACGCCTGTCTCTGCGGAGAGAGGCAGGGGTCTGCGCTCGGTGCGTGAGGAGACGCGGCTCAGGCCGGCTGCTCCCAGTGGGGGAGGGAGGCACCGCACCCCGCACTGTCCGCTGGCCCGGCTGGTCATTGCTTCAAGCCCAGGCAGGAGTTTCCATTCCCCTCCTCCTGGCAGCCAAGGTGAAGAAGGGAAAGCCGAGTGGCCTGGAGCTGGGACCTTGCCCTACCTCGGCCGTGAGATTTCCCTCCACTGCTAGCTCTCCATCCATTACCCTCTCCTACTGAACCAGCATTTCTCCCTGCACCGGGGCTGGTTTTAAGCACATATTCTGAGACCCGAGGCTATTAATTGTCGGCTGAAAAATAAAGTTTATTTTAAAATACTCCACTCCTCCTCCTGACTGGTGATGGACATTATAACCAGCAGCCGCGACTTTCCCGCCCTGTTCTCCCTCCTGGGATCCTAGGTAGGGAAGGCAGGGCCCTGCTGGCATCTCTCGATTGTTGGTGCTGACAACCTGGTGTATTGCTGCCTGTCGTCCCTCCGTCCGTGTGGCTTGTCATTTCTTCTTTGGTATCTTGCATCCTTGATGTTCCTGGCTTTTGAGGCCGGTGTTTTGTTTCATTGTTTGAAAACCATGCAGATAACAGAGGTTGTTGCCGGCTTATCTAACGCCTCTCGTGCTTCCGAAGCCTCATACTCTTTCTCTTTTTGTCTGTGTTTTGCTTTTCAGTTCTCCAGGATACGCGTCCTATAAGCCCCGGAGGTGGAATGGTGATGTCTCCATGAGGGAACCGCCTCTCACTCACTGTGTCATGTGTATCACCTGTTCTTGACTGGGCCATTCATCTAAGATAGGACTTAACCCTGTGAAACAGGGAGAAGACTTAATGGACTCCAAGCATCATTTCAAGTTATAGGTTTTTTTTATTTTTGTTTTTGTTTGGCAAGTACAGCCACACATGCAGAGCTCTCGTGCTTTATTAAAGCTGCTGTGTTGGTAATCTAGAACTGTCCCAGTCCACCGACCCATCATCACCATGGCTTCGGTTTGGAAGCGGCTGCAGCGTGTGGGAAAACACGCCTCCAAGTTCCAGTTTGTGGCCTCCTACCAGGAGCTGATGGTTGAATGTACAAAGAAATGGTAAGATGTGCTTAGGGGCAGAGATGATGTCTCTGTCTAAACACTGTAGCTCCAACTGTGGGTCTTTCTTCGGGTAGGCTGTTTGCCTGGCAGTGGCACGCAGGTGTTTAGAAGCTGGCCAGCGTACTGTGTGCGCGCTGTTGCTGCTGGTACCTGTCCCTGAGGGTTTTACTCACTCCGTTTCAGAGTATCTCAGAGGACTAGACGGAGAACACACCTACGTACAGAAGTTTTGGTCTCATGGTCATTTATCATCAGTGTTAGAATAACTTTACTGTTATAACTTTAAGTGAAGAACGGTTCTGCATATGTTTAAATGTAACGTGTCTTAGTATGGGAGTTTATATTCTGTAGACTGGTGGTTTATTTTGCTAGTATTTTTTTATTTTTCATTTTTACTTTGAGAATTTTTTCACTATTTGAATAATGGAATGCCAGTCTGCCCAACCTTAGAAATTCTCTTGAGAAACCGCTTAGTCAGGCAACTGTATTTTCTTTTAATTGCCTAATGGGATACATTTCTTGGCAGGATTTAAGGAAGCAATTAGTAACAGTGGTCTGTCATTTGCCTCTTTCCATTTGAGGAAAGTAAATTTAGGCCTTTCTTTCGCTCACTGCTGTAAATGATAAGAAACAAGACTCCTTACTTAGCAAGGGGAAAAAGTTAATCTTAAGCAAATTGTCCTTTGAGCTTTGATATATTATAGCGATAAAGCACTGATACCGTAAAATGCGGCCATTTCATCAAGGACTATAGCCTCATGTTGGCAGTAAGCTGGCTTTCTAATGTCCTCTTCAGCTTGCTCCATCCCAGCGTTCTTGGTTCTGTCTTGAGTTTGTAAGGGACTTTATTTTAAGATCAACTCAAGAACTGTATGGGCTGTCTACTTGGCTTAGACAGACATCCTCCCTCTCCTCAGGGGGCTCACAGGCCAGGGTAAGGACATGGATTTCAGTAAGTTCGCTGTGATAGGTACAGCAATGTACATGTATATATTTAGAGATTTTGATCCGTTTCCACCCAGGTGGATATCGTGGGGTGCTAGTTCTCTGTAATTCAGTCCCATGCGTGTGGTAGTGGTACCACGTCATAGAAGATTAACTCAGTTCTCTATAGTGCTTAGAACAGTGACAGGGACATAGTGAATGCTCAGTAAGAGTTAGTATTACCTGTAGAGTCCACAGAGTGGGAAACTGAAGAATAATACTAGCAAGGGTAATGGGCGGTGACTGAGCTCCCCCAGCGCCACTGTGCCTGGCTTTTCACATGGCGCTGGGGAGTGAATTCAGGTTCCCATGCTGGTGCGCATGCACACCACGGATCGCACTATCTTCCTAGTTGTACGTCAAGCCAGAGAGGAAGAAGTGAAGGCCATTTTATAAACATCTGCGCATTTAGACAACCTATATAGCAGGATGCACGCTGGAAATTCAAGTGGTATACGGTTTTATATCACGAGGCTTTCTTTAAGTGTAGCATGTGGGCTGGGTGCACTGGCGCGTCCTTGTAATAATGGCAGAGGTTGAGGCAGGAGGATCTCAGGCTTGAGGCCAGTTTGGGATACAGTGAAATTCTGTCTTTAGAAAAAAAGTGTTGGGTTAGGGGAGTGAGTGTGATAGGGCGTTTGAAAGCTTGGGAGGACCGAGCTCACAGGAACTCGTATATTATTACATGTTGTTATAGCTGGCCTGGGCTTCAGTGTGTCCGCGACAGGGCCACTGCGGAACACTGGAAGCTTTGAGATGAAGACATGTTTAGGTTTGTAATTGGAAAATGACCAGGCCGTAGTTGGAATGAGGATCCCAGGAGAAAGGTGGTGACTGAGGCGGTGATGTTAGGGTAGCTGTTGCTGTGGGTCAGGTGGTGACTGAGGCGGTGATGTTAGGGTAGCTGTTGCTGTGGGTCAGGTGGTGACTGAGGTGGTGATGTTAGGGTAGCTGTTGCCGCAGGTCGGGTGGTGACTGAGGCGGTGATGTTAGGGTAGCTGTTGCCGCAGGTCGGGTGGTGACTGAGGTGGTGATGTTAGGGTAGCTGTTGCCGCAGGTCGGGTGGTGACTGAGGCGGTGATGTTAGGGTAGCTGTTGCCGCAGGTCGGGTGGTGACTGAGATGGTGATGTTAGGGTAGCTGTTGCCGTAGGTCGGGTGGTGACTGAGGCGGTGATGTTAGGGTAGCTGTTGCCGCAGGTCGGGTGGTGACTGAGATGGTGATGTTAGGGTAGCTGTTGCCGCAGGTCAGGTGGTGACTGAGGTGGTGATGTTAGGGTAGCTGTTGCCGCAGGTCAGGTGGTGACTGAGGTGGTGATGTTAGGGTAGCTGTTGCCGTAGGTCGTGTGGTGACTGAGGTGGTGATGTTAGGGTAGCTGTTGCCGCAGGTCAGGTGGTGACTGAGGTGGTGATGTTAGGGTAGCTGTTGCCGTAGGTCGGGTGGTGACTGAGGTGGTGATGTTAGGGTAGCTGTTGCCGCAGGTCGGGTGGTGACTGAGGCGGTGATGTTAGGGTAGCTGTTGTTTTGGGTCAGGTGAAGAAAGGCAGGCAGAGGAGCTAGTGGCAGAAGTGAGGCGAGAACGGCCTGGAAGGCCATTTGGAAACAGTGATGGGACTTGAGGGTCATTTCAGTTGAGGAGCGGGAGGAAAGGTGGCAGGGAGACGGGAAGGGTGAGACTGGCAGCAACCTGGTGTCAGTCAGGCCTCTAATAACAAGGAAGGCAGTCTTGGTTGCCTCCGATCCTGGGAGCATCTACTTTGAGCCTAACTTGAATCTTTTGAGATAGAGTCTCACTGTACAATCAGGTTGGCTTTAAGCTCAGATTCTGTAGCCTCTGCCTATTAGCTCTGGGATTATAGGTGCGAGTCCCCAGACTTGACTTGAATCTCATTTGTCTTCTTTTTCTTTTATTGTAAATAGATTTTTTTCCCCATACAATATATTCTGCTTACAGTTTCCCCTCCCTCTCCCCCTTCCAGTTCCTTCCCTGCTCCTCTCCCTTGCAGACCCACACCCTTTCTGGGTCTCCTTAGAAAACAAAAAGGCATCCAAGGGACAATAATAAGAAGAAACAAAAACAAACACATCGGAATAGGACCAAACAAACAGAAGAGAGCCCAAGAAAAGGCACAAGAAACATAGAGACACAGAGACACACTCACTTGCACATTCAGGAATGCCATAAAAACACTAAACTGGAAGTTTATATATGCAAAACCCCAAGGGTAAAATAACAACAAAAAAATTAAAATAAATAAAAGTTAAAAAAACAACCTGATATGACGTTATGAGACAAGGAGCCGCCAAAGATACTGATGCCTTGAGTTAGTTCTCTGCTGGCTGTCTACTCCTGGACATGTAGTCTACCCTTAAGAGTCATTTGTTTCCTCAGGGTGACTCCTTTGGAGACAACGGATTCTTTATTTGTAAGAGGCCATCAGTTGGAGATAGCTTCTGGCTTAGGGATGGGGGCATGTGTCTACTTAGCTTTTCAGCTCTAGGACCCCCATCTGTTGCAGACCCGTACAGGCCCTGCCTCAGCCTCTGACTTTAAGTGAGCAGAGGTCTTGCTGTGTGTAGGAGGCCTTGTTTCCTTGGTGTCCTTCATCCCCTCTGGCTCTTAAACTTTTTCTGCTTCCTCTTCAGCTGAGTCCCCTGAGCCCTGAGGGGAGGGATTTGCAGGAGACATCCTTATTAGGGCTGAATGTTTCAAGGTCTCTCATTCTCGGCATATTCTCTCCCTGTGGGTCTTCATATTTGTCCCATCTGCTGCAGGACAAAGCATTTCTAATGGTTGCTGAGCAAGGCACTGATGACTGTCCTTAGGAGTCATCACATTACTACCTGACTTTAGTAGACTAGTAGTATGTGGTGGTCCCCTAGGTCTCTAGTTCTTGGCACTCAAGCGGCGTCGGGTGTGGATTCGTCTCACGGAGCGGGCCTTACAGCCAATCAGATATTGGTTGGTTACTCCAATAAGCTTTGTGCCACCATTGCACTAGATTGATTACCTTGCAGGCAGAACACCATTGTAGATCAGAGGGCTTGTAGCTCGGCTGGTGTTTACATTTGTCCTTTGTTAGCTCGCAGAGTGCCTTCTGGTACCAAGAACTGAGCATGTAGGGGTGAAGACTCTAGGTAGGCACCAGCTCCAGTTTTCCATGTTCAGTGAATTGTGTAGATTTTTTTCCCCCAGCAGTCTGGTCTTGCCATCAGTTTGTGGAGAGCAAACAACAACCTGGGTTATTTGAGCGTTTCCATGAATCTCATTTCTTAATAGCATAGACCATTTAGGTTATTTTTCAGTTAAAGGAAAAAAAAATCAGTTTCTTGCTGGGTTGGCGGTACACACTTGGAACCTTAGTACTTGACAGGTTGAGACAGGAAGATCAGGAGTTACGGGTGGCCTCTCTTCCAAAGCCAGTTGGAGGTCAGGATGGTGCTACATGAGACCTTGTTTCAAAAAACCAAAACCAAAACAAAAAAAAAACAAACCAAAAACCAAACACACACACACACACACACACACACACACACACACAAATAAACAACATCAGTTTCTTGCGGGGCGGGGTGGCTTGTGGTCTGGTCACTGGGGAGGCTGGAGCAGGAGGGTCACCCTGACTGTGAGAGCATCTTGTGTTAGAGAGTGAGACCCCTTCTTACAAAACTAACTCCTACCAAAAAAGAACAAAGACCCATTTCTTTCTCATAATCCGTAGTACCACTTTTGTGTTCCTCCCTTGAGCAACATTTCAGCTGTTGTTAACTCACCTTAAGGCCTAAGCACTAATGAAACTCTGTCTTGATTATAGTTGGCTGGACGGCTTGATTCCGTGAGTGATGGCTGTCAGGGTGCAGCAGTTAAGTCAGAGTCTGTGAATCAGAGTCTGTGGTTGGATCCGGACTGAATACTTGAAGCATTTGAATGCTCTGTCATTTTCAGATGGACAGTCCCATATTGTGAAATTGTTCTTGCTTTCATTAAAAAATACAGTTCAGTGGGGCTAGAGAGATGGCTTAGTGGTTAAGAGCGCTGGCTGCTGCTCCAGAGGACCTGAGCACAATTCCCAGCACCCACATGGAGGCTCACAACCATCCATACCCTCAAGTGCCCTCTTCTGGCATGCAGGTGTACATGCAGATAGAGCACTCATACATACAACTAAAAAAAAAAAAAAAAATATATATATATATATATATATATATATAGTTTAGCAGCTCGGTAGGTAGGAACATTTGTAGCTCTTGCTGCAGAGGGTGCTGGTTTGGTTCCCAGCACCCACATGGAGGCTCACAGCCAGCTGTACCTCCAGCTCCAACGGCTCCTTTGTAGTCTTCTGACCTTCATGCAACCAAGTGTTCATACGCATAAAATGAAAGTAAATAAGTCTTTAATATAAATATAGTTTAAAGTTAACAAGGTGATAGTGCCTATGAAATAATATCTATTTGATGTATAGGTATCTTATTTGCAGGTGGATTCTTAAAATATTTTCATTATATAAACATTGATTGTAATCATTTTTACTTAATTAACATTCCTTTTGCCTTACTTTCCTTAGAGTACTTGTAAAATACAAATCAGGCCCAATTTCTAGATTCATATCCTGTAGCCTTCTCCTCCTCCTCCTCCTTCTTCTTCTTGCCATTTTTTCATTCTTCATTTAAATACTTTCCAGAGCTCAACTTATTTTATGTGTATGCTGAATTTAAAATCTGTTTAAAGTATATAAAAATAGACTTGAACACAACTGTGAGAATATTTTTATCAGTCACGTTTGCATTTTATTATTTATTCATTTATTTATTTCTGGGGCTTAAACTTTGGGTCTTACGCATGGCAAACAGTGCTCTTTGCCGCTCAGCTGCATCCCAGGCTCGCTTTTATGGCTTTGGATATTACTTTACAGATGTGGAACAACAAAAGTTGAGGAAGGGGAAATTAGAGATTCTGATTGAAAAGTAAGTGGTATTAAAGATGAATTATACATGTGCAGAGGATGAGAAAAAGGTTTGGTGTAAATTAGAGAGGAAAGAATAAACCATACAAAGAAAACCACCATTCCGATAGGACTGTACTTGATGGGGTGATGGTCTGTGTCCACAGGTGCCACCGCCTGGCTACTTAAAAGCTTTCCTGATATGGTGGCATTTGCAGTGCTCAGGAACTAGATTCTCTAAATTACAGTGTACAGTTTAACAAAATCCATGGTATATACATTATAACTTCAGGAGCAATATCTCAACCATAAGTAGGACCATTCTTGACTCTAAGGTAACATAAGACATAAACGGTCTTCTGCAAGTATTTGCAAATTGCTGGAGTGAAGGTGGTGGTGGTATAGGCTTCAGGAAAGCTACCCTGTGTGGTGCAAGAGGATGCTTTCTAAAGGAGGACATGCTCTTTCTGTGACTGAGGCGTAGAGAAGCATTTCCTTTGTTCTCTGGTCATGCCCACAGGGTGTGAGCCTGTACCTGACAGACCATAGGAGGAGTGAAAAAGGGGCTCATCTGTTTTGCAGGTCTCGTCCACAAGCAGATTGCCACGTAAGGAGGCAGAGGTTAATTTGGAGACTGGGTGTGGGTATGGGTGTGGCTGTGGCTGTGGGTGTGTTTTTGTGGTTGCCTCTTCTCTTGTGGCCCCAGGTCATTTAACAACTAATCTTGGGTTAAATGATAAGCCTCTTGATAAGATGGGCCATTGGAAATCCATCTGAAAGAAAAGGCCGCGCCTCAGATTTCCCTAAATTCTTGGTGTGTGCTACATGTAAACCTTTGGCTTTCTGAATGGCACCTTTACTATATGAATTTGTATGTATGGTCACACAGGTGTTTAAGGAAACTGCTTAAAGTTGACAGGGTATAGATAGGATGTTAATTTAACTAGGTTGAAGCATTAGATTCTGGTGAGAGTTCTTCAGTATCTGACATGAACCATAATGTAGGAATACATACTTTGTTTATATATTTCTCCATCATCTCTATACATGAACACATTTTTATATATAGGTTTATATTTCATCTAGTTCTTACTTGAGCAGACTAAAGAGTAATCAAAACCTGTTGCCTAAAAGCCTATATTTATTATTTCTTTGTTTTCAGTGTCATTACAAATTCATTTTCTTGTTTTAAATTAACTGATTAAAAGTTTTTGTGTACATGCATATGTGAGTGATGTATGTATGAATGCATCGTTGTATATGTGACAACATGTACGTGTGTATGTGCATGCACATGTGTGGTTGTTCCTGGGGAGGCTGGTGGTTGACATGAGGTGTTTTTCTCTGTTCCTCTCTACCATAGTGTTTTGAGAAAGGATCTATCACCAATGCCAGAGCTCACCAAATAGACTAGCTGGCCATGGAACCCTGGGGATTACTTTGTCTCCACCCTGCTCCCCTACCCCAGTGCTAGAGTTACAGATGTGCCCCCACACCTGGCCCCTGTGCTAGAGTTACAGATGTGCCCCCGCAGCTGCCCCAGTGCTAGAGTTACAGATGCCCCACACCTGCCCCAGTGCTAGAGTTACAAATGTGCCCCCACACCTGGCCCCTGTGCTAGTTACAGATGCCCCACACCTGCCCCAGTGCTAGAGTTACAGATGCCCCACACCTGCCCCAGTGCTAGAGTTACAAATGTGCCCCCACACCTGCCCCAGTGCTAGAGTTACAGATGCCCCACACCTGCCCCAGTGCTAGAGTTACAGATGTGCTCCCACACCTGCCCCAGTGCTAGAGTTACAGATGTGGCCCACACCTGCCCCAGTGCTAGAGTTACAGATGTGCTCCCACACCTGCCCCAGTGCTAGAGTTACAGATGTGGCCCACACCTGCCCCAGTGCTAGAGTTACAGATGCCCCACACCTGCCCCAGTGCTAGAGTTACAGATGCCCCACACCTGTCCCAGTGCTAGAGTTACAGATGTGCCCCCACACCTGCCCCAGTGCTAGAGTTACAGATGCCCCACACCTGCCCCAGGGCTAGAGTTACAAATGTGCCCCCACACCTGGCCCCTGTGCTAGAGTTACAGATGCCCCACACCTGCCCCAGTGCTAGAGTTACAGATGTGCTCCCACACCTGCCCCAGTGCTAGAGTTACAGATGTGCTCCCACACCTGCCCCAGTGCTAGAGTTACAGATGTGGCCCACACCTGCCCCAGTGCTAGAGTTACAGATGTGCTCCCACACCTGCCCCAGTGCTAGAGTTACAGATGTGGCCCACACCTGCCCCAGTGCTAGAGTTACAGATGCCCCACACCTGCCCCAGTGCTAGAGTTACAGATGCCCCACACCTGTCCCAGTGCTAGAGTTACAGATGTGCCCCCACACCTGCCCCAGTGCTAGAGTTACAGATGCCCCACACCTGCCCCAGGGCTAGAGTTACAAATGTGCCCCCACACCTGGCCCCTGTGCTAGAGTTACAGATGCCCCACACCTGCCCCAGTGCTAGAGTTACAGATGCCCCACACCTGCCCCAGTGCTAGAGTTACAGATGTGGCCCACACCTGCCCCAGTGCTAGAGTTACAGATGCCCCACACCTGCCCCAGTGCTAGAGTTACAGATGTGGCCCACACCTGCCCCAGTGCTAGAGTTACAGATGCCCCACACCTGCCCCAGTGCTAGAGTTACAGATGTGGCCCACACCTGCCCCAGTGCTAGAGTTACAGATGCCCCACACCTGCCCCAGTGATAGAGTTACAAATGTGGCCCACACCTGCCCCAGTGCTAGAGTTACAGATGCCCCACACCTGCCCCAGTGCTAGAGTTACAGATGTGGCCCACACCTGGCCCCTGTGCTAGAGTTACAGATGCCCCACACCTGCCCCAATGCTAGAGTTACAGATGCCCCACACCTGCCCCAGGGCTAGAGTTACAAATGTGCCCCCACACCTGGCCCCTGTGCTAGAGTTACAGATGCCCCACACCTGCCCCAGTGCTAGAGTTACAGATGTGGCCCACACCTGTCCCAGTGCTAGAGTTACAGATGTGTCCCCACACCTGCCCCAGTGCTAGAGCTGCAGATGTGTCCCCACACCTGCCCCAGTGCTAGAGCTGCAGATGTGCCTTACACCTGCCCCAGTGCTAGAGCTGCAGATGTGCCCCCACACCTGCCCCAGTGCTAGAGCTGCAGATGTGCCCCCACACCTGCCCCAGTGCTAGAGCTGCAGATGTGCCCCCACACCTGCCCCAGTGCTAGAGCTGCAGATGTGCCCCCACACCTGCCCCAGTGCTAGAGTTACAGATGTGCCCCCACACCTGCCCCAGTGCTAGAGTTACAGATGTGCCCCCACACCTGCCCCAGTGCTAGAGCTGCAGATGTGCCCCCACACCTGCCCCAGTGCTAGAGCTGCAGATGTGCCCCCACACCTGCCCCAGTGCTAGAGCTGCAGATGTGTCCCCACACCTGCCCCAGTGCTAGAGCTGCAGATGTGTCCCCACAGCTGCCCCAGTGCTAGAGTTACAGATGTGTCCCCACGCCTGCCCCAGTGCTGGAGCTGCAGATGTGCTCACACCTCTGGCTTTCTTATGGGAGTGTTAAGGATCCAAACTGAGGTTAACATTCTTGCGCAGTAGTTACTCTAATGACTGAGCCATCTCCTTATTCTCTAAGAATGTATATTTCTTTGTGGTGTGTGTGTAATGGGTATGTGGGACTTGAGATCAAGCTCAAATATTGTTCTTCAGTGCTGTGCACTGTGCTTCTGTTGCTGTTGCTGAGATAGGTCTCTCACGTTGCCTGGAACAGGGATTAGGCTGTACTGGCTGGCTACTGGGCACCAGGAATCCACCTGTCCCTGACTCCCAGGGCTGGGGTTACAGGTACACACTACCACATCTGGCCTTTTTATGTGGGTTCTGATGACTGAACTCAGGGCCTTATATTTGTATGACAATCACTTTACCACGTGAGCGATAATTTCTAAATATGTAATAAAATTATATGGTTCAAAATTCAAGAAATACACACACACACACACACAGACACACACACACACACACACACACACACACACACACACACACACAAAATTGAAAGTAGCTCTTCAGTTGCTCCATTATTTCACACATCTTTACATACCTTTTTACTTTAGGACTTGAGAAATAAAAAATGTTCTTCCACTGTGTAAGTTCAATACTGCCCTGGTACCAATTTTGTTTTCTCATTGGACATTAGAAGGCTAAACATACTTTTAGGTATTAACTTAATTTTTGAAAGTCAGATTATGTCGCGGAGTGTTCATTTCAGGCCCACTTCTTTGGGTGGCTTAGTTAAGCACTTCTGTATGCACTAGTAGCATGATGTAGCTTTGCATGAGCCTTGATGTAAACAACTTTTGAGAGGAATTTAGAAAAGAAAATTGAGTTAATTGGAAGCATGCTTGGCATAGCTTTGGAGCATCTGGAAAGGTGTGTCTGGAGTACTGTGGAAGAGGTTAAGTGTGAGGGCCTGGCAGGAGACGAGATCATATAGGACATTGCTAAGGGCTTTTGGCTTCTAAGTCGGTGGGATTTTTGCCTTGAATTCCTGTCTTGTTTTTCCTCAATGATGGCCTATAAGCCTGTAAGCCAAATAAAATCTTTGTTCATCAAGTTGCCTTTGGTCACTGTTTTATCGCAGCAACAGAAAGCAAACCAGGACACAGAGTAAATAGTATTAGGCTCCTTCGGCCTCAGACCAGGTCAGCCACAGGTGTTAGTCCCAGTTAGTGGAACCGGGCTTGAGTTTTGTGGAGTGGTTGCTTATTCCCATAACATTCGAGTAATTTTTGTACTAGTGGACATAAATTTGCAGGCCAGTTATTATAGCTTGCAGGGTTCACATTCTGGGGAAGACGATTGAATACTTTGACCTCGCATAGACCCCTCCACCGCTGTAGAAGCTAGCCAGGTCAGGACAAGTTGACTTTCTCCATGCCTCTTGACTTGAGTAGGTAGGACTCTTCAGTAATAAGGCCTTACCCCCAAATATCTAGAAGGTAACCAGGGGAGAAGGCAAAGGACTGTAATTGTCTGTCTGTCTGTCTGCCTGCCTGCCTGCCTGTCTGTCTGTTTTTGGTGGCTCTATGGAGAAAGGGCTGTGTTTGTGTATCACGTGTCCAAACCCACCACTACCATCATACTAGATTAAGGCACATTTTCATTTTTTACCCACAGTGAAACATTCATTTAAGTGCAGAATCCAGTGAGTTTTGACAAATGATGCACTAGTGCAGCTTAGTGAATACATGGAAGGTACAGTGGATAGAACATGCTGGTAGGTTATGAAAAGGGATGAGGTCACAGTAGAGGAAAAGGTTTGGTGTGAGGGAGAAATCACTAGTTTTTTGTTTTAAGGTTTCTTAAAGTTTGAGACATCCAGATCTTAACTAAATCAGTTAATTTATAAGGGTCTCTCCTATGGGAAAGAAGAAGGTAGAGCTTTTATAGATGTGACACAACTGTGGAACTGTGGGAAATTTACTGTGGCTTTAATCCAGGTTGAGAAGAGTTGAGATCTGGGGCCTGAGACACTGAACCAGGTAGAAGTGAAATAGAGGGAAGAAAATGTGTTTTCCTGTAATCCGAATACTGTGGGAACAGAGGCAGGCAGATCACTGTGAGTTCGAGGCCAGCCTGGCCTACAAAGTGAGTCCAGGACAGCCAAGGCAACACAGAGAAACCCTGTCTCGAAAAACCAAAACAGAAAAAGAAAAAGAAAAAGAAAAAAAAAATGGGGCTGGGGAGATGGCTCAGTGGTTAAAGGGCACTGACTATAATATTATTTAAACAAAAAGAAAAAAAAGTATTTTCCAAGAACTCAAACATAAAAAGCAAATCAAGAAGAAAATGTTGGTTAATGAAATACTGCCAAGAGGGGGAGCAAAATAGCCTTGGATTTGACAAGTTGGAAAGAGCCTTGGAGAGCCTGTTTTCATAGGGCAGAATTAGGAGCTACAAACAGCTATGGGAGGCTTGAGGCAGGAAAGGCGTGAAATGGTCAAGGTGAGGAAGACTTGATGAGGGAGAGGTAGGATTGCTGGCTAGTGTTAGGCCCTTTAACTCTGAAATGCAGAGGGATGCAAACACCAGCAGCTTTTCCACAATATATAGCCTAGGGTCAGAGGGAGCATGGAGAGCAACCGTGGGAGTGTTATAGCTAGCAGCCAGCCGACATAGGCTGGAAAGCAGGGCTACGAAAGGTGAGGTAATTGGCGGAAAAGTGAGGCTTATGATTTACAGAGCTTGAGGACGTTGGGTTGTTGGGGTGGAGATAAGCGTGAGCCAGGCGGAAAGGCGGGTGGTAGAAATCAGCGAGATGTTGCGTTTTGGAGGATGTGACGGGCACTGTTGTAAGGCCGAGGAGAAGACGAGTTTCAGTGTTATAATGTGAGCAGACATTCCTGGTATACTTGCCATTCATTTTGTGTGCCTTAAAATATAAGCATGTGCTTGTTTCTCTTTTAAAAATTTAGGAATACATTTTTATATTGAGCATCTTGCTCTCGTACCTTGGAGGTGCTCCTGTCCCCACGGTGACTGTGACTGTTAAAGTGTGGCCCTCTGTAGTTGGTGACTGGGCTGGAGTGGAAGAAAAGACTTTTGCAAGTGAGAAGAACCCATTATATCTGTTTGCCACTATAGAGAGGCCTTTTCATTTTATTTTTATTTTTATTTTTTGGTAGTCAAGAAATTTAGAGTGTAAGATGTGGGCTTGGCTATTGCTATGGGTCTTGATGTTACCAGCAATGGCGGGAGGGGGAGAAGTGAAGATCTTAGCTGTAAGGGAGAGAGACTGTGCCGAAGCGTGGCTTCAGTGCTATTGCTCCGCAGCACCTGAGCTTGCTTCTAGAGAGACAAGTCTTTGTGTTGTAAATTATGTGTCTCATTTTATTTCTTGGAAAAAGTTGAACTTGTCCTCTCTCTCTCTCTCTCTCTCTCTCTCTCTCTCTCTCTCTCTCGTGTGTGTGTGTGTGTGTGTGTGTGTGTGTAGATCAGAGGACAGCTCTTTGGGAGTCAGTTCTCTCTTTCTGCTGTGATCTGGGGAGCCAGCACAGGTATCCAGACTGTGGCAGATGCTTGTACCTGCTGAGTTCTTTACCGCCTGCCTCTCGCTAACTTGCTTTTAACTTTATGGTAGTGGTCTTGGGAGTGACGTTTAAAACTGGAATTGATGCTTCATTCAGATGTGAGATGCTTACTCATTGAGGAGTACAGCTTCACAAAATTCAGTTGTGATGGGTTAAGACACATAATGGAGGCTTTTTGTGCCATAATTGATCATTGCTGTGTTTACCTAAATACTTAACTCTGCCCATGACTAAGTGTTCCTCTAGAACAGACGAGAGTTTCCAGTCCTGGTCTGAGTCAACCACCTATAGTTGTTAGTAAAGTACACAGATTAAAGCCATGGCACTTCTTTTACATTTGTGAGGTTTCCTTTATCCTATAACAAGAATCGGGTCATTGCCACCTAGATTGGGTAGCTGCAAAGCTTAAAGTAGTTATTGTCTGGCCCTTTAAGAAAAGTTCCTCTGAGTGTAGTGGCACACACTAGTAATCCCAACACCAGGGAGGCACGAGGCTAGCCTTGGCTACAAAGAGAGTTTCCAGGTCAGTCTGGGCTACAGAGTGAACCCATATTTTCAAACAAACAAACAAACAACAAAGCACAAAGTAGCTATAGAACAGAAAGACGAAAGTTCCTGCATAAGTGGAGCTCAAGGTACCCATGGTGTCTCATTAGTCAGACAACTTTGGGGAACATTCAGTTTTGTATGTGCAAAGCATCCGCACTTCCTGCCAGTGTGGACACCTGGTTTCCACAATGGGCATGTTACAGTATCTGTGCTATAGGAGAGAGTTGTTTGGGAGGCTAATGAAGCCACCCTGAAGGCATTAGAACAGGTGTGACCTGGTATGCACTCAGTAAACTACCCATTGTTACCTCCGCCCTATCTGACGGTCAAGGCTAGAGAGAGTCCCAAGTCTGAAAATTAACCTGAACATTAGGAGTGTTCTGGAAAAAATGAATTGGTGCTGAAAACTTAGAGAGACCAAATAGTAAACCTGGGAGCCTGGAGTGTTGAGCTGAAATGAGTTGTTTTGGTGATTTGTTGGCATTTGGGAAGAAGAAGTACATATTTTTGTTTCTGGAGCAAAATCAGTTTATACAGTTTTCTTTAGTAATCATTTCAAGTAAGTGTAAGAGCTAAGTACACAAAGTTAATTCCTTATGAGTTGACTAAATTGTCCTCACTGTGTGTGCCCTATAGCAGTGATAGGCTTTCCTGTCCTCCCTCCTTCCTTCCTTTGCTCCTCCTCTTCCCTCCCTCCCTCCCTCCTTCCCTCCCTCCGTCCCTCCCTCCCTTCCCTCCCTTCCCAGGGCCTTAAGCACTGAGTGCACTACCATTGAGTTCTATGCCAGCCTAGATCTAGTTCTTTACAGCAGTGTTTTAAATTTAAAAATTGTGTATTCATGTGTATATATGTACATGTACCCGAGGTTAGAGGCATCCCCTAGAGACGGAGCTCCAAGCCATTGTCAGCTGCCTGGTGTGGGCATGGGGAATTGAACTCGGGTCTTCGGCAAGAACAATACTTGTTCTTAACCACTGAGCTGTCTCTCCCCCTGTGGAAGTGTTTCTGAAATGTTTTCTTCCTGTCATGATTTTAAAAGAAGAAAGGAGCCAGGGAGTAAATTGTATCTTTTTTTTTTTTTTAGCAACTTTCTTACAACTTTCTCAATTTTCTTGGTTTGCTTATTTTAAAAAGTTGGGTTTAAAAGGATTCTGGGATGAAATGTTACAGTATTATGTGAAAAGTTCCACTCTTAGGGTTTAGCTTGGTCTTGTATTACTTTTGCAGTTAAGTTGCTCAGAGAACTTAAGCTTTGACACTATTGGCAGTGTACTGTTGGTGTACTAAACGTGTTCAAACTTTGTAGGAAATCCCCAACAGAAGACTTACTGAAGTAGTTCACTGTGTGGTTTAAACACAGTCCAGTGTGCTAAGGGGAAGCTAAGGCACAAGCAATCTTAAACAACTGCTCAGTAAGGGTGTTGCTATTCCGCGTGAGGAGTTTTGCATGCGTCTTTAACAGAGTTGAGCTGAGGATGAAGGGCAGGGAGTGAGGTGACCACAGAATGCCCCCGTGTTTCCTACTTTAGTGGGATCCATTCAGGAGCATGGACTAACAGGCACCTGCAGATTTTCTTTGGCAAGTTTGACTTACAGAAAACGTTACCATTTTTTAAAAATTAATTCTTGCATTGCTATTTAAAAAAAACACATCTAAATTGTAAAAATTGTAAAAATTATCATTGAATCAAAGGTACTGTAACGGTTGCTCCCCTGCATATGTTCAAGTTTGTCAACTTAAGAATTTAAAATAGCTGTGCTGACTAACGTAGAGCTATAGATAGCGCAGGGCTGAGGTTCCACAGGATCAGGAGAGCGGGCATTGCTAGGGCCTGGCGAGAAACGCGCTGGACACTAGATTTAGCAGAGTTACAGGCCAAGGAGAAACACATTGGCTCATGTACTGATTCTTTTCCTAAAACTTAAAGAGGATTTTTATTATGAAACTACGCCCCCCAAAGAGAAAAAACCCAACATGAAACTGGGTGTGGTGGCCTAGTGCTATAGAATCTTGGTACTCAGGAGGCTGAGGCAAAAACCACTGTGACCTCTGGAGAGAGGCCAGGCCTGGGCTATATAGAGACCCCAGTAAAAATGAACCAAACCAAACCAGACCAAAATTCCATAGATTTACTGTTAAATTGGTAATGTTTCTGTTGACTTTTAATAAAATTCCTTTCAGAGGATATGGTTGAGGAACCTAGTTATTTGTCATCTAGTCTAAACCAAGGTTGTAAAATCTAAAGAAGCAACGCTTAGTAGAAATCTAGTTCTGTGCTATCCAGCTCAGGAGTAAAGAATCATAGGTAGCTATCTTTAATCTACATTTAAATTAAGCAAAACTTTAACTTTAGTTCTTTGATTTTTATTAGCCCACGTTTGATCGGTTACCGACCACATGCAGGGAGGGGCTGCACGCTGGCCGGTGTAACTGACGTCTTCCTGTCACTGCTATGTGTCCTGCTAGCCTGAGTCGCTGGAGGGCCTTGCGGACAGGACGGGTTCCACTCCCTTGTGCCAGGGACGGTGCTGTGATTCTGTAGCTTTCAGGTTTCCAAGTTGCCCATGAACGTGAGCTTGAGGTTTATAGCTCCTGCGTTTTATTCTTTTTCCAGCTCTTTGCTCAAGGAAAGCTTTGCCGGAGTCTGGTGACACTTCCTGTTGCTGTTTTAGAAAGGTTTGCAAATTAAGGGTTAGAATTTCCCTGCTATGGGTCAGCTAGTTGGTGATTTTTCTTTATTGAAGAATGTGAGGTCACTTTGCTACCTGTACACCTGTCATCATGAGTAGAAGCACATGGGCAGGTTCACTGATTTTTTTTTTAAAGATTTATTTATTATGTATACAGTGCGTATCAGATCACATAATAGATGGTTGTGAGCTATCATGTGGTTGCTGGGAATTGAACTCAGGACCTCTGGAAGAGCAGTCAGTTCTCTTAACCACTGAGCCATCTCTCCAGCCCATCAGGTTCACTGATTTAAAGGCAGATTTTCTTTCTGCTCTTCGATGTAAGCAGAGACTGTTGAGAAGCTGCTAAGGGTGGGAATTTGTTCTAGCATTGCTGCTGTACTTCCCCGGGGCAGCTGCAGTGTCGCTGGATCCGCCCTTCCGTCTTACTCTTTTCTCTTTCTCCTTGCAAGTGTCCTTTATGTTCACGTTGGTTTCCCTCTGGCGTCACCCTGCAGGAGCATTGCAGTGAACTCAGAGAGCATACCAAAGAAATGCTTAAAACTGTGCCATACAGAAGCTTGAGCAAGTTCAGTTTTAGTGTGTGCGTGAATGTGTGCAGCACGTGTGTGCCACAGTGCACGTGTGCGGATCGGAGACCTCATGGGACTTGGTTATTTGCTTTTGTTGTGTTGGCTTGGTGGCAAACATCTTTACCTGCTGAGCTGAGCTGTCTTGCTGACCCACAAGTTCAGCCACACTCCTTTCAGTGACGCTGTAGTTTTGCAAAGCTGGGATTTTGGCAGCTACATGTGGGGAAAAAAAAAGGCAGGTATCATGAAAATCTGTGTGGAACAGGACAGGAGGGAGGCAGTGGCCAATCTGATGACTGGGTTTGAGAAGTTGTCCGTTGCCAACCTAAGTAAGCTTTTAGGACCGATGTCCTTCTTGGGTTGTTTGGTCCTGACTGCGTAGTAAGCAGAATGGTTAGGTGTTTGTTCTTGCTTGTCAGCTGGGGAGTCTGTGAAGAAACCAAAGGTTTGAGAGCCTCTGCAGGAGGCTGCAGCGTGTCCCCTGTGCTTACCTTATCCCTCTGTCGTGTACAGTCAGACTTCAAGACACTGGCCTCCGCCTAGTTTACAGGATTTCTCTGCTGTGAGGTTCCCCGTCAGCCCTTCTGTACAATAATCATGAAAACCCCTGTGTACTCAGGAGAGGAATTTTGTTACATTTTGTGAAGCTAGGTCCAAATCACCTCAGACCTAATGACATTTTGGAGATGTGTGTCTATCCTGTGCCTCTAGTTAAAATTCATCAGTAAACTTGATCAGCAACCGTTATTAGGGAATTAACATTTACATAGTGATATTAGTTAATTTATGGAACTAGTTTTAATTCCTCAATTATAACTATAATTCTGTTTAGAAAGAATGTTGTTTTAGACTAGTGTAGGGTTATATGTTATAGTTAGCTGTCACAGTTACTGTTGGTTGCTTTTGTTGTTGTTTAACCTCAGTGTTTCAGACCTTGTTTGGGTTTATGTTATTTCTGCTTAGATTCAGGCTTTAAGTCCTTAGTAAAAGTACCAGAGGGATGTGTGCATGTTGGAAGTCACATGACCGAGAGTACCAAAGTGATGCATGTATGTAGGAAGTCACATGACTGAGAGAGAGTACCAGGGGATATGTGTATGTTGGAAGTCACATGACTGAGCACATATTACTGATGTTTATTTCTACAACTTGCTTCAAGTGTTGTCTACCAAGCTTCTGCATGTAAACTTACTGTTTGTACTTTTGTAGAATGGTTCTTTGAAACAATATACATATCTTCTAATTAATCTTTTTTTTTAAAAAGCCAATCTTAGAATCTGTGCTATTTAATTTGAAACACAAGTAGGGAAACTTTAATGTATTTTCTCAATTAACAACTACTTTTTAAAAGGCTTATCCCCCTTGTTCTGGTTAAGTGTAAAGTTTTTTGTAGGTATTTTTTATAAGTTGAATAAGTTTTCCTTTATTTGTGGTTGGGCGAGGTTCTAATCATGAAAGAGTATTAGATTTTGTCAAACACTTCTTTGAATGTAATGACAGTTACTACTTTTATTCTTTAGTTTGGTGGCCTTATATATTATAATACATTTTTCCTTGTTTTTGTTTGTGCTTGTTTTGACACAGAGTTTTATGTTACAGCCCAGGCTGGTCTGGAATCACTATACTGTCTAGTCTGGCTTCCAGCTTAGACAGTTTTTCTGCCTCAGTCTCCTGAGTGCTGACTTTATATGTGTGAGCTACTGTGCCAGGCTCCACAATAATTAATTGTTCAATGTAGAATCAGAGCCACACATATAAAGCACATTTTACTTGGTCATGGTATGTGTGTTTGTTCAAATTTGCAATCAGTTTAGATTGTCGGAAGTTAAAAGCGAGTGTGGAGTGTGTGTGTGCGTTCTTCACTTAGGTCCACATGATCGTGGTGCACTGTCCGAGTGAGGCAGTTGCTGGCCCATCACCGCTAGCTCACCTCCAGACTTCACTGAGCTTTAGCAGAGGTTTGATGGGTCCAGGATCCCGTGCAGGATGACAGGCTGCGGCAGTCATCGCTGACAGGTTCTCATTCTCATGTGCTCTCCTGTTTGTTCTTGTTATCTTTAAAGATTAGTTTGATGCTAGGTGTGCACCTTGAATTATCGTTACGGCGCAAAGACTGGGTGTGTGATTTGACTCCCACCCTATTCCTGATTCTTCCTGAAGTTTTAAAAAATAATTTGTGTCATAGTTTAAGAAGAAAATAATAATTTATTTAGCTTTCCCCCCACTCCCACCCCGAGACAGAGTTTCTCCCTGTTTCCATCCCTGGCTGTCCTTGAACTCAGAGATCTGTCTCTTGAGTGCTGGGAGTAAAGGTGTGTGCCACCACTGCCTGGCTGAAATAAATTATGTTTATGGAAGGGACTTGACGTGTAAGAGGTAGCTTCAATTCTAAGGCAGCTTTCCACAGTCTAAGCACTTGGCATGTTTTGGTTAGATATCCTGAGATGCATCTCTTTCACTAAGGAGCTTTAGTTTAAATGTGAAACTAAGGCCGAATTTGTCATATTTTAAGAACTTTTGGGCAAAATTATATCCCTATTTTGGACAGTACCCTGAAATTGTTATTTTGCACAGAAACTTAACTGTATTTTAGAATGTGGGATTGAGAGCTTTGGTGTGCTCTTAAGAAATAAAGTGTCTTTTTGTCAAAACATGGATTATGTAAACATGCAATAGTACTTTCTGAAACAACAACCTTGTAGCAATTTCAAATATATTAGGAATGGTAATTCTTTGACTGTGATATATACGTGCCAGGGTGGGTTTCAGAGGTTATATATGTCTTTCATTCTGCATGAAATAACTTTGGTTTCTAAATTTCTATGCCTTCTCCTATAGCATAATTTTCTTTTCTTTTCTTTTTCTTTTCTCTTTTTTAAATAAAGCAGTCCTGAGAAGGTTAGAAAGGAAAAAAAGAAGAATGTGAGCTGGAGAAGGTTCAGCATTTAGCACAGTAGAATTTTCAGTCCGAGGCCGGGCAGTGGTGGCGCACGCCTTTAATCCCAGCACTCGGGAGGCAGAGGCAGGCGGATTGCTGTGAGTTCGAGGCCAGCCTGGTCTACAAAGTGAGTCCAGGACAGCCAAGGCTACACAGAGAAACCCTGTCTCAAAAAAACAAACAAACAAACAAACAAACAAACAAAAAAAAAGAATTTTCAGTCCGGTATTTGATCCTTTTATGTGTATTTACTTCTTACCTTTGTAAACTTTTCAGAAAATGATTTCACTGACAGTCATGCACCTCCTGTGTAGGGTAGACAAGGAAATGTTCCTTTATGCACTGGTTGAGGTAAAATGTTTTTTTTTTAACTTAAATTACTTAGTTTAGCATTTTCTAAAAGAAGTGAACAAAGGCTTCAGCAGTTAATTTGTAGAAATACGGGGGACGAAGTTTGTTCTATTTTCTCATTCCTATGGCGTTTCCTAGTGTATCTAACTGAATGGATGTGTTAGGCCATATTTAATTGGCATATAAAACAGTTATTAGACATGGATATGTTGTTTTATACTGAGTTCAACTTCTGAAGGGGAAGTAAGTATCAACTATAGAAATGGTAGCTTGTTGATGAAATACTTGGTAGGTAGTTTTGACATTCTTTTAACATGAGAGGAGCCTTGTGTTTAACGTATTACTCAGGCTAGAAGAAAAGAATCCACTTATAAGCATTGTCAGCACCACAGGTGCTGAGGGGTTAAAGAGCTGCTCAGTCTCCGCCCAGCTCAGCAATGGTGCTGTCTAGTGATCTGTTCTGTCAGGGCCGTAGGGTGCCTGTTGTCCTCCTGTATTCCACAGCACTTCCTGTGCAAACGTAGGAGCTGGAGGCCTAGCCTTGCCTTCATCTTCATCTTATTGATTGAGTATGATGTTATCCATGGGGCGTGCGTATGTGTAGTCATGTATGTGTGCAGGTGTCCAATGTGTGCATGCATGTTGAGGCCATAATTCAGTTGGTGTCTTTTTTTCTTTATAAAGTTTTTTTTTGAAGATGTAGCATCAGCATTATCATAAATTTATTCTGCTAGGCATAAGCACATGAAGTAAAACAAAGGGACTGAGTAGGAACACACACACACAGACACACACATACACAGACACACACACACAGACACACACACACATACACACACACAGACACACACAGACACACACACACACACACACACACAGAGGACATGCTTAGAAAATGTATAGATATGCAACCCATCAAGTATGTATTGAAGATAAAAAGAAAACTAATTTAAATGCTCATGAAATGCCATCAAAAGTAGAGAAATGTGTCGAGTGTGATGCTCCCGCACCGTGTCTCTTGAGGGAGGCTCTCCGTGCCCCTGGCACCAGTGCGCTGGCTAGACCGCCTAGCTGGCGTCAGCCTGCCCTGTCTCCCCAGTGCTGGGATTACAGGTGTGCACAGCCTTGCTTGGCTTGTCGTGTTTCAGCTGTGAACTGAATCGGGTTCTCTTGCTCGCACGACACACACTTTACTGACCGCTCTGTCTTCTGGCTTCATCTTGTCTCTTAGCCAACAGGATGGCCCAGTCCTCATACTCGGGGCTGTTCTTTGCCCCACACGTCCCTCGCGTCATACCCTCAGAGACACATGTGGAGAACGGGTTAGAGGTTTCCTGGAGGTCTGGTCAGTCAACTCGATGGCCAAGTGTAGCCATCTTAAGTGTGCTCCTCAAACAGTGTCACCTCCAAGTTTCCAAATAAGGACAATAATGAAGTCATACTCCATGCTCACGTGATATAAGTATATACTGTGTACAGCCGAAGTACACTCATTCCTTCCGCAAAGTCTGAACAGTTAGCAGCATTATGCAAAAGTCCAAGCCCCCAGGCTCTTCTCCTGAGATCAAGGCAAGTTCTGAGACGTTAACCCATGCCAAACGACAAGGACAATCTGTACTGCAGGCCAGTGTGCAGCCAAGACAAGCAGGAGCAGTCACACCCTTCAGAAGGGAGGCCCAGGGCCTGCAAATGCAGCTGCATGCTCCCTGTGCACATGGTGGAGGTCAGAGGTCAGCGTTGGCTCTCTTTCTGTATTGCACCCCACCTTGCTTTTTTGAGGCAAGGTCTCTCACTGAAGATAGAGCTCATCAATTGGTTAGGCTGACTGGCCAGCATGTCCTCAGGACCCTCCTGTCTCGGTGTTGGGATTACAGTCCTGTACCGTGGTGCCTGGCCTTGTGTGACTCAGGTCCTGTGCATGCGTGGCCAGCACCTGCAGTGTCGTCCCCGCAGCTCCATCTCGTGTGCTTTCCAGGCCTGTGATGTCCTCTCAGCTTCATCAAGTTCCCGTTTCCTTTCTTTCTTCTTCCTCTTTTTTTTCTGTAATAGCATTTTGCCGTTTACATTAGGTTTTCCTTAGATGACCCATGGCATGTCACATTGAAGAGGAGACTGACCGTGTAAAGCATGGAGCAGTTGGTAGCTTGCCCTCCTTTTTGAGAGGATACTGTCTTCTTTTTCTCTCCCCTCCTTTTTTCTTTTTCCCCTCTTCTCTATTTCTATCCCCCACTCTTGCTCTCTTACACATAGTATCATTTGATAGTAGAAATGATTTATGTTTCTTTTTCATATACATATGTCTATATGGGTGTGTGGTGTGTGCGTGCGTGCGCACGTGTGGACATCCTTGCTTGTTCTTCCTCCTCAGTCACTGGCTACCTGATTTTTCTAACATAAAGATATTTCTCAGTCAAGAAACACAGCAGCGAGTCATTGCTGTGTATGTATGAAATACAGATCTCCCCCAAAATATTATTTTCCTTATTGTTTTATAGTACTGCCCACAGTGATTCCTTTAATTTAGCCTTTTACTTACTCTCCATTTCTTGTGCTTATTTGAACAAGTCTCACATGCCAACAGCACAAATATTAGTATTCTCATGTGTTATCAACATATTTCTACGCTGGTCCCATGGGGCTCTTATTCCTCAAGTCAGAAGCCTCCTGGGGCCTTGATGGTGCGAGCAGAAGATGAGTTGGAATTTAAGTCCAGATTTGCCTGTCTTCCAGTGACTCTGTTTTTTTATCTTAATTTGCTGGCTTCCTTCTCAACAAATGCTTTTTGAATACTTTTCCTCCCAAGGAAATCTCTTGAGAACTTTAAATTCAGAATCAAGACAGACAGATTAAAGCATCAGTCACAGAGCAGACAGAGAGTAAATTGTACGATTATTTTGAAGGGCGTGGTTAGGTTGATGTTCTCTCTGTTTGCATCTATTTCATGGAATCAGGCATATACACTCAGAATACTGATTTTTTGTGTGTGTGTGTGTGACATGTGAGGTTCATCCCAACAGGACCAGGAAATGAACAATAAGAAAAATGCTAAATTAAAGGAAATATTCCATGTAGCTCCTTATAGTAACAACAACAACAACAACAACACAATCAGTACTGTTGGGAGATCGGCCTTTCACACACACAGCTCATTGTGCTGATTACTTCTTTATATCAGAAAAACTGTGACTCTTTACGTTGCCAAACTCTGTGCTCTATGATGGCTTGTCACAAACAGTACCCTGCTCACTTATGCCAAGCTGCTCTTCCTCAGTGTGAGTGCTCCCGGTCCTGAACACTGGCACGCGAGTTCTAGATAAAAGGTCAGCCAGAGAGCATGTTTTTCATCAGTTCAGTATTTTTAGCCACTCTGAGATACTTTCAAAAAACAAGATGATGCAAAATGTAATTTTAACACTGTGTTTTTATTTGTGTCAAAGATCTTTTATACCTTTCATATTGGGACTGTCATTAACTTGTACAGAATGGAAGTAAATACCTATATGCTTGTTTACATAATGTGCTTTCTGTTTGTACCCATTTTATCCTGTTGGGTTATTACAGCTTGCTAAATAACTTGTGAAGGAAGCATAAAGGGCGAGTAATTAGGTCAGGTGTGCATGAGAGTGCAGGCGGAGGCAGGTGTACCTACTCAAGGGTAACAACTATTACTAGAGAAAGAGTGAAGCCCAGGTATTCCTGTGATAATTGTCCGCATTGTTTCAGTGTTGTTAGCACCCGGCCATGACCATTCTGACACAGCTGAGGGCCCTTTCTGCAGGCCAATAAGCTCCTGTACTCAAGTGTTTATGCACTTGACGTTTGTTAGTCTCATTGTAAGTGGTTCCTGGTCTCTGTAAGAAGGGTACGCACTTTCATGTTCTAAAGGTCTCCTATTTTTTTCTTGTTTTGTATTTTCATGACTTAGATTTCTTATTTTTAAATAGCCCAGAGGCTTACATATAAATTGGTGTTCTTTTTTATCCTTGGAAACATTGATTTCATATCAGTGAAAAAGATTAGGTTACATTTTGGTCTCAGTACTTTGAAATGCGAGCTCCTACAAGATAACAGCTATTATGTTGCGAGAGGGGGGGGGGGATGTGCTTTGCTGAGTTTTAAGAGGTGTTGATGGGTTACTGTAGTATATATATCCAGAAATAGAAATACAAATAGCCTAGCCTAATGAGGTTTCCTTTAAAAAGGCTTTTATTTTTAGTTGTATGTGTATATATGTGTCTGCTCATGAGGGCGGCTGCCTTCGGTGACTAGAGCCTCTGGACTCCCTGGGGATGGGGGTCACAGACAGTTGTGAGCCATCTGACGCGGTGCTGGGAATTGAACTGGGGTCCTCTGGCGCTGTCTCGATGGCTGGAAACTTACTGTTTCTTAGCTGCTCAGTAGAGAGGCCATCTGATGTCATCTGGCATTCTGAGTGATTACTCGTAGATCCTAACTCTGGAATAGAGTGGCCTCTATAGAAGCAGGGAAGGATGCTAGGCGTCTGTAGTGGAAGTCATGTTATGTAAATATGTTTTTGTTTTAAATCCCAAGTATGGGATTTTAGTTTGGGCGTTAGTTTGTCCGCAGCTGATGATGGTCTCATGTGGTGGAGCCCACGGCTCTCCTGTTCCTTGGCAGATGCTGACTGGCCCAGCCTCGTGCAGATAATCACAGTTGCTGTGAGTTCACGAGTGCCACAGCTGTGGCGTGTTCTGAGCTCAGTGTCTCATACCTCTTCCCCCAGCTTCCTTCCGCTCTTACATTCTTCCCACCTTTTCTTCTGAACTGCTCCCTGAGCCCGGGCATCATGGGGTGTGTGTGTGTGTGTGTTAAAGATGTCTCATTTATGGCTGGGCATTGAACATTCATCTGTTCTCAGTACTTTGACCAATAATGTGCACTCATTATATACAAAAAATAGAAAAGTTTATTTCCTATTGATTATTAGTGTTTGATACCTCATTGAGAGATATTTGCTTGTGGACTCTCTTTTATTATGTAGCATAGAAAAAAAGCTAAAATCTGTATTAACACAAATCTTAAGCATTGTAACACGCTGATGAATGACCTTAGAAAATATTTTAAATTGCTGTAGAATTTTCTAAGCACACATACTGTAATAGTCACTCATCTGTTGTTGGACTTTACATTGAAAGCGCCATTGTAAATTACACTTTTTACAACTTCTGAATCAAATAATCTCTACTCTTGGGCAGGTTATTTATTATCACTATTGCTTCAGCGTGTGCATCCTGAGGTATTTATGAACAAACTCCTTTCTGCGGAAGACCCTTTTTCTTTGTGTTTCCCCAGTACTGTGCTGGGTAGTTGGCTTTAGTTACCTCACACTGGTTTGCAAACTTGCATGCAGTTGGAGTCACCCAGCATGAGGAATGTGGTAGGCACCCAGTAAAACATTTATTGGATGTTTCTGAAGCTTTTAGGACAGTGGTTCTCAACCTGTGGGTCGTGACTGCCTTGGGAAACCTCTATCTCCAAAAATATTTACATTACGATGCATAATAGCAAAATTACAGTATAGAAGTAGCAATGAAAATCATTTTATGGTTGGGGTCACCACAACATGAGGAACTGTATGAAAGGGCTTGCAGCATCAGGAAGGTGAGAACATTCTAAAACAGAATGTTATGTGACTGATTTTCATGTGACAGTTTTGGAGTTTTAAAAACACTTTTTAAAGTTTATACACATGATTGTAGAAAGAGTATAGGAATTTAACTTTCAAGTTAGAAGTTATTTTCTTTAAGCTTACCCTCCCGCCCAGCAGTGAGAAGGAGAGGGCAGATGCATGGCTGCAGCGTTGAGAAGTTAGAGCTACCTGCTTTGTGGTAGTGTGGACTGTATGCCCGCTCTTCCTTTCTCTACTACTGTCTAGATTTCTCCTCAAAACTCCCCCGCCTCCTCCCCAGAACTCACGGGCAGAAGCACACTCTGACACGCGGTTACTACTTTCAAGTTCAGGCTGTTCATCCTATGGTCTCTGAGAGTCAGGGAGAAGGCGGTGTCTATTTTCTCCGTCTTATGTTTTGAGCAAGGTGTCACTCTGTGGCTCAGGCTGGCTTAGACCGCCTGTGTGGCCTCCAGGGCTGATGTGCTCCAGTAAACACACCAAAGGGCTTTAGGTCTCCAGTGAAAGCTTCAGACAGACTCTGTAGGAAGCAGACTGCATATATGACTGCATATGTGCTATGTGTGTGCCTCAAAAGGCTCATGCTTAAATACCTGCATACATGACTGCATACATGCTATGTGTGTGCCTCAAAAGGCCCATGCTTAAATACCTGCATACATGACGTCATACATGATGTCATACATGCTTTGTGTGTGCCTCAAAAGGCTCATGCTTAAATACCTACATACATGACTGCATACATGCTATGTGTGTGCCTCAAAAGGTCCATGCCTAAATACCTGCATACATGACGGCATACATGCTATGTGTGTGCCTCAAAAGGTCCATGCTTAAATACCTGCATACATGACTGCATACGTGACATCATATATGCTATGTGTGTGCCGCTTAAATACCTGCAAGGTGTCGCCCCTCACCTGTTCATCTTTCCTAGAAGGCTGGTTGCCCTCTTACTACCTGGCTAAGCATGGTTGTTGAATTCCCCCAGAAACCTGAGCCCTACCAGGTTTTCTGGACTTTTGATAGTTCTGTAAGAACAGGCCTCTGATAGCTGGAGAAAACTCTAACAATGGCTATGTCTCTTTTCTCTTATAAGTGCATTAGTAAATATTTAATGGTTGTTTTTAGCACAGTATGAATGCTTAAAATATTAATTGCAGCCGGCAGTTGTGTCGTTATTGGTACTGCTCTTACTGAGCATAACTTACTTTTGAGCATTTGCGTGGTAATGGAAAACTGGACTCATCTCTATACAGACATGTTTTAGTGTGTGCGTGTCACGTGGTGCTAGGGATCAGACCTGCTCTTCTTCCATGTCAAAAACCCTCACCTTCCTGAGGCATTAAAATAGGTTGAGGGTGGGAGGGGTCTCAGCCCAGTGAGGAGAAGGTGACGTTCAAACAGCAGTGCAGGGCACGGTGCCCGAGCAACCCCCTTGTTGTCACAGTCTCGCGTGTGGAAGCGTGAAGTGGGGGTTGTTGACCATGCTCCGTGCTAGCCGGTGCTTCTCTGCCGTCGCCGCACTATTGGAATCCCCTGTGGAATTATTAAAATTCTACACTCTAGACCCATTAAATCTGATTCTCCAAGGCTGGAAGATAAGCACCAGTATTTTCAAGATGTTTTCCAGGAGGCTTTAATTTGATAAGCACTCAGGCCTTGTGAAGGTCACATAGGCTGCGGAGATGATGCATCATGTAGCTACTGGTTTACTTAGAGCCCGTCAGATTAATTAACCAATTGGCAATTTGATAGCCTTTTTTCCCCCCTGAGGTTTTTTTTTTAAGATTTATTTTTATTTTTATCTTATGTGTACGAGTGTTCAATAACTGCACACTAGAAAAGGGCATCAGATCACATTATAGATGGTTGTGAGCTACCATGTGGTTGCTGGGAATTGAACTCAGGACCTTGGGAAGAGTAGTCAGTGCTCTTAACCACTGAGCCATCTCTCCAGCCCCCCAGTTGGATATTCTTGAATGCAACTTAGGTTCATTCTTTTCAGTAGCGAACATTCACTGGGCCTTAACCTTATACCAGATTTTTTTTTATCAGCTTCTAGTAACAGATAACGGTGACCAGTTTGTATGGTCTAGTAGGGGAGATAGAAATAATGATGCTATGTTACATACAAAGGATGTAAATAGAGTCATGGCTTGGGTATTTACAGGGAACATGGTAGGGACATTAATTGTCTGAGTGTGTGTGTGTGTGTGTGTGTGTGTGTGTGTGTGTGTGTGTGTGTTAAGAAGAAATAATACATGGTCAAAATTTCACAGAGAAGGTTACTAAATAAGAGTTTATCAGGTAGGATGCCCCCCTATGACATCTAGCGATGCTAAGAACTTTAAGGAGTGTGCTTTCAGGACCTGGCTGGAGAGAAGATGCTTCTGCGGTATGTTGAGGTACATTAGAAGGCAAGTCAGAGTCCCGTGCAGGCTGCTTTAGCAGTTGAGACTGATGGTTATCCTGTTTGACTAGAGGCCACAGCGTCAGATATATGTAGGGTCTCGGTAGGCCATCTTAAAACTGCAACAGCTCAGGCGAGATTGAGAGAGGACAGGCAGAGGAGGGGAGACAGGAGGGCCGATGGGGGGAGAGGAGGAGAGAGAGCAGGGGAGGGGGAGGGAAGAGGAGGGAGAGGAAGGAGAGGAGGGAGAGGAAGGAGAGGAGGGAGAGGAAGGAGAGGAGGGTATTTTGCTCTTGTTGTTAATTTTGGGTTATTGTCCTCTTAATACAGAGCCTTAGATAAATGCTGTTTTATAGAAATTGTTATCTCTATTACCCGGACACTGTTCACAATTGAATTACATCATTTTGCTTATTATTAACATCAGAAACATTATATATTTGAATAAGTCTTTATCCAACCAGCTTTCATTATTGCACCTTTGTGCTGTTTTTTTTGTGTGTATTATGTTTAGGTTTTGCCTCATAGAAAGAACACCCATTAGCATTTACCTTATTTCTCTTGCCTGCACATCTTGCCTCTTTACCTTGTAATTGCAGCATCTCTGTATGTGTATAACTATTTTATTACACGAATGTATGTATGTATGTATGTATGTATGTATGTTGTATATGTGTGTACTTGTATCATGTGTGAAGGTCTGAGAATAATTTGCGGGAGTCAGCTCTCTGCTTCTACTGTGTGGATTTGGGTAGAACTCGGGTGGTCAGGCTGGGCAGCAGTTGCCCTTTCCTGCTGGTCCTAAATGGTGCTGCTGGCTTAGCGGGACTTAAAAGTCTATGGAGCAGCCGCTTTATTCTTTTATGATTTTCTACATTTCTGCCCCTCTGCAGTTTAGTTATAATGTATGTAGTTGCAGGTTTATTTTTACTTATGCTGTGTTCTTTGATGCTTAAGATGATAACCTTCTTTTTCAGTATTGGGGGTTTACCGAGCCTTCACATACATGCTAGGCAAATGCTCTGGACTTTTCCCCTTTCTCTTTTGAGCTGGAGACTCTGCTCAGGGCTGGACTTAAGCTCTTCTGTCGCACTCTTGGGGAGCATCCAGCACTGTAGGCTTGTGCCACTAAGTCTGGCGTGGGAAGCATTTTAATTGAGTTTTTAAAAGTGAAAATGTAAATAAAGTAACTAATAATCATATTCTTCTTGGTTTTCGGAAACATGAAAGAAAACCTAGCTCCATTAGCTAAAGATGTATTATTGTATTTGACTTCCCAGTAGCAGGCAACGTCTCAATTACAGTTGGGTTCTGTCAGTTTTGCTCAGTTATTTGTCTTTGGCAAGTTTTCTTTTTTTATTGTAAGATACAGGTAATATTTTGTACTGTGCATATTTTTCAGCACAGCATTGTTTTGTGCAGTAATTAGATGGTTATGAAAATGTTTGAAGGCTATAGGAATTGTTCGGATGATAGCTATAGGAGAGTAGTGTAACTCACAGACAGAGCATCTGGAAGTGCCTTTTTAACGCTTACTTTCTCTAAACTAAAAGGGATGATGTCTGAGAAGGGCAGCACTTTGGAGGGGACAGATTTCTGCTCTTCTTTTTAAAGTTACAGTCAGTTCCAAGTGTTGAACCTCACTTGCTTTGTCTCAGTGAATGAACTTGGTATGCGTTTTAAGTGAAGTCTACAGAGGGAATATTACAAATCTGAATTTAGCATCTACTGTAGTTTTAGATGCAGAACCCTGACGCTGGGCTGCTTTGTGTAATCTAAAGTAGTGGATACTTTTGTTCTTTTGGGTGCATATGTGGCGGGTATGTGCGTGCTTGTGCACATGTGCTCACCCCCTGTATGTTCATGTGTAGAAGCCAGAGGTCAATTTCTGATTTCTTTATCTCACTGAGCCTGCAGTTGTCATTTTGACTAGGCTGGCTTGCTGCTGCGACCCTCCTGTCTCTGCCTAAGCATGGAGGTTCCAGGACACTGCCTATTACAGCTCCTGTGTGGGTGCTAGGCATGTGACATCAGGCTCTTGTGCTGGTGCCGAACGCTTTTCATCTATGAAGCCACCCCCAGCCCACTTTTGTCCTTTTAAAGATACTAAAACTAAACTTTAATAATTTGGTTTAAAATGGCTTATATTTAATTGATTTTTTTCTTTTTAAATTAACAGGCAGCCAGATAAACTGGTGGTAGTCTGGACAAGAAGAAGCCGAAGGAAATCTTCCAAGGTTAGTCTGCTCTGAACAGTTAGCACTTGCAAACGTGTGCCTAGGATTACTTTGTTCAGATCTAAGAGGTGGAAGGAACTCAGCGTCCTGAGGGAGGGTGACTTGTCTGAGCTCATTGCTGGCCTGCAGGAGAGAAGGAGTTGACCTTTTCAAAGATTTTGACTTTTTTTCCCTCTTTTTACTGATAGTTTTGTAGCTATTAAATATTCTTTTTGGGTGATAACTGTATTTTTGTAAGCATACAACTGTAAGCATATTTATTGGAGCTTAGGTTTTTCCATACAGGTAGACCTCTATTAAGAAAAGTTTGTTAGATGGTAATTGAAAATTTAAAAAAATTATTAAAGGTGCCTTTTCAAGGTAGTTTTGTTTGTGTTTGAGACAGGCTCTAGCCTTGTATCTAGGCTGGCTTAGAATTTGTGCTCTTCCCTTTTGTGCCTCCCAAGTGCTGGGATTACAAGTGTGTGCCACCATATCTGACCTCCAGTTTTATTTTTATTACTCTAAAACTTAAGCTTTCATAATTAACGATATCTATAACCAAACCCGAGTTAGTCAAGACACCGTGACAACTCTTATGAAAGAGCGCATTTAATTGGGCTGGGCTACAGTTTCAGTTTTAGTCCATCATCATCATGGTGGGGAGCATGGTGCCTTGCTGGCAGACATGGTGCTGGAGAAGGAGCCAAGAGACACTAGACTGAGCTTTTACAACCTCAAAGCCCATCCCCCCTTCCCTCCAGTGATGCCCTTTCTTCAACAAGGCCACACCTCCTCCAACAAGGCCAGGCTCCTGGTGACTACTCATTCAAATACATAAGCCTATGAGGGCCCTTCTTATTCCAACCACGCCAGCTTATATGTATATAACAAACATGCACATACTTATATAAATAATACTCCTATCAAACATGTAGATTGCTGTCAGCATAAACCTTCTGTTTCTTTTCCAGGCAGGTCCCTCAGAGGTTAGCACTACTTTGATTTTCTATCAATAAAGAATAAATTTGCCTACTTTTGAATGTCATGTAAAAATGCCTCAATATTTTTATATGATACTGCATAGCTTTATAAGTATTATATCTAGTTTTTATTTAATACAACACTATTTTATGTGTGGTTTCCTTTGCTCAGCATCATGTTTTTGTGGTGTGTTCATGCTCTTGTTTTCTTTTGTAGTCTATTGTTGTATTGCTGAACAGTGCTTCGTTATGTGAGTCTACTGCAGGTTGGTTAGTTAGTCACTCTTTTTTCTCTTTTGTCAGTGTTAACTGCTAGAGTCATCATTGTGCACGTGTTTCTGTTTCTCTTGGCCCTAGACTGCACCTCTGGGTGGAGGGCAGACAGGGAAGCTAAGAGATTGCCAGAGGTAGAGCGCGACAGGGAAGACAGCTGACAGCAGCCTCGAGCCTCTCTGTGTGTGTGCACGCACATCTCTCCCAGCATCGCCCCAACACACTGGTAAACACGCGTGCATTCATAACACACACACACACACATGCACATGCACTCCTACAGCAGTATAAACTGAAGCTGATGCCCATCGTGAGCAGCGTTTCCCCCAAGGCAGATGTCTGTAGTTTGGGAGCATAATTGGATATTGTCTTATCTGTCTACATATGAGAAGGAGTTCTAAAAAACGGACGCAGTTCTTCTCATTGTGCCTTTGCCTTTGTGACGCTGACGGGAACAAGGTGTCCATTAGGTGTAATAGAGGACCAGGCTGTGCTTCAGAGGCCACACGGAAAGCAGCCACTCCTCTGGGCAATTAGCTGGCAAGTATTTGATAAGAGCTGTGAAATAAAATATATACAGTGCAATACCTCAGGCTGTGGGTCTGTTCAGAATATACTCACCGCTGATATTAAATATGCCTTGTTATTTAACAGCATATTACAATTGAAGTAAGTTTTATAAAAGCAAGATTCTGATATGATATCAGATATTGTTAGAGTCTAAGTAATGAAATACAAACTTGAGGCTACATGTTATTTTTTTTCAGAAACCAGTATATTCTAGAAGAAATTACTTTTTTTTCTATTTATTTCTTAGTTTTAATATTCCTCAAGACTCTCCTTTATACAGTCAGCTGTCTGTATTTAGGAGTTTTACATATGTGGATTCAACCATGAATTGAAAATATTTGGGGGAAATTGTGATTGAGCCAGGTTGGAGGTGTCGTCTATAATCTCAGTGCTTGGGAAATGGAGACTGGAGGATCAGGTGTTCAAGGCCAGTCTGGTCACTGAAACCTGCCTCAAAAAAAAAAAAGTGCCAGTCTTGAACATGCATAAAATGTTCCCTCATTATTCCCTAAACACTACGGAATATCAAGTAGTTACACAGCCCCCCACATTGTAGTGGGTATTGTAAATGTCTAGAGATGATTTAAAACACAGGGGAGCAAGTGCACACATACACAAGGTCACATACAAACACTACAGTATTTATATAATGACCTGGGCTTCATGTACAGGGGCAGTCCTGGAATCCTGCCCCTCAGATGTTACTGTACTTTAGAATTGTATCTTTTTCTTGGAATATTGGAGGTGTATTGCAAGTTATGAGAACTGACAGTGTTAAGCTTATAACAGCATATATATATATATGTTTTATAAATTACACATAATAACTAAATAAGGAAATTTAAAACTGACACTCAGATAAGTCGTTATACTGACTGTTAAATTAGGCAGTAAAATAACAAGGCACATTTGCCTTTTTAATTTAAGGTTTAGTTCCCAGTTAATTGCTCATTTCCTGTTGGTACATGTATATTTTATAGTTAACTATTTAAAGAGCTCATTGCCAATTCATTTGATTAAAATAATTAGTATGGGCAATTAACACAATATGACACTTTCTTACTTTCTCAAGTAATGACATTTATAACATAGGCTTTGTCAAGCTATAATTGATTTGTAAACATATACATAAATAATTTTTCAGTATGTGTGACAGCAGCAGCTGGGCAATTGTGATAAACCAGAACAAATGTGGCATATTAATTTTTAATTGTCGAAACTCCTGCTTTCTAACTAGAAATTGACGCTCGTAGAGAGGTGTAAGAATTCCAGAGGGAAACCAGAGCGTTAAAACCTCACCAGACTTTTGCTGTCACTGTCACCTGTCATAGCCTTGCTTTGTGACTGAGCCTAGGAAGTGTTTGTCCTTCCATGTCAGGAGCTCCCCCTATATGTTAGCAACAGTAAAATTGATTAGTAGATGATATATGAGACATGCATGCCCTTTTGTAATTTATAAAAATCAATGTAGTATAAATTGGAAATTTTTGTGAGTCTTTTTTTGCTCTGTGTGTTGGCATGTTTTTATGTGTGTGATTTAAAATACATGGGAGCAATTGTGTGTGCACAACACATGTGTAAACATGTGCATATGGAGGCCCAAGTTCACAGAGGTCTTTTCCTTGGATTGTATGGCACCTTGAAGCAGGGCCTCTCATCCGAACCCAGAGCTTGCTGATCCAGTGGTATGGCTAGTTGGCCTGCTCCAGGGCTCTCCTCCCAAATTCTGGCATCAGGCAGGTGCACATCCATTGGGCATGTAAGAAGGTGCAGGCTTGTGGAGACCTCCACTCTTGCACGGCATGCACTTTACCCGCTGAGCCATAGCCCTAGCCCCTCAGCGAAACATTTTGATCCTGCCTAGTAAGTACCAGCCTTTTAGGTAGCTGTGACATGAAATAAGTGGAAAACAATCAATGCATTTTAAAGAGTTAGTACTTGTTCAGGTTTCATTCCTGTTACAGTCACAGAATCTCTGAAAGGTTTGTTTTAGTTTACAATTTCAAGCTACAGTCCATCCTTGGGGGGTAGGCAAGGCATGCGGCTCCTCACGTAACATCCAGAGTCGAGAACAGAGGGAAATGAATGGACTCGTTCTGCTTGCTTGCTGGCTACCTTTCTTCATTGTCACACAGTTCAGGGCCAAGCCTAGAGAATGTGCTGCCCACGAGGTCCGTCAGCAGTTGGGACCAATCCCCTACCACACGCTCTCAGGCTTACCTAATCCGGACGGTTCCTTGAGACTAGTCCTAGGTGATTGTGCCAAGTTCATATTCAGCACTACCATCGCAGCATCCTAAATTGAGTAGGCTTACAGTTTCCTCAGGCCTGCCTTTGAAGGATACCAAAAGAAGTTGATGTGTGTGGTGTACAAGTAAGAAAGGAAAACTGTACAGAGATGAGTACTGCGTCCTAATCCCCTCGCTATTCTAGGATGGGGGCAAATGATGAGGTAACTGTGCTCATCAGTTATAGGGTAAAGCCTTTGCTAACTATGCCGGAGAGGTGGCTGCTTCTACATGTGTGCCTTCTGTCACTGCTTTTAGGGTAATCCTTTCCTATTGTCCTGCATGAAAACTGGCCAAGGTCCTTAGAGCATGGATGTTTATGAACAATGTGCTGTTCTCTCTGTCTCTGTCTCTCTCTCTCTCTCTCTCTCTCTCTCTCTCTCTCTCTCTCTCTCTCTCTCTCTCTCTCATTTCTCTCTCCTCTCTAAATTTACAGTTTCCTTGGCTCTGTATAATTTTATATCTATCCATCTAATCACCAAAGTTTTTAGACTATTAGACTTGTATTAGACTTTTCTTTCCCTGGCTTTAGAGTCTTGAATTGTGAGCTAGGAAGGTCTTAGAACACATAAACATGTGCCAGGTTATAGATGCATGTCACTACACCCAGGTTATAGATGCATGTCACTACACCCAGGTTATAGATGCATGTCACTACACCCAGGTTATAGATGCATGTCACTACACCCAGGCTCTGTTGTTGTCTATGCTGGCTGTGTAACTCAGGTCACTATACATCTGCAGTGAGCACTTCACCAACTGAGTTGTCTTCCCCAACCTAGTTTTTAAAAAATGCACGTGTGTGTACATATGCATGTGCATACATGAAAAGGCCAGAGGACATCTTCCTGTGTCCTTGTTAGAAATCTCTTCTTTGGAGCAGGGCCTGGAGGTCACTACGTAGATGACACTAGCTGGTCAGTGAGTCCCAGGGATCTGCCTGTCTCTGCCTCCCCAACCCTAGGATTACAGCTGTGCACAACCACACCAGCCAGTCTTAACCAGTTCCGGAGAACAAATGCAGGTTCTATGCTTGTAAGATGATCCGCCGCTCCCCACCATCCTGGCTTGCCACTTTGCATCTCCTTGAAGCCTTCTCCTTTAGAGTGTGCTGGCCTAGTTTTACCTAGTGTATGATAATTAGGTAGTGCTGTAGAGGCCTCTTAGGCTGATGAACTGACAGTGCTGGTCACTACTGCCATTCTCAGGATGTCAGCAGCCAGCACTCTAACTCTGACCCTTCCTTTGCTGGTGCAAGAGGGACTGGATGGAATAGTGAGAAAGTGGCGGCGTCCTAGCCCCCTGGAAATCACCGTGCTTCTGATTTCAGCTAAAACAGTTTCTGTTTGTTGAACAGCTTGTGATTGTGTTTGTTCAGTCAGTTGCCATTCTCTGATCCAAAACTGAGGGATTAGAAAAGCCGATCAGGAGGCCATGCTCTGCAGGGATCTGAGGAAACAGCCTGAAACTTCTGTCTCCTCACTCTGCCCGTTTATTGGGAGGTTCTCACATTTTCTAATTTTTCCACTTTTTATCTCTATCATACACAGAAATCTAAGTCTTTGGGGACTGAAGGTTGTTGTCTTCCTGCTGTGTGGATCAAGGGTATGGTTGGTCATAATAACATGGGCTGATGAAACCTGTTTCACCAGGGATGGATTCTCTCACTGGTGACTAGGAAGCCATTTTCTCTTTATCTATGTTTGTCTTTATGTCTGACCTTTTTTGATTTTTTTCTTTTTTTTAAAATTTAACTTTTTATTGATTCTTCGTGAATTTCACACCATGCACCCCAGTCCCACAATCTCCCCACCCCCTCATACCTGCCCTTTACCCTTGCAACCTTCCAAAAGAAAAAAAAAGTTGTGTTGTAGAAGCTGTAGTCCATTACAGTGTGTCCCACAGTGTACCCCTCTGTCCATACTTTGTCACTTGCAAATATTCATTGCAGCGAGTCCCTGATCTGGATCGAGGTCTCTGGCTTCTGCTCCACTCTCAGTCCTGGGCCCTCACTGGACTGCTCTCGGGTGTTCTGTTGCTGCCCTGAGTTGCTGGGATCCTGGAGCTTTGGATCTGCAGGACCAGCTCTTTCATGGGCTCCCGCAGTTGGTGGGATAGATGTTGGGGTGGGCCAACTCAAAGCCCTGGATCTGGGCTTGGGTTAGAGCTGAGCTGGTCAGCCCACCAGCTCTCCTACACCCACACCACCAGGGTGAGCTCCCCAGCACTACCCAAGGCTAGCTCATCCAGTGCTGCTTTTGGCAAGGGGGCAGGGGCGGGGAGAGCCTGCTCTCATGCCCTCAGGGCTGGCTCACCTGCACCTATGCCACCAGGGCCAGCTCTAATGTGCTGCAAGGTGCAGGGCCCGCTCTCCTGAGCGTTGCAGCTGGTGAGAGGCAGGGACAGCTCTCCCTCTCTCATGACCTCAGAGTCTGCTCTCCCACCTCCCATAGGTGGAAAGGGACAAGAGGGTAGGGGGAGGAGAGCATCTCTCTCTGGCCCCCACCACCACACAGCAGACAAGTGGCAGGGCCAGCTCTCCCACTCTTACACTCTCAGCCAGCTTGTCTGCAACCAGAACTAGCTCTACTATGCTTCCTGGGTGAGGTGTGGGCCCCTCCCAAGTACAGCAGCCGGTAAAGGACAGGGCCTCTGAGACAGGGTCTCCTGCTCTGAGACCTTCAGGGCCAGCTCTCCCACTATGCCCAGCTGAGAGATGGGGCCAGACATCAATATGGCCCCAGGCAACAGCCTAGACCAGGGATGTCTGCTTGGCCTTTGGTGGTAACAGACCCCCACTGCTGCAGGGCCAGGGTCCCAGACACGGCTCTTGGTGGCAGCACAGGCAAGGACCTCTCATGGCCTTAGGTGACATCACCCGCTGCTCCTTTCTCTTCCATTTCTCCACCACTTACTTGGTCATCTTAGTGGTGCCTTGGGCTTCTGGGTGTTTGGGGTCATCCCAGGTGTGGTCACGGGAGTTTTATGTCCCATCTGGACCATGTGGCACTGGGCAGGGGTCATCTTGAGTGTGGTCTATTTTTTTTTCTTTTAAGTGAGAATTTGCAAATATTCTCTCTGTTGTTGTAAATATTCAGTTATTATGTAATGCTATTTTTTTTTTTTTTGAGACAGGGTCTCTCTGTGTAGCCTTGCCTGTCCTGGACTCACTTTGTAGACCAGCCTGGCCTTGAACTCACAGCGATCCGCTGCCTCTGCCTCCTGAGTGCTGGGATTAAAAGCGTGCACCACCACACCCAGTTGAATTTTTTACATTTAATATTCATTCACTTATTTGTTTGTGTGTGAGAGCGCATGTGTGGGCACATGTGCTACAGTGTGTGTGGAGGTCAGATGACAACTTTTCTCCTTTCAATATCTGCATCTTCCCTTTTAGCTGATTATTTTCCACTTGCATAAGAGTATTTTTGTCATCTTTGCAAATTCTCTTTAGATGTTATTTCCTCAATTGCGGAGAATTTGGTTCCCCTCCTGAGTAGTTGAGTGTGATCTCATATGTAGTATCTTCAGGTTTTATCTTTCTGAACTCAGTCCAGTTGGCTTTTTCTCCGGACTACTGCATTGAAGCCGCTTGTGAAGTTGTTAACAGCTCTCCTTTGTTGAATACGCTAGTCCTTTCCAGGTCTTACCCTGCTTCTCCTGTCACTGGCATTGGGAACTTTCTTTACTCTGTGCCTAGGGTACCTCAGGCTTCTGCTTTTTCTTTATCGACACACCTTAGCTGATTTTGTGTCATTTCCTTGTCTTGTTCATATTGTACCCCAGGTCTTGGTCAGACTACGCTCAGTCCTGGTACATACCAGGAAAGTTGTCTGTCACTGAGCTACATTCCAACCCAGACTATTCTATGCCTGTTCTCACTGTCCGAGCATCACACCCATCCTGGAGATTTGAGTATCATCTATATGCTAATAACCTGCGTTTATAACGGATGCTGAGATTGCGCTTCCTATTTGAACACCTGTACTTCTGTATCTAATAGGCAACTGGGATTTGATGTGTATAAAACAGAGCTCCTGCGCTTGGCTTTGCCTTCTATGCACTAACAGGAACTTCCTTGGTTCCTCAGGGGCAGAACAGCTTTATCATCAGCGTTAGCTGCTTTCATTCTCTCACACGTAAAGTAGCAACAGATCATGCTGTGAAATAAGCACTCTGTACCATTTCCTGCCCCCTCCCCCCACAGCCAAGTCTCCCCCCCCCCAACCCCTGGCTCTCCTCTGGCTGTTGCAGTGCTTTCCTAGTGGTCCTGAGCTGTGTCTTCGATCATGTTTGATACACGGGCTGAGCCCACTTATGCACAGCCTGGATCATCATTCCTCTGCGTAAGACCTTCCGGTGGCCTAGTGGCTCACGCAGAGGAGAAGTGTGCATCTTTCCAGAGGCCTGCTGGGCCCTTAGCTGGCTCCTCCTCTCCTTGGCCACTCTGCTCCAGTCATGCTACTTTGTTAGAAACGTGGCTGTGCTTCAGTGCCAGTTGTCGCTCCCGCCCCTCAGAAAGCTTTTTCCTGTATTTGTATATCTGATTTCTTCATCCTTTGTCCTTCCCTCAAGTGTCACTGCTTCCACGAAACCACCTTGACTGCCCTGAAGAATTAAGCACTTTCTTCCGACTCCTATATCCTTATTCTCTGTTTTATTTTCCCCTATGACATGTCTGCTCCACACAACTTACTACTTAGGTAATCTGTGTAACATGTGCATCTCTTACTATTTATGCCATAAGCTCCACTAAGGCAGATAGGTCATGTTCTCTAGCTGTAGCCCAGGGACAGTGCATAGCAGGTGGTGTCAGCTAAGTGGACTGGTGAGTGAGTGTGGCACAGTCCATTCTTAGTTTGTGGACTGACACATTGTTAGCATGTATTATCTTCTTCAGACTCATCCACGGACCCTTTTGCAGCATGTAAAGATGAAAACGTACTAGCCTTGCTCTGGCACGACATCTCCCTTCAGCTCAACTTTCTTCAGTAACGCACAAGAGAGAACTGATGATGATGCTCTTTAAAATTTGTGTGGTGAAGTTCCCAAGGGGGTTTCAGTAATCAGAGTTTCCTCCCCAGTCAGAAGATTTAGAAATATAATCCGGAAGAGCTACTGTTCTCTTTCACCCGCCCTAAGCAAAAAACATTGCATTTATGGTAAACAAACTCAAATACCAAGTATATGGTTTGACTCCCCCCTCCCTTCCTGTCTCGTCCTCTCTGTCTGCCTCCATCTTCCTCCTCTTTCTGGAACCCTCAGCCTCCTGGGCTTCTGACACCACTGACACACGACTGTATCCTGCTAGATTTTCCTTAATTAAAAAAAATGTATGTGTATGGGTGTCCAGTCTGCAGGTCTGTTGTGCCACTTAAGTCCTGGTGCCCGTGGAGGTCAAAAGATTTCCCTGGAAGTGGAGTTACAGATGATTGTGAGCCACCATGTGGCTGTTAGGAACTGAACCCAGCAGAGCACAGGCTGCTCTTAACTACTGAGCCATCTCTCTAGACCCAAGATTTTCCTTTAAGAAATGAATTTGCCTTAAACTTCTCAGTCACAAAAATAATCTTTAAAATATTACTCCTAGTTAAACTCTTCCATAATCAGAAATAGCAGCTTTTAGGAACTTATGCTATCTTATTTTTGTGTTATTTATCAAGGCACACCTGCTTGTGTGTGTGTGGTTATATGAAGGTTTGCTTATAGATAGATATATAGCTATCATTTGTTGGAGCTGTTCTGGCCCAAGCTTAGTGTTTAAAAAGGTTTTTTTTTTCCATGTTTGCTTTTATTTTGATTATTGATTTCTGTTTCTGGGAGACTAAAGATCTTAACTGGTAGCTAAATAAGATTAATGCCTTTTGTACTTCTTAATTGAAGCTGTCATTTTTCTTCTGGTAGGCTCACAGCTGGCAACCTGGAATAAAAAACCCATATCGTGGTGTTGTAGTTTGGCCTGTTCCTGAAAACATTGAGATCACTGTGACACTTTTTAAGGTAAGTTCTTTTTGTGTAATCTGAGTTTGCAAGCTATGTCTGTGTATGCCTTTGCATACAGATTATCACACTATTATTATAGTGTGCGCTCGTGTCTCATCTGCTTAGCTGATCGCATCATTTTCAAGGATGTAAGCAGTTTATACTTGTAAAGGCATTACAGTACTTCAGGAGCCGCAGAGGTCCGTGGGCCTACTTTTTCCTGTATCTTACCCACAGGAAACTTGAAAGCACTTTTCCCATGGAAAGCTCAAGTTTGTAAAATGCTTTATCCTGCTCCTAGTTTTGTTGCTTTGTTTGATAGCAATTTACTTTAAAATCAGTATTCAGTGAATGTTGATGTTAATATAACATGATAGATCAAGATCAAGTATCATAGAAAATATCCATATCCATGTACTATATATATGACATTACACACACACACACACACACACACACACTACATAGTATATATATTGAGATAGGGTCTCATGGGAAGCCCTGCCTGGCCTAGAACATTCTTTTGCTGCCCTCAGACCCACAGAAATCTGCTGAACTCTGCCTCCTAGGTGCTGAGAGTAAAGGTATGTGCCACCAAGCCCCATTCATTAAAATATTTTATTAACATTGATATTTATGAGAATTACAACTTAAAAGCAACATACTGTTTTAAAGTGCAGGTAAATACAGATATTTATATATCATTTGTTTGTCTTTTGTGTTTTTTTTCTTAAAATTTTGTCTAGTTTCTTTAAACATCATAAAAAATTCAACACAGGATAATTAGGCACCAATTTACTAACCAACTTTCTTGCTCTCAAGAACAGGGCAGGTAGGACTTGTTATTAGCTTTTTGGAAAGCCATGGAATCAGAAAGCAGGTGCTTGTCAAACCTGATGGCACAGCCTATAGTTTTGTCTTTTCCAGACACTGCAGAGAAGGATCACAAGTTCAAGGCCTGCCTAAGTCACAGAGTGGGTTCAAAGCCAGCCTGGGTAAATTATTGAGACTTTGTCTCAAAATAGAAAGCAAAAAGGCTTGGCATGATGTGGCCTGCCTGTAATCCAGTGCTCTCAGGAGTTCAGAGTCATTTTCTGTATTGAGCCCACCCTAGGGCTAAGTGGGACCTTCCTCAAACATGGGTTGGGGCACGGGGAAGGTGGGGGAGGGGAGGAGGGGTTTATAAGGAGCGAGGATGGAGTGAGTGACTAAGACACAGAAAAGGAGCGAGTGACTCTGCTCGGTGATGGAGTACTTGCTTAGGATGCTTGAGCGCTGAGGTTCAGTATTTAGGAAGGAACACACACACACATACACACACACACACACACACACACACATACACAGAGACATACACACATGCACATACACATACAGAGAGACACACACATTCACACACACACACACACACACACACACACATACACAGAGACATACACACATGCACATACACATACAGAGAGACACACACATTCACACACACACACACACACATACACAGAGACATACACACATGCACATACACATACAGAGAGACACACACATTCACACACACACACACATACACAGAGACATACACACATGCACATACACATACAGAGAGACACACACATTCACACACACACACACACATACACAGAGACATACACACATGCACATACACGTACAGAGAGACACACATTCACACACACACACACACACACACACAGACATACACACATGCACATACACATACAGAGAGACACACACATTCACACACACACACACACACATACACAGAGACATACACACATGCACATACACGTACAGAGAGACACACATTCACACACACACACACACACACACACAGACATACACACATGCACACACACGTACAGAGAGGAGACACACACATTCACACACACACACAGACATACACATATGCACACACATACAGAGAGACACACACATGCACACACACACAGACATACACACATGCACACACACATACGAGAGACACACACACAGACACACACATACATGCATACACACGTACACCCATACACAGAGAGAGAGACACACACACAGACACAGACACACACACACACACACACACACACACACACACACAAACACTACACCTTTCATTGTGCTTGTCATATATATTACACACATAGATCGTTGGCGGCAACACTATCATTGTCATCATCATCTCCTTAATTTGCTTAAGGAAAAATAAAAGATGAGATGGTAGCTGTTTTTTCGTTTATCTTTTTTCCCAGGTCAGTCAGAATTGCACTATTCCCTTTCTGACAGCTGTCCTCAGAGGCTGCTATGAAGCCATTCTTTCCCATAATCCTCCTGCCGGAATGCCAACCTAAGCTTGGTAGTTAAGAGCAAGACTGCTGGAGTCTCCACTTAAATCAGTTTATTTAATTCTCAAAGTGGCCCAGGGTTCCCCAGGGTTCTGTCAATATTTCCATTGTACTGACAAAAGAGCTAAGGCCAGTGAGGGGTGTGATGCTCCCAAGTACCTCATGAGTTAGCCCTCTTCTTCCCTCTGTACCAACAGTTCTCAGCCTGTGGGCTGTGACCCCTCTGGGGGTCGCATGCATATCAGGTATCTATCCCTCATATCAGATGTTTACATTAGGTCTGATAACAGTACAGGAATTACAGTGCGGAAGTAGCAATGCGATGATTTTATGGCTAGGCGTCACCACAACATGAGGAACTGTAGTTAAGGGCCGCAGCGGCGAGAGCCAGCGCTCTGTACTAAATGCACGCTCAGCAGTAATGGGCTCTCTGATATGCTTGAGAAAGACTTTTAAGCAGTCTCATCAAGTAAATGTCTTGATTTACTTGGCTCATATTGGTAAAACGAATGACTAGACAAAGTTGTACAGTGTTTTATATTTATTTTTGGTGGCAGAGAGCAAGGGGTTAGAATGGAGCTGGAACATAGTTCTTAGCTATTTCTTTGGGGAACTGACAGAATGATTCTAGTTGAAAATAGCTATTAAAACTTGTTTACATTCAGATTTTAGATGCACCAAGATAAGAAATATGTTTTCTTCAAGGTTGCCAAATACAAGTAGCCAAAACACTATGAATGGAACATTAATATAATTCCTGATTGTTTTGTGGTTCTTTTTTGCTGAATGTAGTTTATTTTATATATGTGTAATTATATAAATGTATATGTAAAAAAATTAAAACCAAACCTGTTGTTTGGAAGACTGGGAGGTAGGTGAGGTTTTAGAGTTCTGATGTGGGCATGTGCTCCTCCTGTCGCGTTGATGCTTGTGAGTAGCAAGACAGGGGAGACGCCCAGTCAACCCTCCTTCCTAGACTGCAGCATCAAGTATTCTACTCACTATGCTGTTGGGGGGGGGGGGGCTGAAACCTTACCCAGCATTTAAATGAGTATTTCAGTGGATCCTTTATCTTCCACAACACCCAGACTTTGGATAGAAATAAAAAAAAAAAAAAGAAAAGAAAAAAAAAAGATAACCAAAGTGAACCATTCTTCTATGATAATTGTTGGATCTTGTTTTTGAACAGCACTTAAATATTCAAGCAACATTTCCTCCTTTCTAACACATTTCACAGTTGACTTAATTTTGAAATTGTAAAAAGAAAGGGCTGCTCGGTTCCCTTTGTTGTCGGTGAGACATTCACACACGTAAACTCACAGAGAAATGGTTTGCAACTTGTTTATTTTGTAAAGATTTGTTTATTTTTGGTATTGGTCTTCTGTCTGTACCTCTGTGCACCATATGTGTATGCAGCCTGTGGAGGCGTGGACACCCTGGCACTGGAGTTAGAGGTGGTCTGCTGTACCATGTGGGTGCTGAGGATGCTACCTCGGTCCTTTGGAAGAGGAGTAGTCAGTACTTGTACCTATTGAGGAGCCACTCCAGACTCCCTACATTTTTTTTTTAAATAATGCTTTATACATACGGGGTTTTGTCTGCGTATGTGTCTGCACTGTGTGCATGCCTGGTGCTGAGGAGGCCAGAAGAGGGTTTGGATTCCCTGCACATTAAGTTATAGATGGTTGTCAGCTGCCTCACAGGTGCTGGGAACTGAACCTGGGTCCCTTGGAAGAGCAACCAGTGATCTTAACTGTTGAACAATCTCCCTGAGCAATACTTTTTAAGAAAGCTATCAGTGCGTTTCACCTCTGTAATTTAACCAGAAGTTGATTTCCTTAGATTACCTCCTTGTTTTTGAAATTTCAATTAAATTAAAAATAGATATGACTAGCTAAAAAAACAAACAAACCATATTTCAGATTATCAGAAGGGAAGTGGCTCTTTATAACATTGGTACAGAGGTAAGAAGGTTGACAACAATTAGAGGTAAATAAAGAAGGCTTAGATAATTAGGAATGTTTTGTCTGGTCCGTAATACACCAATCCCATAGACACCCACTGTAAACTGTGAGAAAGGAGCAAATGCTGCTGCTGCTTTCACGTCATTTGCTGAAATTTCCTATCAGTTTGTGAACTTATTCCTTAAAATAAGTTGTTTTAGGTGTACTTTGTCATTTGTATTTTAAAAATGTTTTATTTGCTTTAAATACTGAATTATATCACTATATGAAGGCACTGTTATGTTATATTTCATTAGTTCATTTATCAAGTATTCTTGAGAGGCTGCCATGTGCCACACGTGTTTTTTGAGACTGAGGGTTCAGTGGTTAAACTAAACCAACCGAGTGGATAAAAGTTGGATGGATCTGGAGCTCCAATACAGCTTGACCATTTGTACAGTGAGGAGCTACAGGTGCAGAATTTCAGTTTTCTGCTCAGTTAAATGGTGATAAAAACAGTATCTGTCTCTTAAATTGCTGGGACACAGTGAGCATTCAGCACATATTTTTGTGTTGGTGTTGCTTTGGTTCTAACTGTACTGCGTTCCTAAAATGACAGTGATGAAAACAAAAAGGCGGGAGGGAGAATGCTAAGGATGCTGTCCTTAGCATTGAGGAATGCAGAATTGCTTAGTCTCTGAGTAGTGCTCTGTGTCAGCATTGTGTCATGTGTGGCTATCACCTGTGGGTACTGCTGTCTGTGCCGTTTCTTTCCATAACTTAGTTCATGGGCAGACCCAAATGGAAAAACATAGCAAGTAGAAATTTTCACTTTCATTTTTCTTCTCCCCAGCCCTGTCCTCCCTCCTCCTGCCACTGACACCAAGGAAATGTGTTGGGTTTAAGCTTACTTTACTCATCAGAGCAGTGTGTTAGTACAGCTCAACTGTATGAGCGTGATTCCGCGCCATTACATACAAAATGAGTAAAGAGAGGTAACTAAGAAGTTCGGGATGGTTTTCAAGGTACTCTGGATTGAAAGTAGAGTCTTGCATGAGTTTCTCAGCATGCACCCCAGTCCTGCTCATCTCCCTGTCCCCCCATTTCAGCTTTTTGCCCTTGAAGCCTTCCCTCCAAATAAACAATACACAAAAGCAAAGCATGGTCAACATCTCATCTCATCATGGAAGCTGTAGTGTGTCACAGTTGTCCACAGTACATCCCTCTGTCCACACTGCTTCACTAGCAAATGTTCATTGCAGTGGGTCAGACCAATGGGTCTGGTTTCAGATCTCTGGCTTCTGTGACCCTATCAATCTTGGATCCTCACTGGGACAGGATCCTCCTATTGTTGCTCTGGGTCATGGAGATTCTGCAGTTTTGGATCAGCAGGACTGGCCCTTTCATGTGTCCCAATCATTCGCAGATGTGGTCAGGGTACTGGCCCACCCTTATGTGCACAACCAGAGCCAGCTCTCCAGCCCTGCTCTGGCTATGCCACGCAATGCTGCCATTAGCAGAAGGCTTGGTCAGCTCTCTTGCTCTCCTGCTCTCCTGCTCCCAGGGCCTGCTCACCTGCACCCAGGCCTCTAGAGTCAGCTCCATCGTGCTGCTCACTCAAAGTGAGGGCCCACTCTCCCAAGTACTGCAGGCGGCAAGGGACTGGAACAGCTTTCCTGCTCTCATACTTGGTCCTGGCTCACCTGTGCCTTTGCCATCCGGGCCAGCTCCACTGTGTTTCCCAGGTGAGGTGCAGGGCTGCTCTCCTGGGTGCTACAGCCAGTTGAGGGGGACAGGGCTAGCTCTCCTGCTCTTGGGGCCAGGTGGTGAGGGGTGTTGTGGGGGCGGCATCATCCCTGTACCCACACTACCTTGTAGCAGACAGGTGTGGGGGGACAGCTCTCCCATGCTCTTGTCCTTGGGGCTGGCTCATGCTCCCCTCCTCCATCACAGGCGAGCTGCAGGCTGTAGCTGGTGATGAGGGGCAGGATCAGCTCTCCCATACTCACACCCCTGCCACCAGGGCCAGCGCCACTGTGCTGCCTGGTAGAGGCACAGTTTCTGCTTTCCTGTCCCCTCTCCTGAGTGCTAGAGAGGTGAGGACCAGTTCTGCACTGCTCTGGACATCAATGTGGTCCCTGGTGTCCTGACCAGGGATGACCCCATGCTCTCTAGTGTTAATATGAGCCAGACCATCAACACCGATCCCTGACACCCATCAATACTGACCCCTGACACTACATAGGCAGACCCAGACATGGTCTTAGCAGCAGCCTGGGCTGGGACCTCACCACGCCCCAGGTGGTGGGGCTGGCCATTCACAACAGGCTATTCCTCTCCACCCTCCAGTTCCGTTTCTCGCCCTTAGCTCAAACAGCTCCACTTGTCTTTCTTTCCCATCTTCCCACCACATACTCGCACATTGTGGTGGCTCCTGCTACAGGCTGGCTACATGGTAGCCCCTGGGTGATATCCTCAGGCAAGTGGGTGTCTATGGCCCCCTTTTGCCGTGCACAGAGGGCAGGTCTGAGGGTGGCATGGTGGTCTGCAGGTCTCTTGCCTGTCTGTCTTCTTCTGGGGGCTGTGCTCTGTGTCTATCGCCTGCCTGTCTGTGGACTGGAGGGCACATATATGGGTGTCTTTCTTCACCTGCGAGGCATGGTAGATCTACTGAAATACTGTTATACTGTGTATAACTACTCAACCCCTTACACATAGACTTGAACTTGAGTACATTCAAAACAAATATAAAAGAGCCCACTACTTTATTTTTCTTTTTAAAGCTATTGATTATTTTTCTTTATAAAATTTTTCATTTTGAAATGGATTTGAAAGAACACCAGTTCCTATACCAAGATTTATAATGTAAAAGTTACAGTATTGCTATTTTTCTTGCCATAGTCTTAGGTACTTTTCCTTCTGTTGTGATAAAATACCCTGACATAAGCAACTTGAAGGAAAAAGTGTACATCTTGGTGGGGCAGGTCTGGGCGGGAGCTTGAGGCGGCTGGTCACGTGTGTCCACCGGCAGTCAGGAAGCGGAGGGAGGTGAGCACCGTCCTGTGTCTCCTCACACTTGGCTCCCTTTACTTGTTCTAGTATTTGTAGAAATCGCACACGTTCTGCTGAGTCTGGGTAGTTTACCTCAGGAAGCTTTTCCTTGTTCATTTCTGCAAGATAAAATGTGTGGTTTTCTACTCTCCAGTCAGGTCTTTGGTTTCATTTGCCATATGCTTATCATAGTAGAGTATGGACTGTTTCTTCAAATGCAAGAACAAGCAAGCACAAATCCAAGGAATATTCCTATCATCTCTTGGATAATAAGTACTAGTGTTTGTCAACTGAATGCCTGCAAATGTGTGCCTCATTTATAAACAGACAGGCTGGCATTGGGATAGCAGGGTCCCTCCCTTAGGTATTTTCTTAATGGGAGAGGAGCGGGGAGGAGGATCAGCAGCTCATGAGGCCTGGCTCTCTGTCTAGATTATGAAATCCCTTGGAATACTTAGAAACTTCAGCATCAGAGAATGCTGTGGTGCAAGAGGGAGTTTTAGTTTTTGAATATTAAGAGCTATAAAAGTGAGAGAAGAACTTTGTGTGAACATTTAGTATGTGAATGAAATACTTAATAGTTGACTCATAAGGCTGTCTGTCTGTGACCAGGTGTCTTTGTGCTGTCTGTCTGTCTGTGGTCAGGTGTCTTTGTGCTGTCTGTCTGTCTGTGATCAGGTGTCTATGTGTTGTCTGTCTGTCTGTGGTCAGGTGTCTTTGTGTTGTCTGTCTGTCTGTGATCAGGTGTCTTTGTGTTGTCTGTCTCTCTGTGGTCAGGTTTCTTTGTGTTGTCTGTCTGTCTGTGGTCAGGTGTCTTTGTGTTGTCTGTCTGTCTGTGATCAGGTGTCTTTGTGTTGTCTGTCTGTCTGTGGTCAGGTGTCTTTGTGTTGTCTGTCTGTCTGTGACCAGGTGTCTTTGTGTTGTCTGTCTGTCTGTGGTCAGGTGTCTTTGTGTTGTCTGTCTGTCTGTGGTCAGGTGTCTTTGTGTTGTCTGTCTGTCTGTGATCAGGTGTCTTTGTGTTGTCTGTCTGTCTGTGGTCAGGTGTCTTTGTGTTGTCTGTCTGTCTGTGACCAGGTGTCTTTGTGTTGTCTGTCTGTGGTCAGGTGTCTTTGTGTTGTCTGTCTGTCTGTGGTCAGGTGTCTTTGTGTTGTCTGTCTGTCTGTGGTCAGGTGTCTTTGTGTTGTCTGTCTGTCTGTGGTCAGGTGTCTTTGTGTTGTCTGTCTGTCTGTGGTCAGGTGTCTTTGTGTTGTCTGTCTGTCTGTGGTCAGGTGTCTTTGTGTTGTCTGTCTGTCTGTGGTCAGGTGTCTTTGTGTTGTCTGTCTGTCTGTGGTCAGGTGTCTTTGTGTTGTCTGTCTGTCTGTGGTCAGGTGTCTTTGTGTTGTCTGTCTGTCTGTGGTCAGGTGTCTTTGTGTTGTCTGTCTGTCTGTGGTCAGGTGTCTTTGTGTTGTCTGTCTGTCTGTGGTCAGGTGTCTTTGTGTTGTCTGTCTGTCTGTGATCAGGTGTCTTTGTGTTGTCTTAGATGCAGTGCTGGAAGAGTTGTGTCAACAAAAGCTAACTTTATTAATATAAAATAATGGTTTTATCTTTAGAGCAATTATTTTGATAGTTTTTTTTAAAGGTTATTTCTCTGCTTCCTTTTAAAAAGCTAGTAAAACTACAAACAGGCCCATTTGTATTTTCTTGATTGGATTGATTGGATTAAAGATCAGTGTTTTTTACTTTTCATAATTTGCTTTTGTTGCAGGATCCTCATGCAGAAGAATTTGAAGACAAAGAGTGGACATTTGTCATTGAGAATGTAAGCTTCTTTACCTTACTGTATTATTAAAGAACATGCGTAGGTTGGTGATGGGAGAAATGTTGCTTTATGAAAACTTAATAAGGAACTTGTAGGTTTTAGAGTTCTTATCAATAACAGTTGCCTGTAAAATATTTATGATAAAACTGTAAAAGTCTTTAATGACAAACATACTATATACTGTCTGTTTTCTGTTTAGGACTTGAGAGCGAAGTCATTTTCTTATTTTCTTTATCTTCTCAGCATCTAGCATGGTATTTCTTTTATAGTAAATACTTGCATATTATGGCATCAGAAGAGGCTAATAGGTATATAGAGGTGTTAAAGAAGTGTTTTCTAACTAGGGAGTAAAGAAAATAGGTGAAGACAATGTAATGACTAAAAGCATAGGCCTCTAGGGCTGGAGAGATGGCTCATTGCTTAAAAACACTTGCTGTTCTCTCAGAAGACTGGAGTTGGGTTCCCACATTGGGTCCTATAACCAGTGCCTGTAAGTCTAGCTCCAGGGGCTTTGCTACCCTCTGAATGAACATTGACACACACACACACACACACACACACACACACACAGGCTTGGAAGCCCTAGGTCCCCCAGTTCTAGCCCTCTGATCATGAAGGAGTTTCCTCCGCCAGAAGGCTTGTGGGTGTTAGGAGGAGTGAGGTGTCCAGTGGATGTTAGCCTTTACTGTCGCTGCTGTCACTGCTCTTCTCATGGTTATAGCCTCAAGACTTACACGCAACGTGCTTATGGCATTCTTTGTACCACCTTCCTTTCTTCTATGCTTGACCTTGCTTTGTACCTCAGTGTTAAAAGGAAGCCCACGCTATCCCCAGCAGTAACCTGGACCATTTTTAGATTTCACGTGTTGGGAAGAGTGGGAGCAAGATCAGGTATTATCCAAGAACAGTTGCATTCTGATGGCTGATATGAAACATCGCCAGCATGTTAAAGCCTCATGTGCATCAACATTTTGATGAATTTTTAGGGATAGATTTATACATTAATTATACTTGGAAGAAAACCAAAACAAACTCAGATTTAAGTTAGTCTCAAGGCTGACATACTTGTATCATACGGAGAACTCACCAGTGGATGACTCGCCATCACTGGTGCCTCCTTTATTCATGTGAAACCTCTTAACTTGATATGCTTTAGACATAGCTAGATTCAGACTATCTAATGGTAGAAGTATGTTAAAAACCAGTCTTATATTTGTGTAGGAAGGTGTTCTTATATTCAGTCTTAGGATAAAGAAACAACAGTTTCACATTTCTGAAAACTGGATTATAAACTAATGTACCAAAAGGCTCCTTTAGTTTTTTGTTTGTTTGTTTTTAAAGGAAAACTGATCTGGGTGTGGTAGTGCACGCCTTTCATCCTAGCACTCTGGAGGCAGAGGCAGGGGGATCTTTGTGAGTTCGAGGCCAGCCTGGCCTACAAAGCGAGTCCAGAACAGCCACGGCTACATAGAAAAACCCTGTCTCTCAGAGAAAAAAAGAAAAGAAACCCATATGACATTACCATATTTGACTGCAAAGGTATTTTAAAGATAACAGAGGTACATACTAAACATTAAAATCGCAAATTTAAATAGAATGCAAAATAAAGATATATATATTAGGTTTTCTCCTATTCTGGGATACGTATTTCTTACTTTAATATGAAATTAACTTAAATCCAGAAATATATTTTGCCCACTTGCCTATTATCCAAATAGCTGAAGTTGCTGGAAATGAGTCAGAGGAGGAAGTGAACATGGGAGGAAAAAAACAATAAAATATGCTGGCTCGGATCATTCTCTCTAAATTGGTTAAATTCACAAAACCCTACTTAAAGCATGTAAGTTGTATTCAACTATTCTTATCACTTATAAAATACCAAATTTCAACTGAAATATCTGTAGATAATAATTTTTACTGTGTAAACACATCATTGTGAAAATATACCCTCGTGATGTGATTCAGAGAAATTAACTTTTGCAGATCAAAGTCTAGCTTTTCAAATTTGTAGGAATGAAATACTTAAAGGAGGCTGGGCGTGGTGGTGCACACCTTTAATCCCAGCACTCGGGAGGCAGAGGCAGTCGGATTGCTGTGAGTTCAAGGCCAGCCTGGTCTACAAAGTGAGTCTAGGGCAGCCAAGGCTACGCAGAGAAACCTTGTCTCAAAAACAAACAAACAAACAAACTAATAAACAAACAAAACAGAGATGGTTCAAAGGAAAAAAAAAAGAAATACTTAAAGGTGTTATCTAGGGTGTTTTATGTGTGCACGCATGCTGACATGCATGATGGCACACGTATGCATGTGTAGATCGATGCATGTGTAGTAGAGGACGACTTCGGTCTTGTTCCTCGGATAATTTCTATCTTGTTTCTGAGACAGGGGTTCTGTCTTACTGGCCTCAAGCTTAACCAATCAGCCAGATTGGCTGGCTGGAGAGTGCGGAGGATCTGCCTCTCCGCCTCCCCAGCCCTGGCATTTTGTATAGGTTTTAGGATCTAACTTAAGTTCTCATATTTGAGCCATTTCCATAGTCTCCCTGGCTCTTTTATTTTGAGATGGAGCCTCGCTGTGTAGCCCAGGCTGTCCTGGAGTTCCTAGGCACATAGCCCCTTTGCTCAGCCTCCCTAAGTAGCTGGGTCTACAGGCATGTACCCCCCCCCCCGCCCCGTTCCTGGCTTTAGGGTAGTACCTTTTAACCAGTAACTATTTTTTAAATGCACATCAGCATTAAATTGCTTTTGTAGGCAAAGCATAATTTCTTAGTTACGAATATTTTTTTTTAAAAAATCTATTTTTTAAGCTTCTTTGCTGATCAAAATGTAGTAGAGGCCTGGGGATGTGGCCCAAGTAGGAGAGCGCTTGGTGTGTGGAGGGCCAGGGTTCCGCACAGCACAGCAGAACAGCAGCCGAATGGGCCTGGAGCTGCTGGCACACGCCTGCAGTCCTGGCACTCAGGAGGTGAGGTGAAGTCAGCCTTGGCGTCATAGCAAGTGCAAGGCCAGCCTGAGCTACATCCTAAGACTGGTACAGACAAAGTCTCAGGATAGCTCACTGCTAGATTTCTTGCCCAGCTCATAGAAGACCTTGGGCTCTGATTTCTATCTAGTACCAGGGGTGGGAGCCAAAATTAAATCTAGATGTTTGATAAGGTAACTTGAGGAAAAGAAAAATCAACAAAAACAGGAGCTGGATAATCTCCCAGCTCCCAGGAAAGATGACAATATCTGTTATAATGCTTAGTAGGGCTGCTGTGGTAGGAAATAACAATTTTGCTAGATACATTTGTTATGATTGTGTTTTGTTGACTTTACCTATCTTTACAGCATTATTTTGCTTTGTTCTTGTTTGTGAAAAGATGTTTATGAGGGGCTGGAAAGATGGCTCACTGGTTGAGAGACTGACCTGTGCAACTGTGAGGACCCGAGTTCAGATCCCATCATCCACATAATGAGAAGGGTGGAGGCTTGTGTGCACCTGTAACCCCAGCTCCGTGGGGATCGGAGGCAGGGGGACCGCGGGGATGACTGGCTGTTAGCTGAGCTGGGGGAAAAAGAAAGAAAGGAAAAGAAAGGAAGAAGAAAGAAAAGAAAAGGTCAACCTTATGGGAGAGCAGTGGGGGAAGATACCTGCTCCCTCTTCGGCCTCTGTTGCTTGTGCACAGGTATGCTGTCTGGCACGCTTACCTGTTTTTACCCACGTGCAAATACTCTACACATAAACAGACACACATACACACAAAGAATTAGAAAAGCAGCTTCTAAAACCACACACACAAACCAATTATCAGTATGATGTATTTATTTTTAAAAGGTTGATGAGAAAAAGGTCAGTTATATGTAAAAGTCTTATGAAATTGTTATAGCCTTAATGCCCAAGAAAGAACATAAATGTACGTATGTGTGTATGTGTGTATATATATATATTGTGACTGAAACGCTTTTAAACCTTTAGCTCACAAGAATGCAGTTATTTTGTTGTGTGTGTAACCATGGTAATTTAAGAGGGTGCATGTGTGTATTCAGGTTCATGTGCACATGTATGCATGTGTGTGGAGGCTAGAGGTTGATATTGAGTGTGTTCAGCCACTCTCTGCCTTATATTTAGGGGCAGGGTCTCCCACGTGAACTTTACAGACTGAGCTTGTCTCAGTAGCCAGGCTGCTCAGAACCCCTGCCCCTGCCTCCTGAGTGCCGGGACTGTGTGTGGGCATTCGGCTGGGTGCTGGGATCAGAACGCTGGCCCGTGCTTGAGTGGCAGATGCTTTATCTAGTGAACTGTCTTGCCAGCCCAGCAGCGTTCCATTTCAGCTCTTCTAAATTAGGACAACTGTCATACATTATGAACCACCTGATGCCAAGGAATGCTGTGTAAAACTACCCCAGAACAAAGCAGGGCAAGTGCTGCATGCTCTCACCAGGAAGGTAGCTTAGAGATTAGGCAGATCTTCTGTTTCAGTTTTCAAAATGGTTTTAAATAGTCAAAAATAGAGTCTGAGAATCGTTTTCCTTTTCTTCTTTGCCTATGCAGATGTTCTAACTCTATCCAAGTGTGTTAACTCTTTGCACAGGCTCTGGAAAGTTCAGGTCCATTTCGTGAAACACCAGCAGGGTCTCTTGTTGGTTAAGTAAATCTAACACAGGAACCTCTTCTGCGTAATTCTCCATCCATTATATCATTAGTTTATCATGGCAAATTAGTTTCCCAGGTAACCATTAGAAGTCCCCCTGAACTTCCTACGAGTCCATCGGTAGCATCCTTTACCTGGGTGGAAGGAAATGGCAGTGAGATGGTCTGTGCACATCATACTGTTGCAGGTGAGGCCTATTTTTTCATGTCTCTCTGCAACTTTTTTGTTAGTTTGTTTTTCAAAACAGTTTCTCAGTGTGTGTTCCTAGTTGTCCTTGAGCTCTCTGTAGACGGGCTGGCCTGGCATCAGAGATCTGCCTGTCTCCATCTCCGAGTGATGGGATTAAGGGTGTGTACTATCACGCTCAGGTTAAAAAAAAACCCACTGTTTTTTAAGTGCGCCTGTGCCAATGTGATTGACAGGTTAGTCTTTGACACACTCCTACCCAGTTCTTTTGTTAGTTCTTGAGCCCCTCTAAGGGTCATAAGTGGGCTTGAACTTCTAAGGCCTTTTGATGCTGTTGGTCAGTTAGTATAATCATGTAAGTAGGTACTGCATAGACAAGTGACATAGTCAGTTTGAAAGACAATATTATGCTTTAGAAAGAATTTATAAAAGTGAGTTAAAAATCACCTGTACAAGACAGATAAAAAAATTCAAAATGAGAAAGATTCTGGATTCACAATACATCTCTATTGTCTTGTTTTATTTAAAATAAGTTAAAATTCACTGATGTTACATTGTGGGTGTTAGTTATGTTTAGGAAACAAAAGTTAACGAAACTAAACTCAAAACCACGAATGAAATCCATGTATTGAGCACAATTTTCTGTTACCAGTATTTCCTCCTTTGAACTGTCCAGCTTCCTTTTCCAGTCAGATAATTTAAGAACAATTCTACTGTAAACACATAGTAATCAAATCAGTCTCCTGGGCTCTATCTGTAGACCAAGTAGGAGAATTACATGCCTGACCCCAGACCTTTTCTTTTAAACTTGAGTCAGTAGGTTTGCTTTACTTAGTGTCATATGCTGAGGCATTGTTAACTTTGCAGTTAACACCCGGACCAGTGTGCATCCATTTCTTCGCAGCAAGGACTCATGGAACACGCTCTGTGTTGCACTGTGCAGGCACTGGAACTAAAGTGGTGTGCAAGACAGGTAGAGGATCTCTTCCGCACCCATTCGTTCCTCTAACATGGAAGGAAAGAATAAAACTTAGTGAAATGTATAGTGTGATCAAAAGAAACAGATGTTAAACATAAATATGTAGTATGTTATGTTAATGAGCATTATTATTTCAAAGTCTCCAAAAAGAATTGGACTATTCTTATCAGTTAATTAATTTTAATAAGAACGCCCATAAAACATGTTTTGTAAGCTGGTGGGAAAATTTAGGAATGGCAGGACACTATATAAATCTTTTCCTGAGTTGTAGCTCCCCTTAGTGGTGAGTGGTAGAATTGACTGGACTGGAGAAAATGCTATAACTGTAGAGAAGTTATAATGAAGAATATGTATATAATTCATGATAACTTAAAGTTAAAATGTAAGCATATATACATATGCATATATATATATATATATAAATAAAGTTAAAATATAAGCACACCCATACATATCTTTATGCATACAAACACACTAAAATAAGTAATTATAGAATCAGAGGAGCTTTTAATTGACCATTTTTAGCAATAAATCTGAGGAAATCTATTAGATAATAAAAGTAGTCTTTTAATATTTATGTCAGATCCAAAAGTTTTTGAAATAATTACTTGGCTGCTATTAGACTTGTGAAATGGAATTTTAGGATTTATTACTCATAAAAATTCATTTTCCTTGAGGGAAGCTTTTTGTATGTAAAATGAGGTTAATTTTTATTTCCGGTCAAAAGATTTCCCAATTTTGCATGTTTGAATTTGCTTCTTGGGAGTGGAAAGATACTTGTATAAAAACCAAAACTTTACAGACAAGTTTAACACTTTCAAGCTGTGTGGCAGTAGACAAAGTGATTTAAAAGTTTTGCTGTTGTCTTTTGAGACAAGGTCTCTCTACATAGCCCTGGCTGTCCTGGAACTCACTATGTAGACCAGGCTGTCCTGGAACTCACAGAGACCCACCTGCCTCTGCCTCCCAAGTGCTGGTATAAAAAACATGTGTCACCACTCCCAGCTTGTGATTTAATTTTTATAGTATCTGCATATTTAATTATAAAACGATGAGCTTGATAGCTCCTTTCTAGGTTATTGATGATTAGAAGAATACGTAAAACATCCAGCCCGCTATGAATGCACACTTTTTTTTTTGTAGTTTTCTTTTCTAGAGAGCTTGGAAAAAAAACCTGGATTTTTAAATTAAGAATTCAAATTTTAATTTTTCTACTTCTTTTATTTTTGCTTTCCATAACTTCTAGGCTGCACCTTTAACCTAAAAGAATTGGCAAGGAATCTTGTAAACATCTCAAAATATTTTTGTGTCATTAAGATTTTCACCTTTTGCTTACTTCCGTCTCCTTATAAATTAGGGTATGGCTTCTAAAGTAAGCGTGCTCATCACTTCGTGGTATCTAGCACTGCGCCTGTTTGTGTGACCGTTCACAATATAATTCATGCACATGCTTCAAAACGTCAAACTTTAGGGTATTTGCAACTCACCCCTCTGTTCTCAGTGTAATAAAGGATGCCTCGGGCAGCATAGTGTTTCCATTGTCACTCTGTAGTCAATGCTTTGTCATGGCACCTTTAAAAAATGAAAACTCGAAAGATTTGGATACTTGTTTATGTTACAGATTACCTAATTTCAGACCTAATGTATTTGTACACACAGGCTTAATTTTAAGTAGCTAAATGTTTTTATCCTTTTGATGTCACTGGTTTTTGAGTGAGCTGGAAAAAATGTATATTGACTAACCAATCTAGGTTGAGTTCGCTCATTTAACGTACACATTCTATACACCCAGACATTTTATGAATAATATCAGATACAGTCAAGTAGGATCTGCACCTGGTCCCCAGTCCTAAGATCCGTGTTTCCCCGATACTTTCTTCTATGAGGTTGACATAGTCACAGATTTCCAGTACCTCACAGCCAACGCTGCAGTGACTATTTTCTTTCTTAGTGATGTGAAATCACAGGTCAGCTTGAAGCCAAGGAGCCTTGTGTTTAGTGTCCTAGGCAGCTTATTCTCAAGAGGCTTACTAATGAGGGCCTGGAGAGGGGCTGCAGGAAAAGATACCCACGAGTGGAAAGGAGCAATAAAGAGTGGAGAATCAGGGAAGACTTCCTGGAGTGAGTGGCTGCAGAGTTTAGCTTTCAAGGAAAAAAAATAATGAAGTTAGGCAAAAGACATTCTAAGCAGAGGGAGGAAGATTCAACAAAGGGCAAGAGAGAGTTGAGAGGAGGAAAGATAATCTGTAGAAAACAAAAACAACAGAAAACTGGAGCTCTCCAGTGTGTGGTCAATACACACCTACTGTGTTGTTGTTATTTTTGACTGTTAACCCAGTGAATTTAATAGTAGGCACGCAATTAACCAAGCTCTGGGTCCACCTTGGAGATCAGCAGGGAGTCAGAAGGTGTTCTTGAGCCTGTGACCAGTGAGATGGGCAGTTTGGCTCCTTTATGCGATGCTGTCTCCTGAAGCTATTTATTTATTTATTGTAGTTAATTGAGTGGAATATTAGCCATGGCTTTACTGCAGCCTTGGTTCTGAACACACAATGTGCACACATGGCCGTCCAGTGCTGCCCAAACACCTTGGCTCAGATTCAAGACTTTTGTATGTTATGAACTGCAGTGTTTTTATTGCTACAAAGTTCACTGCTTCTAAAAAACCATAATAGCATAATTACAGAAGACACACACACACACACACACACACACACACACACACACACACACACACACACACACATTTTTTCAAGACAGGGTTTCTCCTGGCTGTCCTGGACTCACTATGTAGACTAGGCTGGCCTTGAACTCAGCGATCCCTGCCTACCTCTACCTCCCAGAATGCCTGTCTCAGAAAACACATTTTAAATATTTCCCTAACATCATTCCTTAGTGTGAAATATCAAATTAGTATATCTTTGGATTGCATTGTACTAGTATATTTTATTTTAAACAGTGTTGTTTGAGTTTTATTTTAAAAATTTTCAATGATTTTTTTTCTTTGAACTTGCAACAGTTTATGAAATGACTCTCTATATATTGTTTCTCTCTTGCACTGCATATTTGTGTGAAGTAGTGTTCTCAGCATTAGCAATTATAAATCAAAATATCAACTTTGAAAAATGTTGAAGGTGCTTTTACATCCTGTTGTATAAAATAATCCAGCCAATTTAATTTTTATATTAAAGGCAAAGAAACTTATCAGTCTCATCAGTATTCAGGTTTGCTTTATTTTTTAGTACATGGTAAAATCAAATGTATTTCAAAGCCTTTTTAAAAGAAAAATTTTAATAGTTTACTGCCAGTTAGCATTTGATTTGCATACCTAATTTATATACTGCGATTCCTGAGGTCATGTGAAATTTTCTTGGGTAAAAAGAGAAAATGGAAAAAAGTTTAAGAAACCCTTCCCCAGTTCAGCTGTCCTGCTGTCTATCCAACATCCCGCCCACTTGTCTTTGCTCTACCAGATTGTGGTCCAGCTCAAACTATGGCACCAGCCAAGGACAATATGTGCAGTAAACTTCGAACCCCTACCCAGATCTAGCCAATGGACAGGACATTCTCCACAGCTGAGTGGAGAGTGGGGACTGACTTTCACACGTACTCTGGTGCCCATACTTGACCACTTCCCCTTGATGGGGAGGCCTGGTGGCACTCAGAGGAAGGATAGCAGGCTACCAAGAAGAGACTTGATACCCTATGAGCATATACAGGGGGAGGAGGTCCCCCTCAGTCACAGTCATAGGGGAGGGGAGTAAGGGGAAAATAGGAGAGAGGGAGGAATGGGAGGATACAAGGGATGGGATAACAATTGAGATGTAATATGAATTAATAAAAAAAGTAAAAACAACAAATAAATAAATAAAGACAAAATGCTGACATTTGCAGGATAATGGAGAGAGAGAGAGAGAGAGAGAGAGAGAGAGAGAGAGAGAGAGAGAGAGAGAGAGAGAGATATTGAGAGAGGAGAGAGAATATCTCGGGGCACTGTAGCATCTGCACCTCCTCTGTGCATCAAAGCCAGCATGTCAGCTGTCAGCGAGTGGCCCATAGGAGAGCAAATCTGTGTTGCTGTTGTGAAGATAGCTTCCTTATAGTTGATCTGTCTGACCTATTAGGCTGAAAGTTCAAAATTCGCCATTTTGAATCTTTAAAAGTGAACTAGTACCACTGGCCAAGGGGGAGTTGGGGTGGTGCTGTTTGTTCCTGTCTCTCCATGGGGGGGTATGTGGTTCTATTGGAAGCTGCAGCGCTTTCTCCTAACTCTCTCAGCAGCATGACATTTCTGCGTTTGGAATAGAAAGCCCATAGTCGACACAGAGTTTCCTGGCCTTTTAATGACGTTGTCAGCTTTATGTTGTATATGATGGTGTGTGGGCGACTTTGCAGGTAGATTAGGGGGAGCATAGCTGGGAGTGGCATGGAGCTCTGAGCCAGCTCACTCTCATTTTACTTAAACTTGAGACGGCCCATGCACGCATTTCTTCTGCCCTCAGGCTTTTTGTTCTGCATGAGTCTGTGTGTGTGTACGTGTGTGCCTGTGTGTGTGTGGTCTTCAGTCATTGTCCACCTTACATATCTGGGCACAGAGTCTTTCATTTGGAAGCAGAGCTTTCCAGCTTGGCTGGTTGGGGTGGCCGGCTTGCTCTGGGGACCGCATCTTCATGACACCTGGGCCATCGTCATCCAGACCCCTGGCTTCCAGTTTTCCGTTTTTGCTTTCATTTATTCAATCATCAAATGTTTATTGACCTGTTTACTGAGTTTGGAATATCTACTATATAAAGTAATATCAGAGATAGAGAAAAAAAATCATCTTTTCTTAGATTGGTTTGAGGGCCACACACATGAGAACAAGAATAGGTGATATGCTCAAGGTACGATGTTAGCTCAGAATATACTAGAATTTAAAGGTAGATGTGTGATTGTAGACTGAAATAAAAAACATTTAGGTGTAGCCTAGTGCATGCCTAGAGGAATATGACAGTTTCTCACTTCTTGTATTATAATATTTCCTGATCTATGACTCAAGGTATTTTTGTAATAAAACTATAATTATGTCAGAGAAAGATGCAAACATTTAAAAAATTACAGGCAGTGTATGTGTTTTTTTTTTTTTGTTGTTGTTGTTAGGTTTTTTGAAATAGGGTTTCTATGGGTAGCCCTGGCTGTCCTGGAACTCTCCTTGCAGACCAGGCTGGCCTCGAACTCACAGAGATCTGCCTGCCTCTGCCTCCTGAGTGCTAGGATTAAAGGCGTGCGCCACCACGCCTGGCTGAAGTATATGTTTTTATTGTGCTACTTTGTATGTATTTTCCAAGTCTTTGGAGATGTGTGCCCTGCTTTCTTACTTTTGAGAGTAGTTTAGAGGAAACCTTGGAAAATGGGGAAAGCAAGCCTCTGAGTTCAGTTAGACCTGAATTTGAACTATGCGTACAAGTGGTACAAACTTAAATTTTAGTCTTGACACATCCTATTTTTTCTTCTGTAAAATGGGTGTGTCTAACTTCAGAATTCACTACTGCTACTAACAAATGGTGGGCCTAGGTTGGGAACTATTGAATTCAAGATTTGGAATTGAATACCTTTAGCTAAAGATGCTTTTTGGAATCCTTTACCCATTAGTTTTGATATGTAATTAGTCTTTTCTCTCTAGACCCTAGATTGTGCTGGTACACTGAGGTCATAGCCAGATTGCTATCAAAAGCATATACTCATAACCTTGAATCTTGGGGACTATTAGGAGCTCATGGTTGGATGAACCTCAGATGGAAATGTCTTTAAAATGCAGATAAAAATTTATTTATCAAAGTAATTTTAAAATTTGATTCACAAAATTTTTTTCTGAAAACATTTTAAGGACTGTGTTTTTGTGTGCACATATGTGTGTCTGTGCCAGCTTGCAGAGGTCAGCAGTAGGCTTTGGGTATCTCCCTCTGAGTCACCGTCACAGGCGTGGGGACATCCAGCTGGTTTGGTGATCTCTGGGTCTGAACTCCACAGACTGTGAGGGAGGTACACCATCTTAACCTCTGAGCTGTTCCTCTACCTCCTTAAGTCTACCTCCTTAAGTAGTTTTGAAAAGCCTAAATTTGTTAGAGGTTTAAATTAATATGTCTTTCATAGAAAACTCACCATCCCAACACCACAGAAGAAGAAGAAGAAAAAAAAAAAAAGAAAAAAAGACACTAAACAACAAATAAAAGCAACCGTATACCAGGGAAATAGAGCAGGGGCATAGCATCCTCCATTGTGACCGACGGTTTCCGTGCAGGTTAGTAACCTAAGAGGCAGTGAGCTCTTTGTGGCAGTGTTTCTTCCTCACTCTGTTTGCAAAGGGGAGGCAGCTTTTAGTACAAAAATATTTTAATAGATTCTTACTGTATCTTTGAAGATCAAAATAAAACAGACTTCTGGGAGTCATGGAAAACTCCGCAGCCTTTACCTTTCGTGTTTCTATCAAGTAAGTAGTAGTCTGAACTTTAACATTTATTCTGCAATGGTCTTGATGGCATGTGCTTTGTGTCGCTATTACTGAGCCACAGCAGCTGAGTGTAGTCCGTCTTGCAAATTGAAAGAGCCGTTTAGTTGATTATTATTGTTTTCTGCTAGCAGCATTCATGAGTCTTTATATGAAAGAGAGGAGGAGATGTGACCAAAGTTGATTTCAGTTTTATTTTATTTTTTTAACCAGCTGGAGGGAGGAAGCTGATCAACAAGACAGTCAGCTATTCAAACAAACCTCTAATGCTGCTTCAGACATATTTGAAGACAGCAGTACATTTGAGCAATTTTTCCATGTTTCTTCATAGAAATTCAGCAGTGTGAGAGCCAGCTTGTGAAAGTCCACACGAGGCCTTCCTCCTGACAGAAACCATTTGAGAACAGGCGCTTGATAATTATTTTACCTTAGGGTCCTAATGGTACACCACACTTTTAATGGAGAGCATTAGTTTTAAGATTTTTCAGTTTGCTACTTTGATTTGCCTCTGTGCATTTGCTGAGCATTGTATAACCAAAGCAGCCCTCGTCTTACAGTAAGCTGTCTCTCAGCTTTCCAGTGTTCTGCCATGCCAGCCACCTTGGAACATTAGTTTATATGCTGAGATCTTCTGCATGATTCTCAGTTCAAAGACAACAATAAACTAAATTGCAAAACACAAACCAGAAATAGCAAAACTTAAGTACAGTTTTTATGTGAATCCTTTTTGTAAAAATGTATTTTCAACTGAAATGGAGTTACATCACTTTCCCCCCTCCCTTTGGCACCTCCGGGCCCTCCCATGTCTTCCTTGAGAGTGGGAGAGCTGGAAGCCCCTTGCTATTATTTCATACATGCATATGAATGTGTCTGCAAGTATATAATGTGCTGAGTCCAATTTTGTTGTTTGTGTGTCTATGGTTTCAGGGCCGATCACTCAACACTGCACTACAGTAAGTGAGCTCATTCCTGGAAGAGGCTAAGTATTCTTCTCCCGGAATTCAGTACTTGCCTGTAGTCCTCCCCTTTCTGGGTAGGCTAGCCTAGCCGTTGGTGTCGCCCTGGTCCTGGTCTTGTCTGTGCAGCCATGTCTAGGAGATACTGTTTCACAGCAGCTTTCCTTGTGTTCTGGCTCTCACAATCTTTCCATCTCTCTTCCGTGATGTTTCCTGAGCCCTAGATGCAGGAGTTGTGGTGTGGGTATGTTGGCCATGCCTCTGTCACCATCTCCACTTGCTGTAAAGGGAGGCTTCTTTGTTGGAAGGTGGGCGCTGCAGTCACCTGTGGATTAGGGTTAGAATGTAGTAGGGAATTACACTCGCCTAGCTAAGTCCTTGATTTCTCCAAATTCTCCTAAATTACTTTATTGTTGTTAATACAGCCATCAATTTATTTTCCTGCTAGCAGTTTCATGCACATATATAATGAATTTTAGCCGTTTTCACCTCTGATTAACTTCTTGCCCCCTTTCTCACACTGAACCCTTTTTAGTCCTGGCAAGTCTCCTCATACTTTCTCTGTGGAGGACCCACCAAGTTTAATTAGGGCCTGAGTAACAAGGTTATTCAATAGAGCACAGACAGCTTCTCAGTGACTGTACCATGGGAGAAAGTTAATCATTAATATTTTATATCATAGATGTAAAGAAAAATTTATTCCTCTATTTTGGTTTTGTGGTCTTATATAAATGAGGTATAAGAGTTGATTTTTATCAGCATTATGTCATCTAGAAATTGTTGAAATACAGTGTCTTATTTCCTGTGATATGAAACAGGTTGTACACTAGTCTAAAATAATTCAATACTTGAAGAATTTTCTTTGCCTTAATATCAGCTTGGTTTACAATAAAAATTATTTGGAAGAACTGTTAATACACATAGTTGGCCATCTGGATTCAACCAGCCATTTTCAGAAAACCATGCGGGGTTGGTGGGGGGGGGGACTGTGCTTGTGCCCAACATATACATGTGTTTTTAAGGTTATTATTCTCTAAATAATATAGTGTATGTGACTCTCATAGCTCAAATATTATTTTAGGATTATAAGTATTCTAGAGATAATTAGTACAGGTGGATGTGCACAGGTTCTCTGCAGATACTACTCCATTTTTCACGTGGTATATGTACATGGTGTTGTGCTTTCCTCACTAGCTCTCTGCTTTCCTGCCCTCTCAGTTTCTTGCTGAGCTTGGAGTTCATCAGGTTGGTGAAGCTGGCTAGCCTGAGCTTTAGGGAACACATTTGTTTCTGCTCTCCACGGTGTTGAAGTTACAGACATGTGCTGTGTGCCTCACTTTCATGGGGGTGCTGGGAGTCAAACTCAGGTCCCCCCACTTGTGTGGCAGGCAGCTCTCCAGGCCTTCTGCCTAGCCCCACTGTGCCATTTTATATAAGGCATTTGAGCATCAGCAGATTTGGTACTCCTGAGAGTCTTGGAACCAGTACATCACAGGTACCAAGGAACTGGACTTTGTAACTGTCTAATTATTTTGCCTTTGAAGTTTCATTGATGTTAGTAAAGAGAGGATGCCAGTAATAGAACCAGTGGCAAAAGATCAAGAGGCCAAATTACATATGGTATTACAGAGAGGTAAAGAAAAGGGCCAATAAAAGTGAAGACGCTTGCATTTAGTTCTCTCTCCAAGCCGCTTTTGACATCCTGGAACTGAAAGTTCGTTAGCCACAAGATAGCCCAGACACTTTGAAGCCAGTGACTATAGTGGGGGAAGAGCAGTTTCTCAGTATTTCACTGAACACCATTTTCCCCCTTTAGTTATTTTTTTGCCTCTTTGTGGTGGGCATTATCTTGCTCATTTGTGAGTAATTTCAACCCAGTTGTCTAATCATTTGAGAATATATTGAAAGGAAAAGTATAACTTGAATATGCTAATTATATGTTGAATAACTTTAATAGTGAAAAAAGCTCCCTCTCTCCTTCCTTCCCTGGCCTGGAACTCTCTGTGGGCCAAGACAGATATCCACTTGCCTCTGTTTCCCCACATGCTGGGATTAGAGGCACCAACCACCATACTGGCTCTCAACTGTTATTGAAGCTGCCTCTGTAACTAAAGTGCAGCAAGCATGTGTGAGGAAGGACAGGTGGAGCAGAGGACGGCCCTGCTGCACGGGTACCAGAAGGTCTCACGTAGCTTTCTCCTGGCTTGTCATGTCCTCCCCAGCGATAGGTTTAATGTATAACATTTGAATGTGTTTGCTCTTTTGAGGACAGGCTTAAGTTAGAAATAAACCAATCAGTAAACTTTAAGGAGCTTTTCTTTCTCTTTAAATTTAAAGAAACATTTAGAAAGCGGTCAAATGACATGACATTGGTATAAAACCCTCACTAGATCACTAGAAATCAAAGAAGTTCCTTATTTCATAGCAAACCTCTCCAATTAATGCAGTCAACAGAATATTCCTTCCTACCTTTTCTTTGATATTTTCCAAAGTATATTTTTGTTCAGTTGACACTTTATTTTTTTTAAAACAAAAAGAGGAGGCACAGACCTTCTTTCTAACAGTGGCTCTTGTGCATAGGACAGTGAATGAGGGTTTTGTTTTCTTTTGATTTTTTTTTTTAACCTTGTTATACCTGGGACCATGAAATTGATTATGCGTTTACTTCCTAGACATTGGAGATGAAAACAAGACAGAGTTTTAGTGTACAAGAGCTTTTAGCCCAAACAGGGAGACAGATGGAATACAGCAGGGAAGTTAGAAGAGAGCCGGGAGAGCTGTTGAGAGTGACAAGGAGTGCGCCTGTGCATCAGGCTATGGGGAGGCTTCTGGCGCTCACATGCACTGTAACCCCAAAGCCTTTCAGAGGCACGCTCATCCGATAGTGTGTAGAGAAATGGCCTGGTGAACGCGCCATTGCTGCAGCTTTATACACAAACTAGAAGGAACAGAAGGGACAGAAGCTGTGACTAAAGGCTGGCATGGTGGATGCCCTTGTGTGACCTTGACCTTTGTCCTAAAGGTCTGTGGATTCCAATCCTGACTACCTCTCAGAGTTACCTGCATGTCCCTTAAGGGACACGGTCTTACTTGTGCCCTATGGGGTTCTGATTCCTCATTCCAACAGGATGTCAGGAGCCATGGAAACGTTGTAAGCAGAGAGGTATCACTGGACTTGTGTTTTAAAAGAGCAGCTTTTAGCTTTTGTGGGTATGTGAGTGGCTGGTGCCTGAGAAGGGGAGGGGCTTTGGAAACCTTGAGTTGGAGTTATAGGTGCTTGTGACATGGGTGCTGGGAACTGAACTCCGGTTGTCGACAAGAGCGGTATATGCTCTCAGCCACTGAGCCACCTCTCTAGCCCTTTTCAGATCATTTGGACCCTGACTCTAAATAAAAAAACATTGCTAGGCCCCATGGCGCAGCCCTGTGATCTCAGCTCCTTGGGAGGCTGAGGCTGGAGGATGGCACGTAGAAGGCCAATCTAGCGGTGACTTCAAGGCTAGTCCAAGCGGCTTAGTGAGATAGTGTCTCGAAATAGAAAGTAAAAAGAGGGCTCCATAGCATGAGTGAGGCCTTAGGTGGAATCACCAGTCCAGCGGTGAATTCAATTAGAAGTGTGCGATCCAGAACTGCAGGTGCCAGTTTTTAAAGATCTATTTGATTTGGCGCTTCTTAAGCCTTTACCTTCCTCCAGCCTTAGGTAGGAAAGAAAGAAGGTTAGGAGGGAAAGGGGACATAAGTCTTTTAGCCACTTCCTGCTGGTTAGAGTCATCGGGTTCTTTGGGAAAATACCAATCTCAGTTGCCAGGCTATGGAGCAATCCAGGTAACCAGCAGCCTGTTTCTCTCTCTGTCATGTCCTCAAAGCTTTCTCTCTGTTGTTTCCTCTAAGCCACCACCTTCCCTCTCTGGGTTCTTGTATTTATACTCTGAGTTCTCAGAACTAAACTATCTCCATCTGGCCAGGACCACGCCCCTCTCGAAGCAGCACCACAGGAGGCCATTTTCAGCTAAGGGTAAACTAAGGCAGTCCCATATCTCACACTTGGGATTAAAACAAAAACATTTTTACATAACGTAACTGAGTTGTTAAAGAAACCAAAAGTTCCACCACATAGAACAACCAGGGAGATGGGTCTGTGGGCATGCTTGTGGGGGAGTAGCTTTTAAAAACCATTGGTTTTTTGGTGGGAGGAATACTAGGTAAATTTGACTGGTTTGTAACTCCCTGTGTATATCAGGTTGGCCTCAAAGTTGCAGATGAGTCTTAACTTTTCTTCCTAAATGCTGGGATTAAAGGTGGTTTATACCACCATGCTGTGTGTGTGTGTGTGTGTGTGTGTGTGTGTGTGTGTGTGTGTGTGTGTACATGTACATACATGCATGCTCTTGTGCCAGGTCAAAGGACTATTTGAGGGAGTAGTTTCTCTTTGGTCACTGTCTGGGTCCCTGGGATGGAATTTAGGTCCTTATTGTATTGGCCCTGTGAGCATTATTTTGATTAAGGTAACGGAGGTGGGAAGATCCACAATAGTGGGTGGAACCATTCCCCGGGCTGGCATCTTGGACTCAAGAAAAAGCCAAAAATAAGCTGAGCATCACTGATTCATCTCCCTCTGCTTCTGGAAGTTCCTTCCACTAGGCATTCCTTTTGGTGATTGGGTGTACTGTGGAACTGTGAGCTAAACTAGACTCTGTCTCCTGTAAGTTGTTTTGTTTCCCCTTTCCAAATAAATGGCATGCAACAAAAAGGACAGACATAATTTTGAAGAAAAAGAGCCCCCAAATTCTAGGATGTGGTTCTAATAGCAGAGCTGAAGAGAGTAGCATTTAGTCATGACTTTGTGTAATGCATGCGGCAACACCAACTATTTGATAGCCTTATACTAGGAAATGGATTGGGCCGGGTGTGGTATTTTTTATTTTAAAGTGTATGTGCTATTGCTTATTTTCAAAAGTAAGCTCCTATTGATCTAGCCATGAATTTTAATAGAATTATCTAGTTCTCAGTAGTGCTGCTCTGCTTGAATTGTGGTTAATATCATTTGATAATATTTTGGCCTAAGTATTAATCCTAACCGTGACTCTGAAGTTGTACTTTATAAGTGTAATATGCAGAAAAGCAATCTTGGAAGGATAGAAAGTAGAGTAAAAATTAATATGGATAGTTCCTCCCTGCCTTTCTTAATGTGTTCTTTTATAGCAGAGTGGCACAGCTTGTCTATGGTGAAGAAAATCTTTCTGGAACCATCGTTTGGTGTAATGCTGTTTGGAGTATTATAGCCACTTGATGGCACCCTTTGATTTGGTACCAACCTCATTAGCAGTAGCTCAGCCCAGGGTAGTATTTGCACTGCAATAACACACAAGAGCTGAGGAGACTGCAAGGTAGCTGGTTAATGTAGAGATGAAATGAATGCAACAGCAAGGCTAAGCTTCCCTGACCCTTCATGAGAGAAGAGATGAAAAAAAGAAGAATAAGCTATTGTGCCAAAGGGAGACGATGAAATTCAAGATCCACACACATAATCTCTGGCTCTGCCTCTGAAATGCTAATCCCTAGGTAGAATTATTTGAGCTATAGATTGCAATTTATCATCAAAATGGCACTGTGTCAAACAATACTTTTTTTATATGTGTGATGTTTAGAACTATCTAATTTTAATACAGAATGCTTCACAGAGCTCTGGCTACTATTTCAGTAGCAACTCCTCCAGGTTTCTTTGTATCATAATACCATTATGTTTTAGAGGGAGGGCTTTTAGGAATCTTTTGCTTTTCTTTTAGTGACAGTTTTGTTTTGGTGCCAAGAGAAAAGGATTATTAAGGAATGCCTACTGTTCAGTGGTTTAGACTTGAGCTTGTCTACATACTAAGGTTATTTTTATGGCTATAGAGAAATTGTATTCTGATGCTACTCAAAATACTGTAGCTGAAGTTGATTTTTAGAGACCGCCTCTGCAGTTTTCTAATACCTGGTCTAATATGTGTAGGATTCTTACTCAAACCATCCAGGGTGCCCAATAGACGGTGTCATGCTCCACTCACGCAAACTCTCACAATTTTGAAAAGTGAGCTTGGTGAAGGTGGAAGGGTGCTGCACGCCATGTTAGCCAGCCCCTCAGCAGGGACCGTGTGTGAAGAAGTCTGCTTCTAGGATCGAGCAGCTCGGCATTCCAGTGTACACACTTTCCTTTCAGCTTGACATGCTTCCGTGCTGGAGACGGCCCTTTGTCTTCCTTTAATTAGAAAAAAGCTTTTTGTTTTATTACTCAGAAATGATTTTATTTTGCTTTGCCATGCTGTGTACTTACTTCTGTAGGACCACCAACAGCTCTGACTTAGCAGCTCAGACTATTCCATGCCTTCATTCCTCACAGCAGGCACTGAAGGCATGCTGTGGCCCCTCAAGCACTTTAGGTACAATATAGATTTATAAGGTACCATTCACACCCACAAGGGTGAGTCTGTCTTGCTGCGTTTCACTCTGAGAGGAAAGAGGAAGGCTCTACCGTGAAAAGTATCTGACCTGTGAGGGTGGCTTGAGTTTGTCAGCCATATTCGTTTATTCCCTACCTCCTCCTTCCCTTCCTTCCTGCTTCCTCCCTTCCATCCTTTCTCTCTTGTTTTTCAGCCTGGGGGAATCAAACCAAGCTCTGTTCATGCTAGGTGAGCGAGCCCTCGACCACCACGCTGTGGATCTCCAGTCGCTGCCTTCTGTAACTGATCATAAAGAGTTAAGCTGAGCCCCTGAGTCATAGCTACCGAGACTAAATGTTATGCTTGTTTGAGGAACTGAACTCAGGCCTTTACCACATCGAGTTATTAACAGGAGACAGTGCAGCTTAGTGCTTTGCTCCCATATACAAGTGCTCTAGGAGGCTGAGTGGCCATCCGTTACAAGTTACCTTTGGCAGTAAAGGTTTCGGAATGTACGCTGCAGAGGCAACAGAAATGTGTGTGTAGTGTGAGTGTGTGGTGTATATATGTGAGTGATGTGAATGTGTCTGCGTGTGTGTGTGTGTGTGTGTATGTGTTCATGTGTCCGTGTGTCCGTGTCCATGTGTGTGTGTGTCCGTGTGTGTGTGTGTGTGTGTGTGTGTCTGTTGAGAAAGACCTCAGGGCTTTTAACTGACACTCATTCTTAAATACTAGAAAATTGCTTCATCAGTTTCTGTAATTACGTTTGATGTTTTAATTTAAATACTACTACAAACGTTGGTAGGTTTAAGTTCTAAGTGTTTCTGAATGTGGCTTTCTCGACCATAGACCCTCCTTCCACCCAAAAGAGTAGGCTGCCTTCTCCTTCTCAGGGCTGATCGCTGTAAGGACAGGTGTTGAATCAGAAGCGCACTACTTTCTGGTGTTCACAGGGTGACCCTAGGCTTTGCTCTTAACCCTGCACCATCATTTTAGAAGAGAGCTGCCAAATTCAAGACTGCCATAACCTTTTAAACATGCCTCCTGGTTCCACACAGAGTGCCAACGCATACATCTTCCAACCCACTACACCGACAGTCTCGTAGCCAGTGCCAAGCACCGTGTTCCAGCCGGGTGCCTTTCAGCACACACAAAACTGGTGAGTGTCCAACTTTATCCAGCCACCCACACTAAATCTGAAACCTCGTGATGCTCTCATAGATGCCTGTAGGGTAGCACTCCTGCAAATTTTAAGACACACAAGATTGTTAAAGCTACTAGGAAAAAACAATTCCTCTCTGTTGCCAGGTACCCAAAGCTTGTTTGTTTTCCGAGTCCCTTCCTCCATGTGCTGTGTGATGTCAGTGAATGCAGCTGAGGTGGAGAAGCATTTTGTACTTCTTTGTCTTCCTGCACCTTCATAGCATTCAAGTGGGCCAGTCGGGGAGCAGCTCCCAGGTGACTGTTTCTATTTTTATTGTAGCAACAGGGCTTGTCATTGATGACTGACCTTTACCCCTGCAATGTCTTGAGACATTGAATTAAGTGAAGAAACTGCTTCTTGGCTTGATTTGTATTGGTGGAAGAAAACAAGCAGAATGCTTTATCAACTCCTTTAAAGTGCCCGAGTGGCGCTCAGGGACAGTACGTAGCACAAAGGTTTTTTGTTTGTTTTGCTTTTAAAGTAATGTGTGGGTGGTTGGATGCTCTTTGAAAACACACACACACACACACACACACACACACACACACACACACACACACCAAAGAAAAACTTAAGGGACAAACAACTTAAGATGATACTGGTTACTGCTGGAATCTAACTTTGTTTCAAAGTCTGTTTGTGTGTGTGTGTGTGTGTGTGTGTGTGTGTGTGTGTGTGTGTGTGTGTGTGAGAGAGAGATGGTGCATGTGTAGAGGTCAGAAGGCAAACTTGTCAAGTCACTTCTCTTTCCTCCACGTCAGCGCCTGGGCTTAGGTTTCAGACCTTACACACTGTGCCACCTCCCTGACTCCTCCCCTTCTAAAAGTGGCATTTGTCAGGCATACGCTTGCTGCTAGCATGTTTTAACAGTAAAGCTTAGAGTTTTATAACTTTACAGTGTAACGTTAGTCTATCCACGTATTACGTTTATAAAAGAACTAAGTGTGCCTCCTTACACACAGTCCTGCCAGGCTGCGGTCTCTGCTCACGGGCCTCGCGAGCTGGGTTTCCACATGGAAGAGAGAGGGTACAGAAGTGCTCTGTTTCAACAGCGAGGTCCAACGCGTCTCACTTTGATTCTTGGTACTCGTGTCTGTTTCAGTCTTACAGGTGCATTAACTATTTCTAAGTGAGGTATACACGAAGTGCTGGATTTTACAGACGTTAGTGTCTATGCCATCATTAGGTGAGCACAGCTATGCGGTTGCCTCCTGTGTTTTATCCTGAACACGTTGCTTTGAAACAATACTGCACTGCAAAACAATGCTGCGATGCCCCTGCTGTTTGCTGTGCGTTATCACTCACCGTGTGCTGTGCTGCAGCTTTAGGACCGAGTTTCCTTATGTAGACATGGGTTTCTAGATAAGAGTAAATAATCTCAGGTTTTGAGCTTAAATGAGGCTTGGAAATCATTAAGCTCTCTCTTATTTTTGCAATAAAGAAACTAAGGTGTTATGGTCTAGAACCCACCCAGCAATCACTCATTTCTTTGTGCCCACTTTGAGGTTCTGGCTACCCACTTCAGGTATTCTTATATTTGATAATCTAATTTTAAATATTTTCTTTTACATCTCTTTAAGTAGAATATAGTTCAACTAATTTAGAAAGCTGGAATCTGATATTTTGTTAGAAGAAAAAGGTATTTTATAGCAAATGATTTTTACATGAAGATCAATTTTATTGAGGTAGGTTATTTGATAGTATTTTAACAAAATAGCACAAGACTTAAGCATCAGTAACAATACCTGAATTATCCATTTGAGCCCAGTATACAAGATCACTTGTACAGTTTAGCCACACACTAACATTAAAACTTCAATTAAATATGTGTTATGCTAACATTTTTGGAGATCAATTTATGGAATCATGCTATAATTTAGTTTCATTTTAAAATTATAAGATTGAATGTTTTAATCTTATACTTGTGTGAAAACATTTAACAAGTAGCTTATGAAATCACTTGTTAGGTAACAAAATTGTTAGTTTTAATTAAAATTTCTAAGTAAAATTTTAATAAAGTTATTTTTATATAGCTAGATTGCCATGTTAAGTTTTGATAATTGAAATATATAGGTTTATGTTTTTAGTCTATTAAAATAATGAAATATGGAAATATTTAATCAATAATGTTTTAAAATAATATTTTGGTCCTTGTTTAAATATGTAAAGACTGCCTTAAAGTAGGGTTATTTTAATGTCAAATTGTAAAATTCTGTTTCAGTATTAAAAAACAAAAGAGTATTCAGTACCTGTGGGTGTTCTTGTCCATTGATGGCTAGGGAGAGTTTGTTGGGAAGCATTTACTTTAGGCTTTCTGATAGTTGTGGTATCCTGACCTTCTTTTGCTGTTTGTCTACAGCCGTGGGCACTTTGGTGTCTTGTAGGTTAAATTGGATTGTGTTGACTTACACAGTATTTTGGTTCTCTGCATCTCCTCTTAAAGTATATTGGTGTGTGCAGTCATTTAAGTGCTGCATACGCTGCTGCTGCGCCAGCTGAAAGAATAGGACATGCATTTCCAGTTCTGTGAGTTACGGGATGATTGTACCTCAACATGAGATTTGCCCCTGGAAACCCGGGCACATCAATCAGTGATTTCTAGCCTTCTCATGTATTTGCTTATTTTAGTGACAGAGGTCTTATGTATAATTCGTGCCCTCAGAGTAAAGCTTTTAAAAACACAGATGCTCTGTACTTTAAAAATGTTTGTCACTTATTAGTGTCCATACTTGTGGGTTTTCTTTTGATTTGACTTTATTTAATTTTCCACGTGATAGTTTTGTGTCTCCCTGCTAATTTGAAGCAGCTATGTAAGGTTAAAAGTAATTTTTGTCAGTTAACACACTGTAGCAAAAACATTATGCATTCACAAGTGTCCAGTAAGTGTCCAGTTTCATTCTTATTAAACTCAGAGCGATGTGTGTAAGCTCTGTGCCTACAGCGTTCTCAGTTTTTATGGTTAAGGAAGGTATTTATTGTGACACAATCTGTGAACCAGATTTGCAGGGAATAATGTACAAATAAAATTGATAACTCTTTGTCATACAACCAGCTTAATGACTGGAGATATCAAGATGAAAATTATTCTTATAGTAATAAAAAGTGGCCTGTTTTACTCTAAAATTGTTCTCTTTGAACATGCACATGTATGAATTCTAGGTTGCAGTTTGGTCACATTGAGACAAATTTACAGTTAGCATTATTCTCCTCATGTCTGTCCTTTTGAGACGTTTACATAAGTGCTTATAGAATGAATGTTTTCTCCTAAGTATAAAAATATTTGTTAACTCAAACTTTTCACAGTGGTTGGGTTCGCCTCAGGGACTGTGGCGAGTTGTTTCACAAGTGTGAGCTCTGAGAGGGCCTCCGTTTCTGCTGCAGTGTCTCTGGGGTTAGAATTCATGCCAGTGGTAGCTTGCCTCATGTAGGCTTCAGATTGTTAGACAAAACCAACCCTTCACTCACTGCGGCCCTCGAAGTGGCTTTGCTCATTCAAGGACGGTTCTTGTGGCAGGGTTCAGAGTTGGGTTTAGAGGTTTCAGTGCAGAAGTGTCAACAAGTAGATCACATGAAATGAAAGTGATGACTGGGGCGGGGGGAGGGGGGGCGGGTGACAAAAACCGAAATGAAGTGAACCGGAACCACCTGAAATTGCTCAGTTTCACTTGGTGGGGAGGCTGGGACGAGTGAGTGTGACCTGGCAGTGCTACTTTGTAAACAGTGACTCTGCGCTACCTGGGAGCCACTAACAAAAGGGGACATAAGAGGCTAGGTTGGCTTGTTTGTTTTTTTTATTTTGATTGGGAGGAAAAGTAAGAGAGGGCTGTAATTGAGGTCTGATAGAAATGGGAGCTGCCAAACGTGTTAGGAAGGAGGGGAAATGAGAGGAAAAAGAATCTGTATTCGCTAGGGGAAAGGCTGTGAGACTTGCACTGGGTTTGAAGTCTTGCTTATAAATTTTCATACAAGTCCATTTGCCATGAGTCTTCCTCATTCATGCTCCACACCTAGCTTCCCTGCTTTCTCTGACTCTTTCTTTATAAGTTGTTTTCATTAGCCATTAGGGATAAAATGCAGATCTGAGAACTGACTTCAGCCCCAGTCATCTTCGTTAGTTGCTGATTTCTGGAGTAGTCACAGCATTTCCCCCCTACACATCTTTATTTTTCTTTACTTTGTATTGGTAGGCCTGCTGAGTGAAAAAATCTCAAGTCAGTCATAGTGTAGCTTAAATCAGATTATTGGTTTTGACTGACTTTAACTTGTAAATCAAGCAGGAATTGCAAGAATCTAAATTGCCTTAACTACTATTTCTTGATGGACAGACAAAGTAATTTAATTTATAAAATGACTATAGCAAGCATGAAAGGATGGATAGTACTGACGTTTCTTTGTGACTGTACAGTACAGTAACAGACTTCCAAGAGAGTGCTGTTTTATAAATGTTCATTTGAAATGTGAATCTCAGTGGCTGTGTGTCTGGCTCAGTCTGGGTGTTTAGATACCCTAAGCTTAGGAGAGCTCTTTCTGTAATACAACTACTTTTTACACTATAGGGTCTTATCTTTTAAAGGTCTTTTTACATTTAAATATTTTTAAGTTGTGATTAATTTTGCCATACTTAATATGAAATCTTTTTAAACCCTCTTTACCATTCCAACAAAATTTACTTTGTCATTCCATCAAGATAGATAAATCATGAAGTTTATTTTGAACAAACCTATTTTCAGTTTCTAAGTTGAGTAAACTCTTCCCTTCCCACTGAGTGTTTTTGTTTGTGAGCCTAAACATGAATAAACTCTTTTTTTAAAAACCTTATATGTATTTAGATAAGCAACACTTCATATCTTTTCCACATAAAGTGAAATATTTCCTTAACACTAACACAACCCTAGTCACTTCTCTGCCAAAGCAAACAGAAGAATGAATGCTTTATTAATCATCCGTAACTAACGTGTATACACAGAGAAGAAAATCAAATCTGTTTTTGACAAGAACCTTTTGATGGAATTAGTAAAAGAAAAAAAAAAAGAGAGAGAGAGAGAGAGAGCGGCCTCTTCTTCTCCTGAAGAAGCATGGGTCACGCTCTTGTCATTTGTGAACTTAAAGGTCACACCTTTGTTTTCACTGCTGCACACAAATGCCAACAAGTCAGAAGTATGGGAGACCTTTAAATCAAAGCTGCACTCTCCTGCCTCTGCCCTTGCTTGCTCCTTCAGCCCCGCCTTGAGCTCTAGCCGTTCTTGCCTGCTTGGGTCCAGTTCTGGGGATTTCCTCCTTTGTTCTGGTTCTACATACTATGTACTTAGTGGTTTAGTAACTTCAGATAACAGTCATTGAATTTCTGACTTAGGTTGAGCACGCCTGCCTGGAATCGTTTCAGAAATAAAAATGGGTCAAAAGCAGGTGTTCTCTGATGACGTCTTCCCAGGGGTCTTCCCAGGAGCTGGAGCACTGGCCCGTCGATGGGCCCGTCCTTGCTCCCATCCCAACCTCACAGCAGCCCCCCACCCCTCAACAAAATTCCCCTTATTAAATTCTACTTTATATGGATAATTTGATCCTTCTTTGTTATTAAAACTTGAATTAGTGTGGAGTCAGACTAGGGAAACGTTGTATTTCCTTCTTAAATTGTTAAAAAAAAAACATGCACACATTAAAAATATGGATTGGTTGGACACTGTGGGTCGGGCTGATAGTCCTAGCTCTGAGAGGTTCGGGTACTAACTAGGCTTGTGACTTTAAGGCCAGCCTGGACGACCTGAGGGGCCCTGTAAGAGGACACACAACATGAACAAAAACAAGTCTTTAGAGCCTCAAGTGACTGCTTCTGTTTTGCCTTGATTTCAGTTTTGCCCCTGTGGATCAGGGTCTTCGATAAAAAGTAGACTTCCTGTTCTTATTCCGTGGGCAGTTGCTTGCCATCGGAATGTTGACTTTAAAAAGCTGAAAGAATAGACACATAGGACAGACTTGATTTTATATGCCAGCATATTTACCCCTGTCTTAAAGGACAGTTAAACGGCACGTGACAGAGACGAGCTGTGTCCGTCCGTCTTCTCTGCCCTTCTGCCCCTCCTTGGCTCATGGGGCCTCCTCGTTCTCACCAGACCGCGCCAGCTTAATTCATCCCTCCAGCCATCTTTCCCTAGGAGATAATCTCAATTTAAAATGGTAATCAGGATAAAAATGGAACTCAGCATTTAATTTTAGAACGAACCATTTACTAGAATATATCAATTACTTCAGAGATTCCTGTTCTGATTTTAGTCCATCTTAAACAGCTTGTGTGGGGCCCTGCCTGGAAGGAATCATGGAACTGTGTGCCTGCCCAAGTCCTCCTTCTCAGCATTTTATGAATTAGGTTTGTTAACTTCTGTTACTCTGTAATGTCCTGTGTCCGTATTCAGGTAAGAATGCCCGTTTTCACAGCAGGCCTATTAGACCGTGGGTCACAAAAATCTGTAAGTAGAAGGTATTCCAGAGGGCGAAGGCTTTTGCCTTCTGAGGTAGCCCAACTGCGTTCTGCTGAACGGAGATCTCCCTCAGTGTAGCTAGTTGGATTTCCTGTTTTTCTGCCCAGTCAACTAAAAAGCGAGCATGTGTGAATTTACTTCCTTATCCAGTCAGTCTCTATAGGAGCCGAAGGGTTCACCTTTTACAGAATATACGGATAACTTTCTTTTTGTGGAATGTTTATTTTCATGTCATTGTACTAGTTTTCAAAGGCATCAATATCATTCCTACTTTTAAATGATATAAAAATACTGTTTTCTATATGTCACTGTCACTAGGCTATTATTAAGTTATCAACGTTGTAGTCAGTAAAAGTGGTTAATATTTTGCCATTGAAATTACATGACCATAGAGCATTCCTCCATTCTATATATTTTTGCTGTAGGGCATTTTTTTTTAACCTTTTAAAATGAGATAAACACAGTACTTCTAAACACCAAAGTAAGAGCCGTCCCTAGAAGTGTTAAAGCTACACCTACTTCGTGTCTCGGAAACTTGAGATTATTTTAACAAACATGGAAGGCAGTGGCAATGAAATCTGAAGGTGCCCCTGAGGTACCATACCGTACCCATGAACAGAAAACGGTGAGCACGGCGCAGGCAGTAAGTAGGGCTTGGGGGAGCAACCTTTACCTTGCGCTGAGCATAAACTTGAATTTTTCTTAAAATTCTTCATTGTCACTAAGCCTTTGATATTAAAATAGGAAAATAAAAGTTCTATTTAAAAATGTCATTAGTCTTAAAATTAACTTTACTTTTACATTTCCAAACAATGCCCATATTTTAAAAGTTAATTTAGAAATTGGAAATTTAATTGAAAAAGTGATATGTGGCTATAGTTTTACTTCAAAAAAAGGAATAAAGGAATAAAATAATTCCATCTCCCAATCTTGCTTTTTTTCCTCTGGGAACTTTCTAGGCTTCCTGTGTCTGTCTTTAGAAATTGTGTTATCTTTTCATACATAGGGCAGAGTAATCTAACCTTTTCTTCATTTTACCTTGTACAGTGATAGTTTTTAAAAAAATATACTAGAACATACTATAAAAGTTTTATTGTCTTATTTTTCCCATATAAAACTAACAGTTTATTAGGATTTTAAAATATAGGTTTAGCCTTAAATAAGTCTTATTTATTTAGAGTCCAATGCAGCTCTACACGCCTGACTTGTATGGCGCGTGCCGTCTTCAAGCACTTTCACATATCTCATATTACTGAAAAAAGTTGTCCTTGAACACCTCCTTCCTTGCCTTCTAATGTACCCTCTCCCCTCCCGCAGTTGAGCAGAGGGGCAGGTCTTTTCCTTTCTCTTGTAAGTTTTCTCTCCAGAAACAAAACCTTTAAAAAATATCTAAGGGAGCTTGGTGCAGCAGTGTACACCTGTAACCCCAGCATGCAGGGAGGCAGAGGCAGGCGGATCACTGTGAGTTCGAGACCAGCCTGGTCTACAAAGTGAGTCCAGGACAGCCAAGGGCCACACAGAGAAACCTTGTCTAGAAAAACAAAACAAAGCAAAACAAAATCTAAGGGGTAGAGACACACTGGCATTGTCTTCCCTACATCCTGTCAGACTTTGGATCCCTGTGAAAGAGTCCTATTCTTGTCTTTAAAAAACAAAACAAAAACAAAAACCCAAGCATTTAGAAAATGTAACTCAGAATTTTTTTTTAAAATCTCTGTACAATGAACTTGACTGGTAACATACGAACACACCAACATCAAATACAGTTTTCTGTTTATTTTCAAAAGAAGTGCTTAACTCTGCTTACAGCTTTCAACTCTGAGCTGTGTATAGCTTTTCTGTCAAATTGTTTTGCGTGCAGTAACCTGGTAGTGGTTGTTATTGCTTGATTTACAATTTGAGCACCAATAGCATACTGGGCACCACACCAGATACACCCCAGCCCTCCAGGCACAGTATGATTGACAGCTATTCTCAGAGAATGGTAGTAGTTGTATAACAGGATAAGAAACTGCCTTGGAATTTTTATCATCAGTTACCTTGAAGTAACTTGCTAGATAATGTTCTCCAAGTCAGGTCTGAGGCTTTGGCTTTCAAAAACAAGCCCTTGAAGGTACTTACCTTTAAGGGTAAGCTAAAGGAAGCCGTGTGCAGCCTGCTAGGGGACAGACACATTCACTTCCCTCAGTGGAACCCCCCACCCCCCGCCCCCACCCCTTGTCTGTTAATAGGGAATAGAGGACATCCAGAAATGAACTTTGACCTCCACCTACCTAAAACCCAGCCAAAGAACAATGACAAAAACTGCCAGTGGAATCAGGAGACCTACAGATAGGGTTTTCACTAACAGATAAGCCTTGGTGAGTTCATAGGGAATTTAAACTGCAGTGATAGCAGCAGCGGGACTTTAGACAAGATCGGCATGCAAGTCCAGTTAATCTTCATTTTATGTAACAGAACAAATAATGAGAATGGTCTTAAAAACAAAACACAAAACAAAACAAAAAACCAAAATGAGGTCATTTAGTGTCTAACCACGTAGATTTTTTTTTTCTTTTCACCAAGGATGTTAGGACTCTACGGAAATAGGGGGATATGTAAGGAAACCGAAGCTAAACTTTGGAGCTCAGGCGATAGCTAGCTCAGTGGATTAATGTTAATTCCAAGCATCCGGAGTGATGGCTCACAACTGCCTCTGACTCCTTCTGGTCTCTGTGGGCACCTTCCTGCATGTGGTTGTTGGCACCCCTACACACAAAAACTAGAACATCACATTTAGAAGGCAGTCTTTGTTCCATTGAAAACTTAAGTATCAAGAAAAACCCTCAACTCTTGATTGTCTGCGTCTGTCAGGTGCAGTCAGCGTCTGCCTTTAATTGTCAGTAGCTGTGACATTTAAGAGCCCAAGAACCTGTGTATTTCCTTAGCAGTGTGATCCTGGAAAGGCCTGGAAAACCTTTGTGCCTTTACTTACTTATCTGTGAAGTGGGGGATAAAAACATGCCTAGTTTATAAAAGTGTCTCAGAATACATGTTCTTTTTAAAAAATATATTTTATTAATTTATTCATATTACATTTTAATTGTTATCCCATCTCTTGTATCCTCCATTCCTCTCTCCCTCCTCCCATTTTCCCCTTACTCCCTCCCCCTGTATATGCTCATAGGGTATCAGGTCTCTTCTTGGTAGCCTGCTATCCTTGCTCTGAGGCACTCAGAATACATGTTCTTAACGACAGTGCCTGGCGTGGTAAATTATTGTTATAGTTGGCTGTGTTACGTTTTTAAAATTACGTAAGTATGAGAGTTGAGAAGCGATGGGATATAAGCACTGTGAACTGGCCATAGCGACAGCCGGCCAGAGAGCCATGTTGTCATTGCTGTGTCTTTAATCTCTGTATGTTTCATGTGTTCGCATTGATGCCTGAAAAGGAAAGAACTCTGAGTAACAGATTATACAAGTCTCTTTCCTTCCTGGTGCTGGGCGCTGAGTGAGCCTGGAGCCTTCCTCATGCTAGGGTGCACTCTTGCTCTGTACCACTCCCTCCTCAACCCTAGATTGACAGCTATAGACCGAGGAGCTGTGCAGACCTCACATAATTCTCATGGAAAAGTTCGTCTGATTGTGATTTCAATTGATCTTTATTTTACCCCTTTTATTTGCACACTATTTTAGAGCCTTAGGCTGTAGCTGAACAGCATGGCTCATTTTTAGGTTTAAATGGTTAATCATGCCTCTTTAACTGTAGAAAGTTTAAGGTATTTTTATCACCCTGGAGCTGAAAAACACTGAGAAATCAAGCTGTACCTGAAACATCACAGAAAGTGATGGCAATTATCTGTATGATTTTTTTTTCTTTTTTAAATTTAAAGACGATCCTACAAATTGCCCTGAAGCAAGTTCAATCCTATCAAAAGTATTTCAGTATGTAATTATACTGGAAGCTATGCAATTGGAACATCAGTATGAAGATTGGGGTACCTCTTTATCCTCAGCGTTCATGCCTGTAAGTCACCTGTAGACAAAGAATCACCTCCTAAAGGAATACCCGAGTCATTTGGTTCAAAGGCAAACAAATCTTTATAAGAAGTGCATTACGTGGCACCACAGTCTAGAAAGTCAGAAAAGCAGTACCCTAAAGCAATGGTAGTTTACCTATATTCATGAAGCAATTTTGAAGTTGGCCATACAAGCTGCTAATTAAGAAGAGAAAACAAAGCGTCTGTCGGGTTGCCTTATCTCTCTTAGAAACCACACATTTAATTCAAACCAGGTACCTACTGTTGTAAGAATACTCATATAGTAGGTAGAGTGCAGCTGAACTGTCCTAGCACATAATGCTGAAAAGCGCTATCTGAAACCTGGGCACAGTCAAGCGTTCAGGGGTTTGAACGGCACGTACAGCCACATTTGGTCTTCCTTTTACTCTCCACTTCTGTGTGCAAACTGGATGTTCCTTGCCTTTTGTGTGGCTGATGGCAATAGAAATGCTTGTATTTTGTATTAGCTATGTGTGATATATTTTCATTTAGTTTGTTCTCATATTGTCTGACATTCTTAAAAAGAGTAGTTTGTCAGCTGGATGCTGCGGCTCGCAGCTGTAGTCCCAGCCCTAAGGGGGCTAAGGTAGGAGGAGTGCCGCTAGTTTGGACCAATCTGGGCTACGTAGTGAGTTCCAGGTGGTCTAGGCTACAATGCGAGACCCTATCTTAAAAATAAAATTATTTTCTTAATGATTTTGTATGTGATATGTCTAGGACAATTGATTAGCTTTTCTCTCCCCTTTTCTTAATATTTCTTTAGTATCATTTATAACATAAAATTTACAGTGACTCTTAAATGAACATTAGTAGTGTAACTTCTTTTTGTTTAAATTTATTTACTTATTATTTATACCGTGTTCTGCTTGCATCTGCCTACACAGCAGAAGAGGGCACCAGATCTCATTATACATGGTTACGAGCCACCCTGTGGTTGCTGGGCCTTGAACTCAGGACCTCCGGAAGAGCAGTCGGTGCTCTTCTTAACCTCTGAGCCATCTCTCTAGGCCATGTAACTGTTTTTAATAGTTCTAGGGTGGCACTTTTTTTTTTTTTTTTTAGCTGTATAGGACATTAAAACCCAGAACTATACTCTTAAGCTTTGCAGTTTAAGGAGTGATGAAGACTAATGTTGCGTGGTTTATGCTAAGCTCCCCGGAGACAGTGCACTGTGTACTCTGAAGGGACCCAACTCAGCATGCCACTACAACTTTCAGGCTTGGTTTTGGTTTTGGTAGGTAGTTTTTCACCAACATACTTAAAGATATTTTCCTATAATCTTGCTATGAGAAAAAAATAATCACCTTCTGTCACGTACAGATAATTTTGAGCAAACACCATTAGTGTGCAACCACCAAGCTGCTTAAAATGAATGGCTACATAGGTCTGTGAGGGAAGCTTTGAGCTCACCTTCACACAGCAGGCTTTCCTGCTCTCTCCCTGCACAAAAACTTGAGTAGATTACAGGGCAGTATTGGGAGCTGCTTTAGTAAGGAAGCAAGCATCAGCCAACTAAGAAACATCCCCAAATCTGTGACCAGAAAGAGATCTGTTAAGGAGTCAGCCTGGGTGCTGCCTCTGAGAGCAAAAGCTGTTGGCATCTGTGTCATGCTTCCTTGATATTGGAGCATAACTATAAAATTCCTTGCTATTTCAGTTTTAACAACAACAAAAGCTCCTTTTTCTAACAGTCATCTTGTACTATGATTAGTCAGTAAGCTATTTGTCTTGCCAATTAACTCCACTTTTGAAACTCATTGTGATGATTATCAGTGCCTCAAGTGTTGATCACAATTTGTATTAAAAAAAAAAAAAAGAAAGCACGGCTCTGTAGGACAGCCGCCTGCTGCGGTACTCTTTCCACATCGTTGCTCAATAGCGAGAAGGGACGTCTCTGGAGTTGAACTTAGCTAACAAATGCTTATCTCTCATATCATCTATACCCATGTATGTAAGAATACAGTATTACGTACTGCTAATCATTTGAAATGGTGGATAGTAATTTCCACTTTGTTCCATAATACACAGTTAATCAAACTCATATCCATGTGACCAGCTCAAACATTTGCTGGCTTTTTTCCTTCATCAGAGATTTTAGGGCCTAGATCTGCTCTTTCTTTCTTTCTTTCTTTCTTTCTTTCTTTCTTTCTTTCTTTTTTATACAACTCTTAGTAAATTTATTACTCATGTTTAGAATCATTTTATTATTAACTATGTTTATTAACTTATTAATTATGTTTCAAATATGTTTACAATATCCGTTATTAAATATCATAATCATACCACATTTTGTTACTTACAGTCCTTTCTGCCTCATGGTTCATAAATTTAATGGTATAAGCAAATTAGTTAGCTAAGTATTTTGCTGGATATGAATTTTATTCATTTTCCTCATAGAATACAATTTGCTATCATTCACCATTTTAAGTGCCTTAACTTAGTATATAAAATAATAAATTTTTTAATCGTATGTTTGAATCTGTTCTTCTTCATACTCTCCGCTGCCTGCCCCTCCGCCAGTACTCTCGTCCCTTTTGGCTGGTCTCCTGCCTGCCTGCCCATGGTCCCCTCCTTGCTTTCATGCCTGTGTATCCCAACACTCTCCCCGCCCCCTCTCTCTGCCTTAACGTCCACTCCATTGTCTTGTGGTTGCTTTTTTGTATTAATGACCTACGTGCATGTTTGACTGTACACACAAGTCTAGAGTCGTATAGGAAAGAAGATGTGATATTTGTCTTTTAGAGTTGGACGGTTTCACTTACAGTCTCCACTGTAGTCATTATCCTGCAAATGCCACAACTTAATTTTTCTTTATGATGAATAAACTTCCATATATATATACATGCATATATATAATTTATATAAGCATAATACATTTATTAATAAATTCAAGTATTTATTGGTCATTTGTTTTTCTTCTTTTGAGAACTGTCTATTTGTATTAGCTCGCTTATTGATCAGATGATTTAGCTCTTTTGATTTGTATTGACTTTTTAGTGTTTTTAATATATTCTTGGTATTTATTCCTTAATGTATAACAGGCAAAGATTCTTCTGTCTCTTCACTCTGATTCTATCTTCTGTTGTGTAGAAGCTTTTAAATTTGATCGAATCCCATTTGTCAGCTTGGGGACCGTTCCCCTGTGCTGCTGGAATCTTCTTGCCTGTGCCTTGGCATTGAAGTGTGTGCCCTGTTTTCCTCTGGCATTTTGAAAGTTTCAGGTTACAGTCAGGGTTTGATCTGTTTTAAGTTGAGTTTTGTGCAGAGTCAGAAAAGCATCTATCCTCATTCTTCCTCAGGTCAGCACCATTTGCTGAAGCGCCTCAGTTAAATCTTATTTGTGTGTTTGTATGTGTGCGCATGTGGACATCTGTGCGGAAGTCAGAGGACAGCTTGCGAGAACCACGTTTCCGGGTTCAATGCAAGTCTTCAGAACAGCCAGGCACAGCAGCACATTCCACGAAGCCTAGTGCAGGAAAATAACGACGGGCGGACCTCAGGGTCCCGCTGACCTTCCTGTGTAATCTCCGAGCTCCAGGTCAGGGAGAGACCTTGCCTCAAAAACTGCGACGGTTGAGGAAGACACTCAACGTCGACCTTTGGCTTCTACCACACATGCACACATTTGCGTGCACATGCATGAACACACATATGGAGTAGAAATATGTTTAATAGTGGGAGGATGTGGCAGTGGCAGGGGGAGGAAGCACAGTAGAGGTAAAGGATGGACCGCTGGATCAGCCTGTTTCTTCTGGTCAGAAGATGGTGCTTGAGTTTGTGTGCAGAGAAGCCAAGTGTTACTCCTGGAACCTTAGAGTTCTTGTTCTGCAGACAGTACTTAAAAAACTAGAGAAAAATGTGTCAAAGCCGCCACCGTAGTTTTCCTTAGCTAGTTATGTTTGAATGGTTCCTTTTTGCACTTTGTATATTGACAGTTTTCTGTAGTGAATTTTTTATGCAATCAAAAAGTATAGTATTCAGAGCATGATTACTCTCCTCGAATCCTAGAGGATGAGACGTAGGTCAGTGTGGACCTAGAGAAAGGAAGACAGGCCCAGATGCTGAGGCTGCTGTGTGAGGGAAGGGCAGTAGAGACAGGAGAATCCAAAGTCCAGAGCGATTTCGCAGCTGGAGCCAGTTTAGTTTTGTGAGCCCTGGGATCAAGAGAGTATGATCCAGTGAGCTGAAAAACAAAGGGAAGGGATCACTTCCAGACAGAGGTGAGCTCAGTTTGCCTGTGCTGTGTTCATGAAACAATGAAGTAGGGAGTGAGGTCGTGAGTGCGAGCTGTGGAGCTTAGCAGTGCTTCTCTATGGGGACCTCGGAGTCGGTAGGGGCGCAGGATTTTCAGTGTTGGCCATAAAATCCTCAAGAATCAATTCTTTTTTTAAACTTGAGGTGACTATATTTCTCTCTTACTGCATCTAATGATGACAAATTTAGAACCCACTAACTTATTTTCTTAAGTGCATGAGATTGTACATGGGGAGTGTTGTTGTTTTCAGTACTTCACAGGAGAGGAGGTGGACAGAACCGTCCAGCAGCAGTTCTGCAGTGCAGCTGACACCTGGCTCTCTTTTTTTCTTTCAAATTTGGACAGCCTACAACCTGTTTAGACCTCCGACCAGATAGATACTTTACTTTGTATTTTATGGGTACCAGGAGTTTCCCTTTGGGAGGCTGAAGTTTTATTGAAACTTTTTTTAGAGGAAAGCTAAATTTGATTTTAAAATCGGTCTAGTTTTCTAAATCGGTGTTTATGAGTATGTATCTCATCGTGAGTTTTAACTGTTGATTCTTCCTGTTGATACTTCGATGCTAACGTCTCTTCCACCAGGGGATATAACTTGGTTATTTTAGCTGGTGTGTTTCTAATTAAGTCTTTGTGGTTGAGAGCTCCCTGCAGCATGTCTACTTTAGCATTTAATTGCTCCATGAATTCCAAATTAAGTTCTGTAGTGCTTCATTTTGGTCTGCTGGTGAAGCAGAGATCAGCATGGCCTGAGAAACGCTGTTCTGTGACAGGAGAGACCAGCATCACAGTTTTGAAAGTCAGAACTGTTGCCCTTCTAGATTAATTTCGTTTCAGCATATAGTTTAAAACATCATCACAAAGCTAATGAAAGAATGCCAGACATATAATCTTTCAATAACTTTGTAAAATATGGCAGTTTTTGTCTTGATATTACAGTATACCGAATAACTTTGTTTTAGAAAGAACAGCGACTTCAGTTTTTAGCATGCGCATATCAAGTACCAAAACATCTCTCTATTTAATAGGTACATTGTAAGATGTTCTTGTATTAGAGTGGCAGGTGGGATTAAGAAACTGCTAGCATGTCTTCAAATTCTGCATTATTGCATTTGACAATTTGGGCTTTTTAAAAACAAGTAGTGAGTGTGTTTATTTCTAACTTCCGGTTCTGTGTTCATAGCATCTGTGCTTTGGTGTAGTTATCCAAGGTGATGTTGGTTGCTTACTGTTTTCCCTTCGATCCCCGTCTGTGTGAGTTGGATACAGCGATCCCTATTTTGTCCTGTTTATCTTATATCTTATCCTTCTACCTGTTGGTGACCTGTCTGGCTTGAGCAAACCTCTGTCTAGTTCTACGAATGGCTACAAATTGCAAGCCACTCTACCATGGGAAACTATATCCCTCTTCCTCTTTTTAAGAAGAGGAATGCCTTCATGAACGGTAGATACCTTAAAGGTACAGGGAGAGAATCTTGGACAGAAGAAAATACTATGGAAAGTTAATTCAAAGCAACAAGAATTCTTAAGACTGTAATTCATTTGTTCACTCAGTAGATATTTGTTGAGCAGCGGTTCTTGAACTAGGATACAGTAATCAACAAATCCACACAAATGTCTGCCTTCATTGAACTTATATATAAGGTAGAGAGAGGTGTGTAAATAGAATTTGCATATTTAATAGTATGAGTGAAGGAGGGGAAATATGGAGCAGACAAAATATGTCTACTGGGAAGTAGCTGAAATTTTATGTGAGGCTTTAGGGAAGTAAGTGTCATGTTTATGAGAAGAACATTCCTGGACAGGGATGTAGCAAATGTGAGGCTGTAAAGTGAGACACTTACCTGATACACTGGAGAGGCAGTGAGGAGGTCAACGTAGTGGAGCAAAGAACATGAGAGAAAATTCTGTGGGAAATAGATTCCCAGAGCAGAGTCAGGAGGCCCGCCATGTATGTAGGACTTACTAGTCCTCGTAGGGCACGCTGGGTGGTACTCTGGGCCAATGGAGGCACTTGGGTAGATGTGTTAGGATGTGACTTTAGGTGTCCTGTGTTGGTAAATAAAGGCAGGGGCAGCAAGATCAGCTCAAAGTTACATTAATTGAGTTAAGAAAGCTGATCAGAACTTGTCTAAGTACTTATGCGTGCTCTGGAGGAGGCATGGTTAATCGGAAGAGCTGGATCACAGAGTCCCCTGGGATTCTGCTGGCATTCTTAGCAGCGTTCCGGTCTTTCACTTGCTTACTCCTTGGTTTGTTTGTGCTAGGAAATATCCCTGAGCTTACATTTGAACATGCCTCTTGTTTTACTTGTCCTTATCAGGTAGGAAATAAACAACTGGGTGCTGCAGGTGAGTTCACATAAAAGCCCTCTGTCATAGATTAACAGCTGTGTAGGGTACCAGTTAGGTAATGTGAAAGGAGCCGTGGAACATGGTGTAAGTTGATCATGGGTTTGTCCATAAAAATTGACTCCATACATTTTGAAGGTTAAAAAATAAATAAGTAGAAAAGCCCCATGTAGACTGGAAAAGTTTCTAAACATCTTCTGAGTCAAGGAACCTGGGGTGAAAATTAGAATATATTTAACCAGAGTAACAAAAAGTATTTCAGATAAAATATGAGAGAAGTAGTTGAACTACTGCTTAGGTAAGTGTTTGTGTATGTGCGGATGGATGAGCATGGTTAGATGGAGGCTAAGGATCACCTTCAGGTGTGTTTCTCACTCTCAGTTTGCCTTGTTTTTTGAGACAAGGTTTCTTACTGGCCTGGAACTTGGCAATTAACTGGTACATTTGCACAATGGAATATAACTCAGCTATTAAAAACAAGGACATCATAGAATTTGCAGGCAAATGGATGGAACTAGAAAAGATCATCCTGAGTGAGGTAACCCAGACCCAGAGAGACATTCATGATATATACTCACTTATAAGCGGATATTATCCACATAATACAGGATAACCACACTACAGTCCACAGACCCAAAGAAATTAAATAACAAAGAGGACCCTAGGAAGGATGCTTAATGCTCATTCAGAAGGGCAAATAGAACAGGCATCAAAAGTGCTTCAAGAACTCTGGTGCCTTACATTTGACCATGTCCCCTAGATGAGGAGACCTGGTGGCACTCAGAGGAAGGACAGCAGGTTACCGAGAAGAGACTTGATACCCTATGAGCATATACAGGGGGAGGTAATCCCCCTCAGGAACAGTCATAGGGGAGGGGAATAAGGGGAAAATGGGAGGGAGGGAAGAATGGGAGGATACAAGGGATGGGATAACCATTGAGATGTAACAAGAATAAATTAATAAAATAAAAAAATAACAACAAAAAAAAGTGCTTTAAGAGAGGGAAAAGGATGGGAGCCTACTATGGACGGCCTCTGAAAGACTCCCCCAGTGGGGGACCAGAGCAGATGCTGAGACTCACAGCCAAACTTTGGGCAAGATGTTTGGCAGAACTCAGGGAGTCTTATGGAAGAGTTGAGGGATAGAAGGACCTCGAGGGGACAGGACCTCCACATGGAGACCAACAGAGCCAACAAATCTGGGCCCAGAGGGGCCTGCAGAGACTGATGCAGCAGCCAAGGGCTGTGCGTGGAGAGGACCTAGACCCCTGCTCAGATGGAGCTAATAGGCAACTCAGTCTCCATGTGGGTCCCCTAATATGGGGAGCAGGGGCTGTCCTGCCTTGGATTCTGTTGCCTGCTCTTTGCTCACTTCCCCCTGGTGGGGTGGCCTTGCCAGGCCACAGAGGAAGAGGATGCAGGCAGCCCTGATGAGACTTGATAGGCTGGGCTCAGATGGTAGGGGAGGAAGGGTTCCCCCTTTCTGAGGACTAGGGGAGGTGGGGTTGGGAATGGAGAGGGAGGAAGGGTGGGAGCCTGAGGAGACCAGGGAGGTGGCTACAATTGGGATGTAAAGTGAATTTAAAACACACACACACACACACACACACACACACACACACACACACACACAAGAAACAAAAACCTTAATTGGGTTTTCCAGAGAATTTGAACACTATGCTAAATGAGGTACAAGAAAAGTTACAGTATAGAGACAAGTGGGGGAGCGTAGGTGGAGCTGGCTTAGTAAGTACAGAGCGCTGTTTGAGATGAAGAGAAAGTTCTGGAAGCAGACAGTGGTGAGTGTTAAACATTGTGGAAGTGGGTCAAGATTCAGTATAACTTTGTAAAAATACTTCAGAGAAGGCAGGGACAACAGACTGCCTGACAGTTCAGAGGCCTGGCTGCTTTTCTGGAAGTCCTGCTTTTGGTTCCCAGTGCATGCTGGGTGGCTCCCAACCCCTGTAACTCTAGTTCCAAAGGATCTGATGCCCTCTTTTGTCTCCTGTGGGCATTACTTTGTATAGCTATGCTAGAGTTCAAAGGGGCCAGGAAGTGGTGCTTTTCATTTGATTGTAGAAATTTTAAAAATTCCTCGGTGATTTCTTCTGTGTCTTACTAGTCATTCAAAAATGAGTTTTCAATTTCCCATTAGTCGTGGTTTCTGCAGCTTCTTTTGCTATTGATTATAGTATGATAAAATACAAAAGACTTGCTTTATGGCCTAAACATGATATAATTTAGAGAAAGTATCCCTCTCTTGCTAGTTATGCTGTGGATGTCTGGTTAATATGTTTGTTCTGTGGTGCATATTAATCCTGAAATTTGTTTGTTTTTGTGTAGTGCAGGTCTGTGTGTGTTAATATCAGCCATCTCCTTAAGAGCAATCAATACGCACCTTATCTTTTGGTACAGGACTTCCTACTGAACTTGGAACTCATCAGTTTAGTAAGGCTGGGTGACCAGTGAGCTCCAGGGGTTCTCCTGTCCCTGTGTCCCTTGCAGTGGGCGATCAGGCATGTCCCACCATGCTCAGCTTTTTACATGTGTTCTGAGGGTCATACTCAGGGCCTCATTTTACATCTCATTAGCTCCTGAAACTTGTTTTGTAAATCTGCATGATTTAATAAAAATAAAAGTACACTGCTGTTGTATCAGAACCTATGTGCCCCCTATCACTTGCGTCTGCTGTGAGAAGTGAGAGTCCCAGTGTGTAGGGTGGTCACATCCACTTGACAGTTCTCTTTATTTGTATGCCACGGCCTCTTTATCTTACCTGGCATGACTTCTACTTTATTATGTATCAAAATATCTGTGCTGGTTTGTTCTTGGCTTCCCTTTGCTTAATTATATTGGTTTCGTGTTTTCACACTTTATCTTTATGTGTCTTTGCCAATGAGGTGTGTTTCCTGGAGACAACAAATAGCGGCACCTTGCTTTTTTATGTAACCAGCTAGCATTGGACTTTCTTCTTTCCTCTTGGTGTGTGGTTGAGACTCTTCCTCGTCTCTGCTTAGGGTTCCTTTTAGTATCTTCTGCAGCACTGGCTTGGTGATCATGACTTTAGTTGATGCTTGTTTGGAATATCTTTCTCTGTCAATTTTAAAAGACAATTTTGTATAATTAATTGTCTTAATAGACAGACCTTAGCTTTGGGGGTTTTAAATATATCGTTCTATTCTTTCCCAGCTTCTGGGGCTTCTCAAGAGGGTTGCTGTCATTGTAATATGATTTGGCATTTTCCTCTTACAGCTTCTAGGTTTTTTTCCCCCTTTTGGTTCATACGTTTGGAATTTTAAATATAATGTGCCATGGAAAGATCTCTGGTTTTGTCTATTGGGAGGTCTTAAATGCCTTGCACTTGGCTGTCCATTTCTTTCTCTTACTTGTTCTGCTATAGTTTTATTGAATAGTTTTTCCTATTCATTCAGTTTTTATCTCAGCTCTTCTCTACTCCTTGGATTCTTGGATTTATTCTTTAGTTATAGCCTAGATTTGTGCTCATTTCTTCCATTTTTATAACCTCTCTTTTTTCTTGTTTAGTCAAATGATGCTTTTGACTGTGTTTTTCATTTTAATTTGTTGAGTTTTCATTTCCAGAGTTTCTATCATCTTCTCTTTTCCTCTCCAAAAATAGCTTTTTTTTCCTTTCTCATCTGTGTTGCAGAGTATCTTTGAAGTACCTACCATTTTTTATAAGTAAACTTTTGAAATTCTTCATCTGGCATTTTACTCATTTCAGTGTCTTTGGATTTAGTAATTGAGGAGTTATGATCCTTTGGAGCCATCATTTGACAGCTCAATCGCCAGTATCACTCTGAGAACACAAACTTCCTTCTTTCCACAGCACCATGTTTCTGCTCCTTGTCTGTTGCAGTTTTTAACTGTCCTGTCTTTCTCTTTGCAGTTCATGATGTTCTGCCCTCCTGTCTGCCTTTGGAATAATTTATTCTTAGTTTTTCTGACTGTTTTCATCTGCAACATAACATAGAGGTGGCTTCTAATCTGCCATCTATGTCATGAAGATTTTTCTATGACTTAATTTAATTTCTAAGACGGGAAGTGCTCAGTCATAATATGTGCATAAATTCAACCTCAGAAGGCAGTGGGGAGACCTTCTGCATAGCATGTGGCTGTGCTGGTTGAAACGGTCCCCAGTAGTACAAAGATGGTTCCTAGCAATACTTGCTGTTGCTCAGCTTTTTAAGAATATTTGTCAATAAAGTGAAACTGAAACTTAATTACAGAAATAAGTCCTCATGCCACATTCCTATGTCCAAGTATAGTAAGTTGCATTTGTTAGAAATGGAAGTATATCAGCTTCTGTAACAATGAGAAGAGTTAGGAAAGTGAGAATGAGACTTTAATGATAATTTTATGTGAATTTCATTAGGAGAGCTGGAAATGTGATTTTTAGATCGACTGGGTCATGAGGGTGGGAGTCACAAGCCAGAAAGAGGGAAGGAATAAAGAGGTGGAGAGAGGAGGGCATGGTGCTGTGTAACCTGCTGGGAATCAGCTGATGTCTGCACTCAGTCGTAGGTCTACTAGTTTAGCATGTGAAGAAATGGGATCCACGTCTGTGTGCATTCATTTTGTATAAGTTTTCTTAGTTTTGTTTTAAAAAGTAATTTTAAAAAATTTTTATGTATATTTGTGAGAGGGCATCAGATCCCCAGGAACTGGAGTTACAGACAATTGTGGGCTGCCATGTGGGTGCTGGGAATTGAACTTGGGTCCTCTGAAAGAGCAGCCAGTGCTTTTAACCACTGAGCCATCTCTCCAGGCCATTATTATTATTATTATTATTATTATTATTATTATTATTATTATTATTATTATTGTGAACAGTGTTCAAGAGTTGTCACTTAAGTGGTGTGACAAAATGTGTTTAGAACTTAGCATATTTTATTTCCTATTTTTTATAGACACTCATTACCAAATACTTAAGGAGAAAAGCTTTTCTCTATAACTTTTGCCTTAAAAATAAGATAATGAAATTGACAGAATATTACTCATTATAAACTTTGTAGTGTAAAAGCAGTCTCTCCAAACACAGCTTTTAAAATTATGGAATTTCTAAGTTATGTTAATTTCATATTTTATTTTATTACAAAATTAAATTGTTATATTAAGGATCAGTGTCATGCTTTTGTGAAACAGAAAAGGCCCTGAAAGTAATAAAGTGACAGTTTGTATGTCATGCTTTTCAGCCGGGGGCTTTACGTTCTGTATTATATGTAGAAGTTGTTAGCTATTCTAAAGGTACAATAAGAGATTATTGTTCATATCAGTGTAATAAATTGATATTCCCCAACTGTACTTTTTCATTTTGCACATTGTCAGAACCTTGGACCTTAATCTTATCCTTTGATTGACAGCAGCGAGCAGGGAAAGAACACTTGTATTGTTAGGGACAGTCACATCTGTTCAACTTGATTCAGTGGAGGGTATTTGCATATTCTTAAGTATTTCTTCTGAGAGGGCTTAACTTCTCAAGTGCTTGATGCATTTTAAAAATTCATTCGTAAGGTATCTGCAATGCACTAATAGTTCTGTATAATATTGCTCTGCATAATCTGACAGATAAGACCACATTTTAGAATAGGTATTCTTTAGGGAGGTGACATTATTTTTTCTTATTTGTTAGGCAGAAATGTTAGGTTTTTAAAAGGTTCTGTAATGCTTTGATTCAAGAATAATAGCTTTACTTTAGGCAAAATTATCTCTCATAGGACAAATCAAGATTTATTGAACAGCAATACAAAGGTATTAGTGATACAATACCTTGGTTGGAAAATTGAGTAATTTTGTAGGAAATAATTCTAAATCTGGAAAGGCTTTGTGTAGTAACTTTCAGTTTACAGGGAGCACTGCCTAGGCTGAGGTTCTTGACCTGCCCAAGAGCACATGGCTTAGATGTGAAGCTCTAATGCAGCTTCAATTCCGAGATCATCTACCCTCAGAAAGTGATGGGCGGTGTAAGCCCTCCGCTTTAGTTATAGCAGGTTATCTGGCAGCTGAATTTCCTCTTGGCAGTAGCACACAACGAAGGAGGCTCTTATGCGTTATCGTATGATGCTCAGTCGGCTGTCTTGTTCTCACCGACCCTCCAAGCCCTGCTTGTGTAGCAATCAGTTGTGAAACCCAGGCAGTTGTTAATGGAATAGCAAACCCTTCCAGCTGTAAACCAGCTTCCTCTTGTGTAGCTCTGACGAATGGGCACGAGCTGTTTTAAAGAACCTTTTCGATATGCCGGGGTCGGTCAGCAGTGCTGCCATGGGCGTGAGCCCTGAGAAACGAATCTTTGCTGATACGCGTCACCTTAAGGAAAGGAGGGAGAATTGCGCACTAGGAGCAGGAAAGGTCTTAGAGGAAAATTATAGGTTTAACAGGAAAATACCATCCGATTACATTAATTTAACCAAGGAGAAAAAGAAGCAGTTAGTGACTACTTCCTGTGCCCTGCCTGTGAGGGCCCTTCTCTCACTAATCCGGAGGCTTGGCTCCTTTTCCTGAGGCAAGATCTCATGTAGCCCAGGCTAGCCATGGTCTCTGGCTGCCTTGCCTCTGTCCTAGAGTAGGTGTTCTTTAGGGAGGTGGCATTACAGGGGCTGGGATTACAGGTGTGAGCCCCGTGTGTGCTTTCCTAGTTTTTATTCCGTGCTTCCTCTAGTTTAAGTATTTTCGCCTGGGCCATCTTTTTCTGTTTTTATTTTTTTTAATCTGTTTTCCTTAGATATAAAGGCTGTAATAAAAGCTCGTCACAATTTTATTATTCTTTTACAAGAATTTCTTAGTGAAGGAAGTTCTTAATTTTTTTTTATTGGTTATAAAAGAATTCCAAACTACATAATTATTATTTTTTCCTCTTCCAGGAATCCCCTTCTGGTCGGAGAAAAGCTCTCGCTACTAGCAACATTAATATGAAGCAGTATGCAAGCCCTATGCCAACTCAAACTGATGTCAAGTTAAAATTCAAACCGTTATCTAAGAAAGTTGTGTCTGCCACGCTCCAGTTTTCCTTATCGTGTATCTTCCTTCGAGAAGGAAAAGCGACGTAAGTTTCCGTCATCAAACGAGTGACTTCGTTCGTGTCGTGTTTCACGACACCATAGCCTTTGTCATAGTAGGCTGGCAATAAGGTGACCATCCTGTGGCGTACCAATCATTCTTTGTGTTTTGGTTTGTTTGCCTTATTTCGTTTTGTTTCAGAGGCTGAGTTAAAGGCACTCGCTCATTAAAAATACTGCCTCGATTTCCTAGAGTGACAGTGACATAAAAGCTACCACAGCTACTTTCAGTTTTGAGTTAGATACCATAGTGGATTGTGTTTGTCTTTATGAGAGCAAATGGTTCTCTCAGGTGCAGACAGGTCAGTCCTTAGAGCAACTGAGATGTGACAGAAATGCAAAGGGAAAGGTTTTAGGATACTAAGGTTGAAAGAACTTAGGGAGAGTTTGCCAGTTCTCTTTCTTAGCCCATCCTTCAGGATTTACTTAGGAAGGACAGCTAGAGAAACAGTGTATGTAACTATTATCCTTTCAAAATCAAATTGAGCCGGACCTAGTTATTTGTATCCACTGTCCCAGTACTCAAGGCAAGAAAATTTGAGAGCAGTGTGGGCCCCGTCCCTGCTGTCATTGTGTCTCCGTTGCTGTGAGGCCACCCTGCCCTGAATTGGACTCGGGCAGGGGTTGAAGCTGGAGCCATGGAGGACCAGGTAGGGCTCCTGGGCCTGGTCTTCTTGGCTTTGCCAGCCTGCTTTCTTCTACAGCCCAGGCCCACCTGCCTGGAGGTGCCCCGCCCACCGGAGCTGGGCGCTTCCGTGCCAATCATCAATCAAGGAAATGCCCCACAGACATGCTGGCTGGCCAGTCTGGTGGCGGCAGTTCCTCAACTTCCATCTTCCCAAGTGACTCTGGTTTGTGTCAAGCTGACAAAAAGTGACCAGCGCAGTACTTTTTTCGAAAAACAAAATAAAAGCATCGCTTCTTAAGTGGTGCATAAGCACTCATGGCAGATAATTAAGTCAGGGGTGAGTGATATGGACAAGGCAAGAGCCTCAGCTTTGGAGTACAAGATGAAGTGGAAATGCTATGCTGTGAGTTTCCTAGTCAAGATGAGAAAGGCGGTCGGTCTGCACACAGTTCTGTACCTGTTTAGCCCAGTAGAATACGTGGTTATTGTAACTGGTCACGTCTGCTGACTGATAAGGCTGGCTCTGTGTGTCACTCAAAGTGAGAGGTTTGGCCCTGGTCTCCAAGGCAGCAAGTGACTTGGTAGATGGCATAGTAAGCAGAGGGAAGCAAGCATCTTAGGAAAGCCTATAAATACTGGTGTGTGTGTGTGTGTGTGTGTGTGTGTGTGTGTGTGTGTGTGTGTGTGTGCACGCGCGGGCGTGGGTGTTACAAAGATCTTACTCTGAAGTGTAAGCCAAATGAAAGGAAAGGAAGTGAGGAACAAGAGAGAACAAACCAAGATGCTTTGTCCTCTGAGGGTACCATTCCTTCTGCTGCCAGAAGCAGTCAATGCATTGGCACCATTCATGGCTGACTAGGTAAGAGAAAGTTCATTTAAACCAAGAGTCTCCATATAATATGAATAGGAATTTGTTGAATCTCCCTTTTCTGTCCCTTGGTTTCTCACTGTCACCATGGAACAGTATTGAGCTTTAAAATGTGAGGAAATTTAAGTGGCAAAATTAAGCAGGTTACATTTGAAGAGTGATTATTTTTTAAACTTATGCCTATACTATTACCATCATCACCATTACTGTTTCTGTTTCCTTTTGTTTTTTGAGAACAGGGTCTAGTATCTTGGCTCTGGCTGGCCTGGCACTTGCTATGCGACCAGGCTGGTGTGGAGCGTGCTGCCTCCCGGGTGTTAGGTTGTAGCCATGGTGGCCATGTTATCTTTACTGATAATTGAGAATTTGGAAGGCACTCATACAAAGTAATACCACTTTTCTTGTTCATGTACACAATGAAATTTGTTTAAAAAGAGAGAAATACTTTTGTTAACTCAGCCTATATGAAATAAAATGTGAAGAATGTCTATAATTGGCTTGCTTTTAAAAATGATAACATATAAATGATAAAACTAATAAAGATTATAAAAGAACAGTATTTTACTTTTTCTGTCTAAATTTAGAGGAAATATATAAAATTGAAAATTTGTTGTACAACATATTAAAATGTTGTCTTCAGTAAGATTTAAGGTAAAAATGACAGATCACCAAAACTTAAGTGATTTGTCTCAAGATATTTAATATAAAATTCATACATTTATATTTTTTAATATTTCAAGATAAACAGTCATATTTTATCAGGTATATATATGTTGTTTAACTTATACTTAGCTGAGGATTTCACTTGCGATTTTTCAAAGGTCCAGCTCTGCTTTAGATGGTCTGTTTTAGTTGCAGTGGTTACCTCCATGGAAAACTTGCACATGGCGGCGGTAAACATGGCTTGCAGGTTTACCATTTGGTTCCCTCCAGCCCACAGATCCAAGTGTGTCATGGTTTTGAATTAAGAATTCCTGTTCTAATTCCTTTTGTAAATTGAAGTGTTTTATTTTAGATTCTGAAATATATTTTATTAAGATATAATAATAAATGTAAATACAATACATTTCAGAGTATGTAAGTGTTTGCCTGCATATATGCCTGTGTACCATGGGCATGCCCGATACTGGCAAAGGTCAGAGCAGAGTATTGGATCCTTTGGAACTGGAGTTACAGACAGGTGTGAGCTGCCATTGTGGGTGCTGGGAATTGAACTCAGGACCTCTGGAAGAGCAGCCAGTGCTCTTAACCTCTGAGCCATCTCTCTAGCCCCAAATCATATTTTAAAAGTTGAAATTTATCTAATTTGTGGACTGCCCTGCTGTTTCATGAAACAGTGTTTTGTTTCTAACCATAATGCTGAAGAAGCCGTACTTGGATTCTCTGCTGAAACCGTTTACCTTCTGCAGGACAGCAGCACAAGCGCCTGCTGAAATGTAACCACTTAGAGTCTAGTTTCATTTGCTTTGTAGCATTAAACACACCATTGGGAAAGTCATGAAATATTTAAAATTCTTAATTTTAAAACATGAAAGTACACAACATGAAAGGCATACTCATATTTCACAGAAAGAAAGGGCATGCTAATATTATGTATTGTATATCCATTATCCAACGTGCTTAAGTTCTGGAAGTTTTCAGATTTTAGTTTTTCCCAAGATTTTGGGGTGTTTGCAAACGCATAAGGATGTCTTAGGGATGAGACCCAAGTCTAAGCACAGTGCCACTTAAGTTTCATACATGCTTTATTTATGTAACCTAAAGTAGTGTTACCCAATGTTTTTAGTGCCCCCGAACTGTGGCTGCCGCCTGTCACGTGTCAGTACATGACATGAAGTTCCATCATGTGGCTCCTCATCAGAAGGGAAAGCTTGAGAGTGCAGACTGCTTTGGGTTTTGGAGGGTTTGGGGCTTAAGATTTTCCAATTAGGTAGGCTAAACATCTATTTTCTAATTATTTTTTTCAAGTGATGTCACTTAATAATCTCTATTATATTTTGACTAATTTCATACAGGGATGAAGATATGCAAAGTCTGGCTAGTTTGATGAGCATGAAGCAGGCGGACATTGGCAATTTAGATGATTTTGAGGAAGATAATGAAGATGACGATGAGACGCGAGTGAACCAAGAGGAAAAGGCAGCAAAAATTACAGGTTGGCTTTACTAGCCAGAGCCAAATGTTTCTTTTCTAGTTTGTTACTCAAGATTTGATTTCTTTTTGAACTCTAAGGTCTTTAAGAGAGTATGTTGTACGTGTGCTTTGTGTGTATACTTATACTTTGTTTATTTCTAATCAGATTCAATAAGATTCAGTGTTCCTTTGGTTTTAGTTTTCAAAAAATCTTACGGAAGCCTTTTCTTCGTAGTTAAAACAAATGATGTGTTTTTGTTAATTAAAAAATAACCTACTTATATTCTTATCCTCTTGTATAGTTGATCTATTAAAGATAGAATATTTAACTCCTAAAGTATTTAGTCTCCCCCCCAAAAAAATGATGTGTGACCTCACCCCAATCTGTATCATTTTGCTCCATTTTATACTTCTTGCCTTGAAATTTGGTCCAGTGTTGATCTTTATGACCTATGTTTCATTTGCTTATCACATTTATTTTACTTTCAACCCATCTCTGTTTCCTTAAGTACATCTCTAATGGGCATCCTATGCTTCTTAACAGCTGTTTGCAGGGCTGGGGCAGTGGCTCTGCTAGTAAAGCACCGCCACACAAGCAGAGTGACCCGAGTCGTTTCCAGTGCTGGGAAAGATGGGGGATCTGTGGGGGCTCAGTGAGCTAGCAAGATCAGCAAGCTCCGGGTTCAGTCAGAGAACCAAGAAAGACACACCTGCAGCACACATGTGCGTGCGCCCAGCTACATACTACGTGTATGTGCACATGAGCACACACATGAGGCTTAAGGCACTCTCTATACCAGCAGCTGGCACACTTAGCTTCTCTTACACTGATATGTGTGTGTGTGTGTGTGCATAAATAAATATATATATGTGTGTGTGTGTATAGTGCATAAATATATTTATATAGTTTGGGGCCTTTTCTTATTCCCTCCCTCTTGTCTCCCACATCTTGCCACTCTGATTTTTAAATTTTTAGAAATATCTTATATGTATAGGTGTTTTGCCTGTATGTATGTCTGTGCACCACCTGCACACCTGCGCTTCCAGAAGTCCCTGGAACAAGAGTCAGAGACAGTTGTGCTTTGCTGCTGTGGTGCTGGGAATTGATCCGTGTGGTCTGTCAGAGCAGCCAGGGCCCTTCCAACTGCAGAGCCATCGCTTGAGCTGCTAAGAAGTTTCTTTTAATTTTAGCTTTTTTTTTTTTCTAGAGTAAATTGAAGATTGTTGTATTTTGTTTTTCTTATAGAATAATAGACTTTAAAATAAATAAACCAGACAGGTAAATGATTGAACCTGTGGATCCTAATATTAAAATTAAAACAATGCTATTGCTCCTCTTATAAGATATGTAATATAATTTTCTTTGTCAGTCCCTTTTCTCTATCTCATTTGGGCTGTTGTTTTTATTTCAGTAGTATTTGTTTTCCCACCAGTAATAAATGCTAACATACATTGCATTTTCTAATGATACCAGCAGCATCATGATAACTTTATTTTTTTTTTTTAATATGGTATGCCCTGGGTACGGCTTTCCTTCCCCGGCTCCTCTCAGATCCTAGCTACTTCCTCACCTGCCCAAGTCCACACTCCTTCTTTCTCTCATCAGAATATATCAGGCATCTAAAATTGTAATAAAAAATAAAATAAGAAAATAAAAAAAATCAAAATAAGAAAACAGAAGAAAGAAGAGCCAGAGAAAAAGCACAAGAAACACATAGATGCTGAAGCACACACATTGCACATAAAAAGCCCATAAAAGCAAAATTGGAAGCTATAATATATAAGCAAAAGATCTGTAGGGAAAAAAAAAACTCAGACAAAACATTGTGACACATATAAAAACCTTCAAAACTACCACTGAGTTTGTTTTGTGTTAGCTTCCTGTGGCTGAACACGGGGCCTGTCTTTACGTGTGCTTTGTATCCCCGCTGGAGAAAACTAATGTTTCCTTTGTGAGCAAGGATCAGTTGGAGATAACTTCTGGGTTAGGGATGGGGGCTTGTGCCCACTTCCCCTCTCAGCACTGGGGTCCATCTGACTTACATGTGTGCAGGCCCTGTGGATGCTATGCTACTACAGTTCCTGAACTTACATGCATCAGGCCTGGTGTGTCTAGAAGGCCTTGCTTCTCCCGTGCCTTGATAGCTCCCATGCCTACTGGCTCTTAGATATTTGTTCCCATTTACCACAGGAGGAAGCTTCTTTGATAATGGCTGAGCAAGATACTGATCTATGTGGATAGCAGAATATTGGTGGGAGCCATTTTATTGCTATGTTTTCCCCTACGGCCATGGCCTATCTTATTCCAAGTCCCTGGCTACCCAGGCAGTGTCAGGCATCGGCTCCATCTCATGGAGTAGACCTTAATCCCAGTTAAGTAATGACTTGTTACTCCCACAACTTTTGTTTCACTATTGCACCAGCATATCTTGCAGGCAGGTCACCACTGTAGAGCCAAGGCTTTGTAGCTGGGCTGGTGTTTTACCTTTGTCCTCCCGCAGCGTTCAGAGGACCTTCCGCACCATGAACATTACTCAGTAGGGGTAATTGCTCAGCTTGACTTCTCTGTTCAGTGAGGTGTGCAGGTGTTGCCTTCAGCTGTAGGGCCTTCCCTTCAGATTGTGGAGAGCAGCAAATAGCCTTGGCAATAATCTGGCTTGTTTGGAGGTTTCCATGGGAAAACCTTGCACTGTGTAATTTACTTTGCTCATATTTCCAGTGCCCTCTTCTGCTTTTTCCAAACAGTTCCTTGAGTGAGTGTGGCTTGGAGGTTATTTACCTGAATATGGGAAATCAGTGACTGGGTGACTGAGGGAAATGGCTGTTCCTCTCTCTGCAACTGTTAACTGTGTGTGGGTCTTCAGGGAGAGGTTGGGTCTTAGTAGCCCTTCCCTCATCCATGATGCAATGTTGCTGAGCTCAGTATAACAGGTCTTGTGCAAAGCATCTGTTCCTGCTCACCGATCCAAAAGCTGTACCATGGCCAGAAGATAGTGGCTCGTGGCTCCTCCCACGCCTCCCCATGCTCTGGCTCTCTCAGTCTTTCTGCTCCATTTTACATGATGTTCTGTGAGCACCGGAGGAGGTGATACAGTCGGCGCTTTGGGGCTGACAGTCCAACAGTCCTTATTCCTAGCACCTTGATCCGCTATGAGCCTCTGCATTCGTTGTTGCGCACTGCCGACAGAAGCTTCTCTCCCCAAGGCTGTGAACAGCACTTACTGTAGACAGCCCATTTAGGCCCTGTGACCTGCCCAGGCATGCACCTTTGACCAGCTTGCATGATCAGATGTGAATTCTGCTTGTAGAGCAGGCCTCACATACAACTAGAAAGCTGTTGGCTACCTCTGCATAACAGCCACACCGTCTAGTGTCCCAGCAGGTGTGTCTTGACTGGCGGTTGCTGTGTGTAGCTTGAAGGGTTTACAGATGTATACGGATATGGATTTTTTCCCTCCCAGTGACTGCATAGTATCTTCTACAATAGAAAAGCAAGGTATAAGATTATACAAGTCTAAAAGGATAAGCAAGGAGGAAGTTCCAGCTAACTTCCAGCCTGATATCTCTGTATCCTGCAACCAGAGTGTAATGTCTTCAGCATGTAAGAGGTGACAGGTGGCATTTGTCTTTCTGTGCTTTGGTCACCTCACTTAGTAGAATGCTTTCCTGCAAATTTCATTATTTTTTCATTTGCTTTATGGCCTGATAAAGGTCTATCGTGAATGTGTACTGTGCTTTATCATCCATTCATCAGCCAAGCGCACCTGGGTTGACACGGTTTCCCAACAGTTGAACATGAGGTGCGAGCACCTCTGCAGTAACAGATGGAGCCCTTTGCCTATTGGCCCAGCAGTGGGGCAGCTGCTCTCGTCTGTCCGCCCTGTTTTTAGCTCCTTTAGGATTGTCTATTGTGATCTCCACAGTGGTTGCCTTGGTTTACACTCCTAGTGCAGTGAGTAAGGGTCCACCCTGCTGCACATCCTCACAAGCCCTTGTCATCATTTGTCAGTCATTCTGACTGGGCTTGGCTGGAGCCTCAAAGTAGTGGTAATTTGCATTTCTTTGAAAACTTTAAAAATATATTCATTAGCAATTTGGATTCCTTCTTTTGAGTACTCTGCCAATCCATAGTCCACTTTTCCACTGAGTTGTTTGATATCTTCATGTTTGTTTGTTTGTTTGTTTAATTTATTTATTTGGTAGAATCTACTCTAGACATTAAGCCTCTGTCAGATGTATAAATAGCTGGTGAAGCTCTTCGTGTATTTAGTCTGAGAGTCTCCTCTGCTATACGGAAGCTTCTGAATTTTCCATGGTTTCACTTGTTAGTTGTTTCCTCACACTCTGAGCAAGCGACACCCCGTTGTGAAGGTCTTACGTTTGTTTACCTTGATCTTGAACTGTTCCCTCTGCTTTTCCCTCCAGCAGCTTCTGAGTGTCAGATCTTACATTCAGGTCTTTGATCTAGTTGGAGCTGATTTTTGTGAAGGGTGAGAGATAAGCATCTAGTCTCATTCTTCTACATGTGGGTATTTTGTGTTCCCAACACCAAGTATGTATTGAAGTGGCTGATTTTTCTTCACTGTTTGTCTTAGAGTTTTATTGCTGCAACAAAACACCATGACCAAAAAGCAAGCTGGGCAGGAAAGGTTTTATTTAGCTTATCCTTCCAGATTATAGTCCGTGATGGAAGGAAGACAGGAACTAAGGCAGGGCTGAAACCAGGAGGCAGGAGCTGATGCAGAGGCCATGCAGGGGTGCTGCCCACTGGCTTGCTCCCCATGGCGATCTTAGCCTGCTCTCTTAAAGCCCAGGGGATGGTACCACCCACAGTGGGCGGGGCCCTCCCCCATCAGTCACTAATTGAGAAACGCCCTACAGCTAGATCACATGGAGGCATTTCCTCAACTGAGTCTTCTTTCTCTCTGATGACTCTACCTTGTGTTAAGTTGACACAAAACCAGCTTACGGTGTGGTTTTGAGCATCTTTCTTAAAACCAGGGAGCTTTGGTATCTTGGTCCTAATTGTATTTCATTGATCTTCACGTCTGATTCTGTGCCAGGACCGTATTATCCCACCTCCTTTATTACGATGTCTCTGTAGTAAAAAAATTTGAAATAATTTTTTTAATTGAAAACCTGGTATGTTGATGTTTCCAGTGTTATTGTTCGGAGTTGATTTGATTATAAAAGATCTTCTATGTTTACATATTAAATTTTTTGTTAAGTTTCTGTGTGTGTGTGCTTGAATGTGTGAGGGTGCCTGTCTGTGTGTCTCTGTCTATGTATGAATATGCACTTTGCACAGCATGCATGTGGAAGTCAGAGGAGAGGTTGTGGAGTGGTTTTCTCCTCTCTCCTCTGTGGTCCCCAGTGATTAGATTCAGGTTGTCAGGCAGGCTGGCAGCTACTCTCATCCTCTGAGCCATCTCATTGGTCTTCATATGGATTTTAAGATTTCTGTCAAGAATGGTTGTAGGGTTGTGATAAGGATTGCATCGAGTCATTAGATTGAGGGAACAATCATTTTACAATATTAATTTTTCTGCTGTGTGAGCATAGGCGATTATTCCATCTTCTAGTGTCTAACCCAAGTTTCATTTTCAGTGTTTACATTTTACACTGTAGGAGGTCTTTCACTTCCTTGGTTAGGTTCATCCCAAGGCTGGTTTTTTGGGGGTGAGGTGAGGTTGGGAATAGGATTGTTTTCCTGATTTCTTTCTTTTTTTTTTCATTTTTTAATTTATTATAATTTATTTATATTACATCCCGATTGTTATTCCCTTGCTGTGCCTTCCTGTTCCCACTCTCCCTCCCTCTTTCACCCTATTCCCCCCCACCCCTAGACCTCTGACGGGGCAGGGGGTGGGGAGGGGAGGTGCGGCTCCTGACCACAGCCTATCAGGGCTCACCTAGATAGCCTGCGTGTGATTTCTTTCTTAATACTTTCATTACTAGTCTATAGGAAGGCTACTGATTTTTGTATCTTACTTTTGGGTGCTGGAGAGATGGGTTAGCAGTTAAGAGCACTGACTCTTAGAGAGGACCTGCTTTCGGTCCTCAGCGCCTACTTGTTGGCTCACAGCCGTCGTAACTCCAGGCGCAGGGCATCCAACTTTATCTTCTGGCGTCCGTTGGCGTCACGCGCACACACGGCACAATACATGTAGGCAAACACCCACGCATACAAAATAAATCATTTTTTAATTTAATTTTTAATGTTAATTTTGTGTCTTAGCAATTTTCAAATAAAAGCAGATCTGCACTCTGGTGGACTCTGCATGGACTAGAGAGTGTGCACACTTTTGTCTTGCTCCTGATTTTAGTGAAAATGCTTAGGTTTCCCCCGTTTAGCACAATGTTGACTCTACGTTTATCCTGGCATATGTACTTTTTATTATATTGAGATTTTCCCCCCTCTGTTCTTATTTTTCATAGTTTTTATCATGGAGGAATGTTGAAATTGCCAAAGGCCTTTTCAGCACCTGTTGAAATGATCATGTGATTTCTGTTCTTGAGTCTGTTTATGTAATGTGTTACATTTGTTGGTTTGTGTATGTTGAAAACATCCCTCTGTCTCTGGAATGAAACTACCTTGATCATGGTGATCTTTTTCATGTGTTTTTGAATTCAGGTTTTCAAAATTTTGAGAAAATTGTGTCTCTGTTCATTAAGGAGATCGATTTGTAAATTTCTTTTTCCATTATATTTTCTTCTCTCTAATTTTAACATAACATTATAAAATGTGTTTGGCAGTCTTCCTGAGCCAGTTTTTTCATTGATTATATTGTTTTTTACATTTCTGTTCATTAATATCTGCTCTTTTTTTTTTTAGAAAATTACATTTATGTGCTTGCATATGTGTGTGTGTGTGTGTGTGTGTGTGTGTGTGTTTGCGTGTCAGAGGACAAATTGCAGGAGTCAGCTCTCCTACTGTGTTGGCAAGCACCTTTACTTGATCTGTCATCTCACTAATCTGCCTTGTGCTTATTTTCATCTACTTCAGTTGGGTTTGGCCTGTTCTTGTTTTCTCAGGGACTTGAATGCATCATTAATTATTTATTTAAAAGTTATTTTTTAAATGTGGGCTCTTATGATTATAAACTCTTCTCAAAATTGCTTTCCTTAGATCCTACAGATTGTGGTCTATTTTGTCTTTATGTCCATTCAGTTTAAGAATTTTTAAATTTTCTTTTTTTTATTTCTTCAGTGGACCATCTATCGTTCAGTGTGCTGTTTTCTCTCCATTACTTTGTGTTTCCTGTGACTTTTCTTGCTGTAGATTCTAGCTTTATTTCATTGTAGTCAGATAGAATACAAAGAGCTACTTTCATGTATATTTTTTAAGACTTGCTTTTGTCCTAATATATGATCTATTTTAGAGAAAGTTTAGAGCCACTGAGAAGAATGCAAACTACTGCAGTATTTGTGTGGAATGGTCTCTAGAACCCTGTTAAGTCCATTTGTCTATGGTATTATTTACCTGGTGACTTCTCAATGAGAGTGGGGTATTAAACTCATTCAACTTCATGGTGTTAGAGTTAATCTGTAACTTTGTGTCTTATATTGTTTTTAGCAATTTGGGTATACCTATGTCTGTTACATATGTATTTAGCTACAATATCCTCTTTATGATTTTTTTTAATCAGTATAAAGTGACCTTTACCCCTGCAGATTTTGTTTGAGGTCTATTTTGTAAATATCATCAGATATATGGCTATAAGCAAATACTAGGTTTGTTATACCAGAGTGTTTCATATTTCCCTTAGCTATAATACCCTTTTCTGTCCTTTGACTCTAAGATGATGTATTTCTTTTAAAGCAAGGTGTGTTTGTGTTTCTTGGAGGCTACTTTTAAAATTCAGTCTGCTAGTTGTGTCTTTTCACTAGAGTTCAAGATCATTAATATTCATAGTTATTAATGAAAGATAAGCATTAGGTCCTGTCATCTTGTGTAGCTCTTAGCAATGGTGTGCACACTAAGAATCTGTGAAAAGCAGTTCTGCCAGAGTTTTCAGCTTCCTGAGTTCTGTTCAGATCTGACTCAAGATTTCTCTTCTAGTCTCACAATATTTTTGTTTGTCTGGTTTTGCTATTTAGTCTCTTGTCTTTTGGTCTTAGTTTACGAGGGTCTCTAGTTATGGCACCGAGGCCACAAGAGAAATTCTATTGATGTGCTGTCTTCTGTTCTGAAGGTTGTCAGTGCCACAGGGAAGAGACTGCCCCAGGCTTCTGCTGCGGTTGCTTCTGCCTTGTGTATGGTCCCCCTGCGCCCCCGCTGTTGAGAGTGTCTGTTGCTTTTCTGATAGCTATTTTTTTAGCTTTCCCAGCTTATTTTGTGGAGAGACTCTTTCCAACCTCATCTCCTGGAGGGGCACTTTTTTTGTAGTTGTTTTTAATTAGCATATATTAATTATGTAAAACAATTGGTTCAATCATGAGATTGAACATATAATACACAACCTTCTCTGAAGAAATAAACTGCTAACAGTTATTTTACTTATATCTTAAATTGCCATCTAAAGAGTAGCCATTTAATTGGTAATTGCTTACAGCAAGTAGCTTTTGCACTAGTAGTAATTGACAAAACAAATCTTCTACAATTACATAAAGTCTTCGATAGAAGGTTAATCCATGGTATATATATTTGGACTAATAAAAAAAAAAATCTCTGTTCTGTTTGAGATAGGCTCCCTTACTAGCTGAAAACATTTTGGGACTAGCTCTCAAACAAGAATCTTTATTGAAATGGTAGGTGACAATATATCTATACAAATGCAAATGTCAGTGGCTGGACTGAAAGATTTTTACCTACAGTAGAAAAATTCCTGAAATATAGCATAAGTAATAGACCTTGCAAAGAGAGACAAAGCTTTTTAATGAAAGGTTTAGTCAGTCCTAGAAACTATAATCAAACATGAGAGAATCTGCAAAAAAAGAATATATTTTCTTTTTTAAAATCTGTTTCATTTAGTTTTTAATCTGTTTACTTGTGTTTTTTTTTGTTGTTGTTGTTGTTGTTGCTTGATTGCTGCCTATGATGTCTAGGGATTAAATTTCGGTTCTGCCATGTATTAGGAAAGCCTGATCCTCACCACTAGCCCCCTTGTTAAATTTGTAAGTACACACAAAACATAAAACAGGAAGAAGGAAGAAAAAGCATCTGGATAAATGACAAGATCCTTTTTAGTAAACATGAAGAAAATAAAGGCCAACTAAAACATTTTATATGAAACAGTATTGAAAAAACTAAAAAATTACAAAGAGCCTTGATAAGCTTGTTGAAAAGATCATCATGTAGTCTGTTTAGATGTTCAGACTCACATGGCCTAAACAGACCCAGCCCAGCCTCGGATTGACTTGAAAGGATATTACACAGGAAACAGTAAATCATTCCTTTCTATTCTTTGCCTTCTACCAACCAGTGACAATTTGGGTGTAAAGAGACAAGATTCACATAGCAGCAGATTTGTGGTTTTTCATTTGCTTTTTCCTAAAATTCCTTGTGCTGCACAAGAACTGTTGTTTTTTCCAGTAGTTTGGAAGTGCACCTCACAGAGTCCACAGAAAGGGCACGCCCAGTTCCCCGCACCAGAGACGCACAGAGCTGTGGTCTACGCCGAGTCCTGCCGTCCATATGCAGCACAGCAAGCAGGATTCATTTTTACCATCAGCAGTGTTGCCTGGGGTTTGCTAATCCACAGTTGATAAAGTTAATTTGGGACAAGGAAGAGAGAATGACATATTGGCTACCTTCAGGGGAAAGACTCTTAACAGTGCAGATGGTAGCAGAGGAGCTGCCACTTACAGATTTGAGCTCTAGAATTGATAATGGTATGACTCAGGCTTATGAGATTAAATGGCCTACTTCCCAGGACTCTGAGTAAGGATAAGTAGGTCTCTCACCTTTGGCTAGAAAGTTCCTTAGAGTCAACATGAGACTCTGGTCAGAGACTACATCCATTAATTTGCTTATTTCTACCTGAGCATCTACCAACAGTGCCCAGGTTGTTCAGATACACAATCATTTCTGTGCAATCAGTAACAGGAAAAAAATTAAATTCCCATGTATTTTGGAAATTCATTCAAAGGGTAAGGAGCTTTAGAGCCCCAAACCTATAATATGGTCATTAATATTGGAAGGTAAAGATAGAAACAGAGAAACGGGGGCAATTCTGACTTCTTGAGCCAGAATTTTATAGGTACAGCTCACTATAAAGGAAGTTGGAAGGCGGGGCATAGAAAAGTGGTAGAGATTCTAGATCAATTCCCCCAAACCAAACTATATACATCACTTTGAAAAGTCAACACAAAGGGGTTGCAAATCCTACGAGGAGACAGGAGCAGGACTCTCTCCACTGTCTGGAATTTGGAGGTGTTATCTTGGTGAACAGTGGAAGCCGCTGAAGATAACCCACAAGTTCCTTCCGGCTTCTGTCACATTCAGTCTCCAGCTCTACCTGACTTGCCTAGTGACGACTGAACGATTAGCTTCCCATCCCCAGCGTGTGGAGAAGAGTCACTAACGCTGAGAACCTGCTTAACAGGGTGAGATGGAAGGGAGAAGAATCCGAGAAGCTGAAACCTCAGCGTTGGAGAAGAGCTCGCCGACACTAATCCAAGCATCAGTGTGGTTCCTCCAGGACGGTAGTCTAGTAATTCAAAGTTTGCTGAAACATGTTTACAAAATAAAGAAAAACATCATATATTCATATTGACAAATGCAGAAAGGAGTGCTTCACAAACTGAGCAGGTTTCTCAGCCAAGTTATAACAGTGCAGTGTCCTTCACTTTGATTTAGGGAACACTGGCCCCTTGACTGGACTGAGGCAACCATGTTTACACTCACTACTTCTGTGTGTTACCTCATATTAGCATACCTATATGCTGTGTAAGATATGAGAATGGTATAGAAACAGCTATGTAGTTTTACATACAAACAATGAACATATGGAAACTAACATAGTAACTCCATGTAAAGCAAGTTTAAAAAGAAATAATCCTGGGCGAGGGTGGTGTTGGTCATGGTGGTGGTTGGGTGGGTGGGGGGATGGGAGGTGGTGATCGTGGCGGGGGTGATGATGGCGGGGGTGATGGTGGCGGGGGTGATGATGGCGGGGGTGATGATGGCGGGGGTGATGGTGGCGGGGGTGATGGTGGCGGGGGTGATGGTGGCGGGGGTGATGGTGGCGGGGGTGATGATGGCGGGGGTGATGATGGCGGGGGTGATGGTGGCGGGGGTGATGGTGGCGGGGGTGATGGTGGCGGGGGTGATGGTGGCGGGGGTGATGGTGGCGGGGGTGATGGTGGCGGGGGTGATGGTGGCGGGGGTGATGGTGGCGGGGGTGATGGTGGCGGGGGTGATGGTGGCGGGGGTGATGGTGGCGGGGGTGATGGTGGCGGGGGTGATGGTGGCGGGGGTGATGGTGGCGGGGGTGATGGTGGCGGGGGTGATGGTGGCGGGGGTGATGGTGGCGGGGGTGATGGTGGCGGGGGTGATGGTGGCGGGGGTGATGGTGGCGGGGGTGATGGTGGCGGGGGTGATGGTGGCGGGGGTGATGGTGGCGGGGGTGATGGTGGCGGGGGTGATGGTGGCGGGGGTGATGGTGGCGGGGGTGATGGTGGCGGGGGTGATGGTGGCGGGGGTGATGGTGGCGGGGGTGATGATGGCGGGGGTGATGGTGGCGGGGGTGATGGTGGCGGGGGTGATGGTGGCGGGGGTGATGATGGTGGGGGTGGAGGATGAGGTGAGGTTGGGGAGGTGGGAGAGGGCGTGGGGGGTGGCAGCGGAGGTAGTGGGAGAGGGTGCTGGTGCTGATGCTAGTGGGGTGGTGTATGCATTTAATCCCAGCACTTGGGAGGCAGAGTTCAAAGCCAGCCTGGTCTAAAGAGTGAGTTCCGGGACACCCAGGGCTACACAGAGAAACCCTATCTTGACTCCACCCCTACCCCCCAATCCATGGATTACTTAGAAATAAATGAGTGAAAAAGGTAAAAAACCTGTGTAGTAGTTTAATACTATATTGAAAGTAATTAAAAAAAAAAGCTTTACTAAGTGGAGGGATAGTTCTAAATTCATAGATTTGAAAACTCAAAATTGTTACTTCTCCCTAAATCAACCTATAGATTCAAGTTCAGTTATAATCCTAACAGGTCTTAAAACAAACCCCAAATTTTAAAAGTTGATTTTAAAATATACTAAAAGCAAACAAACAAAAACAACAAACAAACCCTGGGAACACACAAATGGGGAGAAATGAAACATATTAATAGTATTACTAACACCACCAACTTGGAGATTTGCTGTAGAGATAGCATAGTGTTGCCATAGATGAGGTAAACAGATGAGCAGGATTAGCTGTCGAGAGCTGTACCTACCAGTCAGCCGTGTCACTGCAGGGATGAGCAGCCAGGGCTTTGTGCGGTGTACCATGTTGCTAAGATGTGGCATTCGTAAGTCAGGTCTTTTAAGAACGTTTTGAATATACAATGACTTTTCGGGAATTTAAACTCACCAGAAGTCAAGGAACTATTTCTAATAGCCAAGAAATAAATTTTAAAAAATTAATGAAGTAGATTTTTCTTAAAATAAAAACTTATTATGTAGATGATTAAGAAAATAAAGGAGTGATTCCTAGGTTAGAAAACAGTGGTTAAGCCTGAAATAGCAGCCCTGGCCTCCAGTTCCTGCACTGGGGAGGTAGAGGCAAGAGCATCCAAAGCTCAGAGCTGTGCTCAGCTACACAGCAAGTCTGAGGGCAGTCTGTGCTGCACAGCCTTTGTCTGAAGAAACAGCAAAATGACAACAGCAGTAGCTACAAAGTATCTAATACAGGCCTCATTTCTAAAATAGAGCAATTTTTAATTTCCATTTAAAATATGTAGATTATATATCCTTCCTCTGTTCCCACAGGGCGTCATCACCTGGGGTGTGGTTGGTGCCCTCAGCATGGATTTTCCCCTCTCCTGGAAGCTATCAATTGCCAAGCGAGGCTCGGTTAGGCATAAGACTTGGTTTCCATTTCCCCTTTTCTGTTCTGGGATTTCATCTGGCTTGAATTGGTACAGGCTCTGTGCTTACTGTCATAGACTGTGGGTTCATACGTTCATCTGCCTGTTGTGTCTGGGAAATGCTGCCTCACCACCTCTACATACATAGTTTGCTGAGTCTTAAGGGAAGGGATGCAGTAAGGCTTCCCAGCTAGCGAGGAGTGCTGGAGAACCTCTCACTCTCTGTGCACTGCCCAGTTGTGGGTCTCTCTGTTATTAATTATCCTCTACTTCAAGAAGCTTCTCTGAAGAGGATGGAATGCTGCACTGATCTATGAGGATAACAATATGTTATTAGGAGTCATTTTATTGCTGTGCTCCCTTAGGAGAAAAATAGTAGATTTTATCTGTGTATTTTCAAGTTTATAGCCTCATTAACTGTATCAAATATAGGTCCCATCTCATGGAGCAGGCCTTAAGTCTAAAAAGATTGTTGGTTATCCCTATATTGTTTGTACCATTGTTGCATCAGTGAGTGTGTCTTCCAGGCAGGTTACTATTACAGCTCACAGGGTGTGGCTGGTTAATATTACCTTTCTCTTCTGGTCGCATGTATAGCAATGTCCAGCACAATGAATGCTAGCCAACAGGAGTGAAGCTTCTAGACAACACCAGGTTATTTCTCGTTTCTTACTGACATAATTATGACAGTTATAGTTTACATTGGTGAGAGCCAGGCACAGTGGCATATACACAGTGGCATATACACAGTGGCATATACACAGTGGCATATACACAGTGGCATATACACGCGGTCTTAACACCCATGAAGCTGTAGCAAGAAGATCACTGCAAATTCAAGGCAAGTCTGGCCTATATAGTGAGACCCTGACTTCCAATCATACAGACACACACAGACACACACAGACACACACAGACACACACAGACACAGACACACACAGACACACACAGACATGTGCCGGCTCAGAGCAGCGTCAAGGAGGAAGATGAAAGGTGTGTGTGTGGGTAGGTGGGGGTGGGGGGAGGGAATGCAACTTAGAGTTAGTTGAATGTTAAGGATGGGTGAAAAATTACAGAATTCTGGGGCTAGAGAGATGGGTTGGCAGTTAAGAGCACTTGTTTAATATTTCAGAGAACTCAAGTTTAGTCTGTAGCACTCAAGTTGGGCAGCAATTCATAGCAACCTGTGACTCCAGCCCTACTGTATTTAATACACTCTCCTGGGTTCTACGAGGACACACACACACACTTAAAAAAATCACAGATGCCTATGTTTTTAATATGTGCTGTTTATGAAACTTGGGTAGAAAGATTGGCCAGACAAACATGGAATAGTATTTGAGGGTCGGGGAGCGCTTAATCCTGCCTATGAGCTGTTGAGGGGAACAGTTTGGGACCTATTGAAAACGTAAGGAGAATGAATGCTCAGTAGCTGTTTGTCTGCTTGAGGCAGTCTCTGCCTTCCGTCTCCATTATGATTTGCTGCTATTTGGAAAGAGCATTACTAAACCTGTTAGATGTATCCATAAATCAAATGTTTACAGGCTTAAGCCTTTGAGGAAAGTGACATCTTTTTGACCTTGATCTTTGCCAGGAAGTTGAAGTGTTACTATTTTGGGCTATCTTAAAATAAGATATATTGCTACTAAATCTAGTTATACTTAAAAGAATGAGGATGATGCAAGTGTGTCAGGTTGCGCTAGCTCTAGGCAGTTTATCTTTTTCCTTTAACTTACCCTACAGGCTTTCTTAAAAGGAAGCAGCCACCTGTCTTCGCGCTGCCTTCCCATTCCCCCTTTTTTCGATGTGATAATCTGTCGGTCAATTTCTATCTTCTTTTAACTTCTAACAGTAAAGAAAAGTCGCAAATGACTTGACCCCTTGCTTCGATTGCCTGCCCCTAATTTCATTTCCCTTAGTTGCACCAGTGTAGAGCAGTCAAGACCAGGAAGTACACTTCTACAAGTGCTTTCTCTGAGTTCATCACACATAGCATTGTTAATATTTCCCAAGCATGCACAGTCACCAAATCTTATTGCAGTTTTTAACTTTTTCCGATTAAAGGGAAAATTAATTTGGTGATTTGGAAGAAACAGAAAAGCACTCTTCCAGAAGGAAAACTATGTAACAAAACTAGAAATGTCAGGCTCCACGCCCACATTGCAGCCAACAGCTGAAATATTTTCATAGGAAGTGTCACAACTGTTCCCAGTTAAGTAGCTCTGGTCACAGTGCAAGGGCTACTCTCTGCAGCCACCCCAAAACACCAGCTGGTTTGTCAAGGGCCCATTGCATCTTGCCGTGGCTGCCTCCAGCTCTCAGAGCAAAGTTCACATGGCTCAGTTGCATCACTGAGGACTGTTCATGATTGAGCAGTTGCCAGCCTCATCACTTCTCTACCCCTGACGTAAGTCAAGTTCCCTTTGTTTCCTTTTATGCTCAGGGAATGTCCTCCGTTGTTGTTGTTGTTGATGATGATGATGATGATATCTTTTAGTCTGTGTTAGCTCACCTGCAGGTAAAACTCCAGGAGGCAGTCTGACCTGGGACTGCTTCTTCTGTTATATTGAGTGTTCAGTGTGGCCTCTTTCATAGCACTCATCATGTCCACAGCACTGCTTTACTCGCAGTCTGTCCCTAAAGCCTAAAGGCACATAGAGCAGCACTAGCTCAAGTACATAGAGCAGCACTAGCTCAGGCGCATAGATAGAGCAGCACTAGCTCAGGCACATAGATAGAGCAGCACTAGCTCAGGTACATAGATAGAGCAGCACTAGCTCAGGCACATAGATAGAGCAGCACTAGCTCAGGCACATACATAGAGCAGCACTAGCTCAGGTACATAGATAGAGCATCACTAGCTCAAGTACATAGATAGAGCAGCACTAGCTCAGGCACATAGATAGAGCAGCACTAGCTCAGGTACATAGATAGAGCATCACTAGCTCAGGCACATAGATAGAGCAGCACTAGCTCAGGTACATAGATAGAGCATCACTAGCTCAAGTACATAGATAGAGCAGCACTAGCTCAGGTACATAGAGCAGCACTAGCTCAGGTACATAGATAGAGCAGCACTAGCTCAAGTACATAGATAGAGCAGCACTAGCTCAGGTACATAGATAGAGCATCACTAGCTCAGGCACATAGATAGAGCAGCACTAGCTCAGGTACATAGATAGAGCATCACTAGCTCAGGCACATAGATAGAGCAGCACTAGCTCAGGTACATAGATAGAGCAGCACTAGCTCAGGCACATAGATAGAGCAGCACTAGCTCAGGTACATAGATAGAGCATCACTAGCTCAAGTACATAGATAGAGCAGCACTAGCTCAGGTACATAGATAGAGCATCACTAGCTCAAGTACATAGATAGAGCAGCACTAGCTCAGGTACATAGATAGAGCATCACTAGCTCAAGTACATAGATAGAGCAGCACTAGCTCAGGTACATAGATAGAGCAGCACTAGCTCAGGTACATAGATAGAGCAGCACTAGCTCAGGTACATAGATAGAGCAGCACTAGCTCAGGTACATAGATAGAGCAGCACTAGCTCAGGTACATAGATAGAGCAGCACTAGCTCAGGCACATAGATAGAGCAGCACTAGCTCAGGCACATACATAGAGCAGCACTAGCTCAGGCACATAGATAGAGCAGCACTAGCTCAGGTACATAGATAGAGCAGCGCTAGCTCAGGTACATAGATAGAGCAGCACTAGCTCAGGCACATACATAGAGCAGCACTAGCTCAGGTACATAGATAGAGCAGCACTAGCTCAGGTACATAGATAGAGCAGCGCTAGCTCAGGCACATAGATAGAGCAGCACTAGCTCAGACACATAGATAGAGCAGCACTAGCTCAGACACATAGATAGAGCAGCACTAGCTCAGGTACATAGATAGAGCAGCACTAGCTCAGGTACATAGATAGAGCAGCACTAGCTCAGGCACATAGATAGAGCAGCACTAGCTCAGACACATAGATAGAGCAGCACTAGCTCAGGTACATAGATAGAGCAGCGCTAGCTCAGGTACATAGATAGAGCAGCGCTAGCTCAGGTACATAGATAGAGCAGCGCTAGCTCAGGTACATAGATAGAGCAGCACTAGCTCAGACACATAGATAGAGCAGCGCTAGCTCAGGCACATAGATAGAGCAGCACTAGCTCAGGTACATAGAGCAGCACTAGCTCAGGTACATAGATAGAGCAGCACTAGCTCAGGTACATAGATAGAGCAGCACTAGCTCAGGTACATAGATAGAGCAGCACTAGCTCAGGTACATAGATAGAGCAGCACTAGCTCAGACACATAGATAGAGCAGCACTAGCTCAGGCACATAGATAGAGCAGCACTAGCTCAGGTACATAGATAGAGCAGCACTAGCTCAGACACATAGATAGAGCAGCACTAGCTCAGGCACATAGATAGAGCAGCACTAGCTCAGGTACATAGATAGAGCAGCACTAGCTCAGGCACATAGATAGAGCAGCACTAGCTCAGGTACATAGAGCAGCACTAGCTCAGGTACATAGATAGAGCAGCACTAGCTCAGACACATAGATAGAGCAGCACTAGCTCAGGCACATAGATAGAGCAGCGCTAGCTCAGGCACATAGATAGAGCAGCACTAGCTCAGGTACATAGAGCAGCACTAGCTCAGGTACATAGATAGAGCAGCACTAGCTCAGGTACATAGATAGAGCAGCACTAGCTCAGGTACATAGATAGAGCAGCACTAGCTCAAGTACATAGATAGAGCAGCGCTAGCTCAGGTACATAGATAGAGCAGCGCTAGCTCAGGTACATAGATAGAGCAGCACTAGCTCAGGCACATAGATAGAGCAGCACTAGCTCAGGTACATAGAGCAGCACTAGCTCAGGTACATAGATAGAGCAGCACTAGCTCAGGTACATAGATAGAGCAGCACTAGCTCAGGTACATAGATAGAGCAGCACTAGCTCAGGTACATAGATAGAGCATCACTAGCTCAGGTACATAGATAGAGCAGCACTAGCTCAGGTACATAGATAGAGCAGCACTAGCTCAAGTACATAGATAGAGCAGCACTAGCTCAGGTACATAGATAGAGCAGCACTAGCTCAGGCACATAGATAGAGCAGCACTAGCTCAGGTACATAGAGCAGCACTAGCTCAGGTACATAGATAGAGCAGCACTAGCTCAGGTACATAGATAGAGCAGCACTAGCTCAAGTACATAGATAGAGCAGCGCTAGCTCAGGTACATAGATAGAGCAGCGCTAGCTCAGGTACATAGATAGAGCAGCACTAGCTCAGACACATAGATAGAGCATCACTAGCTCAGGTACATAGATAGAGCAGCACTAGCTCAGGTACATAGATAGAGCAGCACTAGCTCAAGTACATAGATAGAGCAGCACTAGCTCAGGTACATAGATAGAGCAGCACTAGCTCAGACACATAGATAGAGCAGCACTAGCTCAGGTACATAGATAGAGCAGCACTAGCTCAAGTACATAGATAGAGCAGCACTAGCTCAGGTACATAGATAGAGCAGCACTAGCTCAGACACATAGATAGAGCAGCACTAGCTCAGGTACATAGATAGAGCAGCACTAGCTCAAGTACATAGATAGAGCAGCACTAGCTCAGGTACATAGATAGAGCAGCACTAGCTCAGATACATAGAGCAGCACTAGCTCAGGTACATAGATAGAGCAGCACTAGCTCAGGTACATAGATAGAGCAGCACTAGCTCAGGTACATAGAGCAGCACTAGCTCAGGTACATAGATAGAGCAGCACTAGCTCAGATACATAGGCATTTAATAAATAGGTGATAGATAATAAATAGTCCTCTCTGAAGACTTAGAAATTTTTGATTAACATTTATGTTGCACATAAGGAATATTGGTATAGATAGTCATGTTTACCTCTTCGTTCCACTAATATGAAAAAAATCCTTGAAACAAAAGTTTTAGGAGTGAAGTGAGGATTTATTTCAGTTTTGGATAAATCCATGAGACTAGGAAGGACAGGATGATTTGTCATTAGCAAAAAGAATGGAAAAAAATAATTGCTTTGGGTTGTTAGTGAAGAAATAGTCACCGTTGGTTTTAAATATTACCAAAAAACATGCTGAGAGGGAGGAAATATTTGAAACATTTAGAAAAATTATAATGTAAATAATAGTTTCCTAGAAGGCTCACTTTGGTGATATTTGAATATATTATATTTAAAACTCCAAGGAACATCTTCATGTAGTAAACACGTAGCAACACGTCTTCAGGGTTTTACTGCTATCTTAAAGATTCTTAATTAGCGGTGGATTTATGTTCTTTAAGATTAGATTTGTAAACGTAGAATAACTTAAAATGCCCAAGCTACATAAAGAAAACTGTAAGTTTTTGAGTATTATTTAAAAATCTTCAACCAAGTAATTACACACTTGGAAGTGTAGGCAAATAAGCAACACTAATGTACAAGATGGACCACGCACATTAGCCCTGTCACCACAGGCTGTTAGTGAGGCTGACTGATAACATGTGTAAACTTTCTTCTGCCTAATGCATCTCAGCTGCTGGCATTGTTTCCTTGTTGCTCATTTTTCAAAGTTAAAAATACATCATTTTCAGAATTAAAAAAAATTATACAACTAGCCATAAATAAAAAAAAAACTTAGAAATGAGGAGTAAATACTTTGACATTGCAACTCCTCCAAGTCATTCTGCTTTTTACAAAAACTACTAAGTTTTTTACAAAACTTTCCTACTGAATGTAAAGCCATGACCCCAGTGGGCTGAAGAGATGGCTGCGTGCTTTCGGACAGATGGTCCTTTTCCGGGTATTTGAGTTCATCCTCTGCACCCACATCTAGAGGCCCAGACCCAGGGGACCTGACACTTTCTTCTGGAATTTGTGGCCTTTTGCACTAACCTGTGCACATGCTCACACAGATACACACATACACACACGATTAAATCAAAATAGTGTTCAATTTCTTTCCTTTAATGTTTTTAGCACAGTAAGGGCTAGAGAGATGACTTAGTGGGGAAGGGAGCTTGCTGCCATGCTCAGGAACTTAGTTTAGCTCTGAGGACCCTCATGACAGGAGAAGAGAGCCAACTTCTGCAACTTGTCCCTTACCTCTACCAGACATGCTATGTCACACACATCCACCCTGCTGCCGTAAAATAAAGAAATGTGACAAAGATTTTTTAAAAGAATTATTAAAGAAAGCATTTTCCAGTCAGACACAAGTTTGCCTCTTCCCCACTCTTCAGAAAGTGGCAGAGTGGAGTTGGGTTTAATTTTGTTCATTCCATGTTTTCAGTGGTTGACTTTTACTAACTAAAGCAGTTTTATTCACACAAAATATATTTTCTCATTTGGATATAGGGAATTGATAAGCTTATTGATTTTTAAATATGAATTTTTTCAAATATAACATTTCTGAAAGCCCAATATTTTGGTAGTTACTTATTAAGTATGTTTCAATATTATTTATTAGTGTCTTTGTAGAATGTAAATTCTCTGGGAACAATACCATGCATGTGTCTCTTTATCCTTGTTTCCCAAGAAGAAGCTTTGACACAGATTAACAAATACTAATCTGTTCAAAAAATTCAGTGTATGAAGACAAGCCTCTCACAAACAGTTTTTGATGTAGTTCAAATGAAGTTGATTGCTAATTTAGATTTATAGTGCTAAAGAACAGATGTATTGATATTAAATTGAAACTACTATAATTTCTGTTTTCTTCATTTTCCACAAAATGGTCTGGATCTGTCTGGTCTATCTTCGTATATAACATTTTCCTAGGCCTAGCTTTGGAAATGCTGAGCACTAAGCAGGGGACCCTAGGGAGGCCTTTTTATTTAGTTTATGATTTATGTATAAAAACAACTTTCATATACAAGTAAGTTCTGTGGTTTTCTTCTTTATCTTTGTCTTCAGACTGCCTCTTATGGGGTAAGTAGTGTACTTCAGAAGGAGAAAAGAGCCACTTCCTGCTTTTAGTCCTTCCTTGCTAATTTTTAATATAATAAACACAAAGAATTACTTTGTACTTTATTCCTATAGAGATAGTCTTAAAGTCTTTGGTGTATATTAATAATTTTGCAAGACAAATAGTGACTATGAAGATGTTCATTGCTGTTTCTAAGAGTTGCTGAAGTCCAGTACAGACCTGTTAGATTATTTATTGTGAATGTTTCGTGTCTATTAACATAGTGAGTACGCTACTAATAAAACTGTTCCTAGTAAAATGATTGCAGCAATGTCTAGTTATTTATCTTTGTTATGGTTTATCAAAGTAACACTTCTGAATGCTTCTTGATTAATCAGATGTCTCCTTTCTGGTTTTGATAACAGCATGCCTCTGCTGCTCCTTACTCACGTGACCTGACCTTACGTTTGTCTTGACTGGTCTCTGTTTACAGAAATTGTAAACCAGTTGAATGCTCTGAGCAGCTTAGATGAAGATCAAGATGACTGCGTAAAGCAAGCAAATATGCCTTCAGCTAAATCAGCCAGTTCCTCTGAAGGTCCAAAGCTCTTCTCCCTCTGCTTCCGACTGCCTGTGTTCACTGTGACTTGCTACGTTCTCACTTCTGTCTGCCTAGCTGTCAGTTTTGTCATTGTGTAATTCCTTGGATGTTCTCTTTGGTAATTTGTAGTGCACCAGCAGGCAACAAGACAGCAGACCTTATGGTTAACAAGTTTGTTAGCAAATTTCTTGGTATGAGTTAATCTGAATCATCTTCTGCGTATTCTTAACCATGTAGCGTGCTGCTTCTTTATTGAGCTTACTATTATAATACACTCTTTAGGATATTTGTGTCTATATTTCTCTACAAGTCTAGTCAGCACTGAAAAATCAAGTTTAGTTGACATAGAAAGATTCTTTACTATAGTTCATTATCCGATGTGATTCCCATGTTAAATATGTCCCTTATGGTTTATTTTCAAATGTTGGTGTACTACAAAATACTCAAATGACATTCTGCCACCCATAAAATACTGTCTTATTATTTGCAGGTGTTATTTATGTGAATTTTAATATGTTGACATGTCTCATGAATTACCAAAACTCATAATTGGTAATAACTGTGATGAGCTTTACACATGCATTTATTTTCAGAACTTATCAACACACTTAACTTTCTGGATGACGCACAAAAGGACTTGGCCACTGTGAATACAAATCCATTCGATGAACCAGATGTAACAGAATTAAATCCATTTGGAGATCCAGACTCAGAAGGTAACATGTGTGTCTCCACTCTTATTTTGCAATAAAGTGCCTCCTAGTGACCTATTGCTAGAGATCAGTGCATTGCTTAACACCATCAGAGAAGCTTCTTTTTGTAGCAAATGGTAATTAATACAGACACTCACAAAAAGTCCTTGTATAGTTGCATTTTCTTGAGCAGGGAGGGCATTTTTTTTCTCAAAAAGCAGTTGTTATTCAAAATATTACTGCATTTAATACCACTTGCAGTTGATATTATTATTATTATTATTATTATTATTATTATTATTATTATTATTACTACTACTACTACTACTACTACTACTACTACTACTACTACTACTACTACTACTACTACGGTTTTTCGAGACAGGGTTTCTCTGTGTAGCCTTGGCTATCTTGGACTTGCTTTGTAGACCAGGCTGGCCTCGAACTCAGTGATCTGCTTGCCTCTGCCTCCCGAGTGCTGGGATTAAAGGCGTGCAGCACCATGCCTAGCACAGTTGATCATTTATTAATCCCTTTCTATCACTTTGATGAAAAAAGATAGTAAAGGTCTAACATTGGGATAGCACTGTTTTACCTGTAGTTATTCTAAACCCGCGTTCCCAGGCACAGCGGCGAAGCCACGCTGTGGGACAGACTGATACTGTGAGGTAGAGGGAGCTTTCCTCCCCTCTCATGTCCAGCTACTTGCCCCGCTGCATGTCTCGGGCTGAGTGTCACAGTCAGTAGTGGCAGTGAGTGACAGTATGTGTGTGATAGCATGGAGCAGGGAAGGGAGAACCACTTAGGCACACACGCAAGCACACGCCTACGCCCATGCACATGCATACTCCTGTTTTGTAAGGAATAAATCCAAAAGTTTTCCCCTTAAATCATATTTCTTACCAAGTCATTTTAAACTCTTAATGCTTGAGTAAGGGCTGTTGAAGGAGTGAGACTGCTGTTTAATTAAACTCCTTGCTCAGAGTAAACGCAAGGATGATTAACTACTGTTTACATCTTTCGGGCTGCTCTTATGCAATCTTTATGAGCTTTAAGTAATTTTGGACTGACTTTCGGGATGAGAGCCGTTTCACTTCAGGAATCACTCCTCCAGGGCAGCCGCATTTTATGATCCTTTCTTTTTCATTGCTTCCTTACTTCACTCCAAATTAGTCAGCTTAAGTTACTGAGGTTTAATTTTGCTTCTGAGCTATAGATTATGAACATATTTAAGATACTAATAAATGTTAAAGTAAATTTATAGTAAGTCTGAGAGGCAACCACTTTTATATAGATTAGATTGCTAAGGCTCAGCGAACTCCAGTGACCTGAAGTTGAGGTGAATGGTCACATCTTTTGACCGTACATGTTGTTTTGATTATGTATTGCACATTTCTGAGTAAGTATGTTCAAAAATATTATGAAATTGTTTCAAGATACCAGCATTTGGACTTTTCATTTTAAAATTAAATATGTAACTTTGCTAAATATTGTGAAACCACTTTGTGGAAAGAGTAGTCATCTAGAACTGTTATGTGACATCACACGAGATTGCTAATTTCTGTTTGGAAACAGTAAGCTAACCTTATTCAAAACTTTTACTTATGTGTATAACATTAATAAAATATATAGAAGCTATTATTCCTTTTACTGTATGCCACTAGAAATTTTAGAATAAGTATTTCCCAAAAATAATTTTTTACCAATTCAAAATTTGTATCTTCAATAAAGAAAAGTTTTTTTTAAAAGATTTATTTATTATGTATACAGTATTCTGCCTGCGTGAATACCTGCAGGCCAGAAGAGGACACCAGATCTCATTATAGGTGGCTGTGAGCCATCATGTGGTTGCTGGGAATTGAACTCAGGACCTTTGGAAGAGCAAACAGTGCTCTTAACCGCTGAGCCATCTCTCCAGCCCCCAAGAAAAGTGTTTGAAGGAGAAAAATGTATTGTAGCTGTTTAGATATTTTTACAGTTTTAAGTCTCATTCATTCATTCATTCATTCACTTTTTTCAAAAACCTTTAATGCTTCAATGACTCATTTAAAAGTCACCATGTTTGTCACCATGTATGTGAAGGTCCCTGAAGTTCCCCATGGCTGGCTGCTGTCAGTAAATTGTACCCTGTACTGTATACAAAAAAGCATCTCATTCTTTGAGAATTCATACAATGTATTCTGAGCATATATTCCTGTCCTTCAACTCCTCCCCGGTCGTCCCCACCTCCCCACCCACCCGATCCATGTTGGCGTGCCCACGGCTTTGCTTTCGGTTTTATAGCTGATAAATGTGCTTAGATCAGTTTCTATACTTGTTATCTTGAAAGTAGAAATAAAAATTTGTTTCTGTTGACCAGTTTTCCATTGCTTAAGTATTTGTGCTCTGAAATTTGTTAATAAAAAGTTGAAGAAAACGTTTTCATGTTCTCTTTCCCTATAGAGGATAAGAAATGTTTTCATTACATTATAATAAAAGTGTTAATTATGTTAAATATTATGATGATGTTACAAAAGATACCCCATTATTAAAAGCTCTATTATGATTTTATGAATTCTTTTATAATTAAGGATTATTTTACTATTATATACAAAGTCTTAGCTCAGAGGGGTTTTGTTTTATTTATTTATTTATTTATTTATTTATTTATTTGTGCAAAGACAAAATAAACTTTCTAGGCTAATCTCTGAAATATAAGTTGTTTGACTATAAATTATAAGAAATTCAAGCCAAGCATGGAGCTTGGTAGGTTGTGGCTACAGTACCAGCTACTTAGGAGGGAGAAGCAAGAGGTGACTTCAGCCCAGGAGATTGAGACCAACTTGGCCATTTAAAAAAAATAAGTGTTGCTAGAGTGATGGCTCAGCAGAAAGCAGTGGCTGCTGCTGCTGAGGGCCTGAGTTCAGCCCCCAGTGGTCACATAGCAGCTTATAACCTTCTGTGACTGAAATTCCAGGGCATCTGATTTTCTCTTCTGACCTTCAAGGGCACTGGGCATACAAGTGGTATGTGTGTGCATGTGTGTGTACATACATATATGCAGGGAAAGTAATCAAATGCATAAATAAACATTATCCTGTAAAGGAGTAGGCACTGGCAGCAGTAGCTCAGCAGGTAAAATGCTTTCTGTGCAAACAGGAAGACCTGAGTTCAGACCCCAGCACCTGCATAAAAAACTAGGCATGTAATCTCAGTGTTGAGAGGCAGACACAGGTGGAGTTCCGGAAAGTAATTTTTATATATCCTGAACCTTTTAAAAATAATAATTAATTTAAGTTGTTTGATGTTACTTATAAAGCAATTGTAATTTTATTTGCCGTGGTTGTGATAGTGGTAATAGTTGGGGGGGGGGGCAGAGGTCAACTCAGATATCTTCAATTGCTTTCTGTCTCATTTTAATTTTTATTTATTTAATTAAATTTATTTGTTGAAACAGATTCTCCAACCTGGAGCTTATAGTCTAGAGTGACAGTCCCTGGGATGTGCCTGTTCCCCCCACCCCCGCCATCCCACGGCGGTTATGTATTCCGATTGCCATGTGGATGCAGGGATCCAGACTCAGGCCGTCTGAGCCTTCAAGACGCTTTTCAGAATTTCAATAATGAATTTCTGTTTCCTACTATTATATATTTTGCTAGAGTTGTCTGGTGTAATTTAAATTACTTTAATACTATATTTTTTTTGGCTTGCTCCACTTTTGAATACCCCTATTTCTGTCACCTCAACTGTGCCCCCCCCCTTTTTTTTTAATTAAAATTTGAGAATTTTAAAGTGAATGTAGTGTGGCACATTAGTGAGGTTACCATCATAATTTAATTCCCCTCTCATGCCCTTTCTCTTCAGAACTGAGGACTGAACCCAGGACTTTATGCTTGCTAGGCAAGCTCTCTGCCACTAAGCTAAGCCGCCAACCCCACCAGCATGATTTTAATACAGCATTTCAACTTGAATCTCCTTATGCTATTCTTGTTGATTAGGCTCAAGTTTATTGGCTCAAAAAAAGTTGACGTTAGCGCCAGATATGATACAGTAGAATGCATGAGGCCCTGGCTTCAGTGTGCACTGCTGTCCCATCAGTGACGTGAGTGTGTGTTGTGTGTTGTGTACGTCCCAGAATAGTGCCCCCAAGTATCATTTAAAAATATAATCCATCTTTATGTTCTTTGAAAAATCAAGTTAATTGTGCTTCCGTTTGGAGTGGCAAGAGCGTATGGCGAGATAAGCATTAATTCTGCACTAGCAAGTCGTTTAAGAGTTCTAAAGTTTATGTACTATCATTCTAGGATTGGACACTGAGGACACTGTCATGAGGAGGGCTGGAAACATGTCAATGCCTATTTCCTCTCCATCTTATTTTAATAAATAAATAAATAAATAAATAAATAAATAAATAAATAAATAAATTAATGCTGAGAGGTTAAGAGCGTGTACTGTTTTACAGAGGACCCTCGTTCATTTTGTAGCACCCACCTCAGGAAGCCCACAGTCACTTGCAACTCCAGCGTTAGAGGCTCTAACTCATGTGCACAAGCCCACATGCACACACACACACACACACACATAAATGCATACCATAAAATAAAATCAATCCTTTTAAAGCCATGAGAGATTAGCACCTAACAAGGCAGTGTCTTAAGAGTTCCTTTCCTAAAGAAATGGGAGGAAATCCTACACTTTACGTTTTATTGAGCTTCAGGGCTCCTTAGCTCTTCAAAACCCATTCTTGTTTCATTATCACACTCTCTCGACCAGGAGGTTCGTTACTGCAAGCCTGCCTAGTATTGAAAACATTAAAAACAGAGGCTGTCATATGCTGTTAGTTTAACCTGTCTTTTGCTGTTGTTTTATAGAACCAATCTCTGAAACAACTTCACCTAAAAAACCAGAAGAATCTTTTTATAGTAACAGCTGTAATCCCTTTAAAGGTGTCCAGACTCCACAGTATGTGAACCCATTTGATGAGCCAGAAACTTTTGTCATGATAAAGGATTCTCCACCCCAGTCTACAAGAAGGAGAAACCTGAGGCCTGTGGACATGAGCAAGTACCTCTATGCCGATAGTCCCAGGAGCGAAGAGGAGCTGGATGAGTAAGTGCATTTGTTTCATTTTGTTATTGTCACAGCCTCGCCTGTACATTAATGTAAGGAAACCCTTCTGAGGTAGAGCTAGGTGAATAAACATGTTTGCACGCATCGTGTAAGTTAGCAGGTTCCTCACCCTGGTACCAGGACTTCCTTCGAGAATACTTTTACAGTAAGATCCCGTTTCTGCTTCATTGTGCTGTGTTTTGAGAATTTCATACATGAGCATACTGTATTACACTGTTTGTACCCTTTGCCTCACTCTCCTCTCAAATCCATGTCTTCTTTTATAATTACACAGCAACCATAGCAAAAACCCACCAGGTCTAATTAGTGCTGCCTAAGTCTCCAACAGTTTATAGCTGATCACTTAGGCTGGGGCAGTCTCTTGGGGCTTGTCTCCAGAGGAAACGAACTCCCCCTCCCTCCTCACGCCCTCCCTCAGTTGCCATTGACTGCCTTATTTTTTAATCTCTTCAAAAGAAAATTATTTGGATCTTAATATAGTTTTAGTTTTATAGCACGTTATAAGTAAGATGTAGGATGGCATCAAGTAGAGCGGCTGGGTGGGAAAATGTAGGTGGTTTCATTGTAAGCTTCCCAGACAGTGTGATTTGAAAATAGTATTTATTTTTTTACAGATAGCATAACAGTGTAGAGAATCACAGTAAGTCTCTACAAAGGTACTAGAATTGAAAACTAAATTAGCAATTAGCATGGTTACAGGATAGAAGATAAATATACAAATTCAGTTACATTGATTTATAATGACAACAATCAGAAGTGGACATTTAAAAATACAGTTTAGAGAGCATAAGAACGTATCTCAGTAGTAACGTGTGTGCTAGGGCCTGGGTTTGAGCCCCAGCACCAAAAAGAAGATAATAATTGTAAAAGTATCTAAACTAGAACAAAACAAATAAAAAGGGTGATAAATTAGAACAAAGATGATCAGTATCTGTACACTGAGAACAAATTACTGAGAAAAATTAAAAAGTAAATGAAAGGATGGAAATATCACAGCTGTGGCTCAGGTACAGGCTCTACCACAGCTGTGGCTCAGGTACAGGCTCTTTCCACATGGTGTAAAGATTCAACTCTGGGTTAGAGCTCAAGAGACAGGGGAACAGACATGGAAGAGAGTTAGACAGAGGGAAGAGGAGGAGGGGAAAGGGTGGAAAGACGAAGTTATTAGGGAGACTGACTCAGGTGATTATGGCGGCTGAGAAGCCCCACCATCAGCTGTCTACAGACTAAAGGCCTTGGGATTGCCTGTAACACAGTGACTCCATCCATGTTCAGAGCTCAAGGAACGTAGGTGGCCACCCGACAAGTTCTGGAATTCAAAGAGTAGAGAGTTCTAATGTTCAAGATTAGGGTTAGGGGGAGCATTTTGTCAAAGAGAAAGACTGACGTGGCTCTCTTTGTTTTCCATCTGTGCCTCTGTGGAGGGTAGACGTCCATGTGCTCAGCCATGCCTGCTGGCCTCTGAAAGCACTGTCAGGACAGACATACCCACATACTCAGACACCCCGAGCAGCTGTGTGTGTGTTGGTTCTCCAGGTCTTCATCAATCCAGCCCAGTGGACCCTGAAAATTGCCTGCCACAAGTGCTACCTCAGTCAGAGTCTTAGTGTGCTTCATGAGGGCTTTGAAGCAGATATTCAGAAATAGAAGGGACTCAGAAGAGGAATTTTGACAAAACAAAATTTGAGAACGTACTATTAGATTTTAATTCACTAGCCAAAGCATTGTAGTTCTGCCTTAAAGATGACACCAAGGAGATAGAAGGGGTCTGTGAATCTGTGCATGCACTGCAGACAAATGTGGAAAAATTAGCAGTGACAGTCAATTAGAAAATATTCTCATCAGGCTGGAGAGATGGCTCAGAGGTTAAAAACACTTACTGCTCTTCCAAAGGTCCTGAGTTCAATTCCCAGCACATACATGGCGGCTCACAACTGTTTGATGCTGTTTTCTGGTGTGCAGATATACAGGCAGACAAAGTACCCATATACACACATAAACAAATCTTAAAAAAAAAAAAAAAAAGAATCTTTTCAAGAAATAGTGCACCAATAAGTACTTGGCCGCGTGCCCATCCCTTAAGAAAATAACTGCGAATAGTACTCCCCACCTCATGCAAATTTTAACTAAAAATATGAACATGAAAGGAAGAACTAAACCATTAAACGTTTTGTTAGAAAGCTAGAAGATAATCTTAGTATGCCTGGGCTAGGCAAAGATTTCTTTTAAATAAAATATGAGAGGGGAGGAGAGGGAGAAGGGAGAGGAGGGAGGGAGGGAGGAAGGAAAGAAGGAAAAAGAAAAAGTAGATAATTTAGATTTCACCAAAATGAAATACTAACAAACAAACAAACAAACAAAAACCAGATCTGCTAAAAATAAAAAGGCAAGCCACACTTTGACGCTGGCAGGAAACTGAATCAGAAAATGGCTGAAATCTGAGCACTTGGCTGTAAAGTAGCTGGTGGGAACTGGAATGAGTTTGGCTCCACTAGTCTTCAAGGCCAGGCAAACCAAAGCTACAGTGTACGGCCGGTTCCCAGCGCGTGAGTGGCTAGCGTTAGAAGATTGCCTAGATAAAGTCTTCTCAAGGCTAGGGAGTCACTAACTTGTGTAGAGCTCCTAGAGTTAAGTAGTTCAACGTCTTAGCATACACTTCATTAATCCCTAAAAATAGAACTCTTACTTATCTTCCAACTCAGCCATTCCATTTTGGGGTATTTACCTATGAGAAATGAATGAAAATGTTTATAGAAAGACATTTTTTTTTTACAAAAACATTTTAATAGTTTTAATTATTCTAATAACGAAAATGGGGAAAATCAAATGTTCACTAGTGAAGAAATGTGTAAACCATAGTGTTTATAGTGGAAATCTACCTAGGATTAAAGAGTAAGAAATTATTCATATATTACCACATGGCTAAACTAAGATACCATCATCCTGACTGAAGGAAGCCAAACTGTAATATATATATTACATAATACTATTTTTAAAATTTTCTAGGAAGTATAAAATATGAGTGAAATGAGCTAGCGGTATCTTAGAGCTAGAAGGCAGGGGAGTGTGAGAGTGGTCTCTGGGAAAGGAGCTGATGAGGATGGAATCCTGTTTTCCTATTGTGCTGCTTGTATAAAGGCCTCCTACTTGTACTCAAGTTTAGACCATTCATTGTGTATTATTGGCACTTAACTTTGTTTTAACAGGAACACTACTTTTTACTTTTATTATAAAAAATATGGCACATATTCCCTGCCTGGGATTCTTGGGGTTGGGGTATTCTTTGATGTAAATTAGTAAGGGAAAGAGGAGATCTATAAAATGTTTAATATAAGTAATAATGATATGTTTACTTGAAGTGGGTCTGGCCTTTACTTGGAAAAATGAACTCAGTCAATATTTAAATATTGAAAAATATTATTCCTTAAAAAATATAGTTTAATAGGAAAACATTTAAAATTGGAGATATAAGATGAAATGACAATGATTAAAGAAGCAACCTCATTTGTAAATGGAAGTTTAGAAATTTGATGTATGTATAGGGAGAAATGCAGCCCTGTTCTGAGAGGTGGGCGGCTCTCACTATGAGAACCGCCTGTGTGTAGGGGCTGCACTGCCCAGCAGACGTTGCATTAGTTGTTAGCAGGGAGAACAGAGTCAGGGTCAGTGTCTAGAAACCATATCAAAACGACAACAATTGGGGTAGTATAGGGACTGTTGACTTAGGAGAAAGATCATTTCAGGAAATCGTAGTTACCAACCTTAAATATTTGGGGGCTTTGTTTGATAGAATGAAAAATCTGATTCTTTTTATATTGCTCTGGAACTGTGTTTCTAACCGTGTCTCCTTTTATACACATTCACACAGGTAAACACACAGGTTGTACACACATGTACACACTCATGAACACACAGATTTACACATGTGTGCACACACTGGTCCACACACACACATGCACATATACACATACATACACACATGCTCAGGCATGCACACACACATACATACACAGAGGGCCGAGAGGGACATTCTTACATATGCTTTGTGATCCTACATTTTGAGAAAAGCTGTATCTTCCTTAAGTACTCAGAGCTATGACATAAAATCATCTTACTTCAAACCCAGGTCAAAAGACTGGCTCAAATTATCAGGCTTGTTTTCTTTGACCAGCTAATGTGTGATCAGAATGAAGTTTCTCACGGGTGGTGCCCGTGCTGAGTAATAGCCACACACCTAGAGTGCCTGAGTGTAAACGCAAAGCCGAAGTGCAAGTATGCAGCCATTCCCAGACGCATAGACGTTACACAACACACACACCCTGCTGTCTCCTGCTGACAAATGAAGGAGACAGCGGTGTTTACTTAAACATTTTAAATGCCTTTGTAAAAACTAAAGTCACAACACTTTTGACCGAAGTGAGTCTTTTAAAGGTGTTCTATATTGCTCAATCACCTGAGGTTAGCAGCGAGAGTCCATAAAAAAGCCTTTAAAAATTATACACAGATGTTCTAAGCATTGCACTTCTAGTACATAACTCCCCGAAGAGCTCAGGTGGTATTTAATTCTTAGTCATTCTCATATTTTCTCTCCAAAAGATTAACGATCTAATACTAGCGGTACAAGTCTTCCAGTTTTATCTTTACCTCGGTAATAAACTTATGACCTTTTACCAAGTAAAATCTTTGGTGACTCATCTTCCATCACCAAGTTCTTCCTGTATCCTGTGAACCAGCCCTGTATAGGTAGCAATAAACACTGCCTAGACTTTGATGGGCAAAGCAGGCGTCAGTGCCCCAGCAGATCCGTCAGCGGCTGGAGGAGGTGTGCACCTTCGCTGCTCTTCAGCTTGTGTCTTTACATGAAGGACCTGCCCAGGGTCCTCAGGTGTCTGTGTACTTGTCAGCTGTTCAGTTTATGTGGCAAGATGGAAGCAAATAAGGCTTAGGGCATTTATGGTATACCTTTTGAGTCATTTCTGGTATGATGTGTGTTGTTTTTTTTTTTTTCAAGGAAGCTCTTCAGTGAGTTTATTCATCTACATTTCATTTTAATTAATTTAAATTGAAAAAAAAACTACAGATTTTATTATACCCTTGCTTTGTATTTTCAATATATTTTAGTTAATACTTCTTGGAGCTAACCAACATTGATTGTCTTTCTATAATTCCAAATAATGAATAATAATAATAATAATAATAATAATAATAATAATAATAATAATAATAATAATAAATAATGCCATATAACTTCATGTTTGTATTTTTCTACCTATGTACTATTTTTTCAATGGACAGAAAGTTAATTGTATAACTAACCTATTATTCGAACGCATAATACAAAGATAAAAATCTTTTTCTGTTCAGTGATGATGGACAAACTCTTCTGCTCCCTGTGCTCAATGATAAATTTAATAAAATGTATCAATAGAACATACAAGGTCTTTGGAACACTGTAAAAGAAAAACCCAAATTTATGAATTATGGGCCCAGTAGAAGAATTTCACATCAAAGGTATAAAAAGTAGTCTCAGTAAAATCGTAGAAGTAAACTCCCCAAATCTAGGAAAAGAGATTTATCTGCAAATAGAACACACAATAAACATTACCAGGAAAGAGACTCCCCACAACCCATTATACTCAAAATGTAAAATAAAAAAATAAAACCGAGTGAATTGAAAGGGAAGGGGAGGTGACATGCAAAGGCAGAGCCATCAGACACAGCTGGTCTTCTTAGAACGTGTGCATTCAGTAATTAAAATCATTTGAATAAAACAATGGCATTTTCTAGCCTTGAGCTTTACTTAGAGTTCAGCATTTCCCTTCAGCATTTCCCTTCTGTCCCTTCCCTGACTGGCCAGCCTTCAGTCAGCCCTTCAGATGCTTTGCCGTGAAAGGGGCAGCACAGTCATTTAGCCTTTTCGTAGCCTACAGAGTTGTGGTGTCTTGTGACAGTGACTGCCCTAGGCTTACATTTGAATGCTCAGCCCCTAGTTGGTGGAACCCTTTGGGAAGGATTTGGAGCTGTGGCTTTGTTGGAGGAGGTGTGTCATGGTGGTGGACTTTGAGGTTTCAAAGGCCCAGGCCAGGCCCAGTGTCTGCGCCCCACCATCCCCCCTCACCCCCTCATCCCCTGACTGCCCCCACCTCACCCTTGTCCTAGACAAAAGTTAAGCAACACTTAAAAGGGAGTAAATAGGAAGACAATGCTTGTGAAATGTACTGTGTGTGTTGCTGGTGCTTGCGGCAGGATTCACCAGCTTGCTGCTGCTTCTGAAGGCAAAGCATTTTTCTCTTGCATTTCTGTGTTCTTCTGTTTTGACTTATGACACATCTCGATCTCAGCCACGTGGCTTGTCAGACCTGGTTGTGGAAGCAGTGGAGTGAGCTGTTGTAAGTGAAAAGAGTCACGCCTGCTCACTAGCACACTGACCGCTGTGGAGTGTCAACAGCTGAGGCTCTTTTTTAAAAAATAGAACCTCTAAAATCCAAAAGGGCGCGAGAGGGCGCATTTTACGTTCTTAGAAATCACATTTTTTAATCCATGCTTTTACATCCCACCAACAAACTCTTTCATAATTGAAGGAGAAGGAAAAATTTTCCATGACAAAAGTATGTTAAAGCGATTTTTGACTAGTAAGCTAGCTCTACAGAGGACCCTGGAAGGATAAAGCTAGAAACAACAGAAAATAACACAAACCTGTGGAGACTAAACAGTATACTATTGAGTAGTGACCTGGACGTTGGGGGGAAAAGTGTTTGAAGTGTTTCTAGAATCACATGGAAAAAAAAAAAAACACTGCCAGCAAAGTGCCAGGATACAGTTAACATGCAAAACTTAGCAGCTTTGCTGTGTACTAGTGATGGAGATACTAAGAAGTTAAGGAAACAACTCCACTTATAATAGCCTCAAAAAATATCTTGGAGTAATCTAGTGAAGGAAGTAAAACATCTCTATAATGCAAACTTTAAATCACTGAGCAGGGAAACTAAGGAACATTCGAAGATGGGGGGACTTACATTATTGTTTGGAAGAATTAGTATTGTAAGAATGGATGTTCTATAAAAAGCCATCTAAAGATTTGATGCAGTCCACATCAAAACCAAGAGCCAGGCAGGTGAGACAGTCCAGTAGGTAAAGGTGCTGGCCACCGTGCATGATGATGTGAGTTTGTCCCCAGGTCTCACTTGTAAAAGGCGAGGACTGACTCCCCTGTGCTGTGCTTTGACTCACACAAGTGCAACAAGCAGTCCACTGAAGAAAACTGAATTTCCTTCCCTCAGCAGCTGTCAGTTTCCCTCAGCCCTAAATGGGAGGTCTTTATCAACCCACTTCCTGCAAGGCTCAGGACTCTGTGTACCAGAAGAGGCAGGAAGATTGTATGAGCCAGAGGTGGGGGATGACTTCAGGGACTCTGTCTTCCCGTTACAGTGGAGCTGATGCACACGCGAAATCTCAGAGGCTGTCAGCAAGCACCAGACCCAAACCCAAGTCAGGCAAAAGCCCAGCAGGAAGCAGGGGAAAGGGAAACCTCATTCACTGTTGATGGGATTGTATAAAATCAACATGAGAGCATAGCATAAAACAAAAATAACAAAACCTCACATTTCTATTTACTTTTTTTTTTGGAATGTCAAAAAATGCAGTCTGCATCTTTAAACTCCACTTTCCTAGGGTTCTGCATAGAGTCATTGAAACTGAACAGGATCGTGTTTTTCAGTACTTTTTAAGATAGAGAAATCTTTTCTAAATCTGGATAGAAATGGGCCAGAAGATAAGTCATTATTTCAAGATTCTAGGTTTTACTGGTTTGGGTTTACTTGAGAAAGCAGATTTCAGAATAATCTTTTTATTGCTTTATGTGGAAACAAACTATTTCCTGAGAGACATTTAATGATAATTTTCTTTCATTTAGATCAAATCCTTTTTATGAGCCTAAGCCAACTTCTCCAAATAATTTGGTCAATACAGTTCAAGAAGGGGAAACAGAACGGAGAGTGAAAAGAAAGGCCCCAGCACCACCAGCCCTTGCGCCAAAGACAGGAGCAAATGAGAGCACAGTTGTTTCTGCCAGCAGAGATCTCGCGACTTCCCCTAAGGTGAGACCTTATGCTAAGGAAAACAGGTATTGATGCTCACTCTTTCATGCACCTTAGTTCCAGCAAATGAAAGCCATTGCTATGCGATTTTTAAAAGTCATTTTGGTGATTTAAAAGTAAAATTTCTTGGCTAGAAAGATATTTAGTAAAATGCTGCTGTGCTAGTGTTAGAACTTGTGTTTGTACACAGCTGGGTATGGTGGCGTGTTTGTAATCTCAGCACTGGAGAGGTGCAGACACAGCTGGCCAGCCAGCCTAGCCCAGTGGGTGAAGCTCTGTCTTTAACAAACAAACACCAACAAAACCCAAGAAACCAAGATTAGCCTCGCATGGTAGAATACACCTTTAATCCCAGTACTTTGGACACAGAATTCACCACCATCCAGGGGTACATAGTGAGTCCCCCTCTCTCAAAAGGAATGAAGAAGTGGTGGGTGCCTGAAGACTACACCCAAGGTGTTCTCTGACCTTCATATACAAAGGAATAGTTTGTTGAAGCCTCAATATTGTTAATTTTACTTATGTTGGACTTGTGGGCTTACTGTCTCTCTTAAAGAAATTTTAATGTACGTTAACTACATAGAAACATAAAACACTATTAGAACAATATATGAAACCGTTTGGTTAGAACTACCATGGTATTTTTCATATGTGGAGTCAAAAGTTAGTTTGGGCAAACTTTTGCCCATTGCTGTTAGCATATAACTAGTTATCATAGATTGTTATGCTAAAAACAATCCAGACGTGATCTCAGAGATAAAAGTCAGGGTACTGGTAGAGACAAGATTAGAACCTGGCATTTTCCTTAACTGGATGTATTGAGAGCATACAGCATTAAAGGTGTTGCTCAGTACCACTCTCATGGCGTGTGTTTGTGTGTGTGTTTGTGTGTGTGTGTGTGTGCGTGTGCGTGTGCGTGTGCGTGCCTGCCTGTTCTTTCGCCTTGGATTTGCCTTGGGCATATATACAGGGCAAATAATGTACCTCCCACACACACAAAGACTAGAACATAGAACAGAACATTACAACACACACACACACACACACACACACACACACACTCATGCATACACACAGAACAAAAATAATCCTAAGAAGCCCGTGTGTAGGTGCATATCTGTCATTTTGTCACATAGGAGGTAAAGGTGGCGGATCAGGAAATGAAGAGAATTTGTAGCTAATAGTGAGTTTGAGGCCAGCCTGAGCTACACAAGAGCCTCTCAAAAAATAAGAAGGTAAACCAAAGGTATTGAAGTTGAGAGATTTATTAATTTTCAGGCCAGAAGTGTGTTAATGAGAAAATCAAGAGACATCATCCCCCAAACCTCATTGGCACATCTGAAAGTGAATTTTAGCATCTATTTGGACATGCACACTGTGTGGCTCAGAGTACAGTAAGACAGGAGAAGCCTAAGCACAGAACTTAAGAACACTTCCTGTCACAGCACCGCAAGTGTGGGCCTGTCCTCTGCATCCCCGTGTGTAACTGCCTCTTGTAACCTTACACTCCAAGCTCCCTGTTTACCCTGCCTGCCTCGCAGTTCTGGAGCATGTGTAGGACATACCTGGTTTTTGTTTGATTACATTTACTGTTTGGTATAGGGTCTCAACAGTCTAACTGAGCCTGGCTTTGAACTTATGATCTTCCTGGTTCAGACTCCATAGTGCTAGGTTATAGGCAGGTGCCACCATGTCCAGCTCCAGATAAAACACGTGACAATTGTTCCTCAGCACTCGCACATCCTTGCAAGCTCCACGAGCCTGCATCCAGCAGCAAGAGCATCTCTGAGAGTTTCCCTCTTGAGTGTTTTCACTAAGTTGAATGAAAGATAAAAATGCTCATTTTTAAAAGAAACTCCATGAGAAAGAAATACTGTCTTTTGAAACAAATATGTAAAGTTGTTCTTTTCAAGCTAGTAAAGGAACCAAATTAAGATAGTTATAGTTTCCTGGCTAGAGAAGATTGAATTACTATTTTCCCTTTGTATACAAAAATGTCCAGTACATGAAAAGTATGAATAAGGTAAATACATTACTTACAGGTTTCACTGATAAGTGACAAATTTGACCTATTTACTAATTGCCTTATAAAGATTAAACTCCTAACAAGAAATAGCAAATATCACTAATTCTGTGTTACAGGACAATCATTGCTTAGCTTATTTTATATTACATGAGGAAGAGGGCTGTGTCTGGAACATTTGCATGGAGTTACACAAAAGATGACATAGCTCTTTTCAACTCCAACACATATAAATTGCTCTATAATATAACAAATGCACCAAACAAAAGATCTATTACAAAGTGCACAGTAAGTCCCAACAGCTGGCGAGTCAAAAGAGGAAGCTAAGACACAAAATTGAAGGTGTAGAAAACTTTGAAGGTCATAAAAAGTACAAACTTGACAGGTGGACAAACTGAAGAGTGTTGATAAATGTTGGTAGTTACAAACTTCGTTCTTAAAGAAATACTCACTCTTACCCTCCTGCAAGGACCAAAAAATGAATGACTACTTTGATTTTGCAAGGAAAATAAAGTTTAAAAATGAGGCCAGTCATTGCCACAAAGTACAAGATTCTTTTATTTATTTATTATGTATACAGTGCTCTGCCTACATGTACCCATGCACACCAGAAGAGGGCATTAGATCACATTATAGATGTTGTGAGCCGCCACATGGTTACTGGGAATTGAACTCAGAACTTCTGAAAGAGCAGACAGTGCTTTTATAGCCCCTGAGCCATCTCTCTTCAGCCCAAGAAGCTTGCTTAGTTACCAACAATACTGCTCTGTAAAGCGTTCTTGCCAGCACTTGGAAGTAGCACTCACCTGATTATTTCTTTTTTGCTACATATTGGGAACATTGTAAACAAAAGTGACAGAAACAAAAGAAAACCTGAAACAAAGTGTAATTATTTTTAGGGTGGTTTGATTGACCAAAACATTAATAAACGAGGCAGTCATTACAAGAAATAATGATCTGAGTTAAAATAACAATATTGGTTGAATCTAGATAAAGAATAAAAGATCTTTATTATACAATAACTTTTATGTAGGTTTGCTTTTAAAATGTGTGAAAAATAGGGCAACTTGAGAATAGAAAGGAGTCATAGAAGTAAAGAAACAACCTTCAAGTTGTAGGCGATAGTGTCCTAGGAGAGGTGAGGCAGCTGTAGCCTGTGGTAGAACACCTGCAGAGTGTGTGTGAGCCGCCCCAGCCCCTGCTACAGTGACAAACACCTGCCTTTGTGTTACAGCGCATCAATGAGGTGGAAGCCAAACTTGAAAACTTTACCTTAGAATTTGAGATTAAAAAACAAAAACAAAAACTGATACTGAAATTTTAGAAGGAAAAAAATTAAAAATCAAGGTAGAGTGAAGACATTCCCTCTTTTTGTGGGCATTATACATATGAGGACAGGTTAGGAAAATAATTTATCAAGGATACTACTGCTACGGTCTCTTTGGAGAGAGACTTGAGGCTTTAGATCGAGGGAAAGTGAGTGGAGTTGAGATCGCAGTCTCAACCTACTGAGTAGTGTGTTGCTACCCAAGGCATGCGGATTACTACAAAGGAAAAGGGTTAGTAACTTCTATAGCATTACGTTTTGGAGACAGGAAAGCATTTTACAGAACTAAAAGTGAGTAACTGAAAGTATCAGTATTTAAAACATCAAGTATATTAAAATTCATGAATTAATTGTGGTATAAAAGTTGCCTTTGGTAGTTAATAGGACCTTAGCTCACTCACCGTATTAATAAATAAAGGAAAAGAATAAGAAATTTATCCTGACTTTCTTTTCCTAACTATATTTCATGATAATTAAGTAGTTTACAAGGGCAAGCTTCTTTTCTCAGTATAAGAATTTTGACTGTGAAATACAGAAAGAAGCATTATTTCATTAGCATGCTGCTTCATAATTCCTGATGAAGAGATGGAGCCAACACTAAGTAGCATGGATGTTGAATCTATCAGACTGAAAAATGTAAAACATAGCAGTGAATCAGGCTGCCAATAGGGGGCCATCATCTTCAGCCTGCTTATCATTAAGATCTGGACAGCCAGTACATAATACCACCTGGATGTATTCTTTTTTTAATTTAATTAATTTATTCAGATTACAACTCAATTGTTATCCCATCACTTGTATCCTCCCGTTCTTCCCTCCCTCCCACTCTCACCCTATTCCCCTCCCCTAGGTCTGTGACAGAGAGGGACCTCCTCCCCCACTATATGGTCATAGGCTATCAAGTCTTCATCTTGGTAGCCTGCTTCTCTTTCTTTGAGTGCCACCAGGGCTCCCCAGCAAGGGGAGGTGGTCAAATATGGGACACCAGAGTTCATGTCAGACAGAGCACCTGGACGTATTCTTGCCAGAGAATTAAACTAGGGTTTAGACAAGCCGCTTGGTGTAATAACTAGCTACCAGCTTAAAAGAAACATCAGCGAGTGGAGAAATACATACTTAGAACGTGGGAAACCCTCCAGGACAGTTGAGTAGATTCCTTCAACAAATGTACAGCTTGACAAAACAAAAGGCTACTTATCTTTTAGAAATACATAGTTTACTATTGAAATGATAGCATTCTGGCATTTGCTCTAAAATGTTCTAGAAGAAAATTGGGGAGTGGGCATCATACTTGAAAAGAGTGACAACTCAAGGTTGGGAAAATGTTGAGAGCTTTTGAAGCAGGGGGATGATTCATGGGGAAAATCCCTGGTGTGTGTGTGTGTGTGTGTGTGTGTGTGTGTGTGTGTGTGTGTGTGTGTGTGTGTATGTGTCTGTGTGTCGGTGTATGTGTGTGTGTCTGTGTGTATGTATATGTCTATGTGTGTGTGTATGTATGTATGTATGTATGTATGTATGTGTCTGTCTGTATGTGTGTGTAGATCAGGGAAGAACTTTGCAGTCTGCTCTCTCACCATCTTTACATGAGTCCCAGAGACTGAGGCCTGCGTGGCACTGTGACATTGGCCATCTCACTGCTTCTAATTCCAAACACTCTAAGATGACAAAGAGTAGAGCAAAAATGATATTGAACAGACAATTTTTCTGAACTGATGAGAGATGGTACGCTTTGATAGTTAATAGGACCTTAGCTCACTCACCCTATTAATAAATAAAGAAAATGTTAGTCAGAATAGAATAAATTCTGATGCAGATTGGTCAGTAAGACCTTTTCGGTCCAAAGGTAGGAAAGACAGAGACTTGAAGGGGCATTGCTGACTCCCAGCGGCGTCGGTGGAGCCACAGCGACGGTTCAGAGACCACTTTCCACATGCCCGTGTGAACATATCTAAATAATGAGGGGAGGGGAAGATGGGTTCTTTCCAGGTAGTTTCTCACCATGGATAGACACCCACTAAAGGAAATTATAAAACATAATTTAAACAGAAGGAAAATATTCAGAATTAGTAGATTAGAAGCTCAAGGAAGGAAGATTATGCAGTGGCAAAATGGGTGAATGTAAGTGAACATTAGCAGCCTGACGCAATGCTAACACTCCAAGGGCCACATATTACTGGTGAGTAAGATAAAGACGGTAATTGTTAGTTGGATGTTGGTTAATTAAATGTGTTGTGAATTTTAGGGCAGCATTAAGATGATAGGGGCATAATACATAACTATGATATAGAAGAGAGAGTCATAGGTGTTTTTAAAAGTATAATAAAGAGCTTTTCAGAGGAGGTAAATAACATAAAATAAGTGAGATAGTTGGGCAAATTAGATAATATAACATTTTAAAACTCATTAATTAATTTATTATGTATTAATGGACTAAACACTGAACTAAAATTACTGATAAGCATTTTAAAAAATTTTAACTTATATATATCTAAAACAGGTGTATGAAAAGTTAAAGACTATAAAAAGATTTTTTATGAAGGCACCAAGAAAACTAGTCTGGAGAGCCATCTTAATGTAATAAAATATAATAGGTTTTAAAGTTAAAGCATTATTAGATATAAAGATAGTCATTTTACCATGATAAACAGTTCAGTTCATCAGGAAGGTAACTTGTAAAATTATTTTATTTTTACTTGTGTGTCTATGGGTGGTGTGTGCCTGTGAGTGTGAATGCCTGAGGAAGCCAGAGAGGTCAGGGCCGGCTGGAGCCGGAGATGCAGGCTGTGAGCCGCTCTGCATGGGTGCTGGGACCAAACTAAAGTCTCTAGAGCATCATGTATCCTCTTGAGGTCAGGGCCAGCTCTCCAGCTCCTTAACTTCCAGTGATAACAAAGCTTCATATTTTGATAAAACAAACAGTAAGACTGAAAGTTTCAGTTAGTAATTTTGACCTCCTAAAATACTGCATTTTATCTTACAATGTTTATAGTGTCTCCAGGCTGTTAAGCAAGTATTCAAAATTAATCCTGAAATCTACTTATAGCAAATTAATATTGAAATTACTAACAACAATGATTAAGACAAACCAATCTATTTGAAATAGTTACATTCTAAGTAACCTGTATGTCAAGGTTAAATTATAACAAGATTATGAACTGTAAATTCAATGAGAATTTTTAGTTTTAGTATTTGATATATTGATGAGGAAAATATGTAAAATCAGTGGGAACTCTTGTAATCATTTCTGCAAAGGACTTACGTTTAACATTTAAGTTCAATTCTTGTTCAGCCTTATTTTTTAAATCTAATTAATTTATTCAGATTACAACTCAATTGTTATCTCATCACTTGTATCCTCCCGTTCCTCCCTCCCTCCCACTTCCACCCTAATCCCCTCCCCTAGGTCTATGACTGAGGGGGACCTCCTCCCCTACTCTTTTTTTTTTTTTTTTTAAAGTAAGTCCTAACTTGCAAGGCTTGAAGCACACAGCCTGACATGCTTAAACTTGGAAAAAGAATCCCAGCATAATTTGAGCTAATGGAGCAACTGGCTGTCATAAAGTTGCTACATATTCCACTATTATCTATGTATGACTGGGGCTTTGAACAAGAGGGTAGGACAGTTTCCCTCGTACCAGGCATCCCTATCCACCGTGTGTAGAGAGGCCGAGCTGCTGTGCAACATGTGGACCCTAATACCTGGATTATGAGTTGTAATCTGAGGATTAATAGGACATACACTGCATGTTGGCTCTATTAATGCTATTTTCATTAGTGATGTGTGGGCATTTTCTTAGCAAACCTGCTGTAGCCAGATCATTTCATTACATCTTAACCAGGACTCTTTCCGTTCTATTAAAAAATATTTGCTAGATAAAGCTCTCTAATAATGTTCTTACTGGAAATAAGACCAAACTGAAAATATATTAATAAATCAATAATTTCTTGAGAATATAAATTAAAAACTATTTGACTTTTATGAGTAAATTTACAACTTTATACCTTTCATAAGTAAAGTTGTAAATTTACTTTTGTAAGTAAAGTAAAGCATTACTACACAGTAAATATAAATAAATATAGATATATTTAAGTATAAAATTCCACAGACCATTTTCATACTTAATCTGCTTTCCAAACTCAGATGATTGCATATATATATATATATATATATATATATATATATATATATATATATATATATATATATATATACACTGCTTATAATTCCCAAATTCTCAGAGATTAGTGGAGTGACAGAATAACTTTAATAAAAATCCTTGGGCTAGTTTTCTAGCGCTTCCAGCAGATGCTCCTGCATCGCAGACTCAGTGCTGTGTGTGCATCTTCAGTTGTTCCTGGTTTCCTTTCATAGATGCAACTGAGCTTTTCTTTTTGTCAAGGGCCATTTGCTTTTAAGTTTTGTTGGTTTTTTTTTCTTCATTTTATTTTATTCTTTTTCAGAGACAGGGTCTCACTATATAGCTCAGAATGTTTTAAAACTTGGCAATCTTCCCACCTTGGCCTCTTGATGCTGGGATCACAGGTGTTTTAAATGCCATCTTGTATTAATTTATAGTAAAACTTCCCAAGAAAGCAACAAACAAACAAGACTCATTTCATCTAACTTAGTGCTTAATACATGCTTTTTCTCTTTCATTTAAATTGGAAAGCGTGTGTTGTTCTTGAATTATTGAGAAGAATTCCTTATTCAGCTTGACTTTAGTAGAGCTTGTACAACTGCACACCTTTGTGAATGTATAAAGCTGCACAGAAGGTTGAGCTTTACTGAATGCACATTCTGCCATCACAACTGGAAAAGCAGAGTGGGCCCTGAGCACCACCCCCATGCGGTGAGCACTTTAAAGAACAGATCGCCTGAACACTTCCAGCTCCGTAGCCCTCCCTCTCCCTCCTCCTGTCCTCGTCTGTCATCAGTGTCAGCTGTTGGTCGTGGTATTTCATGCTGTCACCTGAGGCCACAGTCAATTTATGAGGGCCATGCCTCCAGAACGGTGCCTCGCTCACTTCGCTTTCAGGTTCAGCCTTGCCCATCTTTGGTTTCTTTTTGATAGATTTAAAAAAAACCGTGATAATATTTCAGTAGACTGAGAACTTTAAATTTAGAGTATAAAGACAGTGAAGAATCTGAAGACAGGGCTTGGAGAGGAGACTTCCATAATATTCTAGGCCAGAGATGGCAAGAAACCATGGAGCAGTGCCATGGGCCTGGGGTTCCGCTCAGTTGGCAGAGTGCCTGTCTCATGTATGAAGCCCTGAGTTTGATCTCTAGCACTTCATGAGCTGGGAATGTGGGGGTGTGCTTGGGACCCCAACACGCAGGAGACAGTAGAATTAGTTTATCATGGTTCAAAATGTCTAATTTCTGGAAAGGTACACACCGGAGGACTCCTCCTTGCTACTTCTGTTCCACTTAACTTTCCGCCGGAGCTTCACAATAACAACTTGGTTTTTCTTTTGTCTTTCATTTCTATATTCACTTTACATTCCTACTGTAACCTCCTCCCTCCTCTCCTCCCAGTCCCTCCTTCCCACTCTCTTTCCCTTCTCCTCAGAAAAGGATTGTCCCCCACCCCCACCCCCCCACCAAGTCGCATCAGGACTGAGCTGCTCCTCCTCCACTGAGGCCAGGCAAGGCAGCCCTGTTAGGGCAAAGTGAAGGAAAGCAGGCGGCAGAGTCCACGCCATAGACAGCACCCGCTCAGCTTACTAGGGGACCCACGTGAAGACCACGTGGCCCATAGCTTCCATGTGTGTAGAGCCTAGGTCCAGTCCATGTCTGCTGTTCGGTTGTTGCTTCCAGTTGACAACGATCAGAACACTGTAACAACCGGTATTAGCTTCTTGTCCAAGTTCTGATCCTTTTATCATTCCTTTGGCCCCAAAGGTTGTATCCACCTGTAGACATGGTTTCGCCCTTTGTTTTACTTAATGTCACCCTAGAAAACTTGTCATTAAGTATATGGACAGCGTCCTTATTCCATGGGCGTCATTGGTAAGTAGCTGCTTAGGAGCTGGTGGTGGTGGTGCCAGGCTTCTGTTGCTAGGGACCATGCAGCAATGAACAGGCTCACACGTTTCATATATACTGGATGTTTCCCTTCCCCAAGATGAGTTACACTTTAAAATTACATAGTTTTGATAGTTATTCCCTGTGGTTTTTCAAATAGGTGGTATCTTAGGCGTGGTCAGAAGCTAACCTAATCAAGGTAATTCCTGACAGATGAGCCTAAAAGCCTATTTCCTGGGTGACACCAGATAAAGTTAAATTGGCAGTCAGCACTAACCACTACACTTCCCCAAACAACCAAACAAACAGAAACAACAGACCCTTCTGTTTACAAAAATAGGTTTGTGAAGCTTTAAAGTAGTAAGCTTCCATGTTTTTAGGCACTCTAGAATTCATTGAGTAATAGATCAAAACTTAAGGGCTAGATAACTCAGTCTGTTAAGCTACTACCGAGACAAGAATGAAATTAAATATTTACTCAATAATTATGTATTCAGAAAATGTAGTAGTCCAGTGAACAAAATGGATGTTCCTGTGGCAACTCACTTTATATTTTTGTCTTTTGAAATTCTCTAAATAGTACCTAGAATCTTGTATATCTAGGTTTGAGAACTTACAATAAAATATATCGATAAAAGAGTATCCATTTATTTATTTATGTTTGTCCTCATGCTTTACCCCCAACACAAGCTATGCTTTAAAGTGTCTTTGAGAAATACATCTTTTGTACCAGATCATTGTACATAATCAGACTGCTGCAAGGTAATGTTAGACAGAAGTCAGCTTTTACATAACAGAGTGGCTTCCCTGAAATCCCACCCTTGTCTTTCCCAACATTAAACCGTAGAAATAAAAGACTTGCCTTGGTTGTGTGCAGCCAAACAAGTGTACCCAGCTTAAGTTAGCAAGCGCCATTTTCAATCTGGACACAAGTCTGTGTAAGTAAACGCTTCCTTATTTAAGTTGTAGTGAGTTATGGGCATTTAAAAATAATCATCTTCACCTCATAAATCTTTATAGTTACGTTTCCTTTAGTTCTAACTTTAATCTTCCTGTTAATGTCTTCTGTTTTGTGTCAGAAATATATGGGTGGCAATAAATTATAGATTTAAGGTATATTTAGTGTAGAGGAAAAGGCCAGTGGCATAAGCACTTCATTATCAGATCTGTTCAAAACCCAAAACCGTCTGCTTTGCTCTTTATTGGACTTGGGAACTTTTTTTTTTCAATTGAATACAATAATTTAGTTTCTTTTGGCAGATTGATGGACTTAAAAGAACTAGAGGTGCCATCCTTTGGAGGAATTTCAGCAGTAGATCCTCTGAGTTGATCATAGTTTGAATATGATCCATAGCATGAAAAACCAGCACTTACTTTAGCAAGAAAGAAGCAATAATAAGTTACCAAGAATCTGGGTCACTGTAGTTGCCACAAGGTTTACCAGCTGCATGATGTCAAGAGGCTGACGGTATGATTTCAGAGTGGGGACATGTTAGTCACGTGGTTTATAGCGACATTTTAAATTCTTGTTTTTCAAAAAAGTATGTTTTTCTATTGGTTTCCGCATTTATTGAAGTCAGGATGATTTCTGCCTGAATAATGTTAAGTAGGAGAAAGTCACAGAGTTGCCACAAATTGAAGACATTAGCATATCTAGCCCAATTGCAGCCTCGGGACTGTTGATACATTGTTGCTGCAGGGAGTATCCAAGTTAGGGTAGAAGGAGAAAAGAAAAAGAAAAAGCGAGTTTGTAAATTATGAAAACTGTGAAGGGGGAGAAGTAAAGCCAGTGGAGCCCGCAGGTCATTTGTAATTCTATTAAAATTATTTTCAGGTGTTAAGGCATTGTTCTTTAAGTAAACTGTCTATTGAACTTTTCCTTTTATATCACAAAGGCACAGTTTTAAAATATGCACATACACTTTCAAAAATATCGTGTAAACTGCATACTATTAAGGAAGAATCTCCAAAAGATGATACTTACAAAGGCTATTTTTAAAAAACTCATCTTATTTAGTCGTACTTGAGACTGAAAAATTTGAAGTTGTGTTTGTTCCAAAAACTTTTTATTTGATTTTGAATAAAAAATAATAATTGATATCTCCAAAATAACAATATATATAGTGAGAACATGGTTAATTTTTTGCTATTATGTGTAAAATGTTTTAAAGTGCTTTTAAGGAAGAAAATCACCTTTCTCATTATATTTTGCTCAATTGCATATAAAAATGAAATTAGTTCTTTTCAAAAGAATATTAATTTGTTATAGATGGAGTTTTTGGATGATTTAATTTAAAACCAAATCTAATCCGTGGTGTCTGTTTTATGCCTCGTGGAACTGCTGGCTGGCTTGGCACCAGTGTGCCTTGGGTCCTGGTCATGTGAATCCCCCAGTGAGCTATTGTACTCTGTGGTAATGAGTAAGCTTTGAGCTGCAAAAAAGAAGCAAATGCATGAAGAAGCATTTAAAACAAAGGAATAATTTAATGCCTCAATTTTTAATAACTGAAAGTTCTTCAGAGATGTCGTTGGTGGAAAATTATGAGGAAATTAAAGAATGAAATGGTTACATCTGTTCAGTTTACTAAACTGATATTGATACATCAGCATGATGGTAAGTGTCTAATCCCAGTGTCGAGGAGGGGGAAGCGGGAGGTCAGGAGTTCGAGGTCATCCTCACTTACCTAGCACCGGTTTGATTTTGTTTTTTAAGTCGGTCTGCTGTCAGTACACTTAGTTTTCCTTCTCCTGAAGCTTCCTGCTTCCCCTCATTCCTGCAGGGTGCTCTTGTTGCAGATACAGTACCAAGCTAACTAGTCTTTCAGTCCTTGGAAAACGGTCTATTCCCTTGAGCCGGCACATTTTAGGATAAGAATTTAGCAGGTGAATTGTATTTGTTGTCTTTAGATATAAGGGTTCACCATGTACCTCAGTCTGGTCTCAAACTCAGACCTCCTCCATCAATTTCCCAGGTGCTGGGATTACATATGCTGTGTACCATTCTGTGACCATTCTGTGTTTTTTCCCCTCCTTGACACAAGTAATTCACTACTTTTTTTTTTTTTAGCAACTTCATCATATATTGGTTTGTCTGTTGAGGAATTGCTTCTAGAACTAACACATATCAACATTATAGGATAAAATATTAAAATAAAAACTTAAGTACTAGGGTAGAGGCATAGCACAGTGATGGAGGGTGTGCCCGGCCTGCACAAGCTCTCAGACTTTCCTCGGCTGCCTTTTCCATAGTTCTGTAGCTGGAGAACACGCTGTTAGTTGGGATATTAAGATCTCTATACACTAGCATTATTTATTTGCCAGGATAGAAAGTAAAAAAAAAAAAAAAAATCCAAGGAACTTATCTTACTATATTTTGAGTCCGTAAGTGTCTAGTAGTTTCTCTTATCTCCACTTTCATAGATTTCTATAGATTCTAGAGTTTTGAGTTTGTAGTGAGTGAGAAGGAAAAATGAGGGTAAGTACATATATTCCATTTCCATAAGTAAAATGTAATTTAAAATTAAGTTTTCAGTTATTGGCATTATCTGGGTGTACCCTGATTCGCTCTCATTGCTCTGGATCGAGCCCGAGGGCGTGTGCATGCTCGGCACGGCCTCCACCTTCAGGCTCCACTCCACATGTTGACCTTACAACACTCGCTTAATAGTTATAGTGACGTCTTTCTACATTCTATAAGATTTTCACAGATAAATCATCAAGGCTACAAATAAATAACATTTTACATCTTTCACTATGAGTGAGTTTTATTTCATTTCTTTTCCTTATAGCACTGGGCAGAACATCCTGTATAATATTCCATGTGAGTGCTAATGGCATACTTCCTGTCAGCCCCGTTTTAGTGGAGAGCATGGAGTTTTGATGTTAGGTATAGTGCTGTGTTTAGTAATGTAACCTAACAGGCTGAGGAGCTCTATTCGATTATAATTGGCTAATAACTTTTAAGGAAAGTGGCTGTTGGCTTTTTCATGCTTTTTCTGAACTACTAAGATGATCCTATGAATTGTTTTGGTTAACTTCTTCCTTTTTAAATATGCTTGGGATCAGAAGATGGAAGCATAGGGCAAGAGAAATGACTCGGTTGTTAAGGGCCTGTTTCGATCCCTACAGCGTCCATTTAGGAAGAAAACAAAAAGTCTTGGGGGCCTACATGTCTCTTCCCAGCATTGGTGCGGTAGAGACCAGCGGGTCCGCGAAACTGCTAGCCCGCCAGTCTAGCGTCCTTGATGAGGGGATTAGACTGCTTAGCTAGCATGGCTCTATCCTGAGCGTTGCATAAAACAGATCTGGTACCACGTAATCCCAGTACTCAGGAGGTCGGTGGAGGCAAGAACCTCTTTTCTTTTTCTTTCTTTCTTTCTTTCTTTCTTTCTTTTTTTTTTTTTTTTTTTTTTTTTTTTTTTTTTTTTTTTTTGGCTGTATGGTGAACTGAGACTTGCCCGGGACAAGAAATACTAGTTCAAAAGAAGAAGCCTGGTGGATGTAGGTAGTCCTGGATGGATAGTTCAGTGGTACGAGCACCAGCTGCTCATCCAGAGGGCCCAAGTTCAAGTCCCAGCACCTACATAGCTACCTCACAACCACCTGTAATTGCAGTCCCAGGGGATCTGATGTCTTCTTCTGGCCTCTGTAGCCCCAGGTACACAAGTGGTGTACAGCCATACAGACAAGAAAAATCACCCACGCACATAAAGCAAAATAATTTTTTTTTAAAAAATCTGAAAAACCCCACCACATTACATTGCTAATTATGGCAGCTTTGTTAAAATTAGAAGAGCTGAGGAGTTTTGTCCAGGTTTACTGCACATTTTACCAAATTTTGTGTGTAACTATTTTACCAAATGTGTAGCTGCTCCAGGCGTAGGTCTGCTAGTAGCTAGACGAGGTCACGGAACACCTTGGAGCTGGGAATCGTCCTTTGGAAGAGCAGCCAGTGCCCCTAGCTGTTGACCCATCTCTAGCCCAGGTTTGTTTGTTTTGTGTTTGTGTGAAGAGAAGAGTCTTTAAACAGCTTTGTTCTTTGGCTGTGTTTAGCTTCTTTATCCTTAGAAGACATCCCAGGTTTAAAGGCATGAGGTAAAATGGCTAGAGAGGCCATCTATCAGATTCTGTCTAGGACTCTGGTTCTTTCATAAGACTTGAGTTTTGACAATGTAAATTAAGTGAATAAACCAGTCTCAATCCAGATCTTTCTTTGCTTGATTGCTTTGCAGCTCTGGGCTTTGCTGAGTGGTAGCACCCTTCTTAGCATACGCGAGGCCCTGGGTTCAGTCTCCAGTGCCCCTTACCCGTCCCCCACCAAATACAACAAGAAAGAGTATGGTATTAAGTTAGTATCACACAACTTTTTAAACCTTAGAAGCACAAGCAGAGTTAGCATCTCTGGTGTAGTATAGTGGCTTTTGAGCTCTTTGTCAGCTCCCCAGAGCATCGTTTTTAAGGCTGCTGGGTCACATCTCCGGTCCTTGACACCCTGAGATCACAGGGTCAGCTTCATACTCTACGTGGAATCACAGTGCCAAGACGGCAAGCCACTCCTCTTAATAACTAAGAGTGCGTTGCTTCAGCTCTCTGTTTTCAGAACGCTCGTTTGCAAAATAGGGATCTTTTATTCCATAGGGCAGCGTGGAGGATGCCCTGAAAATACCCTGTGCTGCTGCTCCAAGTGTGCTTTCCTGATATTCTAACAATTTCTTCTGGATTCTGACCAAAGACATTTCTTGACTATAGAAGTGGCTTTGCTTTGTTTTAGTGTTGTTATTTTTATTTTTATTTTTTCATTTTCCCCTCCCTTCTCAGCAGTTTTCAGATCCTTAAAGTGGTATATGGAGGTCTAATTAGTAAGGATTCAAAAAGAAAGAAGTCCATGGCTCTCGCACTGGTAGATCAGGTAGTCCTCAGAGTGCCCTTGGAGGTAACATTTTCTTTCATCAGAGTACAGAGGGCTGTCAGCTTACAAGGGTTCAAGTTGTACTATTTGGCTATATGTTGTACAAAAGTCACATGCATTCAGTGAGAATACCGCTTCCAGTTTTAAGGTGGGCTCGCGGTGAGCATCTGAGAGCACGTGGGTCGTCTGTGCTCCTGCAGCCATGAAGGCAGCAGCCCTGTGAGGTAACTGACCATGCCACACTGGCTTTCACATGGGACAGGCCTCTGTGCCGGGTACCAGCCGCTTGACCCTCTGAGCTCTCTCTTGGCCTCTATCTCCAAGTGCAGAGGATACAGTGTGCACCCTGACTGCCCTGTGTGTGTGGTGCTGAGGACCCCAATGAGAACTTCATGCGTGCTAGGCAGGCACTCCCCCAACTGAGCTGTAAATTCTCCCCCTCTTACAATATGTAAGGAGATTGATTGTTACTAATTACACAAAATATTGGGGTTTGCTATAATATTTTATATATGTATATAATGTTCTTTATCTAATCAGCCCCCATCTCTTCCTCTAAATTTTCTTCACCCCCTGCTTCCCCTGCTGGTCCCTCCCTACTTCTGGGTGTCCAGGCAGTCACACCCCGGGCCTTGTTCTTCTGAATATGGTACCACAGGACTCCACCTGTAAGCACAAATATATTTTCAATAAATGATATTTTCAACTTAAAAAGTTTATCTGGATATAACCCCATCCTAAGATGAGAAGTTTTGCATTAAAAACAAAAGTTTTCCATTATATTGTATAAGAAAAAGTCGGTCTTTTAAAAAAGAAAATTTGTCTTAAAATATTATTATATATTAAATATACTAATACACTTTCTAGAGAAAGGTATTAGGATTTTTAAAAATAGTTTTATTCTCTATGGCACCTAGATTCTTGAGGAATAACCTTGATGGTATAGTCACTGCAAATAGAGCGCACTTTCTCCAGGAGTTGGCAGGTCATGAAAATCACGTCTACTGTTCAACGATAGAAAAATCTTTAGAGCCACTTAGTCTTGAGAAAGTCCAAGATGGTCCTGTACCATGCATCCTGCTTGTCTGACCACAGCAACTGTTTGATTGGCTGAATAATTTAAAAAAATAAATAAAAGGAGCTTTTGTGTTTTTCCTGTACTCACCTACCTACACTTTTCCTAGGGAAAGAGGATTGTAGATAGTATTGGGAAACTTCCCCATGCAGGCTGGGTGCTTTGAGGCCGCCCTTTGCTGGGCTGACTGATAAGCAGTACAGTGGGGAAGGAGCCAGGAATGCAAATCACTTTCAGTATTATTAATGGCTGTTGTTGGGTCAACCATTATCTGTTTGCTGTGTTTGCAGACCATCCAGTCCTCTTGGGTTTTCAAGATTTGACATCAGTACTAAAACTGAAACCTTTTAAAGAGTGAGAGTAAAAATCTGTGGCTCTGAAAGTATTTGCATTTAGGAGATAACAAAAAACCAGAATCTTGAGGTAGTTGGATGTGGAAGAGTAACTTATGCTATTACGATGCCTCCCCCTTACTTTCCATTAACTTAAGTCCACTTCTATAGGGCATAGTTCTAACAGCAAGAGCCTAGTGCCTAGTCTAGGATTAAGAGAAATAAATCTGTGGTAGAAAAAAAAAAGTCTGTCCTGCTGATGATCCCCTTTACCAGTTGACTTCACAGTGTGATTAGTGGGGGTCCACAAGCACTCTGATGAGTTTTTGAAGTTGACCATTTCCATAATGAGACGAAGACAAGACTTACCTTTTGCTATGGAGCAACTACATGGAATGGTTAAAGGTCCTAGCCCTTATGTTCTCTGTGGATGCATTGGCCAGTTTTTTGTAGCTGTAAGAAAATACCTGAGGAAAAAAAAGGGAAAATGGATTTTGGCTCACAGCTTAGGATTTTAAGTCCTAAGGTCATCTGGATCCATTGCTTTGGGCCTGAGGTAAAGAAGGAATCATATCAAGGCAGAGGGAAGGTTGCTCACTGCATGGTCCAGAAAGCAAAGACAGGAGAGGGTTCCTGAACATACCTTTCTAAGGTCCATCATTTGGAGGCGTGCTCCTGCTTCCAGTAGGTCCCGGTTCCTTCCTGATGTTGCTCCCTCTCACTGTGCCTCTAGCCGGACACCAAGCCTTCAACAGGCGAGCTTTGGCATTTGCTTCATTCCTACCATCTTACAAATGGCTGTACGCTGTTGTTTTTCAAGCCAGGCTCCTAAGAGAATGTTTATAAAACAGCAGAAACTACTGACGTTTTACAGTCTTGATCTTTCAAGTATACATACTTCTCCTCTCTGTGCTCTGCTCTACTCTGAAGTACCTTTGTCATATTCAGAAAAGGCCCTGGGAAGCGGACTTGCACGCTCAGTTGGATGCCTTTTTCAGAGAATGCTAGTTTTACTTGAAAAATGACTGACAAGCTGGCTATTCACAGTTAGTTATTTGATATTTATTTTCTTAAAAACAGACTAATTGGTTACCAATGATAAAATTTTTGCTTTTGAACAAAAATGAAAAAAACCTCTGATCTGCCACGTTGAACTTGAGTTTCTCAGTCTTTCTGAATACTTTCCTAAAGTTAGTGCTGATATTAAGGTTATGTTTTTAAACGTTATCTCATTTTTATGTTAACATATGTAAGATCTGTGTAATTTGAGGAATAATTATTTATTAAATGAGCAATTTTATATACTATTAAAATTATTAAGAAGTCAGGAGAGTAGCTGTATAAGGGCAAAGTGAGCCACTAAATTTTAATAGAACAAAATTTAAACACTTAGGTGAGTTCAGATTCTACACTACAGCAAACCTGTAAGAAACCACTGATTTATAGTTTCTCTCTCTCTAATATATACAATATAATATTATATGTTGTTTTGGGTTTTAATATCAGAGAAGATTGTCTACCACTGTCTTAACAGGACTTTAGAATCCTTTTTCCAGGGACAATGAAGTGACTCAGAAGGTAAGCCACTTCTTGCCAAGATACCTGAGTTCAAGCCACAGGTTCCACAGGTTCCACAGGCTATGGGAGAGAACCCATTCCTACACGTTGTGCTCTGGCCTCTACCCGTATCCACACACAAAATAAAAAAAAATGAATGAACATATGTAAAAAAAAAAAGTGTTAATAAGAAAGATCTCCCTTTAACTGTATTTTTGTATGCTAGACTGTATTCATTTACTTGCAACAGAATGTGTCACACCAGATTGAAAACAGAAAACAGACAGGAAAATACATTTTCTTTAAGCCAGAAGTTGGGGAGTTTATTTTTTGAAAATTGTTTTCATAAAATGTGTTACTTATATAATATGTAAGGTGTATTATTATTTGAACATGAGTCTTCTTTTAAATTACAGTAAATATTAGTAGATATGCCCACACAATCAAAACCTCCTTAGATTCTGCAATAGGTTTTAAACACCATAAAAGCTACACACACACACACACACACACACACACACACACACACACACACACACACACACACACACACGGTCTAGAACAAATCGCTCCCTCTCTCCTCCTAGTGTAGTCCAGGTCTCTGGCGTTGGTTCAGACCCAGCACTGTCTTAGAACAGTCTTTGTAGTGCGGCTGACCATACATCCATCTTAAACGTGAAGCTAGGCTGTTGCCTGGGTGCTTATGCAGGGGTCCTTAGAGACCAGCGCACACTTTAAGTGGCACTGTGAGGCACTTGTTGACCTCAGGGTCTACTTGTAACCCTGTGCGGGAACCTGCTTCATCACCTTCATCAGCTTGTGTCCATAGTGTGTATGAGTTCTTCAGTTCTGCCAACTGTTTCTCATTGACATGGACACCTCTGACACTTTTCCTGCGAGGAGGAGGAGTCTGAGCTGATAGAGATCTGCATAAGCCAAAGGATAGTTTTGTAGGTGGAAAATGCAGGAATTAAGGCAAGACTTTCTAACTCTGCTTCATATTAAGTTAATTACAGGGCAACACGGCGTGTAAACATGTAGCAGTGCTAGCCCCTGCACGTCTGCATACTTGGTATACATATTTAATACAATTTGACAAATAGAAGAAGCACACTCTCGTTTTGTAAAAATCAGTTCCATTCCCAAACATTACAATGGTCATAAATTCATTCAGCCTGTCAGCTGGTCAGTCATTTATCTTATGCTGCTGTAGAACCTTGGGCCTCGTGAATGCAAAGTAAGCCTTCTATCACAAGGTAGACCAGTGCTCTCATTTCCCTCAAGGCTGGCTTCCTTAGTCTCAGTCTGGACTTGAACTCACTTGTATCTCAGGCAGTCCTTGGAGTTGATCCTCCTGCCTACCTCAGCCTCGGGTGCCACCAGGCCCAGCGTGAGAATTCATCTACAGTCATTTGTTCATGGTACACTTTCTTTTCTCAAAATGTAAATGATAATGGTAAGTCAGAGGGTTGTCATATTTTTATTAGACAGACAGATGTAGTCCACTGTAGTATTTAAAACAGTGACCTTCAAAGTGTCTATGTAGTGCTTAAGTGTCAGTGCAGACAGTGTTGGGAGTAGAAAGAATGTGCCATTCAGTTTTTCCTCTGCGTGTTTTAGTCTAAACTTAACTTTAAAGGAAGGTTTATTAATACTTAATATGCAGTTTAGCAAGAGCACTGTTGCTCGCCCTGCACGAGGCTCTCGTGTTAGCTAGAAGATGAACCATACTTAATAAGGGAGAGGCGTCTCACTTGTGGCTTACTTTCTTTTTCCATTTAACCTTACCTGGATGACAAAGCATCCATCTTCGATGGAAGCAGTACAACCAAGGCTTCAAGTCTAACCTTCTCAGACAACTGTCAGGGTTCTCCTTTGTGCTAGACAGGGCACAAGTGGGCTGTTTTAAAATACTTGGAAACCATACTGACTTTTAAACACTGAAAACAAGAGCTTAAAAATGTTTGCTGTTCACATTGCCTTTTATAACTCTATAAAATGGTTACATTTGCCAGAACTATGTTGTATCTTTGACGGTAAGGCAAATTATGAGTCTTTATAGTCTTTAAACTTTGAGAACTTGAAAACAGAATTTTCTGCCCTGATTTAAAATGCAAGTTATGATTATTAATAGTTTATGACTCTGTCTGACATCCGTGAAAGATATCTAGTGGCAGGAGGGCAGAAACCTTTGTAGGTAACACAAACCAGTGGTACCCTGATTGGCTGAGTCAGCCAATAGTATGCTTTCTGAATTTTAACTTCTGTATTTTCGGGGATGCAGGTCTGTCAGCTAGAAGTAACTATTCAAATCACACAAAACACACACTTTAGAAGTGGACCTTTAGATTCTGAAACCAGATTTTTAAAACTGGCTATGGCTTTTCTGTTATACTTCATTCCCATCTCTTATAACAAAAAAGGTTTTATGGCATTAATATTAAATTAATATTTAAATTGTTAAGTTTATCTTTAGATTCTTAAAATTTCCATTTGTGATATAATTCAATATGCAGTAATACATTTATGTACACTGTGCATACAGGAAAGTACATATCTCTGAAAAAGTGTTTTATACTACTTTTTATGATATTAGCATACAAAATAGTAGAATATTTCCAGCCTGGACACTATTGCTGAAATATACACTTAATTCTTCACAGTTTGTATCTGAACATTGGATGTAGAAAATTATTCGAGACAAAAAGTTTCTGGTGTGAAGAAGTGACCTGTAGCTATTTTGACTGTGTGCCAATCATCAGCACTTTTGGTTCCCTTTTAAACAGTGTATTAGTTTTATGAGTATAGTGTTTCCAAGAATCTTATAAATATTTATTTAGTTATTTGAATCTTTTCTTCGTTAATTCACAGGCAAGTTGAGAAAGAGTTTGTGCATTCTGTAGTATATTCTCCTTGTCTTTCTGTCCTCCCCTGATAAAGAGACTATGGATGTACATCAGCCTTAGCGGAAGTGCACTCCACTGGTGCCCTGTAATTAAGCCTCTTCTTTTCTATGGGTAAGAGATACCAAGTGTGGCTAATTGCAAAGTCTCAATCTGTACGCCTTCCGGTGAGGAGGGAAGAGTGGCTGGATGCTGTCCTACTTCAAATGGCAAACGATGTCTGCGTTCACTCCTTTGGAGACTCACCAGCTGTGCTTCCATATTGACACTTTACCCCAGTCACACCTTCCCCTTTATTTTTGGCTACATCTATTGTGATAAGGACAACATAAAACATTTATGTCTCAAGGTTGCTTGATACATTTTTCAAAGACAAATAACCAAGTAATCGATAGATGCACTTAGAGCACATTCGTCACTCAGCATAATCATCAGTTCTATTCAAGGGTAATAAAAGATGAGCCAAATAGTCTTCTAAGGCCATCTCTGATAGCAAATAGATGAAATGATATTTTTTTTATATCATACTGATATTTTACTGGGTGTTTTTACTGATCACTAAAACTTTTGGAGTTATTTGGGAGTTGCAAATGTATAAATTAGGAATTGCAGTAAAGTGACTGCCGCTTGATGCTCTGCAGCCCTCAAATGTGGTAAGCGCCCACCCAAGGGCATGCTTAGACTTGGTTGGTAATTACAATTGAGCTGTAAAATATTTTGACAGTTTCCAACTGTTGTGTACATGTTAGTCATTTGGTGGCAAATGCAATTTGGTGAGGGTTTGGATTTGTTTTTTTTTTTTTTTTGGGTCGGGGCATATTTAATTAAGACTGAATTACATAGTATTTCACAGTAAGCATTAATAAAAACTTTTGTTACTATGAGCTACTTTTATATTTTGACAAAGGCAAAAAAAACCTTTTTCTTTAAAAACACTGCATAAGTAAGTGAAACTTGCCATGCTTCTGTTTTTCCTTACAAGCTTTTACTTGTTGACTCTTCATTGGTAGCTTGAACATGGTGTTTGACTTTCCTAGGTAAGTGTATTCAATGGCAAAAAACAAAAAGGGGGAGAGAGAATTGCTTATGATAATTATACAACTGGAAAAGAGTGCTTTGGTTGATTTTTGTAAGATATTTTTATCCTTTTATTAATAATAAAGATAATAAGCTAATTTGTGCAGTAAGACAGTTCAAGAGACAGAATTCCAACATTGTAATTCAAGAGTTGCTTATGTAGACATAAGACTGCCATAAAGCAGTTTTAAACCTCTCTTTTAAGCACAAAGTTATTGGGTAAATAATGATTTATGAAGTTAGAAAGCCTGGTCATAGTGGGAAAGGCCTGTCCTCTTATCTGCGTAACCAAGAACAAACTTGACACTTGGTTACTTGAAAACCTGTTATTAAAGTTTGGTGTTGTCTCCATAGAAACCTTCAAATATTTTATTCTTTCTGTTTTTGACTTCTTATCATGGATCTGTCATTGTAGATAAAGATTCTTAGAGAAAGCAGAAATTTAGTGCAACTACTAGGTCTTCAACTTTTGTAGTATTTCCTGTTTAAAAAAAAAAAGCTTATGAGTGTGACTTATAACAATGATACTGAACGTTACCCAAATGAATTTTTACTGCATCAAGTTAGTATTATTTCTCCAGAGGATCAATGTTGGGATTACACCCACATACATGTGAACATACACAACACACACATACACATACAAAATATTTAAAACACAAGATATTTAAACCATAGTCTAGCTTTATACCATAAGCAAACGGAAAAGGGAGAACAATCCCAAAGCCACTGAGGATAAATTTTAGAGCAAAGATAAACTAGAGGAGAGCAAAAAATTAAAAAATAAAAATCAACAACAACTTTGAGAAACTTAACCCAACTTAAAGTTCATTATTTTAATACATCACCAAAATTGGCAAACTTTAACTATGGGGGTAGTCAGAGAAGGCTCAAATTACTAAAATGAGAAGTGAAAGTGGGTTTTTCTACCCACTTAACAGACATTTAAAGACCTATAAGAGAGTGCTGTGAACAGTCAGACATCAAAATATTGGATAACTGAGATGGAATAGACAAGTTCCCAGGAATAATAGCTACCAGACTAAACCATGTGTAAGTAGGACATGCGAACAGATCTGTAAGAGACTGTTTTAAAAATTGAATCATCAATCCAACATCTCCTAAGAAGCTGGATGGCGTGGCTCATGCCTTTGTCTGTGATCCCAGCACTCTGAAACCAAGGCAAAGACTATTGACTCAGAGGCAGTCTAGGAAACATAATGAGACCATGGGTAGGATTTGGGGGGAGGAGAGGAAGAAAAAGAACACTTCTAACAACAAAAATAGTTTAAGACCCATTCTACCAAGCATCCCAGGAAGTAACACCATTTTTTTTTAAACTTTCTAAAAACTTGGAACACACCTCCTAACTCATTCTATGAGGTCAGCATTACCTTACTAACTATGAAAGCCACACTATAGAGCAGTATTGCTTATTATTACCAAAGACCATTCTGCAACATTTTAAAGGACTAGGCACTGTGACCAAGTAAGAGTTGCTCAAATGCAAAATAAGAAATCAATGTCATATGCTGTATTGATACACTGTAGGAATTAATGGCCATCTGAAATAATGCATAAATGGCACTTGACAGAACCATGCTCTATCATAATAACACTCAACAGATTAGGGTTCAAAAGAAACTTCCCCAAAATAACAAGAACCACAATTAGAAAAGTTCAGAGATAATATCGTAGTACATCGGTAAAGAATGCTTTTCCTGTGTAGTAACAGAATGGCAAGGGCATCCACTCTTGGAACTTGTCTTCCACATAGAACTTGAAATCCTGGCCATTGCAATTACATAAGAAAAAGGGAAACCACCAAAATCAAAAGGATGTTGTAAAATTGTCTCTGTTTGAATTGATGGGATCATGCATGCACCAAACCCTAAAGATCTCACACACACACAAACACACACACACACACACACCAAAAAACTTAAAAATCAATAAATTCAGTAAAGTCATCAACAATAACAACAGCAAGTCATTTGCATTTCTGAATACTAACATTGAACAATCAGAAAGAGAACTTAAAAGGATAGGTCTCTTAACAGCAGCATCCAAAAGAGCTACATGCTTAGAAAGGAACTTAGCTAGGCCTGGGTGTGGCTCAGTTGGTAGAATGTTCACCTACCAAACTGGAGCTCTGGGTTTGGCCCAGCACCTCACATCCTGAGTATGATGGTGTTCGTGCTTCTGAAAACTATATCGTTATGGTGTCTAGGATGTAAACAGAACACAAACCTACAGATTTAATGTTACCATCAAAATCTCAATTACGTTCTTTTTGCAAAAGTAGAAAATAGGCCATCTTAATTGTCACATGGAATTTCAGAAGACCTGTAATAAACTTTTTAAAGCACCCTGATAAAAATAAAAGCAAACACATATTTCCCAGCTTCTAAACTTGCTGCAAAGATCTCAGTAACCAAAAATATGATACTTTCTTCAAATGCAAAGTCATTTAAACCAGAAACAAACACCTTACCTAAGACAATGTTAGTGCTTTTCATAAAGTAGTCAAGACTGTTCAGTGGTTTTGAGGAGAAGAGCCATCTTTTCAACAAATACTTTTGGAGAACTGAACACACAAGAGAATGAAAGTGGACCATTACCTGACCTGGTAGGCAAAAGCCTAAGAACTAAGGCCATGAGACTTGTAGAAGAAAACACAGGGCGGCTTGCAGCCCTGCGTCAGTGGGAGGGGTTTTTCCTGAATATCACTCACAAGCAATAGACAGCAACAACCAAAATAGACAAAATTTACTTCAAGAAAACTTATATGGATCAAGATAGACAGAATGAAAAGGCTACCTACAAAACAAACAGGAGGAAGTATTTTCAAATAATACGTCTAATAGGAAACTAACCCCTAAATGTCTAAGAGTTCCTAAACAAAAAAATAAAAGAGCTCAGTTAAATGTGGTCAGAAGATTTGAATACACCCTCTCTAGTAACATACAAGTGGCCAGTAGGTATAGGAAGAGATGTTCACCATCACCAACCATTAGCAAATGCAAATGAAAGCCACAAAGAGAAAAATAGCCCCCACGCATTAAAATTGCTACACTGTTTTGAAAAGTGCTTAAGCATTAGCCAGCAAGGAAATAGAATTCTAATCCCAGCGTATTGTTAGAATGATGGAAAATGCTTCAAAAAACAGTGTGGTAGCTCCTCAAAAATTAAGAATTGGTAGAGAAAAATGAATTCTTGGTATGTCCCAAAAGACTGGAAACAGGGTAGAGGAGCAGCATTTGTTCACAACATCTATAACAGTGAAGTAATGACAAAAAGACAAATTATGTGAATCCATTTGTAATGTCCCTCACTAATCAATATCATGGTGGCAAAGCAGAGCGCCGGTGTGGTCAGTGTAGAGCTGATGTGGTCAGTGCCACGGGTATGATCCCCAGCAACACACACAGTGGGACGCAGTCAGTGGGGTCTTGTTGCTTAATAGGCATAGAGGGGTTTTCAGTTTTACAAAATGAAAGGACTTCCGGGAATGAAGAGTTGTGAATATGCCATTGATGAGTGTATAACACTGAGCTTAATGCTAAAATAAGTATTCTATATGTATTTTACCATAATAATGAAAATATTAGAGTTACTGGGACTCCACAAGAACACATGTTTATATGAATATTAATGTTCTATTAATATTTGAAGATTAAAATTATATAATTAAAAATTATATTCATCCAAAATATATGAACATAAATGCTATTTTTTATAGCATGACTCTATCTTCCAAATCAAATATTTAGTGAGAAGGGTGACATTTTTGCTTCCCTTTTTTCCAGCGTCTGCTGTCTGGCCTAAAAGAAGGCAGTTGTTATATTCAGTGTCTTGTAATACCTGGGCTAGTTGTGTGGCTTTATTATGCTGTGCACTGTACACTGGAAAACTCTGCTATCAAGATTCGTGAAGTGGCTCCAAATGTTGTTAAATTGGGATTACATGCTGTGAAAAATGTTAATTGCACCACTGATGTTTTTCACTCAGGTCCAGAGTGTATGCCTTTCTCCTCTTGTATTCTGGGTGGGGCCTAATGTTGTTTGGTGGCCATTTCTGTATGTGTGCTGCTTTGGCTAGGTGAGCATGCCCTTCTGTAGGGAGGGTTGAGTCAGAGGATGACCATGCCTCCAAATTTAACAGAATAGTTGGTAGCAGAGTTGTTTTTTTTTAATTCAACTCTGAGTGAAAACTTTTTCTCCCACATCCTTATTGGTTAATAGTTTCAATCTCATTCCTATCGTTTCAATTAAAAGACCCACTACAATGTCAGCCCTTGTAGGGAAAGCATGTGTAAGTACCATGTGCAGGTTTCTGAATACTCATGTGAGTGGACAAAGTTTCTCTTTTTTTTTCCCCCTAGATACTTAGATTTCATTTCATAGTCTAGAAAAAAGTTGAAAGTGCTCGTTCAATTTTTGCCCATCATTATATTGATTGACCTTATTTTCCTTACTGTGTTTTAAGAATTTTTGTATTTTCTAAGTATGAAGCCTTTTATCAGGGAAAATACACATAGTTGTGTAGCACCAGGTTTAACTTTACGAAGGACTGAAAATTTTAGTTTTAGCATCATAGTACCAAGTGCCATAAATACATAATTATTGTGAGGTGGTAAGTCAGAGAGTCCTCCTGATGTGAGCCACTGAGGCTTACAGGCATATGATGCTGTGTGTAGTGTGCAGTCCACAGGTTCCCCAAGGACCTGATCATTTATAAAATGCACACTAAGCATAGGAAGCAGGGGTGTTCATTTTTAATTGTCATTTGGAGTTTATTCATAGGCTCTTAGGTCTGTGTGCGGTTCGTCAAGCATGGGCCATTTTTACAGTAAGTGCTGTTGCCTTGTTACACACAGCTAATAATTCACATTTACTCAGTATAGTTCCCATAGAAATGGCAAATTATATTGGATAAATTTGGTTGTTTCTTTATTGAGAATGGACCAGTGGTTTAACCCTTCTCCATGAAGAGAAAAATTAAGTTTCTTCACAAATTTTACAACTACAATTCATGTCCCTGTGGCGTTAGGTCTTTCCTCTGCACAGGAAAGCTGGATGGCGTGTGAACTCAGCTCCTGTTTTCTGTCTACTTCACTGTATTTTGCTTTTGGTGTACATTTCATTCACTTTCCTTTGGAAGCAGGCAGTGGTACCTATACCGCCATCGAAGTCTGCCCAGCATGCACCTCTGCCAGCCCACCTTTATGGAAACAGTACCAAGACTTGCATTTTCTGTCTGATTGGCCATTGTTCCACTGCTGTGTTTTGGAGTAATTGTTGGACATCTCTTAAAACCTTTTTCAAATATTTTTCTGTTCGTAAAAATATGTTAATGTAGCCGGGAGTTCTCAGTCTTATTTATCTCACTATTAATCTTCGAGTTATCTTGCAGCATCATAAGACTTCATCACTTTTACTATAAGAGAGAAGTAACGCTGGGGTGTGGCCTGGATGGTAGAGTGCTTGCCCCCCACGCATGGTTCCGTGGCTTCAGTCTCTAGCGTGCATGTGCTGGTGTAACCACAGCCTGTAATCCTAGCACTCTGATAAGGCAGGAGGATGAGGAGTTCAAGGCCAAACTCCCCTACTTAGTGAGGCAGAGGCTGGACCAGAGAACCCTTATTTAGAGAGGGATGGTGAAGATGGAGAGGGAGAGGAGAGAGATGAAGTGATGTCACTTTGGGGAAGCAGGAGAGGGAGGAAGGGGATGGGGCTAGAGATACAGGGAGAATGCAGATGCAGATGTTCTTGTTCTCACCACTGCTGTTATTCTGGGCTTACCAAATGCTAAAATCAGAGCTAGCCAATGTTCTCTAACCATGATTTGCAATAATTGAGGAAAGGCTCCAAGAATTCTCACACAAAGACCAAAATACCCATCAGCTTCAGCAGTAACGCTGTGTATCTTACAGAACTGGGATTAATTAGGTCTTATGCTAATTCTAGTCCAAAGTCCAAAAGTCCAACATAATGGACAAAGGGGTTTTACTAGGAACTCCTAAGTTGTAACTTGACTTGAGCAGCTGCCTTTGGGTTGTTTGTTGTTTGTTTCACTGGTGCTAAGACCAGGTCTTACTGTGTTGCTCAGGATGGTCTTGACCTATGACCCTCTTATTCAGCCTCCAGAGTAGCAAAATTGTGAGGCAAGTACCTGGTGACTTCTTGAACAAACTGATTTGACATATATAGGGCAGTAATCTTAGGTTCTGAAGAACTTAACTAGTTAACTAAGACTTTTGCTAGTTCCAAGAAGTACCTAATGTCTCCTGAGGTCTTCAAGCTGCATTATTCTGGAATGTGAAATGTATAATGAAAGCATGGAGTTTATATGGAGACCCTAAGGCATAGTCCGTCTTCTTCCTTCCTGTGTAGCTGAGTTTCTTTGAAGGTATTTTTAAAACAACCAAAGAGCTCTTGAGGCATATGTAAAGTATGTGGTTGATACGCAGCATAAATTCTATGAACACTGTAAGAAGATGCTCTATAGTGAGTCAGACAGAGTGTAGTCAGAAACACCACCTAAGAGCCACGGAAGATCATAGTGTAATCAAAGAAAACTCATGTAAGAGACAGAAAATAAAAAAGGCCATTGAAGCGGGCTTCTGCCTGCTGATTAGGAATTAGGATGAGACTGTGTGAAAATGACAGTTAAATTGAAACGGTAAAGAAGAACGTGGCATTGTCACAGTTGTGTGTGCGACGGTAGTTACTCTAAGTAGATGTCATCTGTGTGACACTCAGGAGATGGGGAAGCAGGTTCAGGCAGGAAAGCATAGGGATTTAGAGAATGATGAATCATACGGGCTTTAGTGTGCAGAAGGGCTGTGCTATCGTTTTGTATGTGTTGAGCACCACCAGAGATGTTAGATGTGTTGTAAGAATACTGTGCTTTGAGAATGGGTTGGGAAAGGGAGAATTTGCAACAGGGATGACTGAGGCAATAACCTAAGCAAAAAAAAAAAAAAAAAAAAGATAAATTACGGGGCTAGAGAGATGGCTCAGTGGTTAAGAGCACCACTTGCTCTTCCAAAGGTCCTGAGTTCAATTCCCAGCAACCACATGGTGGCTCACAACCATCTATAATGTAATTTGGTACCCTCTTCTGGTCTGCAGGTAAACAAGCAGACAACACTGTATACATAATAATAAAACAAATCTTTAAAAAAAGAAAGATAAATTAATTACAAGGTTCCAAATAATCAAAACCATAGCATGACTATATAATTTCCTATGAATTACCTTGTAAAAAATGATATATAAAAGAAAAACTTTGAATGATTCTGAGGTTAAAATCCATACAATTAGAACAGTACTGGTATCATTTTTCAAACACAATGAAAATGAGCAGGTTACAATGAAGATCACAATTTTAAACATACCAAGTTCAAATTTTATCTGGCAGGAAGGACAGCCAGCTGGAAATGTCAACTTGAGACAGTTGGAACCGTAAATGTGTGGAAGTGATAGCTGGAACCCTGAGAGTGAATCAGTTCAAAGTGTGGATGGAAAGAAAAACATCCAGAGAAATACCTAACGGAATGTGTGGGGCTGTCCATGATGAAAAGGAGACTACAGAAGAGGGGGAGACCATAGACAAGGAAAGAACAGAAAGAAATGGAGTTACTATTCTTCATCCTTGCAAAATTTAAGAAATCTCACAATGAGTTATTTAGGTTTTCTGAAAGAGATGCCATTGCTATTAATAGAAGGAATCATTCAGTGACCTTATTTTAACAGTAATCTGCTGTGTTAATGTATTAAAATTATATATATTTGAATTTTTTATGAGACTGGGTCTCTCTATTGGTCCTAGCTGTCCTGGAATTCTTGAACTCACAGCGATCCACCTGCCTCTGCCTTCTGAGTGCTGGAACTAAAGGTGTGCACCCCCACGCCTGGCCCTTCGTTCCTACCTTCAGTGCATGGAATTTTAGCATCTTCCTTTCTTTGGAAAACAATACATTTTAGTCATTCACAGCTTGTTTCTTTAGATAACTGCATGATCCTTGTTTTGCATGTAGAATAATCAAGATACCAATATTATTCACTAGTTAATGCTTTGTTTACCAAAAAATTTAAAGTGTCACTGTGAACGAATTCATGCCCTTTGAAACTAAAGAAGCCTCAAAACAAAACAAACAAACAAAAAGAATTCGGTGCTGATGGTGCATGGTGACAGTACTGTGCTGATATGCCCGGTTGGTAATATGGTGCTGATGGTGCATGGTGACGGTATGGTGTTAATGGTGCATGGTAACAGTACAGTGCTGATATGCCCGGTTGGTAATATGGTGCTGATGGTGCATGGTGACAGTATGGTGCTGATGGTGCATGGTGACAGTATGGTGTTAATGGTGCATGGTGACAGTACAGTGCTGATGGTGCATGGTGACATTATGGTGCTGATGGTGCATGGTGACAGTATGGTGCTGATTGTGCATGGTGACAGTATGGTGCTGATGGTGCATGGTGACAGTATGGTGTTAATGGTGCATGGTGACAGTATGGTGCTGATGGTGCATGGTGACAGTATGGTGTTAATGGTGCATGGTGACAGTATGGTGCTGATATGCCCGGTTGGTAATATGGTGCTGATGGTGCATGGTGACAGTATGGTGCTGATGGTGCATGACAACAGGCTGCTGCTGCTGATTCATCATGACATACAGTGCTGGTGATGTGTGGTGGTGATGTTTGGCCCTTATGGTACATGGTAACTGTATGGTAATTGTAGTTACCACTTACTGAATAGTCTACCATATCTTTTGTTAAGTGTTTTGTTTTACTTAATAGTATTTACTGTTATTTACTGTGCATCAGGAGTTAATCTGGAAACCTGAGATATGTTAATAAATAAGGCAAATTGCAAGTATTGAGTAGAGAGAGTTCTTATTTAGTACAGACAGACACAAACACTAACTAGAAGTATAGCATAAATGTAGACCACAAGAAGATAGACTGTGGGAGAGCAGAGCAGTGCAGGAGGAATTGGGGGTGCGGTGCTGGGGTGGAGTGGTGGAGCTGGATTGTATTATGACAGTGCCAGATTTGTAAGCTGAGGAGGCTGGACTGAAGGTCCAACACTGGGAACACCAGGCGGATGGAATAATTCTGCAGAGGTTGGAACATACTTGAAGTAAAGAGCAGGAAAAGATGAGTTTTACTCACAGTGATCAAGGGGCAGAGAGGTGGGTAAGAGGTAGTGGGGAGGGAGGTCTTGTTACTGCAGCACTGTGTATCTGTGGATGTTTACCTAGTCATAGTTACCATGGTAGTTACCTGGTCATAGTTACCACGGTAGTTAGTTATCTGGTCATAGTTACCATGGTAGTTAGTTATCTGGTCATAGTTACCACAGTAGTTACTTAGTTATAGTTACCACGGTAGTTACCTGGTCATAGTTACCATGGTAGTTACCTGGTCATAGTTACCATGGTAGTTACCTGGTCATAGTTACCACGGTAGTTAGTTATCTGGTCATAGTTACCACAGTAGTTACTTAGTTATAGTTACCACCGTAGTTACCTGGTTATAGTTACTATGCAGGTACCTGGTTATAGTTACTACGGTAGTTACCTAGTTATAGTTACGACGCAGTTACCTGGTTATAGTTACCACAGCAGTTACCTGGTCATAGTTACCATGGTAGTTACCTGGTTATAATTACCACGCAGTTACCTAGTTATAGTTACCACGGTAGTTACCTAGTTATAGTTACCATGCAGTTACCTGGTTATAGTTACCACAGCAGTTACCTGGTCATAGCTCCCATGGTAGTTACCTGGTTATAGTTACCACGGTAGTTACCTAGTTATAGTTACCACGCAGTTACCTGGTTATAGTTACCACAGCAGTTACCTGGTTATAGTTACCACAGCAGTTACCTGGTCATAGTTACCATGGTGGTTACCTGGTTATAGTTACCACGCAGTTACCTGGTTATAGTTACCACGGTAGTTACCTAGTTATAGTTACCATGCAGTTACCTGGTTATAGTTACCACAGCAGTTACCTGGTCATAGCTCCCATGGTAGTTACCTGGTTATAGTTACCACGGCAGTTCATATTTACCAATGAGGAAACTAAATCACAGTTGGACAACCCACTTCATGACTAGAACAAGAAATAATTATCTCATCCGGCTACATGTTGACATTTTCAAAGTGATTTCTTAATTCTTTTATCACCTTCCACAAAATATTAGATAAAAGGGCAGCAGCTTGATTATTCATTTAGTAGATCTGCTAATTCTCTTTTTTCTGCAAACTTACATGACCATTTATGAGACTTGTAATTTTTATCAGTTTTCTCAATTGCATATGACTTCTTTTTGTTGAAAGTGAATTGTTCTTTTTCATACAGTCTTCTGGTCAGAAGAAATCCAAATTTTAGCTTAGCTTGTCTAGCTTTCTTATATTAGACCTAGATGATTCTATGGAAAATATTGTAACAAAGATAATTATTTAAGTGATGGGAGAATAGATAATAGACAATTAAGAAAGTTATATATGTACCTAAATCAAGAATCCCCAAGTTTCATAGCACTTTAAGTCAATTTAAATCAGTCTAAGTGACCAGAGGGATTTAAAAGTCACAATGGACTATTTACTTTATTTCTATACATTAGGTTTAAAGTTAAATTATTTATTTAAGGTAAAATGTCCTATATTTGGAGATCAATTTCATGTACTTCTTTATATTAGGCATAATTAATCCAAAGTTGTTTATTACATTTACACAAGTATGTGTGTGTGTGCATGCATGTGTGTGCGTGTGTGCGTGTGTGTGTGTGTGTGTGTGTGTGTGTGTGTGTGTGTGTGTGTGTGTGTGTAAGATCAGAAGATAATATGCACTAGTCTGCTTTCTCTCCTTTGGGTCCCAGGAATTGAGCTCGGGTCAGAAGGCTTGACAGCAAATGCCTTTATTCACCCAGCCATTTCTCCAGCCCTGAATATGCTGGTTTTTTTTACAATTAGTGAGCAGTTCGTTTAGAATTTGCTTTGTAGGGGTGATCATTTAAAGAATAGAGCTTTGCCAGTCTATGATTATTTATATAATGCCTTGTTAATCTGATAATAGAAATGAGGACATCATTGATCGCTGTTACGTAAGCATTACTGTAAGAATGAATCATTGGTTAAATTTAAATGCTGTCGGCATAAATGAATATTCTCTCATCTTTACAAGGCTCTTTTGTTTTCATAGCTAACAATTTTGATTAAAAGAATTAAAGTCCAAAAAATATTAAGTTCTTATAGTTTCAGTTGTATCAATCTTCATAATTATCATAAAATATTGTAGTTATTCGGTAAAAGCAAATGACATTACTTTAAGAAATAAAACTTTAGAATTAACGTCTTACAATATAGTTTTAGTTCTGTCACCATTACTATTCTGCTAAGCGTATGGGTAAAGGGAAGCACGTGCTTAAGATTTAAACACTCACAGCAAACTCTACAATTCAAAAGCCACTGTTGGTAATAATTAGAATATATCTTGAGTATTTCCAGAATATATACTGTTGTGTGCAGTTGGCACCAAAATGTGTCTATTGCTAAAAACTAAAGCTATTTATATTGTTACTGAGTTTCTATAGAAAGGATGTTTGAACTGGCTGTTGTCGTCCTGTGCTGCCCTCACCCTTACTGGGGCTGATCTCTTTACCAGGGTGTCTCTCAATACCTGAAAGCCGCTGCCGCACTACAGCTGATGGTGCAGTGAGACTTCGGTGCATGATTTTCACCCAGTCTTACTTGTTTATAATTGCATTTTGAGTATGTAAGGGTTGCTCAGATATTTAGCCCTAAGTATTCAAATATTTTTAACGTGATGTTTCCATCAAGGACACTCATGACTTGTTCTTACCAGAAGTTTAAAATGTTGCTTATCTGCCTTGTTGTCAGGCAAATGCCATGGGCAAAAACTGAAGATAATAACGTAAGATTTGTGTCTCTCTCGGAGGCAGCAGTTGTCGTGAAGTGACAGTTTTGAAGGACCGAAACTGACATCAAAGGTTTCAAATGATCTAGCTAGGTCAATTAATGTTAATTTTTATCTTCCATTAGGTTCTTTTAATGTCCCCTTCCCACCCTTTTTTCTTTCTTTCTTTCTTATATTCTAGCCAAGCCCAATACCAAGTCCTGTTCTGGGGCAAAAGCCAAATGCTAGCCAGTCGTTGCTTGCGTGGTGCAAAGAAGTTACGAAAAACTACCGGGGCGTGAAAATCACTAACTTTACTACGTCATGGAGGAACGGGTTATCTTTTTGTGCAATCTTACACCACTTTAGACCAGACTTGATGTAAGTAGAAGTGTCATAAATGTTTGTAAATAACAGGCATTCTTAAAAGAACACAGAATAGTTTCTCAGCATGTATCCTAAACTACTTAACTGTCTCTGTGTTGGAACTATAGAACGTGCCTTTTTTTAAGAGAAGTATATGCCAGGAAACCAAAGTTTTCTTTGATTTTTTTTGAATGATTTTTCTTTAATCTGATTAAAAGTTGACTTTACTATGAAGTTTTTATTAGTGTTCAAATAAGAGAAAAATAAGCCTACGTGTGGCCCTTTGTATGTTGGTAATAAGGGAGTATCTCATGGTGAAGGGCTTTGTCAAAGCTGGTCTCTGGTCCCTTGCCTTAACTTCTCTTTTAAGTGGAGTTCAAGCAATGATACAACTAAATCGCTGTTTGTTTGTTTATCATTTCCTTAATGTTCTACACTTGCTTTTGTTGACTGAACCACTGTGAGATTGTTTGTTAGTTACCCTTTGGTGTTACTGAATACCAAATTTTTAGATTCAGTTTCTTTTACAAAAATTTATTTTTATCACATATTATATATACCCACTTTGCCATTTTTCCCCCCTCAGCGACTACAAGTCTCTGAATCCTCAAGATATTAAAGAAAACAACAAAAAGGTAAGAAATGCCAGGGGAGGGCAGAGTTACAGTTTTTTTCTTCCCTGCGAGTTTTTATTAATTTGAGGAAGGAGATGGTGTTGGGTGAGGCTGGAACCGCAGCTTGCAAGCGTGCATGCTTCCTGCGGTAGGGCAGGATGCTCAGTTTACTCTGCTTTGCCATGGGCTTTAAAGATCATAAATGCAAAGCAGACATCAGAGTATGTGCATGCTCCTCATTAACTGTTAAGTGTTTATTAAGCCATATTGCTTTTAATACAACATTTAGCTTTTGGAGAATATACCCAGAGCTTTTGTAACTATTACATGATATTAGAAAAATGTTTTGGGAGATAAAAGCAGGAATCCAAGCAAATGAGAATACATAGGCTTCTAAATGAAAGCAATGATGAACAGTGGTTCTTTTTTTTTTTTTTTTTTTTTTTTTTTTTTTTTAGTAAATATATAGTGTATTTCCAGATCTACTTATATACTAGAACTTTCTAACCAGCATGCAAGGATATCGATCCCATCAGCCTTCAGTGCAGCTGCACAGGGAGGATTTGCTAGAGCCTTGTGGGCCAGTTGACTGTGGCTAGGGCTGATAAATGTGTTTATCTTGTGTGCCGTATATAGTATATGTAATTTCAAATGGGCAAGAAAGCAATATCAGGCTCTGTTCATAGTACATGCTCAGTGTTTGTATTGAATTGAATTTCCCAACTGAAAAACCAATGTTATTGTTGTCTTAGAATAGCCATTTTTAACCTGTAGATTTTATCTGTAAGTGTATCTGTGGATAGAATTTGGCAAGTCCTTGAACACAGCTGAAGAAAAAACATTTTTATAGTATACTGTGTCATAATTCTGTAACTAAACTTTTTTATTTTCTTCATTTGTAAGCCTTCATATTTTTCACCCAGTTGTTGCATATCTCAACAAATAACAGCTTAAACCTCCCTCTGCTTTATTAACTACTGACCAGACATGGCAGCTCCTGGGATAACTCTTGCTGTCCTGCCACTTGGGATCTGGAGGCAGGAGGATTAGTTCAAGGTCCTTGGTCAGCATGAGATTGTGTGTGTGTGCACATGTGTCTATATTCACACATGTAGTAACTCACATGTTCATTAAAATGTATTTCACTGTTTCCCAAATTCAGCTTTATATTTTAATAGTTGTACTTTTAGTATAACTGGCTCTTATTACTTTTGCTATAAAATTTTATTCTCAAAAGGGAATCCAACAAGGAAGGAGCTCAGAAAACAAGGTGATTAATAACCTCTGGTTGAGACAAAAAATTAATGTACTTTAAATTATTAAGTTAGATGGAACTATCACGTTTTAAAATTTTATAATCTTGGTAGGAGTTTCATTATCAAAAGTTCACATTAAAGCAAATTTTTTTCTTGATGTGGATTGTCGAATTATAATGCATTTAGCAGTTTCACTTTTTTTGTATGCCACCACAAAGGGGAAGTCTTTGAAAATCAGTACTTCTTCACAGAGATTACCTTGTGGGGCTAGGAGCTTAACTAAGTGGAAGAGAGCTTGGGTCTGGGTTCACTCCCCAGCACTTTCTGGTAGGCATTCTACAAAGTAATCATCCTCGTGAGTTTCTTACATCATTTTAGAAAGTCTATGTTTATTAAAGTGAAATGCATTTTTCCTAATTAAACTATATCTATAGGAGTGACATTTATTTATCTTCATTTTCCTGCATTTGAATAAAGTGCCAAAGTAATATAAATGCAGATGTCGGCATTATAAAATGAACTGCTAATTGCCAGTCAGTTGTGCCACACACCTCTAAAGCAGGGAAGAGCTTGAGCTCATGAGTTCAGGACCAGCCTGAGCAGGGTACGTACAGGACCCTGTCACTTAAATGGTGATTGCTTTTTGAGTAGAGCTTTCCTTTGCTGTTCTAATTTTTGAAATGGAAACATGATTGATTTTGCCCAGCTGTGTATATTTTTAAATATATAAAGAGAATCTTGTTAATGTTTAAGTAACATGGACTGACATGTGGGTTTACATATTACAAATGGAAAGAGTATTCCATTTACATGTTTTCTTGAGACTGGGGCTGTAGCTAAGTAAGTGTTTAGGATAGCTAGATACGGGTTCAATCCCCGAATATACAATAGGTCTTCCATGGCAGATAATCTTGATTTTTTAATAAGGTTCTTAACACTGATTCTTTTCATACAGTGTCCAGTACATGTCAGCCTACCCAGTTGTAGTGTTTGGTTACATGCGGTCTACATTACGAACCTTCGTTACTACCTGCAGATTATTTCCTGTTCTACAAGGTTCTCCCGGATAACCCTTCGTACTGTCGACTGGATTTAGAGTATCCGAGAAACAAACTCTTTGTCTTACGTTCCACTTGTATTTGTAATATAATTGTCAGTGTCTCTTCCTTAACTAACTTAACACTTCAGAATAAGTAAGACAATTCTCTTTGAAAAATCCTCGGCTAATGAGATGACTCAGTGGTAAAGGTGCCCGCTGCCAAGCTGTTGACACCCTGAGTTCTGTCCCAGAGGCTCACGTGATGGGAAGGGAAAGAACTCACACAGGGGAGCCCCAGACTGGACACACCCACCACAGCCGCCATGTACCCCCTGTGCCTACACACACACACACACACACACACACACACACACACACACACACACACACACACACACACACTAAGTAAATATATGTAAGTAAGTAGTAAGTAAGTGGGCCTTTTCTTAAACACTTTCCTATTTCACACACAGTCACAGCACGTGACTGACCTTGGCAGAAGTTAACTTGTAGGAAATTCTTTGACAAAATTTCTACCTCACCTATAAAAAAACGTGGTTTGTTTTAAAGTACAATTAGTATGCATATAATGAATTGCTGCATGAAGCAAAAAACCAGCAGGAGTTCTCTCACAAGGAAGCTAATCGTTTTTTCAGGCCTGTAAAAAGAACTCGATACAAAAAGTATTTACCTGTGGCATCTGATCTTAACCAATATATCAGCATTTTAGATAATTAGGAAATGTTCAGAATACTGCCTGCGGTGGCTTTCCTGATGGTCTGCTATTGATGGCTGTCAGTCAAGTAGTCAAGGCACACAAGGAAGAAAATGACTTTAACTTACCTAAAACATGTAAAAGAACAAACAAGTCTGTACATGCACACCAACTGAGCCACCTCTCTAGCAGATATTTTGAAGTACCCATATTACAAAGCATTATTTTGTGGAAGTTGAATAGGTCTTAATAGCACAATTTAGTTTTTATTTTCTTTCTTCACATTTCTTAAAGCTTCAGGAAGAATACAGATTAAATCCAAAGGTAGAAGTTTACTATAAAAGCACAAAAATTCCTTTGATTAAATAAATTCCTAACATTTTTTAAGAACAACATAAAACTGTGCTTCTAAATGCACATTGTCAAGAATGGGGATTTTGACATCCAAATGCAGCAGCGCTTCTGCGGTCGACGATGGCTACCTAAGCTTAGTGAGCTTTGAATGCTTCCTAGATACACAATGCTGTTTCAAGGGTTAGTTCAGGATAGTGATAATTAATTGTAAATTGAGAAACAGCCTTGGTTCTTCAAAACTAGAAAAACCTGATGCGCAGCAGCCATTCAGAGGCTAACAAACTACTACAGCGCAGCCTCACAGCTCAGGTATGCTGAGGCATTCAAAACAGTCTGTCCTCTCCAGAGTAGATGAGTGAAAGTAGTCACTGTCCTCATTAGGAAACCAAGCATAAGTATGCACTTAAAAGAGTTCCTGTGCCTCTAAGATTAAATGGCATTTATTTGTATTTTATAGCAAATCGTATAGTAGTTAGTTCTTTGAACTTCTTTACTGTAATTACATGACCATGTGAAGGGGCAACAGGGATGATGAAAGCTAGAGCGATCCACTAACATTTCTTCATCCCTCCGTCCTTAAACTAAAATTTTACTCTTTATTCTTTATTGCTTATATTGTGCTTGTAGATGAATATGTTGTTTAGTTGTTTTCCTCTTTTCTCCTTTTTGCTAATTTTTTTCTTGAAATTTTATTCTTTTCCCTGCAGTATAATGTCATTAATTTTATGTGCCCTACAGTGACAAAAAGCCTTAAAATTTTGCTGCCTTTAAAATAGATGTCTGAGCTTTTCAGTATATCATTTGTTTGTCCCTTCTTCTCTTTGAAGGCTTATGATGGATTTGCCAGCATTGGAATCTCCCGTTTACTGGAACCTTCTGATATGGTTTTATTAGCAATCCCTGACAAGCTGACTGTTATGACTTATCTCTATCAAATAAGGGCACATTTTAGCGGCCAAGAACTAAATGTGGTCCAGATAGAAGAAAACAGCAGTAAAAGCACGTACAAAGTTGGAAATTATGAAACAGACACAAACAGTTCTGTGGATCAAGAAAAATTCTATGCCGAGCTCAGCGACCTGAAGCGTGAGCCTGAAGCGCAGCAGCCTGCCGGCGGGGCCGTGGGCCTCCTGTCGCAGGACGACTCTGTGTTTGTAACTGATAGTGGAGTGGGAGAGTCGGAAAGTGAGCACCAGACTCCACGTGATCACCTTAGTCCAAGCACAGCCTCCCCTTCCTGCCGCAGGACTAAAAGTGACACGGAGCCCCAGAAGTCCCAGCAGAGCTCGGGAAGGACTTCAGTGTCTGATGACCCTGGGCTAAGTTCTAGTACCGAGTCAGCCCAAGCGCTGGTTTTGTTTGGCAAGAAGAGGCTACTAAAAGCCGAGAACCTAGAATTAAGTGACTTACACATCAGTGGTCAAAAGAAAGCGGTGTCTCCACCCTCAAGTCACGAGCAAAAGCTTCAGGCTGTAAATACCGATAGTGACTTGGAACAAGAGAAAATAGATGATTCCAGATCTTTAGAGTGCAGAGTGGATGGTGAGTCAGCTATCAAAAGGCCAAGCTTATCCCCTCCTTCTAAACTTGGATATTCATACAATAGAGATACAGACTTTGCGAAAAAAACATGTGCTTCTCTGAGGCAGACAGAGTTGGATCCAGATGCCGACAGAAACACTTTAAATCACGCAGACCACCCCACCAAAACAGTTCAGGTAAGTGGGTCAGAAAGTAATTAGTAGATCGCTATTCTTCTTTCTGTTTATTCTTTCGTGTTAATAGAACACTTTAAGATGTTAGACACAAATAAAAGCAAGGTCTCACTTATCATGGAAAAATATAAAAACTATACCTGCTATATATTTAAAGTTTGCACCATAATATTGTAAGCCAGACTTTAAGGTTGAAGGACAAGGTATGCCAACTTTTTGAATTAAAATCTCATCCCTAGGCATGGAGAAGTGCCTCATCAGTTATAAGCACTCAGCTCTCTCCTAGAGGCCCCGAGTCCATTCCCAGCGCCTGCACGGTGGCTCAGGGCTGCTGGCACCCTGCTCCCAGGGAGGCCGACACCTCTTCTGGCCTCTGCACAGACCTTGCATTCACGGTGCCTGCTAAAGCAGGGCAGTTCTGAGCTGGTTCTCAACGCCTTATTTGAGAGCCTGGGGACGAAGCTCAGAGCAGGAGGGCCCACCCAGTACGCTCGAAGGGCTGGGATTGGTCCCTAATGTTGGAAAAACAGAACAAACAAAACCAACAGTAACTGAGGACCACAGAAGCTCTTCAAAACCCTTTCCAATAACGCCCGAAGTTAAAGCATCTCATTCTAGGTTATTATTTATCTCTGGCACTTTCTGTCTTCTCACAGTGAATGCTAGAGTTTTCTGAAGGCACTGTGATTCCTCCAGCAGATGGAATGCATTGGGAAATCCTGCTGCTCACTTCTTTTTAAGATTTTATTATTGTAGGTCTCACTAAGTCACACACAAATACACACATTCACATGCACATGCACGAACACCTTCAGGAGCTGGGTATGTCCACTGAGGGCTTCGGGGATCGAACTGAGGTTGTCAGGCTGAAAAGCAAGTGGTTTTATCCACTGAGCCGTCTCACTGGTCCTTGGCTGCTTTTTTCTTAATGAAGTGGAAAATGCCAGTCCTTATTAGCTTGTGTTTGTTTTTTAAAGCAGAGGGTTTTAATTAAAATGCTACTACTGTTTAATGTATTTGGCTATTTCTAATGAAAGCATAATTTTAAAATTTTCAAAATTTTAACTTCCCCAAATGGCCACGATCCATAGGGATATTTCACACAAGCAAAAGTCTTTGGTATTCTTACGAATTGTTAAGCATATAAAGAGACCCTGAGTCCAAAATGTTGAGAACTGCAGCCTGTTTGGCTCTAATTGTCTTCTAACTGGTAAAAGTATTTTCTTGACTTTGCTAGAAGATGCCAGTATGAAATCTGGAAAACAACCTGGACTTCAGCACTTTTCCCCCCACTTGGTGCTGTTAGTTTCATATCCACAGGGACCACATCTGGCTTAGCCAACCACAGCTCAAAGGGATTGGGGGAAACGCTCTGAATTACACTGTACATGCTCCTTTTCTTCCATTAATCTGGAAAATGCAAAGTTCGTGTTTAATATACATGGGTCATCTAGTGTGCCGTTCCATACAGCTAGCTGGTTCAAGCATTTGCATGGAGTCCACAAGGGTGCTGGGAGCTCATCGTGAGGGAGGACGGGGCTGGCTGAAGCGGAAGCAGTGCAGACAGACCACCACAGGACCGCTCCATGTGCAGGCGGGTGGCACTGACAGGACCACTCCATGTGTAGGCAGGTGGCACTGACAGGACCACTCCATGTACAGGCGGGTGGCCCCGCAGGACCACACCATGTGTAGGCGGGTGGCAGCGTCTGGGCTGGGATCGGGTGGCACTGATCGCAGATGCCATGGCCGATGAGTTGGCAGAGGTGTGCTAAAGGCCTGGGGATGTCAGAATCTAAGACACGCAGTAGTAGAGAAGCAGAACTGAGCATAGCACAGGTCATGCGTGCGTGCCTGGGAGTGGCATGCGAAATCCATTAATGTGCACAATTGTATAAGCTAATTTTTACAATTAAAAAACAACAACACTGTAGCTTTCAAAATGAGCTACACAACAAAGCCATTATTTTTTTTTTTTAAGGAAGGATTAGGGAAGCAAGGAATTTTGCTTAGGACAAATGTAATAGTTCACTTGACGCGAGGTTGACAAAAACAATGTCTCACACCAAAAATGTAATGTGGATATTGATGTTCGCTAGGTTCTAATCGCAGCTAAGTTTTATGCAAATATATGTTTCTCTTTTATATTCCCACGTTATGAATTTCAGATATACATCTTTTTGGTTTTTGCTTTGTTTGTGTTGTTTGTTTGCTTTGAGACAGGGTTTCTCTGTATAGCCATGGCATGGCTGCCCTGGAACTCACTCTGTAGCCCAGGCTGGCCTCAAAACCCAGAGCTCTGCCTGCCTCTGCCTCCCGAGTGCTGGGATCAAAGGCATGCACCACCAAGCCCAGCTTAGCCTTTTGTATTTTAATGTCTGTGAAATCTTTGAAAAAAGGATGTTATGTCAGATTTGTTAGTGATTATTCTTTCTTAGTATTTAATAAAGTAGCATGACTCTTCTGAGCTTTAGCTCACAGGAGCTACAACAATATGGACTTATAAACACACCCCACTTCAGTCTCTAGTACAGATGGTGACAGTTATGTCTTCCCTATGCCTTCCCGAGCCTGTGTAGCACATGAAAGGTTGCAGCCTGTTTGATAGAAGGGAGAGGAAGACTTAAGACTGTGCTCACAGTTATATGATAAACTTCAAGTTCAAGTTGAAGCCAAAACTTTCTAACTCTGACATCCTTACTCTCCTTTACATCTACATATCTTTGTGGTTTGACTATAGTAGCACCAAAACACCCCATAGCGCAAATGTATGGCGGTCAGCTGGCTGGCGGGCATTTTTAGCAATGTGTGTCAGGTTACCTTAGACATGTTTGTGCTGGGGCTCAGGAGAAAGCATGAACTCTTGAGTCTGGATCCCCAATACCCACATAAAAAGCTGAGTGTGAAAGTGTCCATCTGTCTCCCCAGTGCCAGAAAGGGGAAGGTAGGCCACCCCTGGAGACTGACGGGCTCCCCACCTAGCCGAGCTGCCAGAGTCCCTGTCTGTAGTAATTAAGTGGAGAGTATTCAGGGGACACTCAACTTGACCTCTAGCCTCCACATGCAACACGCACACACGCACTAATGTGTATGTTGGCCAGCCCCAGAAGCTATGGCAAGAGAGTTAGTTGAACCCTCTTTGAGGAGTTGCAGGGGGAGCTAGAAAAGTCACATGTGTCTGTTAGCACAAGTTCTCTGGAAGCTTCGTCAGGAGGATCACACCTTTGAGCCAGCCTGAGCAATTTATCAACACTCTATCTTGAAATAAAATTAAGTATGGCTGGGACATAGCTCATTGGCCCCAAGTTCAATCCCAGGAACCACCAAAACCTAACATATTACTGTCGGAAATTCTACCTACGAAAATAATAAAGCAACAGTTTATGCATAAAGATATTTATAAAAGCATCTATGATAGTGAAAAACTTGCTAACACCCTATATATCCAGTAAAATACAGTATTATACATCTATATAATAGAATGTGTGGCATTCTGCTAAGAATCAGGTTTTCAAGAGAAATACATCTGATCATCAGAAAATGTTTCCTTACACTCAAATATTAAGCTAAAAAAATGTGACAAGGCTGGGTGTGTCATGCGAGCACAGATTAGAAAGGGGGGTGTGATCCTACAGTAATGATCTCTGGTGCATGGCTGCTAAACTATTGTTATTTTTACTTGCTTATAATAAATATGGAATACATTTTTAATTAGAAACCATATTTATGTGCTTTTAAGATCAAAACACAGTCTTGCAGGGTTTGTGTGGCAGCTTAGAGGTGTGGGCTGCAGAATTTAGATCCAGCGGGGTCTTCACACAGGCCGGTCTCTTTATTTCTGAGATAGGGAAATTGAGGGGGTTAAAGCATCGTGATGTTTTATCTTCATCTTGTGCTTGCCCTGTGCCAATGCTCACCGTGTCACCCTCTCCACCGTGCTGGTGTGACCTGCTCTACTCGCATGCCTGCTTTACCCACAAACAGTCAGACTCAGGGAGACGGAGTGACTGAATCTAAAATTCTTAAACTAATGTGGCTATTGTGGTTTTGACTGATACCACTATTTAAGAACTGGCTTCCATTTGTGGACAGTATTGGTTGTCCTCCAAAAACTCATTGTAAAGTTACTCATTAATCCATAATATTTCTCAACTCCAATAAGATTGTTCCATTATGAAGAGAATGATCAGTGGAGAACAGTTTTTGGGCTCTTTTAACAATAATTTAGCTTTAGTCAAGTGTGGTGGCACATGCCTGGCATCCCAGAGCGCTGGTAACAGGCAAGTAGACTGAGAGTTGAAGGCTAACCTGGGTTAGCTACAAAAAGAGTTCAAGACAAGCTTGGGCAACATAGTGAGTGAGACGTTTGATTAAATAAATAAATATATAACAGCTTGGGATTGTTTGTAGACATTTCCAAAAGTTTAAAAGAATATTGCACAGATATTTTAACATTGAGCAGTTTACAAGTGAAGTTACAGAGTTGTTGGTTGTATTAGACCATAAAAAGAGCCAACGCTTTTATTATGTCTTTGGTGCTTACGAGAAGACAATAAATAATCTAATAGTCACACTCACTTTATGAGAATATGTACAAATAAAATCCAGTGAGGGTCACCTGGCTGACCAAAGCACTTGCCGTGAAAGTCTGACAACCTGAGTTTCGTCCCCAGAACTCACAGTACAAGGAGAAAAGTACCTCCCACAGTTGCCCACTCATATGCACACCTGCACTCACACACATGACTTCGTACATAAGCACATACACACACAAAAAATAATTATTATGATGATGATAATAACTAAAATTCTAAACTTTAAAATGTATGTTGAAATTCATCCAGTGTTAGGAAATAACATTGTTTTCTTTTTGTTAAAATGTATATATTTATTCTACACTTTCTTCTTAGCATTAATGTTTTCTATAGGTAGCCCTGTTAGGGAGCCTATACACCTGACTTTATCTTAACTGTATTTTTTGACGTGACTGCTAATTCTGTACTTTTGCTTTTAAGCACCGAATGTTGTCTAGACAAGAGGAGCTGAAAGAAAGAGCGAGAGTTCTGCTTGAGCAAGCCAGAAGAGATGCAGCTGTCAAGGCGGGGAGCCAGCACAGTGGCAGCGCAGCCCCCCCACTCTGCAGCAGGCAGCTAAGTGATGTGAGGAGCACTGGTTGCAGAAACCACAAACTATTCATAGCAATCATAATTGTGCTTGGGTGACCGGGAGTAATTTGCTCAATTACTTTCCATAGGCTGTAAACTGTGGGTACATGGTCACTTATTCAACTGACGAATCCATTAAATGGGACCAACTATACTGTTATTACCGCTAAGCAGTGCTGTTAGCTGTGAGGGAAAGTGCAGTTCTGAAAGAGAAAGCTCATGTTATAAATATCTAGCTTTGTTCATTTGCATTTTGTGACTACTTAGGATTATATTTCTCCATAGAGTTCCGTTAGAAACGTGAGTATATAATAGTGCCCATTTTTATTGAGTATCCGCAGTGTGTACTTGTATAACTGCCCAGATGCCAAGACTGAAGCTGATAGGCATTCAGTTTTCACAAGGCCTTCGAGTCAGAGGTGGTAATCGGGATTTGAACCTGAGCCTTCCTGGTTTCCCGAGACCATGTATTCCTTGTCGTACCTCCACTCTTATATAAAGCCACATTTTCTCCATGCTTTATTTTTGTGCAGCGTGTCACAAATAATAATAAACATGTAATAGTAGAAATCCTTTATTATAGTAAGATATGAAACTTCTCATCACTGAAAACTACAATAGCCCTACTTACCACCAGACTCACACACAAAATCATGTTACATTTTAAGTCTTTGTAGATGCTACCTCATTGGTCTCCAACCTAGGGTATTGTTTCTAAATTTTAGTATTTATGAAATAAAGGGATAGAAAATAAGTTTAATAAGCCATTATTTTTAACAAAAAGAAATAGAATCAAATATATCAAAATTCATTATACTTGGTGGGTTTGTGTGTATGTATGAAACCTTTCTTTCAGTTACATTGGTCTGTGTGCCTACAAGACAGGAAAATGTATTTTTAACTATACATCACAATCACAGAAGTTTGAAAAACACTAATCTGAGATGGTGTAGTGGCTCATGCTTATAATCCCAGTACTCAGGAGGCTGAGATAAGAGGCTTGTTATGAGTTTGCCAGCCTGGGCTACATAAGTTCCAGGCCAGCTTTGCCTACAGAGCAAGAATCTCCCCAAAAAAAGAGCAAAAAATTAGTAAGAAATAAGGAAAAACACAGCTTTTGAAGACTGCCCTATGGAAAAACATGTAGACTTTATGTTAGCTTTTTTCAGTGCTTAACCATCAATTTATAGAGTCTGTTGTTTGCCAGATGGATTTGTTATGCATCTGTAACAGATCTGCTTCCTCACATGAAGAGGCAGGAGGAGAGATGGTAAACTAATCACAGGGCATAAAAGCCACGTGTGGTCGCAGAGACGAAGGGGGAGGCTGGAGGGCCTGAGAGCTGAGCCATGGGCTAAGAGTTAGTTGCTAAAGGAGCCATTCCAGTGAGGAACTACAAAAAGAGTACTTTCCTCAACAAGAAAAGGGTTTTTGTTGGTGTTATAATTGTGGAGAAAGTGTTTCTCAAGTACTAAAAACTGGACAATCTATAATAACCTAAATATAACTTTAGAAAATAAGTAAATTAAAAATATACTGTGAGCTGAGCACAGTGGCACATGCCTGTAAACCCAGCACTCAGGAGGCAGAGGCAGGTGGCTCACTGAGTTTGAGGCCAGCCTGGTCTACAAAGTGAGTCCAGGACAGACAGGGCTACACAGAGAGACCCTGTCTTAGATAAAAACTGTGTGTGTGTGTGTGTGTGTGTGTGTGTGTGTGTGTATTTTATTTAAATTCAGAATACTTGATATTTACATTATCTGCCTACCTGCCTCTGCCCTCCAAGTGCTGGGACTAAAGGCATGTACCATAGTGACTGACTCCACGTGCTGGAACTAAAGGCATGTACCATAGTGACTGACTCCACGTGCTGGAACTAAAGGCATGTACCATAGTGACTGACTTCATAGCTCTTACATTGTAATACACATAAACTGCACAAAATTATGTGTGCATCAACGAAGAATGCATAAACAGATCATCTGTTCATACAACAGAATGTGGTTCGAGCATCCCTAATGTGATGCTCCAGAGTCACAAATGCTTCAAAACACGAAACATGTCCCTCCCTGAGACATGGGATACGCAGCATGAACTGCTTGGTGATGCAATGTCTCAAGCTATTGAGAGCCACAGTAGCATCAATAAGTGACATATGCTGAGACATAGCATTCACCTCTCCCCTGCATGCACTCCTGGGACAGAGTGCCAAGGAGCTGTCACTGCCTACCTGGGGGTAGGAGTTAGTTTAATGATGGGGAGGTAAGCAAACCCTCCAGCAGGGTGGGAAGTGATCATGTCGAGCTTTACTTTGTCAACATGTGTCAACATTATTAAGCTGGAAATGGGTGCATATCACCAAGTGCAATGCATACCTCCATAAAATTTATTGTTTGAATATTCAGTTGTGTCTTATATAAAAAATACAGAAAAGTTTAGAGATATTATAGTAGCTTCAAAAGTATAAAGTATAAAGCCCAAAGAGATACATAATAAGTGTAAGCAGAGCAGAAAAGCAAGACATTCTGAAAGCTATAAAGGAATAATATCTACTTCTAATTTATTTTACTGTAATAGGAATGTTTACCCACCCTCTTAATTTTTAAGCGTACATTTTTACGTTTTTAAGTAGATAATTGTAAATTTATCTACTCTTTGGTCTGGTGAATTTAACTCTCAAGAACCTTGCATAAGTGGGATCACAGAGTGTTTGCTACTGGAGCAGTTTGCTGGCTTGGGACTGGATTCTGCTAGGTCCCTGACTGGCCTGGAACTCATAGGCATCCCCCTGCCCCTGTTGTAATACTGTCATTAAGGCCAGGCACCAGCACACGCAGCGCAGTTGTCCTGCTTTTGGCTAAATACTCAGAAGCGGGATTTCTGAACTGTAGGGAGGTCTTTGCTTAGGTGTTAAGGAGCATCCACACTGTTGCTCACAACAGCTGCACCGTCTTATTTTGCAGTTTACAAAGGTTCCAGCTGGTTTTTTTCCCCCTATCATTTTTCATTATCTGTTGGTCTGGTTTGGGTTTTATTCAAATATGGTCTTGTATGTTCTCCCCGCTGGCCTTGAACTCTTCACCCTCATGTCTCAGTCTGAGTGTTGCCTGCTGCCAAGCTTTTGTTTTAAAGAGCAGCTCTGCTGTCAGGGGTGAGGTGATAGCTGTGTGGTTTCAGTTGAATTTCCCTGGTGGTTACTGATACTGATCCTGTCATTTGTATGTACCTGCTAAAGTTTCCAGGTTTTTATTCAAATTAAAAGTTGGGGTTTTTTTTGTTGTTGTTTTTGATTTTGTTTCTATTGTTGTAGCTATTATATAACTTAGCTTAGTCCTTACTAAATATGTGGTTTACAGATGTATTCTCCTGTCCTGTCTTATAGTCTATTGCTGATTTCCTTTACTATGTCTTAAAATTCATATCAAAATCACTTTTACCATATTGTATTAGCCTGAGTAGTCACACAGGCCGACTCAGGTCCCAGGAAAGAAGGCATAGACCCCCCCCCCCCATTCAGTGAGAAGCATACAGTCCCTTTCTCAGAGCATGTGGCGTAGGAGATACTGTTGCAGTACTTATTTTTCTTAGTTAAAGTTCAATTGAAAGCGCTCTCTTCCTGTGCACTTCACTGATGCTCATGTTTTCAGGTGCCCAGCCCTGTGTCAATGGGTAGTAGCAGTTTGCTGAAGTGGAGAGTCTGTTCCAGGAGTATTTGTTCTTACACATGATAGGAACGTCACACAAAGATGTAAAATACTTGGGTGTGTCTAGTTTCACAAATATGAGAGATTAGACCTGGCCATTCCTCTTATATGAAACTTGACCCAAAGTTGATTCATTTTGAAGGACGAAGTAGTTTTTTAATTTGGTCATTTCCACTGTTTCTAAGTAGCTCTTATGCAGAAGGGTGTTGTCAGGTACTACTTTCCAAAATGAGGAGGACACTTGGGGCATAAAATAAGGAGTGAAACTGCTCTATTTCATCTCTGAGCAATTGAAGATAAACTAAGAGATATTAAAACAGAAAATAATTTCTGTCTCTGATTCTGTTTTTCCATTTGTAAAAGTTTGAGGAAAAAAAACACTAGGTGCCTATGTAAGAAGGACAGCGGGATCATGACTAAGCCACCACCACCCTGGAGTGTTAGGAATCTTTTTCTGGAGAGATCAGAAGACTAGTTGAGTAAACATAGGCCTAACCTACTCCACCTTCAGATGTCTGGAGTTTCCTTTTGGTGAAATGATTTTTGTTGTTTTTCTTTGATTATACTCTAAATTGTAAAAGTCTTATTTGTTAAGACATTGCTATCTGTCTTTCCCATCATGTGATGTACAGTAGGGACTGGAAGACAGTGGCTTGGGCCAACTGCTATACCTGCTATTCACTGTTCATAGAGTGATGGAGAAATCCCGTGTGTTAAAAATAAATACATACACACACACACACACAGAGAGAGAGAGAGAGAGATGGGGGGGGGGGGGTTGGTATCCAAGAGTGGCCTTGGGCTTAGGATCTTCAAGAGTTTACTGAAGTCCTAGCATAGTGCTCACATCTTGAATTCCAGAACTTGGGAGGCAGAGGCAGGCGGATCTCTGTAAGTTCAAGGCTGGCCTGGTCTACTGAACAAGTTCTAGACATCCAAACCTACATAGGGAGACCCAATTGGGGGTAGGGGACAGTTATGAAAGAGCTTTGTAGAACTTGTTTATTGCCTAGGAGGCCATTGGTTGAAATTCAGAGATTTTTTTTTCCCGTGTCCTCTGTTCCTGGGCAGCTGAGAGCCTTTGGGTGGCTGGCACGAATGAAGAGAACAGAATTCCTATTAGAGCACCTAGGTCCATGGGATCATGCCCATGCACTCAGCACAGGTGGACTGCTTTTCAGACTTGGTCTGTAGCTCAAGACCGAGTAAAAGTTTACTGGCAAGTCAGAAAAGGGTTAAAGGAAGCAAAGGTCTACTTTTTAGGATTTTTAAGATTGTAAGATATAGAGAGGATGTCAATGTGAGGACCCAAAGCCTCGGAGTCCTTTGGCAGCACCGCTTAGCTTTAGAGAATAAACTCCCAGCACCCCACCCTGTCCCCATGGCCCTTATAAGTCCTGCGCCTTCTCCTCTCAGCCTCCTCTTCAGTCTCTCCAGGTTCCAGTGCAGTCTGAGTCCGCTGAGCATCTACAGTGACCATGTCCTTGTGTTCTTGAATGGAGCGTTTGCTCTTCTCTTCCTACGGCTGGTTTCCCTTTCCTGCTCCCCCCTCTGCTGTCCCCTTGTACATTCACTGGGAACACCAGCCGCCTCTGTTGAACTCTGCACCACTTGAAGCACAGGGACACAGGGTAACTCCTACCAAGTGTTGGGTAAATGCTCAATAAAGAAAGGAAGGGGTTTAGTGAGAGCCTGTTCCTCATATAGTTCGCTGACTGCTAACAACCCAGCCATGAAAGGTTGGCTATAAGTAAACATTTCTATGAAGTAAAGGCTTATGAAGAAGGAGAATAATTTTTGTTTTCTGCGAAGGTCTTTAAAGCAGAATGGATTATTACCACTCAAGTCAGATATACTCGGGATTACTGACTATTCTTGAACTCTGTGCTGTAAGTGCCTCTCTTGTTCTATGGACGCTTACACCTGTGCCGTTACCTGCACAGCTTTACATTGATCTGACTGGGACAAGAGGAAACTGAAGAAGGACAGACAGAAGAGAGAAAAGCTGAGACTGAGGTGGGGCGTGCCCTCCAACACTCTAAAGGAAGCCATACCAGCAGCCTGGAAACTCACTGCGTTTGTGTATACCGCTGAGTGGAGGTGTATGTAGGGCTAGCTAACCTCAGAGAGGGAGACAGGGGAGCAGTTCCAAGTTGCATTTATCCCGGAGGAGGAAGCTATAGTTGACAGTAAAGGTCATTCCTTCCTTCCTAGTATTTGTACTAAGGCCAAAGGAAGGCTTTGCCATTCTTCTGAGTCTGACCCAGGAAGGCCTCGCCGTTCCCAAAGATCTCAGGTACTGGGGACCTTGACAGGGCTGTGCTCACGTGAGCACATTTACTCGGGAATTCATCCGTTCTCCCCAAACATGCAGCTTTTTTCATGTTTGGGACTTGTACTAGAATTCAGCTAGCTGCCAAGTGTGCCCCGAATCCTGACATTCTACTAAAAACTCGCATGACTACTCAAACTGTATGTTTCTGGTCTAGGGGGAGATTTCTAAGTCATTGAAAACAGCCTGGTAGCGGGGCTGGAGACATGGCTCAGAGGTTAAAAGCACTGGCTGCTCTTCCAGAGGTCCTGAGTTCAATTCCCAGCACCCACATGGTGGCTCACAACCATCTATGAGATCTAGTGCCCTCTTCTGGGACTCAGGTGTATATGCAGACACGACACTATATACATAATAAATCTTTTTTAGAAAGAAAGAAAGAAAGAGAGAGAGAGAGAGAGAAAGAAAGAAAGAAAGAAAGAAAGAAAGAAAGAAAGAGAAAGAAAGAAAGAAAGAAAGAAAGGAAAGAAACGAAAACAGCCTGGTAGTCTTAGCTGGTTGATTGCATGTGTACAGACTGTTTGAGGTATTCCCAAGAAAAACTGGAACTGTAGGTTGATTTTTTGTTTGTTTGTTTGTTTTTGTTTTTGTTTTTCCCAAGTGTACCATTGCTTAAACAAGAACTTGGTACATATTTCCTGCTAAGTTGTTTGATTAGGAAAGAAACAACTAAGTAGAAGCTGCTTTAAAAGCAGAAACAGGGTTGGGGAGATGGCTCAGGCCTTGAGGAGTGCTTTTTACTTTCACAGAGGACCCTGGTTCAGTTCCCAGCACCCCCATGATGACCTACAGCCATCTGTCACTCCAGTTTCAAGGGATCCGACGAACCCTTACAAACTCCACAGGTACTAGACACACACATGTTGCTTACATATGCATGCAGGCAAAACACTCATTAAAAAGTCATGTAAAAGATTTAATTTATATTTTACAAAATAAAACAAATAACTGAAATGAATTCTGAGACTACTATAAAGCAGAACTTCACGTTGTTCCCATTGTATTTATTATGTCAGCACAGCAGCATACCCATTACCCAACTGGCTCTTTCCTTCATAGGTGGGAGAACCTACCTACAACTTAGTGGTAAATCCTAGAAGCTTTGCAATATTTATCTTTAAATGTTTGTGGCAGTGTTTGAGTCATCTAAAGAAAACTGTGTATAGGGAAAGATTTTAGTTTGATCAGTCGGTCCTTTGACATTTACTGAAAGGAATACTGATTCTAAAAAAATACAGATAATAGTTACTTTGTTTTACTGGACTTACAAATGAACCTGAATGGCTTAGTTATGAAGGCGGAGGTGGTGGGATTGAGGAGGAGGTGGAGGCAGCAAGCTATTTTGCATGTTAAACCTTAACGATTCATTTTATTTTTAATTATGTGTCTATTGTATAATCACATGTGTGTACAATTGTCCATGGCGGCCAGAAGAGGGCGTCTGATCCCCTGGCGTTAGAGGTAGTTGCCGGCCACCACGTGGATGCTAAAAACCAAGCTCCTGTGTTCTGCAAGAGCAGTAGGCACTAAGTCCACTGAAGCATCTCTCCAGCGCCCAGCTTGTACCTTCTGAATGCATTTTGCTGTCATGTAGGGTGGGTTATCAATCTTATACTTTTGATGTTTGTTAGGAAATAATTAATTTAAACAGAACGTTTCTCTCACACTGATAACTGTATATAGTAGATTTAACTTAACTCACTAAATATTCTCCAGATAATAAAAGATGGAGTTATCATCCTCTTGGTAAAACTAGCTGGAGCAATGGCTCGGTGGTCCAGGTGTTGCTCTTACAGAGGACCCAGGTTTGATCCCAGCATCCACACGGCAGCTCACAACCACCTACAAGTCCAGCTCCATGAACCCCAACTCCTTCTCTGAGCTCTTGTGGGCACCAGGCTGTGTATGGTGTATAGATGAGGGCAGGACAGTAATATACAAAATAAAATTAAATTAATCTAAAATTTCTTAACCATTTTTATAAAAACGTGATTAACTTTCTTTTGTAATTTTTATATATGGCTATGTAAATATAAATATAACATATAATTATACTCAATAGCTTCTGTTGATAAAAATTTTAAACTTAGCTGGGCAGTGGTAGCGTACGCTTTTAATCCCAGTACTCAGGAAGCAGAGGCAGGCAGATTGATGTGAGTTCGAGGCCAGCCTGGTCTACAAAGTGAGTCCAGGACAGCCAAAGCTGAACAGACAAACTCTGTCTCAGGGGGTGGGGGGAATAAATGAAAGTTTAAAAGTTTTAAAATTAAATTCAAAGTCAAATTTTACTTTTTTTAGTTGCATATTATTATTTCTATTTTTAGGAAGAAATAGGTTGATGCTAATATGTAATTTCAATGATTAAGGGCATGAGTTTTCAGTTACTATAAAAAGTAATCTAAAACCTTCCAAATACATAGAGTGTTTTATCTTATTTAGAGATTTTTATTCTCTATTTGAACTAGAATATGCCTAGGGTGCCAAAAGGAAAATGCCTTTTGCATTTCACTTCAACACAATCATCAAAAGATCAATGCTACACAACCCATTGCAGGCCGGCAGGACACACGAAGTGCTGCTAATCTGTCTGTACTTACATTCTGGGGGAAAGTTGATGTGTTCCTATGCTCAGCATAAATATCCGTATAGTGCAGTGACTTTTAGTGTCTGTGATTTAAGTAATATCTTATCTATTCTGTCTAAATATAAGTTGGCTTGAAGTCTCCTGTTGTAACAATAGTTACTAGACTTCTTAGAAAACATGTTGTTAGCTTGCTGCATATCTCCAGAGTCACGCAAAGCTCAGCATTGTTACAGGGGAAACCCCCAAGCATCTTTTCTATTATGTCACCATAAGCCCCTAGCCTCATTCTTCTATTTGCTCAAGAAAGCCGTGAGCATATGAAGCTGGAGTGAGATGTCTCACGTTTTAGTGCCACCGTTAATGGCCATGAACGTTTTTCATATGGCTGTTCAGTGTCGTGCTGAGCAGCCCCAGATAGTGCCATCGCTAAGGCATGTTTCATA